>NC_090647.1:60934638-61534638 GCF_040937935.1 Hyperolius riggenbachi
AGGCGAAAATAGCCGATCTCCATCGGGCCGCTCTACTGCGCAGGCGCAAGTCTCCTGCACCTGCGCAGTTGAGCGGACCCGACAGAGATCAGCTAGTTTTGCCTATCTCCGGATCAAAACTTTCTCTCCTTTAGATAATCCTGTTTTTTTTGTGATATATATATATATATATATATATATATATATATTCGGCATATTTTAAACTCCCCGGCGTTATGATTATTTCCAGATTAAGGGTCTAAAAGCCGTGCAATTTTTTCACAAGCTTTTACATCCTAAAAACAAGAAAAAAAAACATACCTCAGAGAGATCTGAAGCAGCTCCTGCATATAACTCACTCAGACACGGGATTACCACTCTGAGCTGCGGACTCGAGATAGCGGCTAAGGAGGTTAAAGTAATTACTGGTTTTGCACCATATGACA
Source organism: Hyperolius riggenbachi (assembly GCF_040937935.1). Classification (NCBI taxonomy): domain Eukaryota; kingdom Metazoa; phylum Chordata; class Amphibia; order Anura; family Hyperoliidae; genus Hyperolius; species Hyperolius riggenbachi. Next base: position 60,935,064 of record NC_090647.1, read on the forward strand.
AAAAATAAGCATAAAAGAACCTCATGATAAAGTGTTTTTGGATGTCATTATGGTGCTATTTTCCACAGTGTTGCTTCCTCCGTGGTTCTCTAGCCTTGAGCAAGCACTCACCTTCCGTGGATGGTAAGGAGCGCAGAGAGGAGGCCGTGGAGCGTTTAAGTCCAGAAAGCTCATAGAGTCCTTTCTTGGTCAGGTCAATGGGAGGGGAAATGTTTCCAGGGCTGGTGACAGAAGACACGCTGTGACAATCAGACTCTACATCCGTTTTGGAGGCGTCCTCCTTGGAACTGGATTCTGGGCTTGTAGTCCATAGGCTGGAGCTCTTCTGGCCGTTAGATGAAGGAGTGGAGGTCACCCATGGAATGCCACTGCCCTTCTTGTCTCTCTGTGGTGAAGACGCTGATCTGGAATTTACGTTTTGCTCCGAGGAGTGTGAGGACAGGGACTCCACGCTTCCCATAGGAGTGCTGGTTGGGCTGCTGCTGTATGAGTCACCTATAGGGGGGAAAAAACAGAAGAGAGTTAAAACAAACCTGAATTGAAAATCGAGATACCATTGTATCTATGGTCCTACTCACTAAATATAACTTTTTGCTAGAATACCATAGTTTATTTTGTGTTTAATTACTAAAAATGTAGGTTTAATGTTTTTATTATCTTAGATGAATTTCAGTCTTTTAGTGTTCCAGAGCTACAATCTGTGAACTATGGACCTTCTTTAACTATTCCATGCACTGAAAAGTAGTTCTCTGCCAGGCAATAGTTTTATGGCTTGTAATTAGTAATTGTTAAGAGTTAAAGTCCCACTAGACTGGAGAGAAACTGTAATTTACACACCTGAAATCTTTACACTTACAGTGGGAAATAGAAAAATGGAGCACTGCCTAGTTCTATGTGGTAATGGCACTGTACATGCACATTAATCTCATCTTGTCCCATGGAGGTTCAATTACCCTTTGAAGAGACTCTGAAGCGAGTCTAAAACCAAGTCTATTTATGTTAAGCACTATAGCTAGTGCTAAAACTCTGCATCCCCACGGTAAAACGAGGGGTTTATACCCCCCAAATCCCCTGTGCAAAATGCATGACTTTCTTGGTTGTGGATCTTGCTGCCCATGGAGGCAGAGCTTTGAGCTGTAGCTTTGCCTCCACGCGCGTCAATCTGCCCGTGGATCTCCGCCTCTCCCCGCCCCTCTCAGTGAAGGAAGACTGAGAGGGGCGGGAAGAGGCGGTGACCAGTGGGGATTGACGCGCGAAGAGGCAGAGCTACAGCCCTAAGCTCTGCCTCAAGGAAGCGCTCCCCGCACTTAGTAAAGGGGATTTGGGGGGTATAAACCTTTCGTTTTGCCACAGGGATTCAGCATTTTAGCACTAGCTATAGTGCTCAATTTGACTGGGCCATCAATGTTCACACCCCTTCCCGTGCCTCCCCTTTGGTGACCCTCACATCCTTGGAGCCCATCTTGCAAGCATCATTAAAAAAAAGTGTGGCCATCATGATCTTCACACCCATAGGAAGTGAAGCCACAAAAACAAATGATCTGAATGATGGATCCCTCTATCAGAGGAAGAGAAGGTTATTAGTGTGGGCCACCACACAGCTCTGGGCCACGCTAAATGGCAATGGCTGCTCCCCTCTAATTACGCCAAAATGGTTGGGTTCCACACAGGGCAGAATTTTGCATTTAAAGAGATTAGGCAAAATGTAGCACTTTTTTTATTACATTATTTTTACTGGAGTTCCTCTTTAAGTTGAATTACTGAAATAAATGGATTTCCAGGATATTCATATTTTTCGAGTTTCACCAGTAAATAGTGTCTGGAACATTTGCATATGCGAAAAAACCTTTCCACTTTCTGCATTGATAAGTGTGACTCCTGTCCCACAAAACTGAACACTACCTGCATGGAGCTCCCAGGAGGTTCCCCAGGTGAACAAAAGCCATTGGGAGATTACTGCAGGTACATGTCAGTAGCACAGGGTGTTGGTGACATAATGACAGAACTGCTGATTTGCCTCACTGTGAGGAACTCGGGATTCATACTCACTGTCCTGATCGGCGAGGCATGGAGTGTACCGTCCCTTCGGCTTTCGGGTTCCTGTGGAGAGACAGATCGCTCTGGTTCGTCTGGAAATGGAACGCGCCTGGGCCTGGGGGAGGGGGACGTTGGGGTCTGGAGCTGTGTGAAAGATCTGCACAAAACAACAGGATTTTACTAACATAGAAATGTCCCCTTACTGGGAGTAAACAACAACCAACAATACTGTGTCAATCATTTAGACTTTTTTTTATGAAATTCCTTGACAAGATCTCTTGAAGAGGCCCTGTAGTGACGTATAATAGAAGGCAGTAAATGTTCCTGGTGTCAGCATCAGAAACACTTCCTGTAGCTATAGATTGCTGTATATTGGTATGTAGCCCCGCCTTCCCAGTGATGCTTAGCTTAGGCTGTTTAGCTATGAAGAATTCTCCTCCCAGACCATTCTGGTAGGCCAGGCATTATTTTCACTGCCTTTGGAATTTTCAGAAACAAACATTCCACAGAGCTGCACCTGACAGGACTAAAGATGTCTACTTCAGTGATGAATTCCAAAATGTAAATCGGGGAGAGGAATGATTTTACAATGGGCAACCACTAAGTACAAAACTTATCAATGAAATTGATTGTAAAGGAATGTGCACTGCTTGAAGGGTCTCCGCATTTATGCCTCCCCTGGCTATGCAGAATGTAGGCAGCAGAGCTTGCACTCACCAGTCTGATGGCGCGTGTCTTCTCTCCACTGCCGGGCTCTACTCCCAGTCTCTTCTCTTCCGGAGCACCAAACACTAGACCAACCGTGACCACTAGTGAATGGCCTATAGCGGTAGTGACGTGACACAGGAACCCAGGAGAGAAGGAACAGGGAGGAGCCCCCGGCGATGGAGAAGACGGCATGGCAGACAGGTGAGTGTGAGCTTCACTGCATATACGGGTAGCACGGTGGCATAGTGGTTAGCACTCTTGCCGTGCAGCATACATATGGGCAGCGTGGGGACGCATAGTGGTTAGCACTCTTGCCGTGCAGCATGGGGGCGTAGTGGTTAGCAGCATATATAGGGGCAACACGGTCATGTAACATTATCACTCTCTCCTTGCAGTGCAGGTTCCCCAGTTTGAATCACCGCCAGGGCACAATCTGCAAGGAGTTTGTATGTTCTCCCCGTCTCTGTGGGTTTCCTCACTCTGGTTTCCTCCCACATACCAAAAACATACAGATACATTCATTGGCTTCTCACCAAATTGGCCCTAGACTATGATACATACACTAAATGATACACACATAGACATATATGACTATGGAAGGGATTAGATTGTGAGCCCCTCTGAGGGACAGTTAAAGAGACACTGAAGCAAAAAAAAAAAAAAAAATATGATATAATCCATTGGTTGTGTAGTATGGATAATTACTAGAACATTAGAAGCAAAGAAAATATTCTCATATTTTTATTTTCAGCTATTAGTGTTTTTTTATAACATTGCATAATTCTCTAATATTTGCAGTTTATACTCTACTCAGCATTCTAAATGATTTTACAGAGCAGGCTAGTGAACTTTTGACCTGTCCTCTGGCAGAGAAAAAGAAAATAGAGTGACTGACAGTTGAGATAACAAGCTTCAGAAGAGGAGCTCTCTAAAGTGGTGGAGTTCAATGGCTCTTTTGCAGAGATAACAACTGGACTTTCTCTTAACTCTTCCTGTACTGGAAACAATATTAGACTTATGTCTCTGCTCCTAATGTTTTATTTCTTAGCTGTACAACACATACAAACCATTATATCATAATTTTTTTTTGTTTCAGTGTATTTTTAAGTGGTAAGACAATATGCTCCGTACAGCGCTGCGGAAGATGTCGGCACTATATAAATACTAAATAATAATAATAATATACTTGACGTAGCTCATCGCAAATCTTCTGCTTAGAAACAATGGAGTGGGAAAAGCTGCTTTATTCTTAAAGAGAACCTGAATAGAAAATAAAAAGTTAAAATAACCATACACAGGTCACACTTACCTCCTGTGTAGTCCTCTACTCCTCTCCTGCAACTCATTTGTCCACTGTGATCAATGGATTTCTCCATCCTCCATTTTAAAAATGGCCATTACCCCCTAACAGCTTCCTGGTCAGCACACTGTTAAACTGTAATATCGCCCACTTGAGCCATCGGGAAACATGGACATTACCTTGCACATTCAGTTATAACTGACAGCTGCTGATATATAACTGTCAGCAACTGGTATATTTCAGTTCTGACAAAATATTGTCAGAACTGGAAGGGATCACTGTAAGAAGAAAATGGTGAGCCTCTGAGATGAACTGACGGTGAGGTAAGTATGTAATATTCATTTGCAGCTACGTCATGTGTTTATTTTAAATAATTTTCCTCACTTCAGGTTCCCTTTAAACTTGGTAAAATCTTTACAATTTATAGTGCTCTTCTGGAGGGAGCTTCTGTCCTCTCCTTGTTGATGGATATTCTTGCTGCTTACTACAGAGAACAATGTATCCGGCACAACTGCCAACTAACAGGACATACTTTATCCCCAGCACAGTTTACCTCGGTAGCAAACAACGCTAAAAAGCTAAAATAATCCCGGTTCTAGTTTGTGTTTTGTAACTTCCAATTTTCTATGATTTGTGCTCATAACAAGTCCTCGGTGCAGAGAGGCTTTTATTTTATTACAGGCCCAGCGTGGGATCCGGTTCTGCTTCCTCCATTATTACACGTCTGTATTACAAAGAGCATTTTCCTCATGGAAGATAGAAGAGCCCAGCTGTGATCAGGAGCCAGGTCTGACCACGGACAGGCTAATTGCCCCGCTCTAGTATCGAACGCGGAGAAAGAGATGATTTGCTTGTACTTTCAGCTGTTATGACTAATATCGGTTTTCTATGTTTACTTCCACAAGATTTCAACGAATATGACGAAAGAATCAGTAGGCATTATATATAGGTTATGGCCAGAACCCAAAGTCTGGCCACTTCTGATTCTAGCTGGCAAAACTAGAAGTGGACGTCTCACTGCGGCCAATGTGCGAAATGAATGAAGATTTCGGGATTCCCGGCGGCAATAATGCAAGAAATGAAGCCGGCTCCTCGGCTCTGGCTCCTCCCCCTGCCCACCTCCTTTCATCTCTGGCAGGCGGAGTCGTTCGTAGCGGCAGGGAATCTTGCCGTTCGTTCCTCTGCAGAGCGGGTGCTGGCAGAAGCAATGTCTGCAGCCCTCCCGCTCTGCTTCCCTGCCGCTACGAACGACTCTGGAGGCCACGCGTGTCCCTGACTGCCGGAGCTGAATAGGCGGGAGGAGACAGAGCCGACTAGCCGGCTTCATTTGTCACAATATTGCCACCGGGAATCCCAAAATTTTTATTAATTTTGCACATTGGCCTCTTGCTGTAACATATACATTTATAAACTGTGTCGTCAAGGGCAGATTGATGGAAAGGCCACAAAGGCCCGGGCCTTGGGTGGCTGCAGCCCAAGGGGGCACATGGACATTAAAAGAGGGGTTGATACATAATAAAGGGGAGCTGTTCATAGAAGAAAGGGGCTGCTGTACATGGATGATAACACGGAAGAGGGGGCTGCACATGGAGTGGGAGAGGGCTGCTGTACATGGATGATACACATGGAAGAGGGGGCTGCACATGGAATGGGAGGGGCTGCTGTACATGGATGTTAGACATGGAAGAGAGGGCTGCATGTGGAATGGGAGGTGTGCTGTACATGGATGATACACATGGAAGAGGGGGCTGCACATAGAATGGGAGGGGCTGCTGTACATGGATGATACACATGGAAGAGGGGGCTGCACATGGAGTGGGAGAGGTGCTGCTGTACATTAATGATACACATGGAAGAGGGGGCTGCACATGGAGTGGGAGAGGTGCTGCTGTACATGGATGATACACATGGAAGAGGGGGCTGCACATGGAGTGGGAGAGGGCTGCTGTGCATGAATGATACACATGGAAGAGAGGGCTGCATGTGGAATGGGAGGTGTGCTGTACATGGATGATACACATGGAAGAGGGGGCTGCACATGGAATGGGAGGGGCTGCTGTACATGGATGATACACATGGAAGAGGGGGCTGCACATGGAGTGGGAGAGGTGCTGCTGTACATGAATGATACACATGGAAGAGGGGGCTGCACATGGAGTGGGAGAGGTGCTGCTGTACATGAATGATACACATGGAAGAGGGGGCTGCACATGGAGTGGGAGAGGTGCTGCTGTGCATGAATGATACACATGGAAGAGGGGGCTGCACATGGAGTGGGAGAGGTGCTGCTGTACATGAATGATACACATGGAAGAGGGGGCTGCACATGGAGTGGGAGGGGTGCTGCTGTATACGGATGATGCACATGGGAGAGGGGGCTGAACATGGAATGGGAGGGGCCGTTGTACATGGATGATACACATGGAAGAGGGGGCTGCACATGGAATGTGAGGGGTGCTGTACATGGATGTTACACATAGAAGAGAGGGTTGCACATGGAATGGGAGGGGCTGCAGTACATGGATCATACACATGGAAGAGGGGGCTGCAGTACATGGATCATACACATGGAAGAAGGGGCTGCATATGGAATGGAAGGGGCTGCTGTACATGGATGATGCACATGGAAAAGGGGGCTGCATATGGAATGGGAGGAGCTGCTGTACATGTATAATATACATAGAAGAGGAGGCTGCACATGGAATGGGAGGGGCTGCTGTACATGGATGAGACACATGGAAGAGGGGCTACAGTACATGGGTGTTACACATGGAAGAGGGGGCTGCACATGGAATGGGAGGGGCACTGCTGCACAAGAAAGGGAAGGTACAACATACTTGGCCTTGGGGCACAAAAAGTTTAAATCAGGCTTTGTGTGTCGAGGGCCAAAGGTTTTATCTAGGAATTCAACTACACACAGATGGGACATTTCTGCTGCCCAAAACGATTGCTGGTGATCCTTTCCACCACTTAGGAATGATTATTGGAGAGATATGTTGGTCAGTTTGTCAGTTTCCTTTGAATAGGGGAGGGGGAGAGTCAGCTGTGAGGGACTCCTGCTGCAGGAACTACAATAGTAGTCAAAGGATTATCCCAATTGGGAAGGCCCTGAAAGCGACGACAGGGATGCTGGGAGACACCTGTACTCACTACAGACTGTCCCCCAGACTGATGATAATGGATACCCTCAAGCAGAATGTACATGTAGTTATAACTGGCGAATCAGGTCAATTGGGCAGCACATGTCAGTTAGGCACCGGTGTTAATTTGCGGTAATTGAATCTGGATAATACCCAAACGGCTAAAAATACATAAATATGTTGGGGGGGGGGGGGGGGGGGGGGTGTTAGGCACCTACAACGGAGGGTTAGGCAGGCATTAGTGTGGGATGTTACGCACCTACAAAGCATTGGGCATGGGGGGTGGGGGGGGGGGGGGGTTGTTCATGTTAGGTGGAGGTTTTAAGTGAGAATGAGAGGTGGGTACTGGATGCATAGTAAAATTACCAGTATTTTACTACTAGTGGCAGTGTTCCCCAACCCTGTCCTCAAGGCCCACCAACAGTGCATGTTTTGTGGAAATCTATAGAGGAAGTTAATCAGCCCTGCTGAGACACTAATTACCTCACCTGTGTATGTTTGTGGTTTTCTGCAAAACATGTACTGTTGGTACATGTACTCAATTGTTGCTATCAGGTCTGAGTCAGGCAATGCAAAGTCAGCAAAAGCACCCGGTAACCAAATATTGTCCACCCCAGACCCCCCCCCCCCCCCCCCCAAACATGAAATACTTTATAATAGCCATAACTTTCCTAACTGTAAGTACTATTAACCCTTCATGACTTATTTGTGCCTTTCTCCAGTTTCAAAAAGAACCATACATCTGGCATGTGTGCAGGTTTAAATTTTTTTTTTTTTTAAAAACGTAGGCTACCTGACCTGTAGGGCTGAGCGGATCAGGTAGCCGCACAAAAAAAAAAAAAAAAAAAACGCCGCTCCTGTGGGCTGCACTGGCCCACTTTCACTTTTGTGGCCTATAGGTAATCATTCTCTCAGCCAGCGTGCAGGGAGGCGAGGGAGAAGCAGGGGGTGTGGCCAGGGAGCTGCCCAATAGCAGCTCTGCAAATCCTGTTAGACCGCCCCTAGCTGGCATTTTGAACAGGGAATCCCTCTCTCTGTGTTTACCTCAGAGATGGCGACAAATAATGTTGCCTATCTCGGTGGGATATAGCACGACGGTGGGGGGGGGGGGGGGGGGGCAGAGCGGCGGTGGGGACACGCAGAGGCATGTTATGAGGCAGAGAGCATGCCTCTGTGTCCCATCTGCCCACCTCGGGGTCTCTTTAAGACTACGGTATGTACCTCATTAGATTATGACTAGTTTGACATGACAATTAGCTGCCTGCATAGATTAAGAGACACCTGAAGCAAAAAGTTTATGGAGGCTGCCAAAAGTATTTCCTTTTAAACAACACCAGTTGCCTGGCAGTCCTGCTGCTCTTTCATGCATCAGTAATTTCTGAATCACACACCTGAAACAAGCATACAGCAAATCCAGTAAACTTCAGCCAAACATGTGCTCTGCATGCTTGTACAGGGTCTATGGATAAAAGTATTAGAGGCAGAGGATCAGCAGGATAGACAGGAAAATGTGCTTTGTTTAAAAAGAAATGAATATGGCAGCCTCCAAATCCCTCTCACTTTATGTGTCCCTTAAGTTTAATGGAGTTTAGTGAATATACCGCAGTGACTCTAGTTCAGCTTTACATGAAATGAAACGCATGCAATGGCAATACCTTCTCGTAATGTTCTATCAGAATTTCCACCACTATATTCTGAAACTTGATGTTCATCATGGCTGCCACCGTCTCCTCCTGCGCCCTCATCAGGGTGGGCCCAAATATCACACCCAGGTTGGAAACAGTCATGAGGTTCTGCTGGCTATGCAGTGACACCCTGAGGGAGGAAAGTGCAAAGAAAGTTAATACATATAATAAATGCGTACAGGTTTGCCTGTATGGCGGCACAATGATGTAGAGCACAGAATTGTCACATTGTAGTGCTATATTTTGTCTCCTTTGACACTTGCATTACAACCCTTTTACCACAGGGTTACACAACCGCCATGCAAGTGTATAGAGCCTTGTACATTACATCATGTTGTGCCAGAAGCTTCTCAATCACCACCCAGCAACACAAAAGTCTGCAGTGTGTTACCATACGACTTCCGAGGTGGCGGAAGTCATTGGAGTCAATGGGCGATGCAGGAATTTAATTTGACAGGAGCGCATGCAGGAACCGATGGGCATTCCAGTGACGTACTTCCTGGCCAGCAGAGAGTATGTCACTGAGCGGGGGGTGGCGCTATGCACATGACCCTGTCGGTGCACTCTGCCGCAGGGTCAAATATGTATCATTTTTTATCATTTTTTTGCATTGCGGTGGGATGCTACAGCATGACATCCCCACCGCAACACAAAAAATAAGTGTAAAAACTATAAGATAAGACGGGCGCTCCGTACTGTGCATGGGCAAGCATGCATTCTCGCGCCGGAGCGGCCGTTTTCGGGAGCACTCGAGCTCCCGAAGATTGACAAAGCCTGTCAAAGCGGCGGAAGTGAGCTGTCTCTGACCCATCGGTTGGAGACAGCTGACGGGGATCCAGTGCAGGAACTCGGTCACCATAGGAGGAACAGGAAGGCTCTATAGGACCCAGAGCCCTCCCTCTCCTTAGGTGAGTATCTGTTTATTTTTGTTTGTTTGTTTTTTCACTTCAGATTCTCTTTGAAAGACAGAGTGTGGTTTGTAAACTGCTAATATGACAGAATGATGCAATGTTATAAAAAAATATATATATAACTGAAAATAAAAATATGAGACTCTTTTCTTTACTACTAATGTTCTATTCATTATCCGTATTACACATACAATGCATTATAGCATACTTTTTTTTCACTTCAGGTTTGCTTTAAGACAAACAGGAGACTATACATATATGCATAAGACATTACTTGACAAGGTGCTTGATTAAGATGTCCAGCATCTCCCGGTTCTTCTCGGGCAGTTTGTGAACCAAAGCGTGTACTGCTTGCACTCTGTAGTTCTGGTCATCTGATTCTGTGGGGAAAAAGCAGCAATATTATTACTCCCAAGCTGCTTATTACGCATTACAGTAAGCTGAGATTATATAATGTACACAGTCTGGTAACTGATCACACCAAGGTCATTGCTGGAAAATCATTTTTACTGGGAATATGACTTCCTACATAATGTGATCCTACAGGGGGCGCTGTAATCATACTACTCCAACAGTACCGCTGTTCTGTCTCTTCTGTCTCTTCGGGCTCTTTCAAACTAGAGGCTGCAGTAGAAAAGGCTAAAATGCTGCCTTTTGCTGTTTTGGTGCTTTTTGAAAGCAATTTTATGCTTTTCAACGCTAATATATAGCTTTTCCATAGCGTTTTCAAAGCGTTTTACAGCTCTGAAAATTTTTTTCAGCGGTGAAACGTTTTAAAAAAGCTGTAGTTTGCGTTTTCCATTGACTATCATTGAAATGCGAAACACCGTCGTCGGCCCTGAAAAAGTGCCGAGGAGCTTCAAAACGCAATGCTCAAAAATGCGGCGTTAAGTGTGAAAGGTAAAATTAAAGTTTTACCATGGAAAACACAAACTATGGCCGTGGCGGTAAAACGACGAAAAAGGCCTCTAGTGTGAAAGAGCCCTAAGCTCTGAAAGCCCAAGAGGTCAGCGGAAAAATCTTACTCTACACACAACTACCTGGCACACTCCTGGTCTCTGTACTGGTGCCGAAGTGTCTATAAAACTGCTGGGCATGGCATGGCCAAGGCTGTGGAGAGGGAGGACGTGGCATAGCTCTGACAGGGCCCAGCCAGTATAAGAGAGGGTTTGTCTTCGGAAGTCAAGCTAAATTTGAGGACCTGTTGGGGCACATAACCTGATCATCTATAGGCCAAGCTAGGCAAATGTATGGAGACTGGTGGAGTCCTAGGGAGCTGGTTGCCAGCTTTTTGGCTCCTCCTTCCCCCACTCTTCTCCTCACCAAACAAGCCTTGTGGCAAGCAGAGTGAGCCTAAACTGGTATCTTACCTTGCCCTAGTACGCTTAATTCACCCATGTTACATCATGCAGGTATAACAGTAGTTAAAGGGAAGGTTCACGGTCCATAAAAAAAATAAAAATGCTAATCCACTTACATGGGGCTTCCTCCAGCCCGTGGCAGGCAGGATGTGCCCTCGGCGCCGCTCCACAGGCTCCCGGTCTCCTCCAGTGGCCCCCCCGACCTGGCCAGGCCCGGCTGCCAGGTCGGGCTCTTCTGCGCTCCAAAATGCGCCTCACGCGGACCTCCTCCGAGCTGTACTGCGCAGGCGCAGAACTACTGCGCCTGCGCAGTACAGCCCGGAGGACGTCCGATGACGTCAGCGCGCCCGCGTGAGGCCCATTTTGGAGCGCAGAAGAGCCCGACCTGACAGCCGGGCCTGGCCAGGTCGGGGGGGGCGCCACTGGAGGAGCCCGGGAGCCTGCGGAGCGGCGCCGAGGGCACATACTGCCTGCCACGGGCTGGAGGAAGCCCCTGGTAAGTGGATTAGCATTTTTTTTAATGCACCGTGAACCTTCCCTTTAAAGAGGAACTTTCGCGAAAAAATAAACTAATACATTGCAAAGTCAGAAGTAAAAAAAAAATAAAAAAAAAATAGAAGAGGTATCAAGAAATGACGGATATTCGCCATGTAATATGTTCATGTTGTTTGATCCACAATCAGCCTGCATGTCATCATCTTTACTACTGACAGACAAGTAAAAAACTAGACAGCACCAACTGCCATTATGCATAACCACACCCACTAACACTGCGATAGGCTAAAAGGATTTTTTTTTTTTTACATATACATGTGCACAGATGGAGATACTGGTTACTTGGCAGTTGAAAACAGCTGTTATTTCCCACAATACAACAAGGCTCACAGACAGGAAACTGTCAGGACTTAGGTCCTGACATCACACTGTGGGAGGGGTTTCACCACAATATCAGCCACACAGATCCCCCTGATGACCGATTCGAGAATAGGTAAATATTTCTCATGTCACTGATTGGGATGAAGTTCAATCCTTGGTTGGTCGCACTTGATGCTCGGGCCATTGAAGTCAACGGCCTCGCTCGGGAAACCCATGTTGGACTCTGTGCATTTTTCTTTTTTCCTGTGTTTTTAAGTCTCACATCTTCCTGCTATTTTTCTGCACAATGCACGCATTACTAATTACAGTGTATTGCGCCACATCAGAAAAAAAATCGCACAATGAAAGCGGAAAATCACGTGCAGGAAAACACCATCACAATCTGACACATAGAATAACGGAAGCCCAGGAATTGCAGTGAAAGCCACTTTGGCAAATGTGCTCCCTGTCTTAGTCACTATCCATTTTGCAGTATACACAGGGGCGTAACAAAAGACCCTGCAAGGGTTGCAGCCGCAGGGGGGGGGGGGGCAGAAGCCACAGGGGGCCCCATCCTGAGAGACTGGCAACTAAGGGCAAGGAGAGAGAAAAAAAACTTTCTGCTCTCTGCACAATTGTTCTGATGACTGCATCTGCTCAGCCACTGATAATGAATTGTACAAAGTTTTGCAGACAAAGATTTGTAGACTGTCCCTATTCAGTGTGCAGCAAACTCTTCTGTACAACGTCCAGCCCCCAACCTCTCTACCTCTCCCCGAGTGCTCTGTCCTGGCAGAAGGGGGCCCCATCCAAAGTGTCGCAGGGGGGCCCAGTGATTTCTAGTTACGACCCTGAGTATACATAAACTGTAGAAAAATCAAATAGTTTCTGCTAGCTAGTCAAATTCCATATGTTGTGACAAAGAAAACCCTCCTGTGACCTGCCACAGGTTGCTAATATGGCTAATATGTAACTTGCTGCTTTCTTCCTCCTGTCACTTCCTGTTCTAAAATAGCAGAGTAAAAAGTGTCCTACTTCTTGTCTATCACTGCCAGTACTGGGCGACTTCCTGGAAAGAGGGGCGGGGACAGCTCTGCTGTTAGCTACTGTATATTACCATAGTTTTTGTTTAGTCAGCAGCTCTTTAAAATGGGATTGTCAGCCATAAAATCAAATACCATTTACCCCCTGCTCTGTGTTGATTATGTAGTCTACATGCAGTCTGCATCGCAAGCATTCCAATATATTCATAAATGTGTATGCTATAATGAATCTTATCTCAGTCAGCCTGGCTCCTTTTTAGTACATTGCCAGGGATAGGGAAGCTTGTGATCTCCCCTCCCATGTCCTGCTCCTCACTGATTGGCTGAGGGCAGTTCAGTGTGACAGAAGGCTGAGAAAGGAAATACACCTCACCCTTCTGCATTAGCTGCTGAAATCTATGCTGTGCTCACATGTGTTTACAAAGCAAGCTAGATGTGACAGTGCAGTTTCTAGGAGGAAAAAAAAGTGTAAGGGAGAAAATGACATCAGGATTGGATTCGGCAGTAAAGATGGAAAATGCCTGGAACAGTTTTCTCTTTATTTACGATATAAAATTAACTGAAATCAAAATGTGGAGAGTGAAATACATATGTTAAGTATGTAGTACAAGTATCTATCTACTTCTATATATGTTTTTTTTTCCTGGGATAGTATGGCTGTCTCTGCTGCTTTAAAAATAAATTCCAAAGCCTCCACTGCTCTGTGTACTGTGTGTGGTGAATGAGGTCAGTGATTTTGCCATTACAACAGTGGTACTTACTGACTGCGAGAATGAAATCCTTGTGCCATTTGTAGGTCATGAGAGGTTCAGTCAGACATCTGTCAATATGAAAAGCATCGCATTACTAACATGATCAAGGTCACAAGCATCCAGTTCAAAGATATGCAGCCAGTGTAGGAGAATTTACATGTTGTTCACATATTACTTTATACAATAATGAAATGAAATGGACTATTTCCATGTGCACAAAAAAGGATTAAGATAAAATGGCAAGATAGCAGTTTTTGCCTACTGCTGATGATCACCTGGCTTTTTTAAATAAGAATTGGTGAGGCTAGCATCCACCAGGAGTACATTTGAAATCGGCGCCGGTAGACTTGGGCGCAGGATACAGCGGTATATAGCTGTTCCTGCTTCTGCACAAGTCTGGGCCGATTTAATTACTATTCCCCCTCCAGGCCAACATGGATAGTGGGGGACTGAAATAATTCGGCTTACAGCGATTGCTGGAGGCCGAATTATTATGTTTTTAAGCAACTTTAACGACGTTACTCACTGAGCGCATCAATAGGAATGATTCCCATTGAAGTCTATGGAGGCGCCGGCTGCGCCCAAATCTAGCAGCGCTGAAAAGCACTGCTCCATCCACCAGGCCCCTACACTCTGTGTCCAAGCCGTAGGAAACTGCCTAGGTTTGCCTTGTGGAAGATCCAGCTCTGCATGTACATTTACTTTATGTGTGCGTGAATACAGTTTCACCCACCATAGCTATATCCAATACCTCAGCCAACGCCCAATACATCAGGATGTGCTGATTTTGTCATGGAAAACAAACATACATGGACAATGTTAATAGTGTTACTAACTGAAGGCTGTTTTCAGTGCGATTCTGGAAGTTTTGCTTTAGCTGAATGGATCTGATAAGCTCTGCAACCAGCTGCCGGGCCGCCATCAGGGCATCACAGGTGTGTCTGCAGTATGGGGCCTGAGTGAGTCTGGGGCTGGCGAACAATGCCACAAATATGGCCCCCGAGCTGCAAGTCTGTCACAGAATGTACAGACAGTCACTGGGTGTGGCTGTGTTCACCTTGGTCGGCTGTTTTGCATTGCAAATTTTTGTGATTTTGCTATGCTTGTGCTTTGTCATTCTCATTTCAGTGAATGAGAATCACATCACAATCACTGAGAAAATGCTGCATGCAGCGCTATGTGATTTTCCCAAATTGCAAGCGCTGCTCAAGCACTGCAGTCAGAGTAATCCCATAGGATTACATGGGTCACAGTGCTTTGCTGATCACTGGTGATCACCTTAAATATAGGGAGTTCTCCTTAAAGAGAATCTGTATTGTTAAAATCGCACAAAAGTAAACATACCAATGCGTTAGGGGACATCTCCTATTACCCTCTGTCACAATTTCGCCGCTCCTCGCCGCATTAAAAGTGGTTAAAAACAGTTTTAAAAAGTTTGTTTATAAACAAACAAAATGGCCACCAAAACAGGAAGTAGGTTGATGTACAGTATGTCCACACATAGAAAATACATCCATACACAAGCAGGCTGTATACACCCTTCCTTTTGAATCTCAAGAGATCATTGTGTGTTTCTTTTCCCCTGCAGTTCTCATGCACTGAAGTTTCAGGCTGCTCTTTTCTTCCTGCAAACAGCTTTGCCCTTGTCTGTAATTCCTCAGTATGTGAAAGCCCAGCCAGCTCAGAGGACGATTTATCCAGCTTGTAAAAGATAAGAGAGAAGAGAGACGCTGCCCTAATCTAAATAATACACAGGCAGTGTGCATAGAGGGGCCTGGAGGGGGGGGGGGGGGTCGTAGCAGAACCACAACACTGAGGAACTTGGCAGCCTTCCAGACACAGGTTGACAAGTCTGACAGGGGAAAGATACATTGATTTATTACAGAGACTGTTATAGTAGAAAGTGCTGCAGTAAGCCAGAACACATTAGAATAGCTTTTGGAACTTGTAGGATGATAAAAAACAGGATGCAATTTTTGTTACGGAGTCTCTTTAAAGAGAACCCAAGGCGGGGTTATTCCATTGCAATCCATATACAGAGGCTGGGTCTGTCTATAGAGCCCAGCCTCTGTTGCTATTTAGTTTCCTCCAAAGACCCCCCTGCGCTCAGCCAGACCCCATAAATCACAGCCACGCTGTGCGGCTGTGTTTACCTTACTAACGTCAGTCTCCGCTCTCCCCCGCCTCCTGAATCGTTCCGGCCCCCGCCCGCGTCCCTTCCCTCCAATCAGCGGCGAGGGAAGGGACGTGGGCGAGGACCAGAGTGATTCAGGAGACGGGGGAGAGCGGAGACTGACATTAGTGAGATAAACACAGCCGGCTGCGACACGCTGTGTGTCGCCAGCGCGGCTGTGTTTTATGGGGTCTGACAGCGCGCAGGGGGGGCTTTGGAAGAAACTAAATAGCAACAGAGGCTGGGCTCTATAGGCAGACCCAGCCTCTGTATGGGGATTGCGCTGGAAGAACCCCGCCTCGGGTTCTCTTTAAATATGGGGGGGGGGGGGGGGAGTGAGGGGGGACCAGTAGGTTTTCCAAGTTTGGGATCCAAACATTTCTGATGCAGCCCTGACCAGGTGAGACACAAAAATGAACTCACCGAAGGTAGTTTTTGAGAGCGCTGGTTATTGTTTTATTGTCCCATAGTTCCAAATCAAGATCCATATCAGGAGACGCTTTGGGAGCTTAAAAATACAAAAAAAACCATTAAAATACAGTCAGCAATACATTTACAACCATTGTAAATCTGCCTTCAACAAGCCTAATAAACTGTAAATATGAACGGCCTTATTCCACAGATATGCACACCACAATCAGAGTCTGTGTCTAGGTTTTTCTCTCTTCAGATGCCACAAACCTGAACTTGCAGCCTTTTATTTGGGTGTTGCCACAGAAGTGTGTCAGCGAGATAAACTTCCTGGACAATAAAATATGTCTGAAATATGGTACCATGTCTACTGATTTATTTTGGAAGGCAACAGGCAGGAACTGTTTCCTACAAGCAGGTAGCTGTGAAAGCTACTACAAGGTTTGGTCCGCATATAAAATAGTGTCCAATCCTGTCAGTTTTTGACAGTTGGCCATACCTCCCAACTTTTTGAGATGAGAAAAAGGGACACTTAAGCCACACCCCTGATCACGCCCCTGTCACACCCCTAGTCACTCACACATACCTTAAAGATTTCATAAGAAAAATATGTTGTTTTATAATTCAAAACACACTGGTCCTCTCTATCCTGGTTCATTTTCCTTCATATTAACATTTTAAAATCAGTAATACATCAATTTAACCACTTCGGGACCGGCCGCCTAAACCCCCTTAAGGACCGGGGCAATTTGCATGGAGGTGGAACGCGCGTTTGGGGGGGGGGGGGGGGGGTCGGGCGGCCCGTCTGTGGCTGGCTGGGCATGGTGACCCCCATGGAGGCAGGTGTTCCCCCTGTAGCTGGCAGATTTCACTCACCTTCGAGGCTCCAGCGATGAGCCGCAGTAGCCACCTCTTCTCCAGCCGGCATCTCCGCTCCAAATGACGCTCAGGTCCGAGTCGCGGCTTGATGACGTCATGAAGCCGGGACCCGGCGCTGACCTCAGACGGAGCAGAGATGCCGGCCAGAGCAGAGGGGGGCGCAAATCGTCGCTGGAACGGCAGGGAGGTGAGTGGATCCTCTTCTTTTCCCCCCTACCGCCGCTGTCAAAGTGATCACTACGATCCGCCAGCGATCACGTGATCACGTGATCAGCAGCCATACGCGATGGCTGCTGATCACTCGGGGGAGATGCCAGCTGTCATATGACAGCTTAATCTCCCCCTCCGGGTGCGCACGATCGCGTCGGGACGGTTTGTTAGCGCGGACGTTGAATCAACGTCCAGTCAGAACGGTAGCACCACCTGCTGGACGTTGATTCAACGTACCTGGTCCGCAAGTGGTTAAAGGATGAGAATAAAGTTTATAGTCAAACACATTTTTTTGTAGAGAAATATACATATATATTTACATAGAAAGAGGGACAAAGTCCTGAAAGAGGGACAAGTGAGGAGGACAGAGGGACATGGCTCCCAAAGAGGGACTGTCCCTCCAAGAGAGGGACAGTTGGGAGCTATGAGTTGGCATCAGTGCTGTATGTGTTTCTATGGATGTGATCACACATTAATCTGTACATTTCCAGTTCAGACCTGTCCTGTCAGTTTTGCATCAGTTTTTTATGGGTGTCTTCGCATATCTCAAAGGTGTACATTTCCAGTCCAGCCTTGCTATTAGCTGTTGATCATGTTATATTGACACTGTACAAGATACAAGATGGATTTATTCGCCAAGTGCGGGGGTACCGTACTCGGAATTGCTTGTGGTATACATGGCAAAGGCAAAATACACGTCAACAGTTGTCTATCTTACATATATGGCTACAAGTACAAATACACAGACTAAACTAAAAGGATTAACAGTACATTTTACATTCTACGTCTGCAGTCGCTACCATTTTACATGCTGCTGCGTTGGTAAGATAACCTTGACGGAGTCCAAGCAGCTTTAACAGGTACGATGTCATGGATCATTGTGCTAGTGAGAGTTGGATGCAGACATTAAGGCTGAAGAGAAGCACCTGGGGCAAGCCTGCTGATTGGGGGCTAGGAGGGAATAGTCAGGCGTCAGTGTTGTTGAGCAGTAGAACAGCCTGGGGAAAGAAAGAGTTCCTGCGCCTGGTGGTCTTGGATTGGATGGTTCGGAAGCGCCGGCCGGATGGGAGAGGCTCAAAGAAGCGGCTGCCAGGGTGGGAGGGGTCGCAGGAGATCCTGGTGGCCCTCTTCCTCATCCTGGCCGTGTGGAGGAGATCCAGAGGTGGTAGGGGCGATCCAATGATCCTCTCTGCCTCACTAATGACTCTTTGCAGTCTATGTCTGTCACTGGCCGTTGCGCTGGCATACCAGACGATTACTGAAGAGCAAAGTATAGACTCCATGGTGGCGGTGTAGAAACAGGTCAGCAGCTCCCGAGGCATTCCAAATTTTTTAAGTTGGCGCAGGAAAAATAGCCTTTGTTGTGCCTTCCTCTGAATTTTGGTGGTGTTCTGCCCCCATCTTAGGTCTGCGGATAGGGTTGTGCCAAGGAACCGGACTGATGGTACTCTGGAGACTTCGGTGTCGCCTATGTAGACTGGTGGGAGAGTGGGGGGGGGGGAGGGGGTTCCTCCTGAAATCAACAGTCAGCTCAACAGTCTTTGCAGCATTGAGGACAAGGTTGTTATTCTTGCACCAGTACATTGGAAGCATATTCATAAATGGGGATGATCAAAGAGATGCAAATTCTTCCGAGTTGATGCAAATTTATGTACATTTTTATGCAAATGTATGCAGTTTGAAAATGGACCAATCAATTTAAACCCAGGTTTAAAATGATTGGTCCTTTTTCAAACTGCATATATTTGCATACAAATTTGCATAATTCTAAAGTATGTCCATCTCATTGCTATCATCCCTATCATTCATCATCCCTATGCATGAATAAAGTAACTTATCCTGAAGGTAGACCTCATACTTTCTACTGCTGATTGCCCCGCCTCCTGCAATATGAAGTCCAGCCTCCTGGCTTCTTTAGGTAGACAGGAAATGACATCACTGTGGTTTACAACTTCCTGTGTGGGCTGGAGGGGCAACTAGGCCACAGTGACCAAATCTCTACATCCATACATCACAGAAAGGAGGTCCATTGAATGTTTGATGCAGTTTGGTAGGGCAAGCAGTTATCTCTATTTATGTGAGCATAGAACACTTATGCTCTTGAGAATGTGGATCTCTCTTCAGACAGATCTGAGGATGTTTAGAAAAAGAGCATTCATAAGAATCCTAAGAGAGCCCATATCCTGTATGAAGAGCTTTGTGACAATGTCAGCCTGTTCTTCATATTACCTCATGCTTCTAAAGTGTACGCAAATTACCAATATACAATTTTATCTAATAAGGCATAAAAGTCTGACTATACCCCGATAACAAATTAAGTGTAATGAAGACAGCTACATGCCACTTTGTTTACCTAAATAAGCGGATTGGAGACACAGGTGCTTGTTCGGATTATTTCAGGAGTGTGTAATAAAATCACATGTAGGCTTTCTTTCAGAAAATTAAATGAACAAAAACACCTTTACTTTTACATGTAGTTTCACAGAAATAGATGCTTTTAGTCTAAAAAATGAAAACCCAAACTTTTTTTTCCTTTCTTTGACATTAGAAGAGAAACAACACTAGACTTCCAAGACATCCAGTTAAAGCCTATTACAGGTAGTTCCCAACTTACGAACGCCCGACTTACCAACGACCCGCTGATACGAATGGCATGGATTCTGTGTTTCCATGAGAACAAGTAAAAAAAAAAGTTTTCAAATTGGACTTGTAGTTTTTGAGAAAATCGATTTTAAAAAAATCAAAGAAAAATGGCTTTTAAACTTGTATAAGCAGGTACAGAGGGCAGAGGTGACACAGAGGGGGACACTGGAGGCACAGGGGGGCACAGAGGAGGTACAGGGGACAGAGATGGCACAATGTTCCGACTTAAGAACAGATTGAGGTTAAGAACGAACCTACAGTCCCTATCTCGTTCGTTAACCGGGTACTACCTGTACTAGAAAAAAATACTTAAAGGGAACCTAAACTGAGAGGGATATGGATGTTTCCTTTTAAGCAATATCAGTTGCTTGGCAGTCCTGCTGATCTCTTTGGCTGCAGTAGTGGCTGAATCACACACCTGAAACAAGCATGCAGCTAATCCAGTCTGACTTCAGTCAGAGCACCTGATCTGCATGCTTGTTCAGGGGCTGTGGCTAAAAGTATTAGAGACACAGGATCGGCAGGAGAGTAAGGCAAGTGGTATTATTTTAAAAGGAAAAATCCACATCCTTCTCAAATATTCCCATATTCTTCTGGGTCTCCAGTTCAAATTTCAGCTAGGGCACCATCTGCATGGAGCTTGTATGCTTTCCCCGTGTCTGCGGGGGTTTCCTCTGGGCACTCGGTTTCCTTCCACATAACAAAAACATACAGGTAAGTTAAATGGCTTCCACCTAAATTGGCCCTAGACTGTCATACATACATTAAACGATACATACATAGACATATGACTATGTTAGGGATTAAATTGTGAGCCCCTCAGAGGGACAGTTAATGACAAGACAATATACTCTGTACAGCCCTGCGGAAGATGTTGTATAAATACTAAATAATAATATTTATTTCCTTTTAAACAATGCAGATTGCTTGGCTGTCTTGCTGATCTATTTGGCTGCAGTAGTGTATGAATCACACACCTAAACAAGCATGCAGCTCATCTAGTCAGACTTTACTCAGAGCCCCGGACCTGCTGCATGCTTGTTCGGGGTCTATAGCTAAAAGTATTAGAGGCAGAGGATCAGCAGGACAGCCAGACAATTTGCATGGTTTAAAAGGAAATAAACATGGCAGCCTCCATATCCTTCTCACTTCAGGTGTCCTTTAAGTATTTTAGTTTTGGGTAGTGTGAAAATTACTTATAAACACTTTATTTTTTCCCACTTCCTATTTCCAAAACCTCCAATCTATATATATAAAATCGGATGTGTGTGTCCGATTTGAACGAAACTTGGTATACAGATCCCTCACTACCTGGGATGATATGTTCTGGGGGTCTCGCGGCCCCCCTGCACACCTGGGCGGAGCTACAAACAGCAAATCAGATTCCACTCATTCAAGTCAATGGAAAACATGTAAAAGGCTGCCATTCTCACAGTAATCAAGCCAGAGTTACCACACATGGCACAGTTGGTCACTTGGTGACCAAGGTTACAAATCCAGGAAAAGTGGGCGGAGCATAAAACAGCCAATCAAATTTCAGCCGTTCATTTTAAATGGGAAAATGTAAACTGCAGCCATTCTTAGACTGTTCATCGCAGGGTTCTCAAACTTGGCACACTTGGTCACTGGGTGGATGTGATTAAGATTCAAGAAAATGGGTGGAGCCTACAACAGCCAATCAAAAGTCACCTGTTGATTTTCAAGGGGAATATTTAAACTGCTGCTATTCTTACACTTTTAATGGCAGAGGCTTCAAACTTGCTACAGTCGGTCATTGGGTGACTGGGGTCCAAATTCACTAAAGGGGCGGGGCCACATACAGCCAATCAGATTTCCTTGGTGGATAAACTGCTTCCATTCACACATTTTTGATGCCAGGAACCTGACAGCTCACAAACTTGGTCATTGAGGGACTGTGTGTCAAGGTTACAAAAAGTGGGCGGAGCCAAAACAACTTTTACTGGGAAAACATAAACTGCAGCCATTCTTACATCGTTAATGGCAGAGTTCTCAAACTTTGCACAGTTGGTCATTGGGTGACAGATTAAGATTTTGGAAGGTGGGTGGAGCCTACAACAGCCAATAAAAATTCACCTTTTGATTTTCAAAGGGAATATTTCATCTGCTACCATTCTCTTATTCTGGTAAAAGCAGATGCCTCAAACCTGGTACAGTTGGTCACTGGGTGACTAGGGTCCAAATTCAGGAAGGGGGCGGAGCCACAAACAGCCAGATTTGTTTATTTTTCAATGGGAATATACAAAGTATTTATACCAAGGACCCCAAAGCTGATAAATTTGATAATTGAATGACTGTATGTCAAGGTTAGAAAAAGTGGGCGGTGCCAACAACTTCATTTTTTACATCACAGGGTTCCCAAACTTGACACAATTGGCCACTAGGTGACTGGGATAAATATTCAGAAATGTGGGTGGAGCCTACAACAGCCAATCAAAATGTACCTTGATTTTCAAGGGGAATATTCAAATTGCTACCATTCTTACACTGTTAGTGGCAGAGGCCTCAAACCTGATACAGTCAGTCATTGGGTGACTGGGGTCCAAATTCACTAAAGGGGTGGAGCCACAAACAGCCAATCAGATTTGTTAGATTGATTTCAGTCATTCTGTTATTGGCAGGGTTCTCAAACGTGACACAGTTGGCCACTGGGTGACTGGGACTAATATTCAGAAAAGTGGGTGGAGCCTACAGCAGCCAATCAAAATTCACCTTTTGATTTTCAAGGGGAATATTTACATTGCTGCCATTCATGCACTCTTAATGGCAGAGGCCTAACATCTGCTACAGTCAGTCACTGGGAGACTGGGGTTTAAATTCTGAAGGGAGCGGGCCAAAAACAGCCAATCAGATTTGTTTAATTTCAATGGTAAAATGCAACTTATTGATGCCAAAGACCCCAAAGCTCATAAACGTGGTAATTAAGTGACTGTATGTCAAGATTAGAAATAGTGGGCGGAGTCAAAAACAACTAACTTTTTACATGGGGAAATGTAAACTGCAGCTTTTCTCACTGAGGCGCTACACCTGCTATTGCTGAAATTCTGTTTTGTCCCCACGTTTATTGCCTGATGAACTGGGCTCGGCCTGCGAAACGCGTTGCACTTTTGGGGTACTATATAATAAATGTGATTGCTACTTTTCAGACAGTCTTTCGTGTCTGCTTTATGGAGGTAAGTCCACCACTTCCTCCCAGCAAATTTTAAAAATTGTATCCACTTTTATTCTGCTGCCGCCTCTGTTCTCCTACTGCAGCTTTTCTTACACTGTTAAGCAGGGTTCTCAAACTGCACACAGCTGGTCACTGGGTGACTAGGATTAATATTCGGAAAAGTAGGTGGCGCCTACAAGAGTCAATCAAAATTCACCTATTGATATTCAAGGGGAATATTGAAACTGCAGCCATTCTCACACTGTTAATAGCAGAGGCCTCAAACCTGCTACAGTCAGTGTTTGGGGTTAAAATTCCGTAAAGGGGCGGAGCCAAAAACAGACAGATTTCTTTGCTGGATAAATTGCTTCCATTAGCACAATTTTAATGCCAGGAACCCAAAAGCTCACAAACTTGGTCATTGAGTAGTGACTGTGTCTCAAGGTTACAAAAAGTGGGTGGAGTTAAAAACAGATTTTTCTGGGAAATTGTAAACTGCAGCCCTTCTTCACTGTTAATGGCAGGGATCTCAAACTTAGCATAGCTGGTTACTGGGTGACTGGGATTAATATTCAGAAAAGTGGGTGGAGCCTAAATGCCAATCAAAAATCACATGTCACTTTTCAAGGAGAATATTAAAATTGCTGCCATTCTTGAACTGTTAATAGCACAAGCCTCAAACCTGGTACAGTCGGTCATTGGGTCACTGAGGTTCATTCAGAAAAGGGGACAGAGCCACAAACAGTGAATCAGATTTGTTTCATTTCATGGGAAAATACAAATTATTGATGCCAAGGACCCCAAAACTCACAAACTTGGGCATTAATTAGTGACTTTGTGTCCAGGTTACAAAAAGTGGGCAGAGCCAAAAACAAATTTCACTGGGAAAGTGTAAACTGCAGCCCTTCTTACACTGTTTATTTCAGGGTTCCCAATCTTTGGCCAGATGATCACTGAGTAACTGAGATTAATATTCAGGGAAGTGGGTGGAGCCTATAATGCCCAATCAAAATTCACCTGTTGATTTTCAAGTGGAATATTTAAATTGCTGCCATTTTTACACTGTTAATAGCAGATGCCTCAAACCTTCTACAGTTGGTCATTGGGTGACTGAGGTTCAAATGCTGGAGAGGGGTGGAGCCACAAACAGCCAATCAGATTTGTTTCATTTCAATGCAGATTATTGATACCAAAGACCGCAAAGCTCACAAACTTGGTCAGTGAGTAATTGTGTGTTAGGGTTAGAAAAAGTAGGCGGAGCCAACACCAGCCAAATACATACATGGGCAACGCCGGGCAATCAGCTAGTAACTATATAATAAAGTGCACCAGAAAAAAAAGTGCTGTTTGACACTGCAAATCACAAAACACAATAGCAAACACAGTGAAATTACTGTGTTACTTTGCACCTATGCTGATAGAGAACTGGCTGCAGTGTGATGTATGTTAGGGTGTGCATGTGAGTACACTAGTATACAAACATTTGGAGCCACCGATTATCTAAAAGGCATACCGTATATACTCGCAAGCAAGCCGAATTTTGGACCCACAAAAAGTGGGTCAAAAGTTGGGGGGTCGGCTTGCTTGCGAGTGATGTGCCTGAGGGTCGCCCCCCCCCCGCCCTCTCCCACCCGCTCCCCCCCCCCCCCCCCCGCGCGGCCGCTGCTATTACCTTAGCTCCGCGGCTTCCTATTCCCCTGTCCTGCTCTTAAACAGCAGCTCGCCCCACGGTGGCTGCTGCGTGATGACGGAGGAAGTGCAGAGAGAGGTTCCCATAGTAACCAGGAAGCCGCTCTCTGCGACTTCCTCCGTCATCACGCAGCGCAGCAGCCACCGTGGGGCGAGCTGCTGTTTCAGAGCAGGACAGGGGAATAGTCAGCCGCGGAGCTAAGGTAATAGCAGCGGCCGCGGGGGGAGCGGGGGACGCCCTAAACTCGCTATCCTGGGCACAATACTAGCTATCCTGGGCACTATACTAGCTATCCTGGGCACGATACTAGCTATCCTGGGCACAATACTAGCTATCCTGGGCACTATACTAGCTATCCTGGGCACTATACTAGCTATCCTGGGCACTATCCTGGGCACGATACTAGCTATCCTGGGCACTATACTAGCTATCCTGGGCACTATCCTGGGCACGATACTAGCTATACTGGGCACTTTACAAGCTATACTGGGCACGATACTAGCTATCCTGGGCACAATACTAGCTATCCTGGGCACTATACTAGCTATCCTGGGCACTATACTAGCTATCCTGGGCACTATACTAGCTATCCTGGGCACGATACTAGCCATCCTGGGCACGATACTAGCCATCCTGGGCACGATACTAGCTATCCTGGGCACTTTACTAACTATACTGGGCACTATACTAGCTATACTGGGACACACTGGGGGGGGGGTCATGCGGCCAGCATTTCCTAACCCCGGCTTATATGAGGGTCAATCATTTTTTCCTGGGTTTTCAGGCAAAAGTTGGGGGGTCGGCTTATATGCGGGTCGGCTTGCTTGCGAGTATATACGGTATATAGGATATAGGAGGATCTTCTGGGGTAATAGCCAGTTAGAGGTGGGTGCCTGCAGTACTGGAAGCAGTGATATGTATCCATACGGAGAATAAAATACTTACAGAAAACTGTGTTCATCAACTTCTGAACTTTAGAGTTCACACCGCCAATTCTGTACAGCCCCAGAATTGTGATGCCTGCAAAGGAGAACAAAGTCTGTGTCAGTATTATCAAAAACAAAAATGTGCTTCATTATTTAGCTATTTAGATACTTAGGTATTGTATAGAAATGTTCCTATGACCTAACCCCGCTCTCACACAGAACCATTCCTCCAGTGGTGCTCAACCCTAACTCACCCTGGTGGTGCCTGATCTTAAACATCCATAGTAGTGCGTAAGCTTAACCTCCCCTAGACACCCAACCTTAACCTTCCTGGTGGTGCCTAACCTTAACCCTCTACCCTAATTGTGCCTAACCATAGCCCCCCCTTATGGTTTGACACTTAACCCCACATGGTGGAGCCTAACCTTGACCTACTTGGGAGTGCTGAACCTAAACACCCCCACCCTAAATCTCTGGGGCTGCCCGCTATGCAAAGGTCAGCTACAAATAGCGGGTGCTTTTCCCAGCTTTAGATCTTGATTCTGTGCTCTAGTTCTCAATTTCTGCAGGAAACAAGTATTTTAGGATTTTTCTTGTCCCTATGATTTTGTTGAGGGGCATGGTCAGGACAGAAAGGGGTTGATAGGGCATGGTCAGGACAGAAAGGGGTTGATGAGGTATGGTCAGGACAGAAAGGGGTTGAAGGGGTGTGGTCAGGACAGAAAGGGGTTGATAGGGTATGGTCAGGACAGAAAGGGGTTGATAGGGAATGGTCAGGACAGAAAGGGGTTGGTGAGGCATGGTCAGGGCAGAAAGGGGTTGATGGGGCATGGTCAGGACAGAAAGGGGTTGATGGGGCATGGTCAGGACAGAAGGGGTTGATGGGGCATGGTCAGGAGAGAAGGGGTTGATGGGGCATGGTCAGGAGAGAAAGGGGTTGATGGGACTTGGTCAGGACAGAAAGGGGTTGATGGGGTGTGGTCAGGACAGAAATGGGTTGATGGGGCATGGTCAGGGCAGAAAGGGGTTGATGGGGGGTGGCCAGGACAGAAAGGGGTTGATAGGGCATGGTCAGGACAGAAGGGGTTGATGGGGTGTGGTCAGGACAGAAAGGGGTTGGTGGGGCGTGGTCAGGGCAGAAAGGGGTTGATCGGGCGTGGTCAGGGCAGAAAGGGGTATTCTAATCAGTACAATCTATATTCTCACCTCGTGTTTCCACAGAATGGATACATTTCTTCACAAAGTTGAAGCCTGCTTCATTTAGGAACACTGCCAAGACAAAAAAAGTTAATTAATAAAGTGTGACTCCACCACTGAGGAAGCAACCAGTAATGACTTCAATGTAAGTGTAACTGCACGGTGTGTAGCAGCTTCCATGGGAATACTGTCACTCAGTGGGGGCGCCAGGGCCATGGCATTTACTCCTGCAGAGTCCACATATGCCAAGCGGAACATGAGGACATCAATGTTCTTTGTAACTTAATTTTTATTGAAAGGATCACGTCATAGAAAATGCAGATTACCTGGCTGTCCTGCTGATCCTCTGCCTCTACTACATTTAGCCATACACCCTGAACAAGCATGCAGATCAGATGTTTCACTTAAAGTGAACCAGAGACGAAGCAGCCTCATGTATTTTACCTTATATATCAGTGGGAACATTAGAGAAAACACCTACCCTGCTCTCTGCTTCATCCTTCACTGCTCAGCCTGCTTGTTATCAGCCCTGATTAAATCCCAGACTGAACATTCAGTCTGGCTTTGCTCAGGAATCATCATAGCTGAGCCTGTCTTCTCTGATGTCTTTTCAAGCCCAAACCTGCCCCCTTCTGGCTCTGCTATAATGACTCAGCTATAATGATTTCTGAATGCTCAGTCAGGGATTTTATCAGGGCTGATAACAAGCAGGCTTAACAGTGAAGGATGAAGCAGAGAGCAGGGTAAGTGTTTTCTCTAATGTCCCCACTGATATATATATAGTAAAATACATGAGGGTGCTTCGTCTCTGGTTCACTTTAAGTTTGACTGCATTTGCTGCATGCATATTTCAGGTGTGCAATTCACACTATTGATCCATAAAAGATCAGCAGGACACCAGGCAACTGGTATTGTTTAAGTTCTGTGTTCAGCTTGTAAGAGACATATAGCAAATACCTGGCACACTATAACATCAGCACTTACTTTCTTCTTTTTTGCTTATTATTGCTGGGAGTGTGTAAATCTAAAACAGAAAAATAAATGATAAAAATAAATAAATAAAGACATAAATTAATAAATGATGTATATCTGAAACAGGAAAATAAATGATGTCAAGTGAACTAACAATTAGTTACTGTATTTTCACAAAAGATAAGACATACAGAACTCTACAAATGTGTTAAAACACGTCAACTTTCTTTATTTCCACAATCAACGTTTATTATAGAAAACTAGTGGGCCGAAGCCCGTTTAAAAATGGGCTACGTCTCCATTGCGCATGCGCCCGCACCTGAGCGCGCCTGCCCGTCGTGTGCGCACGCCCGTCCGTTTGCTCACCCCTTGGCCGCGCGGCTCACGTCACTCCCCCTCACTGGGCTTGATTCACTAACCGGCGCTAAGCCGGTTAGTGTGCCTTAAGTGTTGGTGTGCGCAAACCACGGCGTTAGGTGGTTTGCACCCACACAGTTGAAATAATCCCGCTCACTGCGCGCACAGCACGGATAGTAGTGCGCATTGCTGGCCCTTAAAAGTCGCACCCGATGCAACAAAAATGACGCATCAGGTGCCCGTTAAGCAGCGCTGTGATGCGCCACTTCGGGGGCACCCGATGCGTCATTTTCGTTGCATCGGGTGCGACTTTTAAGGGCCAGCGGGTGCAACGTTATCGTCGCACTGTGCACTAAAATCAGCGCACCAGCAGCCAAAAAGTAGGTTTGCGCACACTAGCGGCTAAAAAGGGCTTTTCACACCGGCGCTAACACTTAGCGCCGGCTAGTGAATCAAGCCCACTGTCTCTGCATCCCTGCACATGCCTAGAGCGCAGATAGGACACTCACAGGGACTCGGGACGCAGAGACAGTAGGGTTTTATTATATAGGATTAGTATTCCAAGCACAAGAAAATATAATTCCAACATTCAAAAGGCATTGATAACAATATTGATTGAGATATTGGTGTATACAAAACAAATCAGGAATTATGTCACTGAAAAGCGAACACAATAAAGAGCATCAGTCTCCTCAAAGGCTTATAGGTTAATGTAAGGAGTTATTGTATGAAAGAATGGAAGGCTAACATGTTCCGTAATGATTTCTTACTTCCATGGTACCAGAAAACACATAAACTTTCAATGCCTCTTCCCCGTGTAAGCACATTATGAAACGCATGGCAATTGCGTACCTACGGGATTTTTGCAGATGGGGTTGTGATTTTTGCAGATGGGCTCTACTGTAATCAGAGACCTATTGCTCAGCTATCAAAAGGCATCAACTAGCTGCTAAAAGAATTTAACCTGTTGCCCTCCAAGGCAAGGCTATTGAGAAAAGAAAAAAAGATGCACTCATACTTGTTGAAATGCTTATTTTATTGCTGTGCCTTCTTTAGACTTTTACTGATGGCTAATATAAAAAATCTTATCTCTTTCTGTTTAAAGGAAACAAGAGGTGAAAAATTGATGAGATAAACAATTGTATCTATCCTCATTCTCCTAAAAATAGCTTTTTTTTCTTAGCTATCTCACAGTTTTCTATATTTAAATCTACTTTTTAAGTTTTTGCTGTTTCAGTGGGTCTGATACTTCACTCGCGGCCGCTACTTTGTTAATTATATAGTTGTAACTATATAAATTAACATAGTAACGGTCACGTGTGAAGTATCGCGGTAACAATACTTCACAGGACCGCCCACAGTTAAAGTTACACATGTTGCTATGTAAGCAAAGCACGTAACTAAGCAAGCACTGCTATGTAAGGCAGGCAAACTAGGCGCTCCTTCAGGCCCATTGTCTCTGCTCAATGACACAGTCATTGAAATATACCAGAGCTAAAATCTATGATTTGTATCTCTTTTCTGCTCTCAGTAGCCATTTTCTGCCAAGAAAGTGGTGTATGGTTGTAATTTCTTATCGGTGAGAGTTAAGCTATAGTCCGACCCAGACAGGAACTGTCACTTGCATATCTGTTTAACTATTTCAGTCAGAGAAAAAAAAGGAACACAGCATAGTTATTTGTGTGCTAGGCACTGTACATACACTTGTCTATCTCATCATGTCACATGTCACCTTGTGTATCCTTTAAGATTTATGATCTGTGGGGAAGGGGGGTTAGGGTGGGGAGAGAACAAAAATGGAGGGAGGCTGACCAGCTATACTGTCTGACAGTTGGAGTTCTTCAGTAGAGCTGATATTCCTGTGAATATGTACTTATTCAAGAGTCCTGTTTCATACAACTCTGGCACAGTGGCACTAATCCCTGAAGCTTATATGTACCGGGTACATCAGGACACAGCAGATGCAGCAGAGCAAGCAGTCTCATCACAAACCAGGAAGTAAGGAAGATGCATGGAGCATTGAAATTCAAGCTGTTTACAGCAAAGCAGGGCGGCTTTGGACCAGGAGAGGTGGTTTACATTGACATGTGGCCTTTTATCTCTCCCCAAGCCCTGCTGCCCTTCTTTTTCAGCGCCAAAGGCCATGGCCTTTGTGGCCTTTCCAGAAATCCAGCCCTGATTATAATAAATGGTAATGTGTTTGTGGGAATATGAGACAATGTGTTGCGATTCTGAGCTGAATAATACATTGGCCCTCCATAAATAATGAATATTGATAATAATATCCTGGCTGAGATGTGTAAGATGCTACTGTGTGATTCAGCACTCTACTGTCAACCACAAATTGGGACAAACAGTCTTAGCTTTGGGTAGAGGTATAGTAAATAAGCATTGTGTCTTACAGGTTCCTTTCCATCCATTGCTTCCAGCCACTGCTTTCTGTTGGCCTCTGACAAAGCTTGAAGTGTAATAATCCCTTGTCTGCAGAAAAAAATACACATACTATGTTAAAAAAGGATTTACAGGAAGAAAAAAAAAAAACCAGTGTGTGAACAGTGCACACCTAACACTAACCTCACTCCCATAGCACTCCCCTTCCTAAACACCTAACACCAACTCCCCTTCCATAGCAACCCCCTTCCTAAATGCCTAACACTAACCACTCCCTCCCATAGCAATCCCTTCCTAAATGGCTAACACAAGCTACTCCCTCACATAGCAATCCCTTTCCTAAATGCCTAACGCTAACCTCGCTCCCATAGCAACCCCCTTCCTAAATGCCTAACACTAGCCACTCCCTCACACAGCATCCCCTTCCTAAATGCCTAACACTACCACTCCCTCACATAGCAATCCCCTTCCTAAATGCCTAATACTAACCACTCCCTCCCATAGCAATCACCTTCCTAAATGCCTAATACTAACCACTCCCTCCCATAGCAATCCCCTTCCTAAATGCCTAACACTAACCACTTCCTCCCATAGCAATCCCCTTCCTAAATGCCTAACACTAACCACTCCCTCCCATAGCAATCCCCTTCCTAAATGCCTAATACGAACCACTCCCTCCCATAGCAATCCCCTTCCTAAATACTTAACACTAAGCAGCCCCTCACATAGCAATCCACTTCCTAAATGCCTAATACTAACCACTCCCTCCCATAGCAATGACCTTCCTAAATACCTAACACTAAGCACTCCCTCACATAGCAATCTGCTTCCTAAATGCCTAATACTAACCACTCCCTCCCATAGCAATCCCCTTCCTAAATGCCTAATACTAACCACTCCCTCCCATAGCAATCCCCTTCCTAAATGCCTAATACTAACCACTCCCTCACATAGCATAGCTAACTTTGTAAGCAAGACACTTCTTTTCCATTAGACCAGAGGGTAGAGTAACTGTAAGCACGTCAGGTGGCATTTGGACAAACCTTTCTATGACTTCGATGTCAAAGCAGAAGCGCTTGTCTATGGAGTCCGTCTTCCGTCTAATGCACATCTTCAGCTTGAACATCTCTGGAGTGCTGGACACCAGGCCATTCTGATGAAGGGAGAAGACAAACGGCGTTCATAAATGCTAAACCAATGCAAGTTATCAGTTTCACCATACATGTCAAAGCATGGGCCAAATCTGGCCCGCAGTGCCATCAAATTTCATTTCAATAAATTTTTATTGAGAATTTTATTACAAACAAACATCCATGGATAACAATGGTGATGCAGAGTAATCTTGACAACCACAATTTTATATCAATACTTATAAAAAGTACTGTTTTTTACGGAGTATAAGACACACTTTTTCACCCAAAATGGAGAGAAAAAGTCCATGCATCTTTTATGCCAGATCCAGGGAGTCCCCGACTTTCAAACGTCCACCAATATGAACCACCGATTCGTCGCAATGTCGGGGACTCCCTACATTGTGTTCATGTGTCCTCCTCTGCCCTCCCCCCACATGTCCTCTCCGCTCCATGTGTATAATTACAAGCAGCGGCAACACTAGCTCACCTGATCTGTCATCTCCAGCAGTGATCACAGACCTCTTCTTTCCCGCACTGCTCCCCTAGTGCCGGCTTCTGCTAATGATGCGATCATCAGAAGGCGGCACTAGGGTAATAGCGAAGGAGAGGAGAGGTCTGTGATCACCACTGGAGCCGGTGCTGCCGCTGCATGTAACTACGGACTAATCTGATTGCTGAAGCTCAAATTTGAAAAGAACAAGGTAATTTGGCCACCAACAAAAGCCGGTGCACAAATTACATGCCCCCCTTTAGCCACACCCCTTTGGCACCTCCCTTATTACATATTTAAATTTCCTAACTTGACTTGAGGAGCAAGAATTTTTTTCCCTTGAGCTTAGAGATATGACCCCTTTAACACAAAGAACAAATAATATAAAAGTGCAATTTGCCTGGATTATTGTGTTTTGCCGCTTTCAGTATTCATAGGACATAGCAGGCTCGGCTTATAGAGATGTGATTTATTAACTTAATATCATGTTTTATCTTGCTTTGCTGGTAATCTACACACACAATTAGTCTGTTTAATGCTATTTTTTACTGCTGCGGAGATATGCTAATAGGAATTATAGATATTGTGGAGCAGATATGACTGTGCTTTATGTACCCAATTCAAGGTCTAGTTTATTCAGCTACTTGCTCAATTTACTATATGATTAATCAATGAATTAATTAGATCGCTGGAGGATTAAACAAAGCCTCTTTTACTGAGCTATTCCTCATAAAACAGATAGTGCTGTTTTATTTACCAGGGAACCTTACATGGGCTTCCATATGCTGCCTGAGCTGCAATGCAAAATAAGAATAGGGAAGAAGGCTATCATGAACTGCTGACACTAAGGTTAGCCACCAGGTGGTGCTGTCATTCCGTAGGAATATTACACTCCTATATCACAGACAGTTAGTTACTAAAATTGCTTATATTTTACAATGATTCAGTTAGTGTTTGCCCACTGTAAAATCTTTCCGTGCCTTGATTTAGATTCTTAAAGAGAACCCAAGGCGGGTATTTTAAATCTTAAGTGAACACAGAGGCAAGTCCTGTGCACAATGACACGCCTCTGTGTCTTGCTATTGCCGCCTCTAGACTCCCCGGGGTCTGCTGTGCCCCCCTGTAAAAAGCGCCAGGCTAGCGACAATCTGTTTGTCGCTAGCCTTGTATTTACCTGCAGCTTGTCAATTAGTCAGCGCTCCCCCACCTCTGTCCCAGCCGCTGCCCGCCTCCGTGAGCTTCCTCCAATCGGAAGCTAAGGCGCGACCCACGAAGTACCTCCCAGGTTGCAGCTTAGCTTCCGATTGGAAGAGATGGACTAGAGGCGGCAATAGTGAGACACAGAGGCGTGTCATTGTGCAAAGGACATGCCTCTGTGTGCTCTTAAGATTTAAAATATCCGCCTTCAAAGAGGCACTTGTAAGTCAGACAAATATAACATAACATTTATAATGAAATAACCACAAATGTCTTTTCTGTGCTCACATCATTATCAGTTTTATTCAACCCCCAAGTGACATTCATTCTTAGTACTTAGTACAAACAACATCCTTTTCCGGTTATAACAGATTTTAAACGTGAAGCATAGCTTAACACAAGTATCTTGCAGCAATCTACGGGTATCTTAGCCCATTCTTCATGGGCAAAAGACTCCAGTTCAGTCACATTCTTAGGCTTGTGCACTGCAACTGCTTTCTTTAAGTCCCACCAGAGGTTCTCAATCGGATTTAAGTCTGGTGACTGCGGTGGCCACTCCAAAATGTCCCAGCCTTTAATCTGCAACCCTGCTCTAGTGGACTTGGAGGTATGCTTGGGATCATTGTTCTGTTGAAAGGTCCAACGTCTCCCAAGCCTCAGGTTTGTGATGGACTGCATCACATTTTCATCCAATATCTCCTGGTACTGAAGAGAATTCATCGTAGCTTGCACACGCTGAAGCTTCCCTGTACCTGCAGAAGCAAAACAGCCCCAAAGCATGATTGACCCGCCGCCATGCTTC
The DNA here is from genome assembly GCF_040937935.1 of Hyperolius riggenbachi. Lineage (NCBI taxonomy): Eukaryota > Metazoa > Chordata > Amphibia > Anura > Hyperoliidae > Hyperolius > Hyperolius riggenbachi. The sequence goes on from NC_090647.1 coordinate 60,969,496, forward strand.
ACAGTAGGCAAGGTGTTCTTTTCTTCATAGGCCTTGTTCTTCCTCCTCCAAACATCACGTTGATCCATGGGCCCAAACAGTTCTAATTTTGTTTTATCAGTCCACAGAACACTACCACAAAAGTTTTGGGATAGTGTTCTGTGGACTGATGAAACAAAATTAGAACTGCTTTTGCCCATGAAGAATGGGCTAAGATACCCGTACATCGCTGCAAGACACTTGTGTCAAGCTATGCTTCACGTTTCAAAGCCGTTATAACTGGAAAAGGATGTTGTGCTAAGTACTAATACTAATGAATGTCACTTGGGGGTTAAATAAAACCGATAATGATGTGAGCACAGACAAGACATTTGTGGTTATTTCATTATAAATGTTATGTTATATTTGTCTGACTTACAAGTGCCTCTTTGATTTAATTGTAAACAAGATGACTGAAATGATCAAAATCAATGTCAAACTGGCCAAAACACTCAATTTCAGTGGGGGTTGAATAATTTTGAACACAACTGTACCTCGGGAGAGGGTAGCCTCTGGATCCTGATGAGGCCGTCTCTTCGCCCTCCAGGATCCAGGACTGGCAGCCCCTGAACACCGGAGAGGTAAATATTTACCTTCCTTGGTCAAGCGCAGTAGCGGTTGTCTGATCGGGCTCAAGTGGAAATAGCTGAGCCCAATCGGGTCTGCAACTCGGGCCAAAGCAGTAAAGCGGACCTGATCGGGCTTGGCTATTTCCACCAGAGCCTGAACAGAAAGCTGCTACTGCGTCTGTGCTGAACCAGACAAGGTAAATAGTGCAGGCCCTACAGACGACACGCTTGTCGGCTGTACTTCGGAGGCTGCCAGCGCTGGATCCTTTAGGGCCCTTCCACACGGGGTCGGCACCGCAGCCCAATGAAAGTCTTTTATAAAGACGCGGTGTGGCGCGGTGCAGCGCGATGTGAAGGAAGTGACGTTTTGTCTTTATCTCCGGCACAAGGACAAATCTACGTTCTGTGGCGACGCATCGTGGAACAGAAATGACTTCTGTTCCACGACGCGTCGCCACAGAACGTATGTCTACGGCGACACAGGGATTTTCTAAAACTTAAGCGGAAGGGTATTTCTTATAATACACTTCTGTGCACTTCGGTATTTCCGAAACACTTCCTGCTTGGCTCTCAGCCAGAAGGGGATTACCGCATACTAACGCAGTAATCCCTGAAGGCCTGTTTTTGGCGCACTGCTACTCCCAAAGCTAGGCGGCTTCGTACTGCACAGGTGCAACTGCGCTCCCGCATGCTCACGCATTCGCAGTACTGAAGTTTTCAAAAGCCTCCCATGGCAGCACAGAACAGTATTTGACTCATTGGCCGAATACTGTTAACGGGGCTGACAGCACTGGAACGAGGGGACCGTGACGGGAATGTTCTATTGCATACATGTAAAATTCAGGCCCGTGGGCCATATCTGGCCCTCAGAGCCATTAAATTTGGCCCCCAAGTGGTTTCCCCACTTTGCATTATGTTTGGCCCACTCTAGACCACCAGGGAAGCTATACTGGAGGTGAAGCCCTAAAACACTGGGGAAGCCATATGGGGGAGGGAGGGAGGGAGAAAGCACTAAACACCAGGGATTTGTATAGGGCATGGAGGGGGGCCCACCTGGGAACTTTATAAGGGAAGAAGGTGGCCAGTGGACACCGAGGTTGGCCCACTACTGGGTTCCCAAGTACAATGTCGGCCCACTTTGTATTTGAGTTTGACACCCCCAATCTATTGGATTCAGAGCCTTCCCTCTTCACAGGTATCTGTTTTTTTTCCCTTTCTTTTACTTCAGTAAAGTGAAGTACAGGAAGTGCTGGGACTTGGAGTAAGATACAGTCAGGATGGGAAGGGCGGTTTAACCTGCGGACTCCACTTTTCCCTGTAAATCTCTCTGTAGGAGAAGCGACCTGGTTTGAACTCGTCTTAAGCAGACAATTTATCGGTGGCTAGAGTCCCCTATTATTACAGGTGGACTAGGTTCTAACTGATGTGTTAATTGAAGTTAAACCCGAGCTTAATGACTCAGTGATAGTATTGATTATTAATACTTTAAACAGTTTAAAGCAGAATGAGATTATTTATGTTTTTAATGAAAGGTGAATTGAGTTTTATTCAATCCTCGGTAAGTAGTTTGAATTTCCTGTAGAGGTGCATGCCACTTATTTTAATTCGGTTAAAACAAACCTGAAGCAAAATTAAACCTTTCTAAAAAATACACTCATTAGCAAGGTTAATGGAAATTTCTACTTTCTAGAATCATTATTCATTCACCGCTGCAGCTATATCCTCCTAAATTGGATGTATTAACTTTTTCATCACCTCATATGGCTTTTTTTCCATGTTTCCTATTCACATGGGTGGCCAAAAGCTCATCCATCTGTTAAAGGGATTCTAGCAGTTTTGTTTTTCCTTGCAGTTTGTCCCGTGTCTAATAGCTGTTGGAGCTGCCATTTCCCCCCTTCTACCCTCTGCCCTTATTTATCCAGGGGAAGGTGTGAATGTAATCAAGTGTGACTTATCCAAACTGTTTGAAGAAAAGTCTCCTATCTTCTCACCCCCTGCTGATGAAAACTTTTGTTTGCTCATTGCTACTGCTAATTACAGCAGGCCTTTTAGTAATAATGAGCCACATTGTTAGGATGCATTTTTAATGTGCTATTAAGATGTTATTGAGATGCCCTGGGGTAAAAATGCTGCTTGGTTTACTTTAAGGTAGGTTCACACTGGGGTGCTCTGAAAACATGCACATATTTTCGCACATCAGTTTTTGGACACCGTGCCCATTCATGTGAGCCAATCACAGTGCTCAAGAAGTGGTAAATGAAAAAAAAGGGCTCTGGTCTTTTAGGCTACTTTCCCACCAAGACGTTGCGTTTTAGGGGATGTTATGCTCACATAACGTGCCCCTAACGCAACGCATGGTGGTGTTGAAGTTGGACGTCAGATTGAGCTGCGTTATGCAGCTCTCAAAGCAGCTGCTCCAGGTTAGTGATAGGAAGTCCGGATCTTTTTAAGAATTCAGATCATTCGAATCGGATCATTGAAAAGATCCGGATCTTTTAACCGAATCATTTGAATCATTTTACTAGGGAAGCAGATTGGGGGTGAAATGACTAGCAGGACAGGACTTTCCCTGCACTGTACATTCTGTATGTTCCTGTTTCTTCCAGACAGACATCCACTGTGAACCGAATCTTTCACTGTGATGATCCGGATGATTCGACTCACAAAAAAGATCCGGATCAAATGAACGATTCGTTCATGATCCGGACAACACTACAGTCCCACCACCAGTCACCACAGTGCAGTGAATATTAATTAGCCATGTGGCTGGCTGGGGAGGAGGAGAGACCTCCTCCTCCAACATTACTGAGCATGTGCAAACAGTCTAACGTGGCTTAGCCCAGTATATCGTACAGCATGCAGCACTTTGTTTAAACATGCTGCGTTACTATGTAACGCAACGTGTGCACTGTGAACAAGCGCATTGATTTTACAGTACTGTGAGTTGGGCTGTGTTACTGGCTGCTGTAACGTGGTACTTTAACGTCCCACTGTGAAACCAGCCTAAAGAGGCCAGAGCGTTTGGTCCCAAATGAGGTAAAAGGAAATAAATATGGCAGCCTCCATAAGATATGCCTCTCACTTCGGGTGTACTTTAAGTGCTGTTAACATGTTTAGGTTTATTTTGTAATGCTGAAAGGAACTCCACGTACTTTAACCTTTCATACTTCTAGCGTTTGAATAACCGCATGCAATCCCAAGTATATGCTCAGAACAAATGATGCAGTTTAGGAGGAAAACTGAAATGAAATAAGTGATGGAACAGCTTACCACTTTCCCGCCTGATTTGGTCTCTGACACACTCATGGTGAATGTTTTGCTGCTTTTGTCGTAAGTGCAGTAATGGCGGGTCCAGGTGAATCCAAGAGGCCCTGAATAATGGGAGAAGCGAGAAAGGCATCAGGGAGGGGTTGTCTGATACTTCATACAGATATTAGGAACAGTTTCTGCCTGCACTAATATACAAAATTAGTTTTTTGTTATTTGTTAACTTTAAACTAGGATTACACTCAAAATGTTTCAAAAATGTTTCAAATTTTTGCTCTAATGCAGTTAACACAGTAAAAAATGAATATGAAACATTATAAGACTGGTCTGATGTCATTTATCCACTTGCCGACCGCCCACAGCCAATTGGCGGCAGCAAAGTGGCACCCCCAGGACCGAGTAACGCCAATTGGCGGCGGCACCTGGGGGACTAATTAGCCGGGGATCGCGCGCATCCGCCGGCATTAGACTCCGCGATGTCAACCCGCCGGCTGTTTAGAAGCACCGGCGGGTTGTTAACCCCTCGATCGCCGCATTGAATGTGTATAATATACTTTGTAATGTATACAAAGTGTATTATACAGGCTGCCTCCTGCCCCGGTGGTCCCAGTGATCGAGGGACCACCAGGACAGGTTGCAGCTGTGTATGTAAGCACAACAGCACACTGATCCTGCCCCCCCCCTGCCCCCTGATCGCCCACAGCACCCCTCAGACCCCCCCCCCAATCAGCCCCTCAGATCACTGTTTGCACCCAATCACCCCCCTAATCACCCATCAATCACCCCCTGTCACTATCTGTCAACGCTATATTTTAAATCAGGTCCTAAACTGCCCCCTGGGGGCTCCTGATCACCCCCCACACCCTCAGATCCTCCCCAGACACCCCCCGTGTACTGTATACATCTATTCTCCCCTGTAATCACCCACTGATCACCCATCAATCACCCCCTGTCACCACCTGTCACTGCCACCCATCAGATCAGACCCTAACCTGCCCCTTGCGGGCACCTGATCACCCGCCCACACCATCAGATCGCCCGCAGACCTGCCCTCAGATCAACTCCCAAGTGCATTGTTTACATCTGTTCTCCCCTCTAATCACCGACTGATCACCCATCAATCACACCCTTTCACCACCTGTCACTGCTACCCATCAGATCAGACCCTCATCTTCCCCTTGCAGGCACCCAATTACCCGCCCACACCCTCAGAACGCCATTAGACCCCCCTGATCACCTCGCAAGTGCATTGCTTGCATCTATTCTCCCCTCTAATCACACCCGGATCACCTATCAATCACCCCGTCACCCCCTGTCACCACCTGTCACTGCTACCCATCAGATCTGACCCTAATCTGCCCCTTGCGGGCACCCAAACACCCACCCACACCCTCAGATCGCCCTCATACCCCCCCTTATCACCTCCCCAGTGCATTATTTACATCTGTTTTCCCCTCTAATCACCAACTGATCACCCATCAATCACCCCCTGTCACTGCTACCCATCAGATCAGACCCTCATCTGCCCCTTACGGGCACCAAATCAACCGCCCACACCCTCAGATCGCCCTCAGACCCCCCTGATCACCTCGCCAGTGCATTGCTTGCATCTATTCTCCCCTGTAATCCCACCCTGATCACCTATCAATCACCCCGTCACCCCCTGTCACTGCTACCCATCAGATCAGACCCTAATGTGCCCCTTGCAGGCACCCAAACACCTGCCCACACCCTCAGATCGCCCTCAGATCCCCCCCCCCCCCACCTTATCGCCTCCCCAGTGCATTATTTACATCTGTTCTCCCCTCTAATCACCCACTGATCACCCATCAATCACCCATCAATCACCCCCTGTTACTGCTATCCATCAGATCAGGCCCTAATCTGCCCCTTGCGGGTACCCAATTACCCGCCCACACCCTCAAATTGCCCTCAGACCCCTCCCTGATCACCTCCCCAGAGCATTGCTTGCATCTATTCCCCCCTCTAATCACACCCTGAGACACCCATCAATCGCCTCCTGTCACACGCCAGCACACCTACCCATCAGATCAGGCCCTAATTTGCTCCGTGTGGGCTCCTGATCACTCGGCCAAACCCTTAGATCCCCCTCAGACCCCCTTCCGATCACCTCCCCAGTGCATTGATTGCATCTATTCTCCCCTCTAATCACCCCCTGAGACACCCATCAATCACCTCCTGTCACCATCTGTCACCCCCTAGCACTCCTATCCATCAGATCAGGCCCTAATCTGCCCCCTGCAGGCTTCTGATCACCCGGCTAAACCCTCACCTGCCCCACCGCAGTGACAGAATTCTTTTTTCTGATCACTGCTGGTCTCTACGACTTGAGACCAACCGTTATGCCACACAATACGCAACCGCCAATCCAAGAAGCTACCATGCCCAGCCTTTTCGGTGGAAACCACTCCAAGTTTCCGAACGTAACATTTTTTGGGGCCTTCTCCTTAACATGGGTCTAGTCAAAAAGAATGTATTGTGGTCTTATTGGTCTACGCACCCAATACACACAAGCCCATGTTCTCTGCTGCCATGTCCAGGTCACAATTTGAGAACATCCTGCGCTTCCTGCACTTCAGTGCCAATACAACCTGTCATCTAAGAGGCCACCCTGCTTATGACCGGTTCCACAAAATTCCACAAAATTCGGCCCCTCATACATCACCTGTCATCAAAATTTGCAGATGCTTATACCCCTGAACAGTCATTTTGAGGCATTTGGTTTCCAGACTACTCCTCACGGTTTTGGGCCTCTAAAATGCCAGGGCAGTATAGGAACCCCACAAGTGACCCCATTTTAGAAAGAAGACACCCCAAGGTATTCCGTTAGGTGTATGGTGAGTTCATAGAAGATTTTATTTTTTGTCACAAGTTAGTGGAAAATGACACTTTGTAAAAAAAAACAAAAAAAACAATAAAATTCAATTTCCGTTAACTTGTGACAGAAATAAAAATAATCTTCTATGAACTCACCATACTCCTACCGGAATACCTTGGGGTGTCTTCTTTCTAAAATGGGGTCACTTGTGGGGTTCCTATACTGCCCTGGCATTTTAGAGGCCCTAAAGTGTGAGGAGTAGTCTGGAACCAAATGCCTCAAAATGACCTGTGAAATCCTAAAGGTACTCATTGGACTTTGGGCCCCTTAGCGCACCTAGGCTGCAAAAAAGTGTCACACATGTGGTATCGCCGTACTCAGGAGAAGTAGTATAATGTATTTTGGGGTGTATTTTTACACATACCCATGCTGGGTGGGAAAAATATCTCTGTAAATGGACAACTGTGTGTAAAAAAATAAAAAAAAAATCTCATTTACAGAGATATTTCTCCCACCCAGCATGGGTATATGTAAAAATACACCCCAAAACACAATATACTACTTCTCCTGAGTACGGCGATACCACATTTGTGACACTTTTTTGCAGCCTAGGTGCACTAAGGGGCCTATGAGCACCTTTAGGCTTTACAGGGGTGCTTACAATTTAGCACCCCCAAAAATGCCAAGACAGTAAACACACCCCACAAATGACCCCATTTTGGAAAGTAGACACCCCAAAGTATTCAGAGAGGGGCATGGTGAGTCCGTGGCAGATTTCATTTTTTTTTGTCACAAGTTAGCAGAAATGGAAACTTTTCTTTATTCTTTTGTCACAAAGTGTCGTTTTCCGCTTACTTGTGACAAAAAATAAAATCTTTTATGAACTCACCATGCCTCTTAGTGAATACTTTGGGATGTCTTCTTTCCAAAATGGGGTCATTTGGGGGGTATTTATACTATCCTGGAATTCTAGCACCTCATGAAACATGACAGGTGCTCAGAAAAGTCAGAGATGCTTCAAATGGGAAAATTCACTTTTTGCACCATAGTTTGTAAACGCTATAACTTTAACCCAAACCAATAAATATACACTTATTGCATTTTTTAAAATCAAAGACATGTAGTACACTACATTTGGACAAAAATGCATATAGAAATGTTACTTTATTTGAAAAATGTCAGCACAGAAAGTTAAAAAAAATCATTTTTTTGACAAAATTCATGTCTTTTTTGATGAATATAATAAAAACTAAAAATCACAGCAGCAATCAAATAGCACCAAAAGAAAGCTATATTAGTGACAAGAAAAGGATGTAAAATTCATTTAGGTGGTAGGTTGTATGAACGAGCAATAAACCGTGAAAGCTGCAGTGGTCTGAATGGAAAAAAAGTGTCTGGTCCTTAAAGAGACTCCGTAACAAAAATTGCATCCTGTTTTTTATCATCCTACATGTTCCAAAAGCTATTCTAATGTGTTCTGGCTAACTGCAGCACTTTCTACTATGACAGTCTCTGTAATAAATCAATGTATCTTTCCCCTGTCAGACTTGTCGTCTGTGTCTGGAAGGCTGCCAAGTTCTTCAGTGTTGTGGTTCTGCTATGAACTCACCCTTCCTGGCCCCTCTATGCACACTGCCTGTGTGTTATTTAGATAAGAGAGAAGAGAGAAGCTGCTCTAATCAGCTGGATAAATCGTCCTCTGAGCTGGCTGGGCTTTCACTTACTGAGGAATTACAAACAAGGGCAAAGCTGTTTGCAGTAATAAAAGAGCAGCCTGAAACTTCAGTGCATGGGGGAAAGAAACACACAAATGATCTCTTGAGATTCAAAAGGAATGCTGTATACAGCCTGCTTGTGTATGGATGTATTTTCTATGTGTGGACATACTGTACATCAACCTACTTTCTGTTTTGGTGGCCATTTTGTTTGTTTACAAACAAACTTTTTAAAACTGTTTTTAACCACTTTTAATGCGGCGAGGAGCGGCAAAATTGTGACAGAGGGTAATAGGAGATGTCCCCTAACGCACTGGTATGTTTACTTTTGAGCGATTTTAACAATACAGATTCTCTTTAAAGAGCAACTGTTAGCTCTAAAATGCCCCCTCAAAAAAAACACATATGTAAGTAGATAAATACATGCTCTACTTACATGACAGATGTATCGTAGTGTCCACGTTTTGATTTCTGTTATTTTCATGTTTATATATTAGAAGGCTCCTGTTGCTGGCAGGGGCCATCTTGTGTCCGGCTAGATCTTCCCCACCGCCAGCATCCCCCTCCTCCCCGCACTGACTCTGAGCACAGCGGGGAGGAATAAATGCAGCAGCCACACACAGACTCACCTAATAATGGATCCAAGCGCTGTCGTTCCCATCTATTCTCTGCACTAGTGCATAGTGTAGGATACTGCAGTGCCTGGAACCATTATTCCGGGAGTCTGTGTGTGTGCACCACCTTTATCCTTCCCCAAAGCTCAGTGTGGGGAAAAAGGAGAATGCGGCGGCGGCAGAACGGCGCGGGGGGGGGGGGGGGGGGGGCGCGGACATGCCACTGGAGGAGGGGGGCAGAGGACAGTGACAGGAGATAGCCTCTGGCCCCCCTCCGTGCGCTCTAACAGCAGCGGCGACCAGCGCAGACAAGGGGAGACCAGGCGGCCAATCGCAGTGCAGAGAGATGAGTGACAGAGGCATCAGCCAATCAGGCTGATTCAGCATGCCTGTCACTTCTCTCTGCGGCTTGCGTACACTTTTAGAGCCTAGGGCATGAGGAGAGAAATCTACAAAAGTAAGGGCCTGTTTCCACTACACGCAGATTGGATGCAGAATGGATGCAGAATAACTGACTCCAATGAATGCCTATGGGCCTGTTTCCACTAAACCCGACTTTTCTGATGCAGATTTTCCCATAGGCATTCATTAGAGTCAGTTTTTCTGCATCCATTCTGCATCTAATCTGCGTGTAGTGGAAACAGGCCCTAATAATGATTTGAAACTTTTACATTGCCTGGTTAGCATCCTTTCTACTGCTCTATTAGCATGCAGTAGAGAACTTATTGTGTATTTTCTGCCTAACAGTTACTCTTTAAAGCGGACCCAAACCAATTTTTTTTAATTCAAAATATTTAGTTGCACCATTCTGACACATACAAAGATAAATAAACACTCCTTCAAGCCTATGAGCATTTCAGTGCATGCTTTTCAGCCTTCTCTTTTAATAACTAGGGTTATACAGGTGGCAGCCATTAGCAATTCCTCCATTGCCAGACACTACCTACTCCAGCATTTTGCCGGATTCTGTCCCGGCAATTTGAAAGGATGGGAGGGGTTCCTCCAATAAATGTAAAATATTTTATATTTGTCATCATGCAGCTGAAAAAAGGCTGCTATTTATTATTATAATTTAGAAAATACATTTTATTTCTGAAATCTTGTATTTTTAATTTGGGTCCACTTTAACCTCCCTGGCTGTATTCCCGACCTGAGCTCGGGGTAGAAAAAATCAGCTGCTATCGGTGATCCCGAGCTCAGGTCGGGGTAGGGAGTGCAGCGCTGTACCTGTAGTTTTGGAGTCCCACGCGCGATCGCGCTGCGCAGCAGGACTCCAGCCTCTCTCCCCGGCAGGGTGGGGTCTTTCCCTGGCCGCCAGGATCCCCATGTCCCCGCTATTCTTCCGCGGACCCGGCGGCCAATCGGAGTGGCGGTGGCGGCGTGACGTCATCGGGGGCGGGGCTAATATTTAAAACAAACTTCTCTATATTAGAGAAATATAGAGAAGTTCGTTTATATGTATATTAGCACCATTTAGTGGACAAATTGAAAACTGCAGCGCTGGAGCCCAGGAAGGTAATTTTTTTTATTCTGCTGCAGATCTCCCTGCCAGAATGATTTTTTTTCAGGTTTTAGGATCTTAAAGAGTGGAAAAAAATTGCACGTCTTTTAGACCCTAAATTCTGGAAAGAATCATAACGGCAAGGGGGTTAAGGGGTTTTATGACTGCAGTCCTTAAATGGTTAAATTCATATTTACACCTTACTGAAGCTGATATTATTGTCGGCTGCAGGACAAATGATCAGACTGGTAGCTTTGAAAAAACAAATAAAACAAAGAGACAGAGAGCCAAATATGGTGTAGTATGTTAATAATCAAGTCTGGGTTACCGCAAAGGCAACCACTGTACCTGCAGGTGGGGACAATTAGAGCCTGACCCCATTCAGGCATTAAAAAGTCGCTCTCTGTAGATAGAAAAATGGGGAAAAAAAAAACCCCTCCACCCAGGGTGGACTGTAGAGAAATTAAAACAAGAATAACAGAGGCGCCTATAAGTATAAAATAATTAAAATCCGCTTAAAAGGAGGAGTGTAGGTGGACACACCTCTCAGGTAAAAAATAGACCAGTCAATACGCTGTTATTTTATAACAGTAACATTTATTGGGGATTCTCCAGGTATGCAACGCGTTTCACGGGCAAAGCTCCCGCTTCATCAGGCAATCGGAAAGGAGAAACACAGTAATAGGTCCAATTCTGGAACAAGCACCTCTATAGCTATAGAGGCGCCTCTGTTAAATGATCAGACTGATTCCTAAGTAAGTGAGCAAATTAAGGAGAGAAAGTTATCTGCTTCCTCCCCGGATACAGCAGGAACTTTTCTACCATGCTTACACAGTTTATTAAAGGCTCAAACACACGCCTAACTTAAGTCGGCTGAAGCGGCCGATAACAACCGTTTTAGCTGATAATCAGGCAGCCGGCGGCCCCCAACCCGAGAGGGTTCCATTGGGGTGGATCTTCCCACCCTCAGCGATACCGATCCCCCGCCGATCCCATTGTTAGCGCAGCTCCTCTGCCGGCCATGTGACATCACGCACATGCCACTCCTTGCCCCTCTGTGGTTCCGCCCACACAGCAACACAGCACGTCGTCAGCTACACAGATGACACGCGTGTGTGCAGACCGGCCCAGCGATGTCGCTCAAGGGGATCCAGTCCTGATCCCTGACGAGCGACATCCGTCAAAGGTACTTCCAACACAATCTGAAAATGCTGGTAAAGGCAAGCGTATCAATTAGCAGCTAAATGAGGTAAAACGCTTGAATTTTAAAGAGAGTCTGAAGCCTCCCAAAAACACTGTTTTTACTTCACAGTCCTTTTCAGGGGCGGACTGGCCCGGGGGGATGGGTGGCAATCTCCCCCCGGGCCGCCTCCTGTCTCTGTGTTTTGGGCCGCTGGCTGAAGCCTAGCAAAAGAGGAAAGGGCCGACTTCTTTCCTCTCCTGCTCTCTGAAGGTCCCCTGGCTGCGTCTCCATCAGTAGGGAGGCTGCGGTGATCAGTCTCACCAGCAGCTGGCCCGACGGAGTATCAGCTGAGCAGCCAGCGTGACGTGCAGGCAATGTACTATATACTGTTCTTCTTCCTAGTGTTGTCCGGATCATGAACGATTCGGATCTTTGATCCGAATCTATTTTATGAGTCGATCATCCGAATCATCAAAATGAGTGATTCGGATCGCAAAAGGGGCGGGGCCAGGAGCAACACGCCCCCTCTCAGCTGGGTCCTGGAAGCAGAGCTGAGATGGATTGCTCTGTTGGAAGGGAGGAAGCCTGGCAGGGAGACAGGTAGTTGGGAGAGAGGGGACATGGGTGCCACTGCCAGATATGTGTAGAGCACACATACTGGCTATAACGTGCTGCTGATTATAGGCTGGCTGTTCCGTAGTGCTGCACAGTGACCACATTGGAAGCTTTTTGGCTCAGCTCAGTAACTTTGCAGACAGTGTGATTGAAAGGCAATATAATCCTCCTGCACTCGGCACTAAACAGCTGCACTTATCTTCTGGGAATGCTTTCTTTCACTGTGCGACCTTTTCTTTCAAAGTGTACAGATGAACATATAGGTGAAATACATGTAAAGCATATGACTTCAGCATGTGGGTATTACGTGCAAACATTTCTGCTCTCTGCTCGTCCCTTCTCTGTCCACTCCCTGCCCTCTGTCCATCTTCTCCCCTTCTCTGTCTGTCCACCCCCCTCCCCTTCTCCTGTCCACAGACCTGTCCTGCTGTTCATTTCACCCCCGAATGCTTCCGGTAGTAAAATGATCCGAGATTCGGATCAAAGATCCGGATCTCTTCAATGATCCGATTCGAATCATCCGGATCATTGAAAAGATCCGAACTTCCCATCTCTATATTAGAGATGGGAAGTTCGGATCTTTTCAATGATCCGGATGATTCGAATCGGATCATTGAAGAGATCCGGATCTTTGATCCGAATCTCGGATCATTTTACTACCGGAAGCATTCGGGGGTGAAATGAACAGCAGGACAGGTCTGTGGACAGGAGAAGGGGAGGGGGGTGGACACACAGAGAAGGGGAGAAGATGGACAGAGGGCAGGGAGTGGACAGAGAAGGGAGGAGGGACGAGCAGAGAGCAGAAATGTTTGCACGTAATACCCACATGCTGCAATCATATGCTTTACATATATTTCACCTATATGTTCATCTGTACACTTTGAAAGAAAAGGTCGCACAGTGAAAAAAAGCATTCCCAGAAGATAAGTGCAGCTGTTTAGTGCCGAGTGCAGGAGGATTATATTGCCTTTCAATCACAGTGCCTGCAAAGTTACTGAGCTGTGCTGAGCCAAAAGTTTCCAATGTGTTCACTGTGCAGCACTACGGAACAGCCAGCCTATAATGAGCAGCACATTGCAGCCAGTATGTGTGCTCTACACACATGGGCGTCCGCACATATGGCAAAACCGGGCATCTGCCCGAGCCTGGCCGCCCGCTGCCCCCCCCTGGCCGCGTGCCCGTGCAGCCAGCAGGAGGGGAACATGCAGAGAAGAGAGAGAGCGCTATGGGCACAGTGGGGAAGGGCGGACGTCTCCCCCCCTTCCCTCACCTTAGGGGTCTCTCTCTCCCTCGCTGTCCCCTCCGGAATGAAGTGTGCAGCGGCTGGCAGCGGTGGGCGGAACTTACCTCCTCTCGCTCCTGCGCCTGAAGTTTTGGTGCCGCACTCTGGTCTGGATCAGGCCAGAGTAGCGGCTAATCCATCTGGCGCGTGCGACGAGAGGAGGTAAGTTCCGCCCACCGCTGCCAGCCGCTGCACACTTCATTCCGGACTCCGGAGGGGAGAGCGAGAGAGGGAGGGAGAGCCCCCTAAGGTGAGTGCCCATAGCTCTCCCTCTTCTCTCCGCTGCTCCCCTCCTCCTGCACACATGGCCACTTTTTCTGGGGACATATCCCCCTGGCTACATATACCGGGACATATACCCCTGCCTACATATACTGGGACATATACCCCTGCCTACATATACTGGGACATATACCCCTGCCTACATATACTGTCTGGGACATATACCCCTGCCTACATATACTGTCTGGGACATATACCCCTGCCTACATATACTGTCTGGGACATATACCCCTGCCTACATATACTGGGACATATACCCCTGCCTACATATACCCCTGCCTACATATACTGTCTGGGACATATACCCCTGCCTACATATACTGGGACATATACCCCTGCCTACATATACTGGGACATATACCCCTGCCTACATATACTGGGACATATACCCCTGCCTACATATACTGTCTGGGACATATACCCCTGCCTACATATACTGTCTGGGACATATACCCCTGCCTACATATACTGTCTGGGACATATACCCCTGCCTACATATACTGGGACATATACCCCTGCCTACATATACTGGGACATATACCCCTGCCTACATATACTGGGACATATACACCTGCCTACATATACTGGGACATATACCCCTTGCCTACATATACTGGGACATATACCCCTGCCTACATATACTGGGACATATACCCCCGCCTACATATACTGGGACATATACCCCTGGCTACATATACTGGGACATATACCCCTGCCTACATATACTGGGACATATCCCCCTGGCTACATATACTGGGACATATACCCCCTGCCTACATATACTGGGACATATACCCTTGCCTACATATACTGGGCACATATACCCCTGGCTACCTGTTCTGGGGACATCTCTACCCCTGGCTACCAGTTCTGGGGACATCTATACCGCTGGCCACCTATTCTGGGGACACCTATAGACCTGGGGCTACCTATTTTTGGGGAACCACTGCTGTCAGATTGAGTGTATTTTGGGGAACTGCTGCCAGGTGAGAGGTGTCTACATATTAAGGGGGCATTCTGCCTATTTATGTGAAAAGCTGTCTATTTATGTGCCTCATGACTGCTGAATTTGTCTTGTTGCGGGCCTCATGGTTACTGACTTTGTCTTGTTGGGGGCCTCATGATTTGTTGGGGGCCTCAAGATTGCTGAATTTGTCTTGTTGGGGGCCTCATGATTGCTGAATTTGTCTTGTTGGGGGCCTCATGATTGCTGAATTTGTCTTGTTGGGGGCCTCATGATTGCTGAGTTGGTCATGTTGGGGGCCTCATGATTGCTGAATTTGTCTTGATGGGGGGGGCCTCATGATTGCTGAATTTGTCTTGTTGGGGGTCACATGATTGCTAACTGCGAGACTATGGAAAAAGCTGAATCATCATCATATGAGACAATAGCATTAAACCTACTTTTTCTGCTTTTTAAAACAGAAAATGAAACTGGGAGGTTCTAAAAAAAATGAATAATTTTTTTCAGGAGTACGATGGATGAAATTGTTTATCTTCACAGTTTATTTTCAACTTAATTTTCCATAATGTTCATGTATGAGTTAAAACGTTTGTATTTAGTTTAAATTGCTGTTGGCACTTTGTGATAGTAAAGTGACTTTGCAGTTTGGACACTCGACCTCCAAAAGGTTCGCCACCACTGTCCTAATCTAATGTCCCACCATTGCTTAGTTCATGTAAACTTGTCTCCACCCACGACCACACCCACATTCTGGTTCATGACCACACCCATTTTTCGGCGCGGCGCGCTACGCGCGCCGCATGACGTAGCTCCATTTTTTGGCGCGCGTACACCAGCCCAAATTTTTAACTCCGCACTTTTTGCCCCCCCCTGGAAAATTTTCTGCGGACGCCCATGTCTACACATATCTGGCAGTGGCACCCATGTCCCCTCTCTCCCATCTACCTGTCTCCCTGCAAGGCTGCCTCCCATCCAACAGAGCGATCCCTGCTTCCAGGACCCCGCTGCCCGCTGAGAGGGGGCGTGTCGCTCCTGGCCCCGCCCCTTTTGCGATCCGAATCGTTCATTTTGATGATTCGGATGATCGACTCATAAAATAGATTCGGATCAAAGATCCGAATCGTTCATGATCCGGACAACACTACTCTATATGGCACACCTCTCCCTCCCGCCCCTTTCTTACCGGCAATTTCAAAGTGTGACAGGCAGCTCTGAGCGGTGAATAGAGACAGGACTGCGGTCAGGCTGGGTGCATCTCTGAGACACATGGAAGAGAGAGGAAGCAGGACCTGCACAGTACATCCTAAATGTAAGCAGTAAACGCCAGGCAATTAGCTGTATTGCCAGCTGGAGTTTCTTATCTCTTGTTTTTCAAGTGTGTGTGTCTCTTCTTCCCAGGCCCCCCTCCTCCCATCTCCTCACTCCCAAATACAATGGCTTCTTTCCTCATAAACTCTTCCTCAAATGGGACAGAGGAAGCCAGCCGGCCTAGTGAGATTTCCCTGCCATTTCTCCTCTCCCCCATGCTCTGTCTCTTTGTGCCTATATCTCCTCCACCAGGGGAGGACTGGGACCTTTTGGCCTGGGGGGAAAACACAACCTAGAGGCCCTTTCACGGCAGTCACAGCCCAAAGCCATATCTTTTTTTATGAGCAAATGTATACAGTGTAAAGCAGCATTACATGTAATTACATAGATTACACCCCCCTCCCTCCCAGCAACCCAGGCTTGGGGTAAAAAAGCCTATTAGCAGTAATCAAAAGCCTGGGTCGGGGTGACCGCCAATCAGGTTATAGCAGAAAGCGCAATCGGAGCTGGATTTAGAACTCTGTCTTACAATAGTAAGTTAGTTGGCTTCCCCCAAAACAAGTGTATGGTGAAAACAGACTATGACTATGGTAGGATTATGCTGGGTACACACAGATTTTGTGGCAGATTTATTGTCAGATTGATTATTTCCAACATGTCCAATCTGATTTCTAAATTGATTTCCAACCGATTTCTGATAGAAGTGAAGGGAAAACAGTCAGAAATCAGATCGGACTTGATGGAAATAATCAATCTGACAGTAAATCTGCCAGAAAATCTAATAGTGTGTACCTAGCATAAGGTTGTGAGCTCCTCTGAGGAAAGCCAATGACATGACTTTGTACTCTGTAAAGTGCTGCAAAAGATGTCAGTGCTATATAAATACATCATAGTACAGAAGGACTTTAGACTATGACTATGGTAGGATTAGACTGTGAGCTCCTCTGAGGACAGTCAGTGACATGACCATGTACTCTGTAAAGTGCTGCAGAAGATGTCACTGCTATATAAATACATCATAATACAGAAGGACTTTAGACTATAACTATGGTAGGATTAGACTGTGAGCTCCTCTGAGGACAGTCAGTGACATGACTATGTACTCTGTAAAGTGCTGCAGAAGATGTCACTGCTATATAAATACATAATAATAATATGGTAGGACATTAGACTATAACTATGGTAGGATTAGATTGTGAGCTCCTCTGAGGACAGTCAGTGATATGACTATTAACTCTGTACAGTGCTGCAGAAGGTGTCAGTGCTTTATAAATACATAATAATAATATGGTAGGCCATTAGATTGTGACTATGGTAGGATTAGAATGTGAGCTCCTCCGAGGACAGTCAGTGACATGACTATGTACTCTGTAAAGTGCTGCAGAAGATGTCAGTGCTATATAAATGCTTAATAATAATAATAATAATAATATGGTAGGACATTTGCCTTGGACTATTGTAGGATTAGATTGTGAGCTCTGAGTGAAAACAATCAACACCATGTACTTTGTAAAGTGCTGCAGAAGATGTCAGAGAGAAGGAGAGAGAGAGAGAATTAATACATAATAGAAAGGAGAGACAGGGACAGATGCAGGAAAATGAGGCATAAAGGGAGAGGAATGTGGGAAAGAGAAATAGAGTACATAAGAAAGATGGAGGGCATGGTGGACTCCTTTTTAGAATTAATGCCCTATCTTAATCGCCGCACCCCTGTGGCTTAACACTCAATTAACCCCCCCCTCAAAAAAAAAATCTCTTGGCAAAAATCCACAACTTTCCAAGTTGTGGATTTTGCTGCCCGGGAGAGGCAGAGCTTTGGGCTGTAGCTCTGCCTCCAGTCCAATCAATCTGCGCTGATCGCCGCCTCTCCCCGCCCCTCTCACTCTTCTTTCACTGAGAGGCGGCGATCAGCGCAGATTGACGCGAGTAGAGGCAGAGCTACTGCACAAAGCTTTGCCTCTACCCGGAAGGAGTCCCAAACCTTCTTGGGGGATTTTTGGGGGAGTAATTAATTGAGAATTCAGCTGCGGGGAATCCGAATGTTTCATCTATGGCATTAATGCTAAAAAGGACTGTGAAGTAAAAACAAAGAGTTTGCTTTCTTAAAACAGAAAGAATTTGTGATATTTCAGGTTGGAGTGAGCTTGAGATGTCTCCCAGTGCATCACTGTTGAATATATGCAAATTAACCATGGTTGCCCTTAGAAGCTAAACACACTTCCAGAACCGCTGGAATGAAATGATGTGTCAGCTTGTTAATTTGTACAGACCCATAATAATCCAACAGGCATACAGACTGTTTCGGATTGTTTGATCCTCATCAGTGCATGGCATGGATTAATTTGGCTCTATGGAGTAGGCCTTGTAACACCGAGAGGTACAGGCTAACCAGAAAGCTCATGGTGACCCAGAACTCATTGGAGTGTGTGAGGGGCTACAATGGTCCTAAAAGCCCCCTTAATAAAATACTAAGGAAAACAAAGAGTTTGCTTTCTTAAAACAGAAAGAATTTGTGATATTTCAGGTTGGAGTGAGCTTGAGATGTCTCCCAGTGCATCACTGCTGAATATATGCAAATTAACCATTGTTGCCCTTAGAAGCTAAACACACCTCCAGAACCGCTGGAATGCAATGATGTGTCAGCTTGTTAATTTGTACAGAGCCATAGTTATCCAACATGCATACAGACTGTTTCGGATTGTTTGATCCTCATCAGTGTATGGCATGGATTAATTTGGCTCCATGGAGTAGGGCTTGTAACACCGAGAGGTATAGACTAACCAGCAACCTCATGGTGAACCAGAACTCATTGGAGTGTGTGAAGTAAAAACAGTGTTTTGGGAGGCTTCAGACTCTCTTTAAGCTACAGATTCGCAGCCTTTCCTGTATGCGAGCTGCATGGGGAAACCGCATGGCTTGCCGTCCAGATCACACTTCAGTATGAATCTGCTGCAGATTTATACAGTACACAGCCGAATCTTAAGCCCTCAATGGCACAGCTTAGCGATTCAGACTGTGGCTATGCAGCACAACGGGAGCCACAGCTCCCAGTGGAAATAAGCCATAGCCCTTTTAGTACCTTGAAAAACAGTGAGATGGTTTTAGCTGTTAATTTTATGCTGTGTTTAATGCCATAGACCACAGTTGTAAAACTCCAGTCCTGGAGAGCCATAGCCATGCCAGTGTTTAGGATGGACTTATAAATGGAGAAATGTGTTCCACTCCAAAAGCACAAGGAGTGGTGACTATGTCATGTTTGGACTACAAGAAAGAGTACGCATGTACGCAATGGTTGTGGAAGTTGTGTCTGCGCATGCATACGTATATGCTCGTTGGGCGGAAGTGACGCGGCTGTAACGCGGAGATGCCCTTTTCGAGCCGAGTGCATTCCAGCTCGGCTCTCTGATGCAGTGATACAACTTGAGGACCACTCATGGACTGACAACCTTCCAACCCACAGATCTGGGGGACTACGCCCTGTACCCCAATAGGTGAGTCATGTTCTGTTGGGGTAGATTTGTGTATTTTGGGACAAGTTCCTTGTGTTAATTGGTGGATGGGTGGTGACAGGATGGGAGTGTCTCCAGCCAGGTATTAAAGTGGCTGGGATTGACATACCGTCTTGAGAAAACCCTCTGGACGAAACGATTGTCGACCATCCTCCGCACCTCTACATTGATGCCTTCTGTCTGATAAGTATTGTGTACCTTTTAATCACTGTTTGATTGCTATAAGCATTTTTTAAATGAGGAATCATTAACTTTTAACCACTTCAGGACCATAGGCTTACACACCCCTAGTGACTAGGGTATTCTTTACTAATTAGGGCTCTGCAGCTTTAAGTGCTCACTGCAGAGCCATACAAGTCAGCCCACAAATCATCCGCCCGCCTTTTATGCCCACCAACAGAGCTTTCTGTTGGTGGGCTCTAAACCTTGCTGACATGTTTGTTTATTTATTTATATATTTGTGTTTTTTCTTTATTAAATGTCACAATTTTTTAAATTCATTTTTTTCCCTCCCTCCCTCCCCCGCCAGCCAATCACCGCGATCGGTTGTCAGAGACATTAGCCTATGAGAGACAGTCGCTCTTGAGCCTCCCCAGGGGACAGCTGAGTGACACGGCTGTCCTGAGTACAGCGTTGCTATAGATCGCAGCGCTGTACAATGTAAATAGGTCTAACAGTCTCCTCGCCACTGGGAGACTGATGACGGTCACTCAAGTGGGGATGCGTGTGCATCGGCGAGCGCGATTCCCTGCAATCTCCGCCCCAGGACTTTATGCCAAATGGCGTTAGGCGGTCCTGGGGATACCGCCGCGTTCACGCCAATTGGCGTGAGGCGGTCAGCAACAGGTTACGAGTGCTCCTGGATTCCCTACTCTTCATGCAATACTACCAGAAAGAGTACACAGCCTACATGTGAAGGCAAACCATGACATAGTGCATTACAGTATATAACCTGTATTTACTGATTAAAGATGAGGCCACAATGTACACTTCCCGTGAATAAAATCTGTAATGTTGTATTCAGGGTTCTCTATACAGAAGTCAAGTAGAGGCATGAATAACATTCATTAGACCCCGCAGAACATAAGTATTGTTTGGCGTATTGCTCGCTGTTCAGTAAACACTGTTTAAGACAAAGGTGCACGTTTTTCAATGAACCCCGAGGATTAAGTGTTGCCAGTGCACAGCGGTGGAGTGTGGACCGAAATCCAGAACAACACGCCTTGCCCAAGAGGTCTATTCAGCTCAAGATGGCCATGAGCTCAAGCTGTGCAGATGAAAATGTACAGAGGAAAAAAAATAACTCCATAGTAAAAATAAAAACAAATGAGCTAGCTAATAACATGAAGGTATAAATAAGAGCTCTGGCTCATTATCTCTGAGAGCATACGTGTTACACTTAATTTACAGAACACGTAGCGTGTGACAGAACACAGCGACTAACAAAGCTTGCACCCATGGTGATATCACTGAGAATATTGTGGGTGAGGAAGATGAGCAAGAAGAGAACCAAAGACATTTTACTTCGGTTGTCTGAGTGGATCAGAGATAGACCAAAAAGCTTATTTGACAGGTTTGCTTTTGGCCAAGCACCAGGGGAGTATCAGGTAACCAGTAGAAGGTACCAGTAATACAGTGGAACCTTGATTTGCGAGCATAATTTGTTCCCGAAACATGCTTATAATCCAAAGCACTCTTATATCAAGGCTAATTTCCCCCTAAGAATGAATAGAAACCCAGTTGATTCGTTCCACAATCCAAAAACTGTTATAGTAAAATAGTATAAAATAAAAATGTAACCAAAGCGTTTCACTATAACAGAATCATTGATATCTGTTGGGTCACCCCAAGCTTTTTTTCTTTTGTGAGTGGCTTTAAAGTGGACCTGAACTTTTGCACAGGACTGAAGAAATACATAGAGAATTGCACCCTGTATGTATTTAGAGAAATTAGCCTGTTTAATTCCCCCTCATTTGTGTCTAATCACAAGTTGTACTCTGATCTCTCCCCAGTGTCACATGACTGCCTATGGCAGATAAGGCCATTGGAAAGCACAGGATATTAACAATATGTCTGCTTCCATGAATCAGGAAGTAGAAACAGTGCAGATTTATTTTAGGATTTGTATCAGCTGTAACCTAGAAATATTTTTTTCTTTAAAGGTTATTATGCTGCTGTGTATCTTTTAGAGCAGAGAGGAAGTTCTGAGTTCAGGTCCACTTTAAGAAGGAGTTTATCCAATGACTTTGCACAGTCTCTACAATCAGATGAAGTACAATTAAGTACAATTCTGCAGCGCCAAAGGGAGAAGAACTATCAGCTCAGTTGTGCTGATGTGATGCTTTCTTGTATTGTAAAGCGCTCTTAAACCAAGTTACTCTCAATTCAAGGTTTTACTGTACAGTACAGGTAGTTCCCGGGTTAACAAATGAGATAGGGACTGTAGATCTGTTCTTAAAGGGATACTGTAGGGGGGTCGGGGGAAAATGAGTTGAACTTACCCGGGGCTTCTAATGGTCCCCCACAGACATCCTGTGCCGCGCAGCCACTCACCGATGCTCCGGCCCCGCCTCCAGTTCACTTCTGGAATTTCTGACTTTAAATTCAGAAAACCACTGCGCCTGCGTTGCCGTGTCCTCAATCCCGCTGATGTCACCAGGAGCGCACGGCGCAGGCACAGACCATACTGGGCTTCTGCTATACACTCCTGGTGACATCTGCGGGAACGAGGACACGGCAACTCAGGCGCAGTGGTTTTCTGACTTTAAAGTCAGAAATTCCAGAAGTGAACTGGAGGCGGGGCCGGAGCATCGGTGAGTGGCTGCGCGGGCACAGGATGTCTGCGGGGGACCATTAGAAGCCCCGGGTAAGTTCAGCTCATTTTCCCCCGACCCCCCTACAGTATCCCTTTAAGTTGAATTTGTATCTAAGTCGGAGCGCTGTACCCCCCCCCCCCCATTCCCCATGCCAGCAGTGTCCCGCTATGTCGCTGCTGTGCCTCCCTTTGTCTCTACTGTCCTCCTATGTCGCCACTTTGCCCACCTGTGCCTTTAGTGTCCCTGTGTACCACCTGTCTCCCCATCCACTGTCCTCATCCTGTATCCCCCTTCACAGCACCTAGCATCTCTATTACCCTCCCTCTGTGCCACTATTATGCCCTATTGTGCTGTCAGGGTCACTCTCATGTCCCACTCCGACAAGCTCTTTGCGCTCTCCACATTCTTCTTGGAAACAAAGTCATTGCAGAGAGCTTTTTCAATTAACTGAAGTAACATACCTATGTAATGACAGCTTCCTGTATGAAGCAGTGGGTAGAAAAAAGGTCCAGGTACACCCAATGTCCCTTAGAGTCTGTAAAGAGTAAGGCTACCACCCAGACTGGCTCGTTCTGGCTGTATAGTTCACAACTTAAAAAATAGCAGACAAGATAGCGCACCACCAAAAGTATCCCAGTTTGCAATACGACATAATGACGGAAACGTGTGAGCAAACATCTGGAGGATGCGAAACAGCTGTCACCGAGGGAGTAAGGCACTCACTAGGGGAATAAGGATAAGCTTGGGGGAGAAGGGGGTGGTTTAGGCACTCCCAAGGGGGGTTAAGAATTAGGTAATGGGTGGGGGCTAAACAAGACACATAACAATGATATTGCACTTCTCTCTTGGCACACTTGGAAGCGCTTCGGGACTGCAGTTACTTACGGCGCACTCCACGGGCGACCAGGATCATCCGGGGGCCTTGCCCACAGACACCTTACTGTCTACCCACTAGCTTGAGCCGGAATTTGAACTTTGGCTAAAGGCTCAAACCCTACAGACTTAACCAGTACACTATCCAGCTGACCCCTGGGGTCAGAGTTAGGCACCTACAGGGCATCCATTTGATATGGTCCGGTCCAAATTTCTGTTTATTGTGGAGCCGAGAGAAGACTCACTTTACTGCAGGAAAACGCCTGGGTGGCATTAATGCTATTCCCTCTCTGAGTTGTCGCAACTCGAGGGGAATACGTAATTTGGGCACTGGCTATTGCCAGCAGCCGAACTACCTCTTTATTGCCGGTGCCCAAATTATTCACTGAGTGCCCCTATATCTGTAATTTTCACTACAGCCTATGGCGGCGCCCATTTGCCTACGGGAAGGGGGGGGGGGTAGGGTTGGGCATCAGGAGGGGGGGTTGGGCTCTTAGAGCAGATGGTTGAGGTTAGAATAGGTGCTGGGTGGTGCACAGTAAAATATTGGTAATTATATTCCTTTACAATAATCTCTCTGTCCCTGCGTCCTCCTGTGTCTTTGCCAGCTGCCTGGCAAGCATGTGTGGCATGCAGGTGGGCTTCAGGTCACGGCCATGCGCACGTCAGGTGCCCATCTATGAAGTGGAAGGGGCGAGGTTGCAGGTGTGTGTGGCATGCGGCTGTGGACAGTTGCCTAGCACCTGTTATTAAACAGACAAGCTTTTCACTAGTTGCCAATATGTTACTATCAGTGGCACCACCCAGCGCCCAACGATTGAGACAGCGCCGCAATACATACCCTTCTATACCACCTGGCGTGTAACACCATATAGGGAGTCTACTATAGCAAAATTCACTAACAAAAGAGAAACTTTGGAAAACGAGTAAGTTTCGTTGTGTGAAATCTTTACTTGGCGTAAAATGAGCAGAAACTGGAATTCAATCACTGCCCTTTATCCAACCTCGGGCTGTACAGATCCCACCACCGCCAGCAAACCCCCCGCTTAATGAGCGGTGCTCTTAATCACAGGCGTGTAATGAAGATCAGCGCTGCGTCCTATTCCAAGACACAAGTAGGGCAGCGCATGTTCCGCACAGCCGACAGGCAGCTGCCGTCCCCGTTGGGGCTCATTAGCTGGATCTGGAAGCGGATGGGATGTACACTGTGCAGGTGTCCAGAAACATATTGATTCCAAATCCGCTATAAAACGCTCTCCATCTGACCTGGACATGAGCAATCCTCTGTAGGCACAGCACAAACGTAACGCAAGAAGGCTTCGGAGCGACACAGCTGCTGATTAAAACAGACCAGTGGTTTAACCAAAGACATCTCACATAGGAAAATCTCAGCTAAGTGAAGTTGGCAAGTGTGTAACTTTGTGGTCATTGGGCTGTCCACAGTCAACGAGACTGATTGATTAAGACTGGAGCAAGGAACAACTAGAACAAAAATAAAGAACTTGCAAAACAGCCAATCAGAATAGTTGTATTTCATGAGGTTGCACAATATATAAAATACCGTTGAGTTAAACAGGCAGTGTAACAACATAAAATATAATTTACTACATTATTCAGAATACCCAATGCTATGGTAATTTTCCTTGTTCATCAGAAACACTTCCTATATCTATATATTGCTGTACATTGATATTTAGCCCCACACTTCCCAGTGATCTTTAGCTAAGGCAATTCATGTATTTTCCGGCATATAAGGCACTTTTACTCCCCAAAACATAAGGGAGAAAAACTCCCTGCGTCTTATATGCCAAATACAGGCAATCCCCGACTTACAAATGCCCATCGATATGCACCCCCAACCCGCCGCAATGTCAGGGGCTCCATGCATTGAATCCCCCTCCACTCCCACCTGGTCTCCTCCACTCCCTGTGCATAAATACAATTAGCGGCAGCACGTCTCACCTTATGGGAAGAACGGAGGAGACACACACAGAAGAAGAGCAAGGAGGACGCAGGGGAAAGAAGGGGGTCCAAGTGGGACAGAAGGTGAGCCAACAAGGGAAGTGGAGATAAGGGGGCAGAAGTGATGCCATGGAGGACACAGGGAGACAGAAGGGGAGCCAATGAGGGCACAGGGGGACAGAAGTGATGCCATGGAGGACACAGGGAGACAGAAGGGGAGTTAATGAGGGCACAGGGGGACAGAAGAGGACACACAGGAAGATCAGAGGGGGACAGAAGAGGACACAATAATTGGGGGATAACATCTACAAGATGCTCCTGCACCATGGACACACCAGGTTTAGGATATTTTTTTCCATGGTTTTTGCCCTCTAAACCTAGGTGTGTCTTATATTCCTCTTATATTCCAGAGCGTTTTATTTGCCAAAAATACAGTATGTCCTGAAACCTTTTTCTCCCAATGCATTCAAGACCAGGTGTGATGTACTTCTCGTACTCGTATCCATGGGCTATATTTCCTGGCGTGCGTTGCTACACAGGGGTGAGAGAGACACTGCTGGGGAGTACATAATTTGGTACAGTGTGAGCTCTCTTTGGAGAGGATGGCACATTCCCTACGGGCCTGGGGTCAAAGGATAAGCAAAGAAGCGAAACTCACCATAACCCCGCTCTCCAAATAGCACAATATATGAGTTTCCCTTATAGGGAGGTTCATTTTAAAGCGGAATATAACCCTGCATTTCAACTTTGCTCTAAAACATTATTTACAGTATATTATACGCAACCAGCATTTTTTTTTTACTAGACCAGCATTGGAAGGGTTACACAGGGCTTTAAAGTCCCTAGAGATTTCTGCAGACCCATCCGAACTTGAGTTAGATACTTTTTGTTTACACAAATGTATCTAAGTGTTTATTGTGACTCATCTCTCTCACTGAGAAGGAGTTGGAGGACAGCCAAAGAGTGTGCAACATTTCTAAATATATACATATAACTAAATAGAATGTAACTATCTGAACATCTGCACACTTAAAACCTCTGTGTTTAACCCTTCCAATGCTGGTCTAGTAAAAAAAAATGCTTTTTGTATATAATATGCTGTAAATAATGTTTTAGAGCAAAGTTGAAATGCAGGGTTATATTCCGCTTTAAAGAGAATCTGTACTCTAAAATTCTTACAATAAAAAGCATACCATTCTATTCATTATGTTCTCCTGGGCCCCTCTGTGCTGTTTCTGCCACTCCCTGCTGCAATCCTGGCTTGTAATTGCCAGTTTTAGGCAGTTTTTACAAACAAAAGAGATGGCTTCTAACCAGAGTGTGATAGGCTGAGAACAGCTCAGTCTGTGACTCACACAGAGCCTGCAGGGGGTGTGGAGAGAGTGTGTATAGCTTCTATCCTATCACAGCAGAACAGCACATTCCTGTCTGAGTGCCTGAGCCTGACAAAGCCATAGGAGGAAAGAAGATTAGATTATATAACAGAGATAATACAGCCACTGTGCAACTAGGAAAGGCTGCAGTAATTCAGACCACATTAGAACAGGTATAGGAACTTATAGGATAGAAGAAATAAGGCTGGAAATTTTGTTGCAGAGTCTCTTAAAAAAATATCTGCTCAGTTCCCTTTAAGACAGTTCTGAAGGCAAAACAGTGTACAAACCAGTGTTTAGCAAGGTGTACCTTATAAAGTGTCCAGCGAGTGTAGCTGAGCTTGTTAATGTCTGTGCAACTCCAGTTCAGGTGACGTGACGGCTGTAATTATTAAATAGCTATTGTTCCTGGAAATCTCTGTGATAGTGTATGTCTGCAGTCATATCTATGATATGCTGTTTATCCATGGTAATGTGTTATGGATAGTTCAGAGGTTATTGTCCCTAAGTGTATCTAAATGGGACACTACAACAGGGATGGAGGCACTCAATGCATTAAAAAATAGGCTAATAAAGCTGTTATCTTATAAACAGAGAGATAATCTTACCAGTGGCATAGCTAAGGAGCTGTGGGCCCTGATGCACGTTTTACAATTGGGGCCCCCCCAAGCACTCTATATATAACAATTGATATGACGCACCAAAACCTGCCAAAGGCAACTACAGTGTCAGAGGTGCAAGAAGGGGATGGGGAGCAGGCTGTTAATGATTACCACTATTCAAAGTAAAAAAAGTTTTTTTTAGTTTGTCCTAAAGAACATTCAGAGTGCGACCAACCAGTTCCTGTTACAGACCTGGGAACCCGAGCGGGGAATCCTGCTCTGATGGTGGTTGAAAGGATTTGTAACTCAGCTTTTTGAGTGTATACATCCTTAGCATCTTTTCTGAATCTTACACGATTCTGCACCATTGGACTCCGGGTCTCCTTTTGTCTTATAGATGAGCCTGGGGTTGTTACAACCACAGGAACCATCGACATAAGCTATCTAAATGGGAATTGATGTATGGCGCAAATTCTTAATCTTTCATTCCAGAGTTCCGCTTCATCTATGTAGCTTAAATTACGCTTTAACTCGAACACAATATGGAAGAAGTGTGCCTTAATCTCCTCGTGTTCCCTGGCTTCTGACATGCTTCACCATGCCTGTATAGGATCCCGATTCATTTTAATTGAAAAATGTTACACTTATTTCACAGAACGGCTTAATGGTCGTCCATGCATACAATCACAAACACGATATAAGCCATTAATGGGACCTGACAATGCTGTAATTGTTATTGCTTGTAAGATGCAAATGAGACACAGAAAATGAAGAGAGAATGCGTTAACATGCTGAGAAACCTCCGGTAGACCCGGGAGCAGAAGAAGACTTCTTGTTCTAATACAGCAGAAAGAAAGAAGCCCGAGACAGAGGTCCAACCTAAAGGAGGAATATACACTTCTACAAAAGGAGGGATAAAACAAGCACTAAAATAACTATCGTTGTTCTCAAAGCAGTCCTAATGTTTTTGATTTGCCACCAACCAGAGTCTGGAAACACTGCTGGTAAACTATCAGCAGTCTTTGGGCCAGATACAGTGCACTGCGATAAAGTTGCCACGCGCAGGGAGTAATCTACACTACACTTGTCACAAGTCACAGGAACGGAGATATGTACTAATGTGCGGTAGTTATATGTGTGCTGAACCAGGGCTGTGAAGTCGGTACAAAAATCATCCGACTCCAACTCCTCAGTTTATGGAACCTCCAACTCCGACTCCAGGTACCCAAAATCCTCGACTCCGACCCCACAGCCCTTGCATGGCTACTGAGTGGGTACAAAAATCATCCGACTCCAACAACGACTCCTCAGTGTGTGAAACCACTGACTCCAGGTATCCAAAAATTGCTCCGACTACAACTCCGACTCCACAGCCCTTTCCAGAACACACTGAAAATACTGTATGTTTTGAAACAAAAAAAAAAAAAAAAAAAAGGAAAACTTTAATTTTTTCTTTTTTAGTTTCATGACAGAAAACGTTATGTATTTTGTAATAAAAAAAAAAAAAAAAAAAGGATGTAGGATGGACACACTATGGTTATAAATATTATGCTTGTCCAGCGATTGATTCAGTAAAACTTCATGAGGAGCCTTTTTACTATGTCAAAAGCCTTCTGTCTGTAAAGGAGTAGCTTTACTAGCACAGTGCTTCATCTAGCCCCTAGAGGCCTGTCTGGTCCCTCACTGCAGCCCTGTCTCAAGGGCCCCACTGTCAGCTTCTCTGACCCTAAGGGTTGGTGTGTGGTATGCTCGCTTGTGCACTGCCTGAGATTATGGTCCAACTACCAACAGCGTCCTGCGCGCTAGTACTGCGCAGGCGCAGATTGATCCCGGCAATGTAAGCGCAATCATGCGCCTGCGCACAAGACACCAACCCATCAGGTTTGAGACTTAAAGAGGAACTCCAGTGAAAATAACGTAATGAAAAAGAGTGCTTAAAGAGAGTCTGAAGCGAGAATAAAACTCACTTTTTCCCTTATATTCAGCAGGGGCATGTTTGCTCCTGCTAAAACGCCGCTATCCTGCGGCAGAACGGGGGTCCTTTACCGCCCAAATCCCCTCCGTGCTGTGCGGGGAGTGCTTCCTGCTTGAGGCAGGGCTAACAGCCGCAGCCCTGCCTCTCAGCGCGTCTATCAGTCTTCCTTCACTGAGAGGGGCGGGGAGAGGCGGAGATCCGCCGCTGATAGATGCGCATGGGGCAGAGCTACAGCTCATAGCTCTGCCTCCATGAGCAAGTTGGTCGTGGATTTTGCAGGGGGGGATTTGGGGGGTAAAGGACCCCCGTTCTGCCGCGGGATAGCGGCGTTTTAGCAGGGGCAAACATGCACCTGCTGAATATAAGGGAAAAAGCGAGTTTTATTCTTGCTTCAGAGTCTCTTTAAATCTTACAATAATTATGTATAGATGATTTAGTCAGTGTTTGCCCATTGTAAAATCTTTCCTCTCCCTGATTAACATTCGGAAATTTATCATATGGTAACATTTTTACTGCTGGCAGGTGATGTCCGTGGAAGTAGCGGCTGCTTGCTTTTTTGCCAGTTAGAAACAGCTGTTATTTCCCACAATGCAACAAGGGTTCCCACAGTGTGATGTCAGCACCATGGTCCTGACATCACACTGTGGGAGGGGTTTTACCACAATATCAGCCATACAGAGCCCCCTGATGATCTATAAGAGAAATGGTAAAGATTTCTCATGGGAAAGGGGGTATCAGCTACTGATTGGGATGAAATCCTTGGTTACGGTTTTACTTTAAGGTTGACAGTGGGACCAGATAGGCTTCAGATAGGCTTCTAGAGGCTGGGAGAAGCCCCAGGTAAGTAAAGCTACATAGCGAGAATGACAGTGGGACCAGATAGGCTTCTAGAGGCTGGGAGAAGCCCCAGGTAAGTAAAGCTACATAGCGAGGTCTCACCTCACAGCTCCTTTAAGCAGCAGGGGGAAGAGTACATGTTCTGTTGTGATTTAAGATAAATTCACAGGAAGAAGAAGATAACGTATCACGGACATAGAGGATCTAACACTTGCGAGACTAACTTTTCTCCTGGACGTATAGATATCCCTCCATTGTCCACTGGCTGGACGGCCGGTAATCCTGGTCTGCAGATTTCATCCTCTGCATTAGTCGATCCATCTCTTGCCGGGTGCTTTCAAAATTATTTCTCGTCTGTAAAAGAAAAGCGTTGCCTGTTCATTGCAGATCTAACAGCAGAGCAGTAAGGCAAGTCATAAACAGCTAAACAGCTAAAGGGGAACTCTAATGGCTGGACTCAGCACCGGGACACCAGGGGGACAGGAGCACCAAGACAGGTCAATGAATTACACAGGATTCTAGGACTTGTGCGTTAATTGAGCAGAAAATAATAATTGAATAACAAGTAAATAAGTTGCATGTCTGCTCACACTGGTGGAGGTCCATGTACAAGCCTCTTCCTGCTTAATCACTTTTCCTGTCATCATGATCAGCTTATGCCATAGCTGCATTACTGTGTGATTACTGTTTGCTACCTTGCATTAACCACTTAAGTACCAGCGGTCTCTGCCCCTTTAAGGACCAGAGACCGCTGGTACAGGAACAGCGGAATCCCGACGAATCGCCGCACAGACCCACCGCCTCTGCCGCACGTCGGGAACCTGGGCCACTCACTCTGCCGTCTCTATGACGGCAGAGTTCCTGTGAGCCGGCCAGGAGCCACCTTCTTTGGCTCCTGGCCCTGTCTTTCAATGTACAGTGGTTTGCAAAAGTATTCGGCCTCCTTGACGTTTTCCATATTTTGTCACATAACTTCCCCAAACATGAATCAATTTTATTGGAATTCCACGTGAAAGACCAATACAAAGTGGTGTACATGTGAGAAGTGAAATGAAAATCATACATGATTCCAAACATTTTTTTACAAATAAATAACTGCAAAGTGGGGTGTGCGTAATTATTCAGCCCCCTGAGTCAATACTTTGTACAACCACCTTTTGCTGCAATTACTGCTGCCAGTCTTTTAGGGTATGTCTCTACCAGCTTTGCACATCTAGAGACTGAAATCTTTGCCCATTCTTCTTTGCAAAACAGCTCCAGCTCAGTCAGATTAGATGGACAGCGTTTGTGAACAGCAGTTTTCAGATCTTGCCACAGATTCTCGATTGGATTTAGATCTGGACTTTGACTGGGCCATTCTAACACATGAATATGTTTTGTTTTAAACCATTCCATTGTTGCCCTGGCTTTATGTTTAGGGTCGTTGTCCTGCTGGAAGGTGAACCTCCGCCCCAGTCTCAATACTTTTGCAGACTCCAAGAGGTTTTCTTCCAAGATTGCCCTGTATTTGGCTCCATCCATCTTCCCATCAACTCTGACCAGCTTCCCCATCCCTGCTGAAGAGAAGTACCCCCAGAGCATGATGCTGCCACCACCATATTTGACAGTGGGGACGGTGCGTTCTGAGTGTTGTGCAGTGTTAGTTTTCCGCCACACACAGCGTTTTGCATTTTGGCCAAAAAGTTCAATTTTTGTCTCATCTGACCAGAGCACCTTCTTCCACATGGCTGCTGTGTCCCCCACATGGCTTGTGGCAAACTGCAAACGGGACTTCTTATGCTTTTCTGTTAACAATGGCTTTCTTCTTGCCACTCTTCCATAAAGGCCAACTTTGTACAGTGCATGACTAATAGGTGTCCTATGGACAGAGTCTCCCACCTGAGCTGTAGATCTCTGCAGCTTGTCCAGAGTCACCATGGGCCTCTTGACTGCATTTATGATCAGCACTCTCCTTGTTCGGCCTGTGAGTTTAGGTGGACGGCCTTGTCTTGGTAGGTTTACAGTTGTGCCATACTCCTTCCATTTCTGAATGATCGCTTGAACAGTGCTCCGTGGGATGTTCAAGGCTTTGGAAATCTTTTTGTAGCCTAAGCCTGCTTTAAATTTCTCAATAACTTGATCCCTGACCTGTCTGGTGTGTTCTTCGGACTTCATGGTGTTGTTGCTCCCAATATTCTCTTAGACAACCTCTGAGGCCGTCACAGAGCAGCTGTATTTGTACTGACATTAGATAACACACAAGTGCACTCTATTTAGTCATTAGCACTCATCAGGCAATGTCTATGGGCAACTGACTGCACTTAGACCAAAGGGGGCTGAATAATTACGCACACCCCACTTTGCAGTTATTGATTTGTAAAAAATGTTTGGAATCATGTATGATTTTCGATCAACTTCTCATGTGTACACCACTTTGTGTTGGTCTTTCACGTGGAATTCCAATAAAATTGATTCATGTTTGTGGCAGTAATGTGACAAAATGTGGAAAACTTCAAGGGGGCCGAATACTTTTGCAAGCCACTGTAAGCCAATGGAAGTTGCTTACATTGAAAGACAGGGCCAGCAGCTAATTAAATTGGCTTCTGGCCTGCTCACAGGAACTCTGCAGTCACAGTGACTTCGGAGCTGAGTGAGGTGCGGCGGGAGACGGTGGGAATTCAGCGGCGAGATCGGCAGGAGCGACGAAAACAGCGGATGCGCGCAGCGGCGAGGAATTTAAATCTACGCCCTGCCAGCCATCAAAAAAGGGCGTAGTTTTCAATTAGCGCGGTCCTTAAGTAGTTAAGTGTAAGCGTGTGCTATTTCTGCAGCGGCTAACAGCAGCGCTCTCTACAGCCTCGACGTGTGGACATAACAAAGCTTCAAATGTTATCGGTAATACTCCTAGTCCTGCCTATCCAGATGTCGCCATCACTGCGGTTGTGATTGGCAGACGCTCCTTCTAAACCGGCCATGTAGATGTTACAATACCTACGGTTGCTACTGGTGACGCTCCTTCTAGTCCTGCCTGTCTGGATGTCGCTATCACTGTGGTTGTGATTGGCAGACACTCCTTCTAGTCCTGCTGTGTGGACATTACATTAGCTGTGGTTGCTGTTGATAATGCTCCTTCCTGGCTTGTCCAGTATTGGTATTTCTGTGTGGATGTTTTGTGGTTGCCTGCGGTCGCTCTGAGCAACTGTCCTTCCTGTTTCTTGTCTGCTGTGTTCCAAATTGGCTCCTCCACAGTGCATCTCACACTACCACCTGATATTGTTCAACATTGCCTGTCTTTGCCTAGTGTGTTCTGGTGGTACTCCTGTCTTCCCGGTCTCAGCCTCTATACCTTGCACACTATGTCCTGGGGGTAACAGTAGCTGGGAAGGCACAACTTGCCAACATTCACGTGAGGGCTTGGCATTAGGTGAAGAGTGTGGTGTCAGATTGGGGTATAGAGGCTGAAGGAAGGCAACAGATCTGCCAGGCCTTACAACATGACACTTTAACTACTAGTAGAAACAAAAAATCCCAGGTGTCTTCAATCTCACATATATAAAGTTTTATTAGGCAATCCAATAAATACAGCCATAGAAAAACCCACTCCTACCCCCCCCCCCCTAAAAAGGTGACAATTGACGGCCGTCTAGTGCACATCAGCTGATCTTCCACTCTCGCTTCACATGCATACACACAGTTAGGTGGCCACCATTTTAAGACCCTTTAGAGAAACAGTTCCATAATATTCAAGAGTTAGTTAGTCCTAGGATCCTTTTGGGGCAATTATCCATAAGGATTAATGAACTGCGGCAAGTGTATTATTGTAATCAGCAGTATAGAGAGTATGCTGCACGTCATGCGTGGCACTTGTAAAAAGCAGTCAGTCTTGCGGGTAAAAGTCTCTATGTGGCACAAATGATAGAAGCAAGCGAGCCCTACTGCACAGCAAAGTCTTCAACTTTATAATATGCACACTCTAAGATGCCCCACTGGGGGTCTCACCCCCTGACGGCTTGCATCCATCCGAGTGTTAGGTCACTGGGCATCGCGTATGCTCCTCTTTCCATGCTGTCGCTATAAAGACCTGCATTTGCCGTCTATCGGCGCTGTCTTCAGCATATGATGTCCCGCCACGTGCAGCCACATCTCCAATCACGGAAGCTCATCACTGACCTAGGCCAGTGACGTCAGCTGATGAGCTTCCGTGATTGGAGATGTGGCTGCACGCTAGTGCAGCATACTCCCTATAACGCTGATTACAATAATACACTTGCCGCAGTTTACTAATCCTTATGGATATGGATATTTACCCCAAAAGGATCCTAGGATTAACTAACTCCTGAGTATTATGGAACGGTTTCTCTAAAGGTTCTTAAAATGGTGGCCACCTAACTGTGTGTGTGTATGCATGTGAAGTGTTAGTGGAACATCAGCTGATGTGCACTAGACGCCCGTCAATTGTCACCTTTTTAGAGGGGGGGGTAGGAGTGGGTTTTTCTATGGCTGTATTTATTGGATTGCTTAATAAAACTTTATATATGTGAGATTGAAGACACCTGGGATTTTTTGTTTCTACTAGGGATTGCTGTTGTCACTGGGTAGCTCCCCCACAGTCTGTGGTGTGCTCACATTAATTACTGGTTATGCGCTCCCCATTGCATTTTTTTTCACTACTGACACTTTAACTACAACGTACGCCAGTGTAAAGCACACTGTGCTATAAGCGCAACCCCCATCGCAAGGGTGATGCTCATGTAGCTATGGTAACGTGCATTACCTAAATAGTGTAAGCATTACCCATGCTACGTGGGTGTTGCTAATTCCGCTACGCGCACTATACTTTTCTTTCTTTTCTAAAACATTTTAATGTGGTTGTTCGTCAATTACATTGACACAACTATATGGAGTCCTTAAAGGATACATCCGAGGAGGATACAAATAAAAAAAACACTTACCTGGGGCTTCCTCCAGCCCCTGGCAGCCATCCTGTGCCCTCACCGCAGGTCCACTCCCCGCCGGTGGCCCGGAGTCCCCTCCGGTACCAGAGGCCTGCTTGCGTCCAGTGCGCGTCTCAGGTAGTCGCGTTGATGTCATCCGGACTGTACTGTGCAGGCGCAGTTGCTCTGCACCTGCGCATTAGAGTCTGATTGACGTCAGTGCGACTCAGTTAGCCACATCCTGGAGCGCATGAGAAGGTTGGGAGCCACCGGAGCTGCAGCGAGGGCACAGGACAGCTGCCAGGGGCTGGAGGAAGCCCCAGGAAGAGGATTTTTTATTTTTATCCTCCTCAGACCTTCCCTTTAACATTTCACAAAGACCACGGTTTTCAAGAAACAAATATAAGGCACAGGTATTGACATCTGTAAAAAGCGCGCTATTCCTTTGTGCTGTCTGTACACGACTGTGTTACTGTGGGTTAGTGATCTGACCCCACTGTTTTTTTAGTCGTAAACAGATAGTGAGGGAACAGGCAGATTTACATCAAAATTCCTGGAGATATGCTTTACAGCGGACTCAAAACTTCCTCTCTGCGCTAAAAGATAAGCAACAGCATAATAACATTTAAAGAAAAACATTACTTTGTTACAGCCGATACCAATCCTGCAATAAATCTGCAGCGTGTCTCCTTCCCGCTTTCATGGAAGCAGACATGGGGTTATCATCCTGTGTTTACAAATTAGCTGTTTTACCGGGGACTGTCGAGATGCCTGAGCAGACATAACTGAGAGACCAGATTACACTTGTGATTAATCACAGATGAGGGGGCATCAGACAGGCTAAACTCTCTAAATACATACAGGGAGCATTTCTCTATGTTTTCCATCTGTGCTGTGCAAGAGTTCAGGTCCACTTTAAAGGACAACTGTAATGAGAGCGATATGGAGGCTGCCATATTTCTTTCTTTTTAAACAATACAAGGTGCCTGGCTATCCTGCTGATCCTCTGCCTCTAATACTTGTAGACATAGCCCCTGAACAAGCATGCAGCAGATCAGGTGTTTCTGACATTAATGTCAGATCTGATAAGATTAGCTGCATGCTTGTTTCTGGTGTGATTCAGACACTACTGTAGCCAAATAGACCAGCAGGGTTGTCAGGCAACTGGTATTGTTTAAAAGGAAATAAATATGGCAGCCTCCATATTCCTCTCATTACAGTTGTCCTTTAAAGAGACACTGAAGCGAAAAAAAATATGATATAGTGAATTGGTTGTGTACTATGAATAATTACTAGAAGATTAGTAGCAAAGAAAATATTCTCATATTTTTATTTTCAGGTATAAAGTGTTTTTCTAACATTGCATCATTCTATAATATGTGCAGATTACACAACACTCAGCATTCAAAATGATTCTTTCAGAGCAGTCTGTGAAGTAAATACCTCTCCTCTAGCAGAGAAAAAGTAAAAAAATTAACTAACAGTTGAGATAATAAAAGTCAGAAAACAGCCCTCTCCACGACTTTGAAAAGTCTGATAGCTTAATGGCTTTTTTGCACAGAGATAACAACTGGAGTTTCTTAAATCTTCCTGTACTGAAAACAATTAGACTGATGTATCTAATCTTAATGTTTTATTTCTTAGCTGTACTACACACACAAATCATAATATCATAAAAAAAATTTGCTTCAGTGTCACTTTAAGCACTATTGTTTTCTATCAATATATCTATCAGTACTACACTGCAGTAAAAACCAGACCCTTCTTGTGCTTGCCAGTCAATCCACTAGGTGGAGCTCTAAAAATATCTGATTTTCATCTGCAAAATCTAATATTTTTCTGACTAAAAATAAACACTAGGAAAAAAAATGCCTTGCTAGAATTAAGCCTTATGAGCATATAAAACCAAAACTAAAAGAAATTGCTGTAGATGTCCTCTGAAGGGCAAAGCGTGGCATCAATATAAATTTGTAGAACTCAATTATTCATGAACTTACATTTTGCAGATTGAACTGCAGCTGCTCCTTGTAGGGTGTAAATTCTCGGGCGAGCTCGTATCCCTCATGGTAGTAGGTGAAGAGACCCTGGAGGAACGCCAAAAGCTGCAAAGGTAGAAAATAAAAAATACAAATAAAAAGGCAATGAATACCGCAGGCTAGGATAAAGTAAACAGCAAGCCCCCAGATTTACTACAGATAAGCAGCCGCTCGCAATTAATGGGATCTCATTCGTTTTAAAGGCAAGCAGCTTCAAGGTTCAATTACCGGGAAGAGAGAAAAAAAACAAAGTTAAATATGACTTTGGCGTGAAGATGAGCAGCCGGGCGATTCGTTCCATAGGGAAACTGTCCTTAAATCCATGATTTTGACGGCGGAGAAAAACCGACATTATAATTCAACATTTCACCTTAGCAGCCGGCCGCAAATAAATTATTTGGAGTGCTCAGTGGTTAGATTACAAGATTTTGTTAAGCCTGTAATTGTGAGCCGTAAATATTCGCTCGTCCTCCGCGGCGGAGGACATATTGGTTATCCGCCAGTCGTAAATGGTGCCATGCTAGAAAACAACGCGCATTCGTCAACGGGGAGGCGGGAAGAGACAAAAATGAGTGCAGGGAATTTATTTGTGAAATTTGCATCTCTGGAAATGTACAAGTCCACAGCAAACTGGTTTATTATTTTACATTTTATTGTGGGTTAATATATTTTTACACACCTCCTCCACCTCGTTTTATTTTTCAGATTCACTTCCTAGGTTTAGAGGCCCTCAATATGCTTATACATCCAGATAGAATTCTCCTGCAGTAATAACATTTGTTTTAAAGTGAACCAGAGATGAAGTACCCTCATGTATTTTACCATATATATCAGTGGAAACAGAGAAAACACCAACCCTGCTCTCTGTTTCATCCTTCACTGCTCAGTCTGCTTGTTATCAGCCCTGATAAATCCCCGACTGAGCATTCAGTCCGGCTTTGCTCAAGAATCATTATAGCAGAGTCATTATAGCAGAGCCAGAGGGGGACAGGCTTGGGCTTGAAAAGACATCAGAGAAGACAGAAACAGCTATGATTCCTGAGCAAAGTTAGACTGAATGCTCAGTCAGGGATTTTATCAGGGTTGATAACAGGCAGACTGAGCAGTGAAGAATGAAACAGAGAAAAGGGTAGGCGTTTTCTCTAATGTTCCTAATGATATATATGGTAAATACATGAGGGTGCTTCATCTCTGGTTCACTTTAAACCTAATATGGTGTCAAGGTACATTAAATAACACATAATAAAGTGTGATTCTCTCACCCCCAGAGTCCTTTTACCACATATGGTCTTTAAATCCCTGCCCCCTTTCTGAAATTGGGCCCAGGTAATTTTTTTTCCCACACCACAGGTTCTAAGGATGCTGGGGGATTGGTATCATAACTCCACCCCTCATGTCCTGCTCCCAGCCCACAACCACTGTGAAAAGAGATGTCATCTATTACAGGCAGGCAGACAAGACATCTGAAATAAGAATTATAGCAAACAGACATGATAAGACAGGCTGCAGAAGTTCTCTTGTCTCTTCTCTCTCCTACACACTGTGAAAAGAGATGTAATTTGATCCAGGCAGGCAGAGGGCAGGGGAGGGAGGGGCAGGGGAGGGCAAAAGGCTGAAGGGGAGGACATAATGCTAAGGGTGTACTTGCAAGGCATCAGCATGAGGAGCAAGATGGAGGAGCTACTACAGATATAAACGCGCCTCTGTTCTAACTACTACAATGTTCATCTAATTGTACAGAGTGCATAGACTAAATCGGAACAACAAGCAAAAACGGTGCACAGCGCCAACAGTATAAAAGTGGCGCCGCAGTAATGTACATAAAACGATATTTATCATTTTATATTTTAACAACTGTTAGGCAGCAGGGATCGGGGAGAGAGGCAGCGGGACACTAGGCAGCGGGGTGGAGGGAGGAGGATTAGGTGGAGGGACGATTAGGTAGCATTGGCATACATTACCTTGTCCCTGCCGGCAATCGCTCCTTCACTTCTTCTGTTAGTTTGCTGTAGTCCTGCATCCAGCCAATCACCATGCGGCTTCAGTTTCCGCATGGTGATTGGCTGGATGCAGGACTCCTGCAAGCTAACTATGAAGTGAGGGAGCGATCGCCGGCGGGGACAAGGTAATGTATGCCAATGCTACCTAATCCTCCCTCCACCTAATCCTCCTCCCTCCGCCCTGCTGCCTAGTGTCCCGCTGCCTCTCTCCCCGATCCCGGCTGCCTAACTAGCCCCCCCCCCCCTGCATTTTTGAATGGCGCACCGTTCTGCTTATAAATGTTTTATAAAACGCTATTTACCTTTTTAATGTATTTACATTAAAACAGTAAATAGCGTTTTATGATCGGCGAAACGGTGCGCCATTTTTCACTCTGCGCCATTTTTAATTGTATGCAGAGTGCAGACTAAATACACGCATTCAAACTTTTTTTTTTTTGGCCCGGAGATAGTCTTTAATGTGTGTATGTTGTCTGAAAGTGAGACTCCATAGATCGGTTGTATAACATGACCTGTGTCTCTGCTCCACTTCCTGATGAGCGTAATCAGGGATGACACTTCATATGCTGCCCCCCGGTCACAAAGCCTTCCTCCTGTGGTGGCCTGCACAGTCAGGGCACCCATCCGCCGAGACACACACAGCACTGCAACCACCATGACTCTTTCCACCTATAACAAGTGTGGTCCCAGCAACACCTGCTTTGGAGGGGGGCCCCTGCATTGGAATGAGGAATGGTAAGCAGCTGGGTCCCCCACAGCCCTGGGCCCTGCTGTAGCTGCAAGGCCTGAACCCCCAGTAGTTAAACCTCTGAATGTGATTTTAATATATTAAGACTTTGAGGCCCCTGAAACTCCATATTAACTGAAAAATAAAAACATCCATTAAGAAATTACTTATTTAACTGACCTATCCTGTATTCGCGGTCAGATTTAGGAGAAATGTGAAATGAAAAAATAAATTCTGCTGGTTTCCATCTTTACTGTTTCTCTGCACTGCTGAACATTGTGTATCTCTTAAAGGTGATCCGAAATAAACTTTTACTCCCTGCATAATTGTGTTCCTTT
Organism: Hyperolius riggenbachi; assembly: GCF_040937935.1. Lineage (NCBI taxonomy): Eukaryota > Metazoa > Chordata > Amphibia > Anura > Hyperoliidae > Hyperolius > Hyperolius riggenbachi. The sequence goes on from NC_090647.1 coordinate 61,009,614, forward strand.
CATGTAGTTTATAGGGCACTCCTCAAGCCAAATACTTTTTTTGTTTTGTTTTAAAGGGACTCCGAGCAGTGCAGAAACTATGGAAAGATGCATATCATTTTAAAGCTCTCTTTCTCCTCTTTCCGATGATATATAAACCACCACCCTACGTCTTTTAGTTTTCGCTATTTTCGCGATTGAAATTGCCGCGGCCGCAATTTCAATCACGAAAATAAAGAAAACTAAAAGGCGTAGAGCGACAATTTAGGTGTCGCCAGAAAGAGGAGAAAGTGAGCTTTAAAATGATATCCATCTTTCCATAGTTACTTGTATTACACAGGACGACACTTTCCCCAGTGTCAGCAGCTCCATTCAGCAGAAAAAGTCGGCCTGTGTAATACAATGTAACTATGGAAAGATGGATATCATTTTAAAGCTCTCTTTCTCCTCTTTCTGGCGACACCTAAATCGTTGCCCTACGCCTTTTAGTTTTCTTTATTTTTGCGATTGAAACCACAGCGACGGCAATTTCAATCGCGAAAATAGCGAAAACTAAAAGGCGTAGGGTGGTGGTTTATATATCATCGGAAAGAGGAGAAAGAGAGCTTTAAAATGATATGCATCTTTCCATAGTTTCTGCACTGCTCGGAGTCCGTTTAATACTCTAGTTCCCTATAAACTAAACAAGCCACGTCCACAGCTTCTCCAGCGCCTAGGCACTCTGAGCCATTGTTACAAGGGCTCATGTGAGCTCAGTCTGGGCAGGAGGAGGTGTTACTAGCCAGAGATTTCAGAGGCAGAGGGGAGGAGGAGAGGGGAGTGAAGTTTTCACAGGCTGAGGCCCAGAGATGCAGAGCAGCTTGCCTGTGTGTAATGACAAGCAAAACATGGCTGCTGTCATTGTATCACAGGAAGAAATAATCAAATGCTGTTGAAGCTGGTTGCAGCTAGATTTGCTGAGTAAACTATCTAAACTTTAGATAAGATATATAGACAAGTTACATGTTATAGTTAGATTTTCATCTTGGATCCGCTTTAAAGGGAACCAGAGTCAAAGCACCCTCACGTATTTACCATATATATCAGTGGGTACATTAGAGAAAACACCTACCCTGCTGTCTGTTTCATTTTTAACTGTTCAGCTTGCTTCTAATCGGCCCTGATAAAATCCCGACTGAGCATTCAGTCTGGCTTTGCTATAATGACTCAGCTATAATGATTGCTGAGCAGAGCCACAAGAGGGCAGGCTTGGGCTTGAAAAGACAACAGAGAACACAGACTCAGCTATAATGATTCCTGAGTAAAGCCAGACTGAATGCTCAGTCGGTGATTTTATCAGGGCTTATAAGAAGCAAGCTGAACAGTTAAAAAAGTAACAGAGAGCATGGGAGGTGTTTTTTCTAATGTCCTCACTGATATATATGGTAAAATACATGAGAGTGCTTCGTCTCTGGTTCACTTTAAGCCCAGCATGTGCCATGTGCAATGCCGTGCATGACCCAGTGGTGCTTGGGAAAATAAATTCATACTGATTCTGAGATGCTAAAAGTGACATTGCTTCTGCCCTTTTCTTTTTAACCCGGTTCAGTTTCTATTTTCCCTCCCTACTGCCACAGCAAGCATCACCTAGACAACAGGCATACATCACTATATAAACTCTTAAAAGAGAGGGGGGTTCAATTACCTTCTGGTCATAGTGTCCCTATATTATCCAAAAATTTCTGTTATTTTAATGCTGACAGAAGCGTGATGCTCTATTAAAAAAAATCCCATAATCCCTAGCACCGCACAATTTCTACAGCTAGGCAAAGGCCCCCAGACCAGGTAAAAAAAAAATAAAAAAATAGGGAACATATAGGGACCTATTTAAGAAAAAAATATTAACTCTTTCAGGCAGAGAAAGAAGAAAAGGAACACAGCATATTTGTGTGCTTAGCACTGTACATACACGTCTATCTCATCATGTCACATGTCACCAGTAAACAATAACTAGGCCCAATTCTCTGTATAAACTCAAATAATCTTATTTTTACTACATAGCAGTAAAATGGGATTTAACGTAAACTTGCCAGTCAAACAGGTAGAAATCAAATATAGCAGATCTTTATTTCTTGCTATTATTTTCCTAATTGAACGGAAAAAAACCCTAGTTTTATAAATATTTTAACACAAATCCTAATAAATTAAACTAAAAACCACTCTATTCAGCAACAAAACGGACCACCACTAGATGGCAGCAGATCACAGCATACAGCAAGTCAGGCCTTCTGAGAGGAAAAATGCAGAGAAAATCTATCAAATAAAACAAAGGCTATTATTCCCCGCTATTTCCCAGCAGGAAAGATTATGAGGGAGTTTGTTTAACCTCTTACTTCAGCACTCAACCCAGTTTGTTAAGGGAATCTTCAAGTGGGACAGGCTCCATTTCCTGAGGCGGTGGCTTTTTGTGCGCTGTGCAGCATGGCAGTTAGGGGGGCACTTGTCAGCCTGGTATAACCGATATGGAAGAATAGAGAGAGAAGGGAGGGCAAGATGTGTTTCTGAGTGATACTTGTATTGTATACACGCTATCAAGGCCAGGTCCTGCAGGGCCCTATTATACGTAAAAAGGTGATGAAGTTCAACAGCACTGCAAGCATCACACGCTACAGCAGTTTGTTGTTAATAGTTAGTTTGCAGAGTTGATTGTTTCTCTCCAATACATGGATGTGTGAATCATTCTCTGCCACATTCTGTAGGGTAGTCTGACAAATGCTGAGGGAAAAAAATGTGTTTCTACTCCGGGCTCTTTCCCACTAGAGCCCTTTATCTGCATTTCAACACAAAGTCGAAACTTTGCGTTAACCAAGGTAAAACGAATGTCCATAGACTTTCATTTTACCTTTGACACCCGACGCTGCGTTTCGATGCGTTGCGGTACAATGCACCTGGAAGCTTTTTATCGTCGGGAGCTGGCGTTTTCCCATCGGGTGAATTAATAGCTACCGCCGCTGATTGCATTGAACCGCAGCATCCCGACGACACGCCGCAGGCTATTCAACGTGTGCAGGAAATGGCTCCTGCACGCGTTCTAGATGTGACAGAGGCCTCAAGGAAGCTTTCGGTCTGGTGCCCACTTTTTTTGCAGCCTTTTTGGCAACAATTCCAGAAGCACTAAGTTAATGAAAGTCAATGGAGGTGATCCCACAGTAGCGATTGAGATTACCCGATTTCCCAATTGCAGTGAACGCAGCATTTTGTGGAACGTTTGCTCTTCATTGAAGCGCTGCAAAATCGATTTGTACGACTAAAAAAAAACAAATTTTGCAGCCCTTTCACTATCCAAAAACAACTTGCTATACCCATAAAACCTTGTACTAATGGCAATCGCAAATCGCTATACCAATTGCTAGCACTAAATTTAAAAAATGTTCGAAAATCACCTGCAATCGCTCCAGAAACCGCTGCAAAAATCACTACAAAAATATTAGCGGAAAAACTCAGTGGAAAATGCACATAATGAGCCGCATGGAAAAATGTGTTTATGTTTGCGTTCTGCAATGTGCGTTTTTAAAACGCAGGACTTGCCGCATCTTTTTCCAAAATGCATCTAAAATGCACATAATAAATGTGAATGGTGACGCAGAGGTGTTGCGTTTTTGTGCATTTTGTATGCGTTTTGTAATGGCCTCAATTCACTAAGCTTATCTCCTGTCTTTAATAACGTTTCTAGAGTTGTCACCATGGTGATGAGGCTTGTCGTATTCAGGAAACATTTTACCTCAGGCAAACCTAAAGTTAACTCTTCTGTCTTTAAGTTGACTCTTCAATCCTTAAAGGAATACTTAAGTAAAAAAAAAAAAAATGACATTTACTCACCTGGGGCATCCCTCAGCACCCCGAAGCTGGATGGTGCCCTCGCAGCCCCGCTCCGATCGTCCTGTCCCCGCCGGCGGCTACTTCCGGTTCGGCGACAGCCGCCGACAGGCTGGGAACGCGGCTGATTTTCTGCGTTCCCAGCCGCTGCTATCACTCTCTATGCTGCTATAGCGTATGCGCTATAGCAGCATAGAGAGTGATAGCAGCGGCTGGGAACGCGGAAAATCAGCCGCGTTCCCAGCCTGTCGGCGGCTGTCGCCGAACCGGAAGTAGCCGCCGGCGGGGACAGGACGATCGGAGCGGGGCTGCGAGGGCACCATCCAGCTTCGGGGTGCTGAGGGATGCCCCAGGTGAGTAAATGTCATTTTTTTTTTTTGACTTAAGTATTCCTTTAAAATAACTCCACAGTTAAAGACAGGCTGTTTATTAACTGCATGTGAAAATAACTACAGAGGAGGTAAATTAACTACAGAGGAGGTAAATTAACTACAGAGGAGATAACTTAACCACTTGCCGACCGCGCACTCATACCGCGCGTCGGCATAGTGGCAGCTGCAGGACCAGCGACGCAGTTCTGCGTCGCCGGCTGCAGGCTAATTAATCAGGAAGCAGCCGCTCGCGTGAGCGGCTGCTTCCTGTCAATTCACGGCGGGGGAATTTCGCCGCGGAGGGGGGCTTTGAGGTGCCCCCCCCCCGCAACACCCAGGCAGGCAGGAGCGATCAGACCCCCCCAGCACATCATCCCCCTAGTGGGGAAAAAAGGGGGGCGATCTGGTCGCTCTGCCTGCACCCTGATCTGTGCTGGGGGCTGCACAGCCCACCCAGCACAGATCAGCTAAAACAGCGCTGGTCCTTAAGGGGGGGTAAAGGATGGGTCCTCAAGTGGTTAAAGGAGTCATCAGGCTTTGGCCTCAATTCACTAAGGTTAACTCCTGTCTTTAATAACTCTTCAGAGCTGTTTTACTGTTATCTCAATTATATCACCATAGTGATAACTGCTACTGTTACGTGGATTTCTTAGGAGAAAGGGGGTACCGGCTACTGATTGGGATGAAGTTCAATCCTTGGTTACGGTATCTCTGTAAAGCACAAGTTAGGGGAGGATGGGATATTGAAAACATAAATGTCGAAAAGTGAGAATATTTCTTCCATCTCTACAGCTGAGATCCATTTCAGGCTGAAAAGTAACCTCTCATCATCCAACTCTCAGTGCTTTATACATTTTGGCCACTAGAGGGTGATACAACTGCATGGGACAATCCAGAGTAAAGGCATTTCATTGAATTTCAATAGGCTTCAAAATCCCATGCTGTAAACATGCGCGCATTTACTTATAACGTGCCGCAGCTAGTTTATTTATTTTTTTAATCTTTCTATAAATGTCAAGATGGCAATTAAACTGGACAAATTAATATGTAAAGGATGCTATCTCTAATGAAAGATCTTCAGTAGTGACCTAATTAGTGTGATAGACATTTCTGAACAAACAAAAAGTGTAGTAAAAAAACAACCGATAGATCTTGTTGGATTCCCTCCCACTTCTACCGAGAGGAATAATTCATCTTCCTGACCCAGATAGATCATCCACAGACGTGTTGCTTCAGCTGCATAAGAGGGGAAAGAGAAAGAGGGAGCGCAGGTTTAGGGCCAGAACCCACTATTCAATTTTTCAGAAAGCCGTCAATTTTCTTTGAGCGACGAGCGACCGTTCCCGAGTGATCTCACGACATGGGTACAGGCGTTTGATTATGTGAACATTTGGAGACGCACAATAACATAAGACCGCCGCAGCAGATCAAATCTTTAAAGTGACCCTCAGGTTCTATACTTACCTGGAACTTTCTTAGGCTTGAGGCAGCTCAGTCTCTCGCTGTCTCCCTAGACGGGAGCGCAACAGGGGAGTGGCCTGACCAGACCGCACTCATGCAGCGAAGCGCGACTTGGCCGGGCTGTTGAGTGAGACAGGAGCCACCCAGAAAAATGGACTGAACAGCCTCAAAAGAGGAACGCCAGTGAAAATAATGTAATAAAAAAAAGTGCTTCATTTTTACAATCATTATGTATTAATGATTTAGTCAGTGTTTGCCCATTGTAAAATCTTTTAAATCCCTGATTTACATTCTGACATTTATTACATGGTGACATTTTTACTGTTGGCAGGTGATGCAGCTGCTGCATGCTTTTTTGGCAGTTGGGAACAGCTGTAAACAGCTATTTCCCACAATGCAGCAAGGTTCACAGACAGGAAACTGCGAGGAGTACCACGGTCCTCAGAGTTTCTTGTTTGAGAGGTTTCACCACAATATCAGTCATACAGCACCCCCTGATGGTCTGTTTGTGAAAAGGAATAGATTTCTCATGTAAAAGGGGGTATCAGCTACTGATTGGGATAAAGTTCAATTCTTGGTTGGAGTCTCTTTTTAAAGAGAGTCTGAAGCCTAAAAAATTACCTGTTTTAATAGCCAGCATTAACCAGAGGCGCATTATTTGTGGCTACAAGCACTATTAGGCACTGCTGTTTGGCCTGAGGAAGTAGGTATGCACCCATGGAACGCGTTGCCAATGCAATCAAATTCTATTAATATGTGAACTTCTCTTCATTGAGGTAAGCCACCTCACTTTTTTTTCTTTTTATTTGTTTTTAATCTTATTTTATTCTTATCTGCATTTTTCTTTTCTGGGCGCCTCTTTCCCCTTTAATGCCACAACTGAAATGTCCACATTCACGCAGCAAAATGAGGCCTTAATCACCCCGAAATCCCTGGGGCAAAATTCGTGGGGCTCCTTCCTGGTAGAGGCAGAGCTTTGTGCAGTCTTCAGTCTTCTTTCCCTGAGAGGGGCGGGGAGAGGCGGAGATCCGCAGGGATTGACTGGACTGGATGCAGAGCTACAGCACAAAGCTCTGCCTCCCTGGGCAGCAAAATCCATGACCTGGAAAGTCGTGGATTTTTGCCCCGGGGATTTCGGGGTGATTAAGGCCTCGTTCTGCTGCAGGGATACGGCGTTTCAGCTATGGCATTAATGCTGAAGAGGACTGGCTATTAAAAAGAGGTAATTTTTTAGGCTTTTCAGACTCTCTTTAAAGGACAACTATCAAAGTTAACTAAAATTCTAAATGCCACATATATTTAGAGTAATTACTAGCAAAATACAAAGGCTTTTTTTCACCTTTTCATTTCTTATGTGAAGAAAATATGACATTTACAGAGAACACTCTTGTGGGCGGCCCATCGTGTGCCGTTACATGTACCTGCCGGCGGGAGGATGGATCGGTGAGCGCTCGTTGTCGTGAGACGTCACTGGGATCCATCTTACTGCATCGTGAGGTCAGTATTCAGCCTGAAGGTAGGTGCACACATAACACAACATGAAAGGTCGCGTTTTAGGTCATGTGCATTTTTTTTGTGGGCGCTTTTGGTGCGTTTTTTCTGCGTCGTCACTGCGTTTTTGGTATGTTACTGTGTTTGCGTTAGCATTTTTTTTTTACCACAGATGCGTTTTTCATGCGATTTGCGTGCATTTTAATGTGGTTGCGGTTCGCATATACAAAACGCATATGCGTTTTGTATGCGTTTTACCCTTATGAAAAACTTCCTGTTCTTTTTTTTTTAGTTTTTCAATTGTCAGGAATTGTAATCGAGACCACTTATCACACCCATAATTGCGGTAAAACACGCTTAAAAAACAAATGAAAATTGCAGCGCTATACAATTGCGATTTCAACCCAACATGCAGACAGCCTGTTTTGGACTTCTAATCCTCATCAGTGCATTGCAGGGATTGATATGGCCTTTACCCCCCTGAAGCTATGCTTACATCCAAAGGCGTTGGTGTATAGTCAGCCTATAGCCTATACATTTTACAGAGCCACATCAGCCCCACATGCAGACAGCCTGTTTTTGACTTGGTCCTCATCAGTGCATATCAATCCCCGCCATGCACTGATGAGGACCAAAAGTCTAAAACAGGCTGCCGGTACAAGCCGGCAGGTCACATGATCAGAGATGCTGCTGGATACATAGAGACTGGATGCTCCCCGCTCTGCAGTTTGGGGGTCCCATCAGAAGATGATGGTGCTACATAAATCAATAACAATAAGGTATTTTTGTCCCACAAAGCCTGAGACAGTTGCCTTGCGAGTAATTCGGTCCTGCTGCTGAGGGGGTCCCTAATTAGTGTTACGTGAGGGCAGAGGGAATTTATGATAACAGACTTTTATTACAGTATATAAGACTAGAGTAGGGTTGTTCAAACATTTTAGGCAAAGGGCCGTATCACCGTTCTTGAGAGTGCTAGGGGGCCGAACTACCGAAATTAAACGTTTGTTGCTTGCCTGTGATATCTTGTCAAATAAAACATTTCCATAGGAAATAACTCCTATACCGTATGCAGTTAGCAAAGTGGCAGTTGCTAATCAGTGGCAGTTACAGCTGCTGGCACAGTGGCAGCTGCTAATCAGTGGCTGTTACAGCTGCTGGCACAGTGTTGGCTGCTAATCAGTGGCTGTTACTGCTCCTGGCACAATGGTGGCTGCTAATCAGTGGCTGCTACTGCTGATGGCACAGTGGCAGCTGCTAATCAGTGTCTTTGACTGCTGCTCGCATAGTGGCAGCTGCTAATCAGTGTCTGTGACTGCTGCTGGCACAGTGGCAGCTGCTAATCAGTGGCTGTTACTGCTTCTGGCACAGTGGCAGCTGCTAATCAGTGGCTGTTACTGCAGCTGGCACAGTGGCAGCTGCTAATCAGTGGCTGTTACTGCTGACACAGTGGCAGCTGCTAATCAGTGGCGATTACTGCTGCTGGCATAGTTCAGCTGCTACCTAGTGACGGTTTATGATGCTGGCGTAGTGGCGGATGCTAATCAGTGGCTGTTACTGCTGCTGGCACAGTGGCTGCTACTGCTACAGTGGTGGCTGGTAGCCTACAGGTAAGCAAAGGGGGAAGCAGGGCAGCAAAACAAGGTGGTCCCTGCATGTGGCACCACAGCTACGGCCTGCGGGCCGCATGGGATAAAAAACTTTAGAGATCTTTAGGGGCCACCAGGAAAATCTCAGTGGGCACATTTGGCCCCGGGCCAGACTTTGGACATGCCTGGACTAGAGGCTGAGTTGCAGTGGATACCATATAAAAATGTCCTATAACACATCTGGTATCCCCAGTAAGGCTTGGTTCACACTGAGAGCTTTTTAAGCGCTAGTGATTTAAAAAGCTCTTGCTAATGCAATGCTATTGGGGATTTTTATAAAATCACATCGCTCAAGTGGGATCACACCCATAGCATTACATTAGCAAGAGCTTCCAAAATTACAAATGCTTAGAAAAAGCTCTTGCAGTGTGAACCCGCTCTTAGTGATATATTTACTCTGCAGATACATTTTATTCTTATTGCGGTTGTCATAATAAGGGGTCGAGGGGCAGGAGGCTAGTATTAATATGTCGCAAGGCATCATGGGAAGCATGGAGGTGCGAGCCAGTAGGAATCACGACGGTTGCCAGGCAAGCGTGCTCCGGTAGTGGGACTTCGGGAAAAGCTTAATTAATAGCTGCGTCGTTAATTAATGAATAAAAAGATGAATCCATATCGCTTCTCAGAACGTCCACAAGAGTGACCTCCTAGGAATGCAGATTGATTATTGCGCTATTTCAAGAAAATAACGTAAAGTGGGCTGCGTCCACTTATTATTCTCCAGGCAGCCCTGTAATCTCATGGCCTCTCCATTATAAGGGCGCCATGGAAACGTATCGCATGCATATGTCACACCTAATTAAAAGGCTACTACAAAGCAGGACATTGATAAAGGCTCTGATAATGTGCATGGAGCACTGAATCCATAATAGATGAAGGGACGATCCTATAATGTCACCACCTAAATGAGCTATTTCACTGCAGGTAAATTATTTAAACTGTATTCTAGATATTTAAAGAGGAACTTCAGCGAAAAGGGGGAAAACATAAATCATTACATTGCAAAATGGGAAGTTAAAAAATAGAAGCGAGACCAAGAAATGATTGATATTCGCCATGTAATTTGTTCATATTGTTTGATACACCATCAGCCTGCAGGTCATCATCTTTACTGCTGGCAGACGTGAAAAAAAAAAACAGCACCAACTGCCATTATCTATAACCACACCCCCTAACAATGCGATAGGTAAAAAGGTTGTTTTTTTTAATAGATAGGAAGCGGGAAAAAAGGGCGCAGGCAGCTAGTGGACAAAAAGGGCGCCGCCATTCACTCTCATAATAAATAACGTTTAATGGGCGCCGAGCAGGAAAAAAGGGCGCCGGACCTAAATAACGTTTACAAACGGCGCCCGGAGATTTTTAATGATTTAAAAGTGTGCTTGTGGTGATTTACGTTTATAAAATGCACCCGTGCCGAATAACGTTTATAAAAATACTAAACATATTTATCTTAATTAATTAATTAGAGTTTACACCCCGCGCCCTTTTTGTCCGGGCGCCCTTTTTGTACGTACGCTTATAGATATACATATGGACAGATGGAGATACTGGTTGATTGGCAGTTGGAAACAGCTGTTTTTTCCCCCCACAATGCAACAAAGTTCACGGACAGGAAACCGTCAGGACTTAGGTCATGACATCACACTGTGGGAGGGGTTTCACCACAATATCAGCCATACAGAGCCCATTGATGATCTATTTGAGAAAAGGTAAACATGCTACATGTGACACCAAGTCTATTACATCAAGTGCCCCTGTGGCCTAGGGTATGTGGGCCAATCCACAAGGGGAATTAAAACCAGGCTCAATGAGCATAAAAGCAACATCCAGGTCCTTAAAGTCAACCTCCAGACTAAAAATCTACTCAGCAGAACTGAAAAGGCTTGGTGTTTCTTTAACAGTTTCACAGCATCAGAACTTTGTTTTTCTTATAGAAGTCTCATTTTTAGCTGCATTTTAAGCTAAGCTCCGCCCCATCAAAGAAAACTGCCCGGGCTTTTTTCCCCTGATGCTGTGCAAAGCATGATGGGATTCCCTATGTTGTCTAGCAACTGGGATGGGTGATCAGGACACAGGACAGTTGGAACTGTGTCTCATGCTCCCTGTCACCTTCTTTCAACCAAAAAGATGGCTGCCCTCATGAAATCACAAACCTTTGCCTGTTCTTTTAAAACAGGGTGGGTAAGAGATTATATTGCCTATCTATTTTAATTAACATAACTAATGTAACTTAATGACAGTATGTGTGTTTAGGCTGAAGTTCCTCTTTATGAAAGCTAAAGAAGGTGAAGTAGATGTCAACAAAGTGTTTCCTTTAGCGCAACATTTTTTGGAATAGAGATATAACGAGCCATCTCAGCTAGAAGATACTGGAAGTTGCTAATCTCCCGGAGGGGAAGTCCCATAGGATTACCCTCCTTAGACGGGAAGCTTTTTGGATAGAGCGATTGGGAACTCAGTCACCTAGTGGTCTTAACGAAGACTTCAGTCTCAGATGTTTCCTTTAACAGGTATAGCTGCTCTTTACACTGAATAGGGTAAACTATTACTTAAAGAGAATCTGTACTCTAATATTCTTACACTAAAAAGCATACCATTCTATTCCTTATTTTCTCCTGTGCCCCTCTGTGCTGTTTCTGCCACTCTCTGCTGCAATCCTGGCTTGTAATTAACAGTTTTAGGCAGTGTTTACAAACAAACTAACCAGCTCCTAATAGGCTCACATATACAGAGTGTGTGAGTCATTCGAGTGTGCAGGGGGCCTGCAGAGGGTGTGTATCGCTTCTATCCAATGACAAGCAGCCCTGCACATTCCACACATTCAAAGCCTTAGCCCGACAGACACGACAGGGGAAAGATACATTGATTTATTACAGAGACAGTGTAATTAGGAAAGACTGCAGTAAGCCCCAGCACATTAGAACAGGCATAGGAACTTATAGGATAGAAGAACTAAGGCTGAAAAAATTGTTACAGAGTCTCTTTAAGCATGTGCTCGCCCCCAATGCTTTGGGTGTGGTGTGTAGTGGATGTCTATATATGTTGTATGGTTGAACCATAAGTTTGAGCACTTGATAAAGGGGCAATGCCCAAAACGACTTGCTGTCCTTATGCTGTGTATATATGTCTGTCATTATGAAATAAAGACGAATTGGATACAAAATCCGCTGAGGGTTGAGTCCCCTATGGGAATTGCTGTGTATCTGGACTATTTGAGAAAAAGTAAAGATTTCTCATGGGAAATGGGGTATCAGCTGCTGATAGGGACCTAGTTCAATCCTTGGTTACAGCTCTAGAATTACATATTCAATAACACAACATGACATAGCTATAATAATCACACAACAATAAACCAGTTATACATGTTTAAGTGGAACGGACGATGTTTGGCGTGTTAATATCTACATGTCATTACCTATGCAGGGAGGGCCACACAGAGCACAGCGCTCGCTAAGTGCAGCGGAGCGGGATTTAACGCCTGGCTGAGGCATCTTAACATGTTTATTATTGACCTTGAGCTAGTCATTGAAGGCAAAGGCTTCATTCCTGCTGATGGCACTAAATTATGCAAGGTTATAAAATCAGAGCACCGCAGAAGGGCTTGGATAAACCGGCGGTCTGGGCGGGAGCGTGTGACGGATGGCTTGCGCTGCTCTGCATTTTAAAAGTGAAAGAAGGAGGTTGGAGCTCCAGGGAGAACAGATGTATGGAAAAGACAAAGGATCTCACTTATTGTTAAAGCTGAATCCCGGGCGGTAACATGGCAACAACTTTCTTTTTTACTGATCTGTAAGGGCCCGTTTCCACTAGTGCGGTGCGAATCACCGGGATTCCACCGCTGACGAAATCGCATGCGGATGCGATTCCGCGTGCGTTTTTTGCCGCAATTTCGCATGCGATTTCGCATAGGCAGAATATATATGAGAATTTAACCATGTCACTGCCTGGTTCAATTTGCATTAGTTTTCGTGCGAATTCGCACGCAAAATCGCGGCAAAAAACGCATGTGCGTTTTCCCTATTAAATACATAGCCTGCGAATCGCCTGCATTCCTCACGCAGGCGAATTCTGCAGGCCCTACCGTGCAGAAAAATCCTGCACAGAAAAATGCACCAAAAAACTGACAAGTGGAAACAGTCTCATCCACTTGTATTGGTTATGCGAATCCGCATGCAGACAACGCATGCGGATTCGCTCTAGTGGAAACGGGCCCTAACACTTTTCTTTTGTTGGAATGCAGAGTAAGAGTTGGTCGTGTTTGGTCTCAGTGGCCTGTTGTTCTTGTCAGGTCTGCCTGTCAGTTTAACTTTAATTAAAGGAAGGCTAGACCTAACACACTTTATTATGCTCCTCTATACAAAGCGCAGGCACTTCTCTGCAGTATCCGCTGTATAAACCTGAATATAAACTAGGAGCTTCTTTGTGCACAGCAGAGTGTGCGCCCAATGCCAGTCTTATCACTACTGGTTCCCCCATAATGCACTGCAGAGTGTGCTCCCACCGCCAGTCTTATCACTACTGGTTCCCCCATAATGCACTGCAGAGTGTGCTCCCACCGCCAGTCTTATCACTACTGGTTCCCCCATCTTGTACTGCAGAGTGGACTCCATCTGTCAGTCTTATGACTACTGGCTCCCCTATAATGCACTGCAGAGTGTGCTCCAACTCTCTGTCTTACCACTACTGGTTCCCTCATGATGCACTGTGTCTGCAGAGTGTACTCAAACTGTCAGTCTTCCCACTACTGGTTCCCCTATTATGCACTGCAGCGTGTGCTCATAATACCAGTCTTATCAGTACTGGTTCCCCCATCATGCACTGCAGAGTGTGCTCCCCTGCCAGTGTTACCACTACTGGTTCCCCCATCATGCACTGCCCAATGCCAGTATTAATATACTTCTTCTACAGTTCGCAATGCATCACAAATGGATCCAATAGGACCACAAATGGGCGTCAACCAGTCCCTCAGGGATATATATACATAACGCCCATATAACATACTGCATAGACTAAAGCATTCTACCAAGCCAGTAATTTCAATATAAAACCACATCTCAACTCGTAAGGCCGGAATTTTATGCCACGATTCAACAATTAACTGTCAACCTCACAATGCAGTAAACAATAAAAAAAACCTCTTCTTCACTGTTTTATGCTTACCGAGGCCCCACTTCAAAATCTGTATTGATTGTTCCTGACAGCAGTCAGTACTTTCCACAGCCTGCAGATGGCACTATTGCTGTTCTCCATCAGGAACAACGTTCATGACAGGCTGACATACTGGCAACATGTACAGCATTTGTTTTATACAAGGAAAGAAAACACAACAGAAGACGATCCTTTAACCTTAGGCATACTTAATAATAAGATTCAATGGAGAACATAAATTACATGAATGCAAAAAGATAATAACTAATCTCTCTCTTAGTAACCAGAATAGAAGTATGCAGCAGGTGTATAGCGGCCCTGACAGTTCAGATGCTGCTACCGACCTTATGCAGATTAGAGGCTATAAGCGGCTGAAGTGCATCCTCTGGATAATACATGCCAGCTGCCATTTGATGTCCGGTAACTGAGCGCCGGTGATCAAGCCAAAGGTAACATAAGGTAGTATGGGTTACAGTTATGGTTAGGTGTTATGTTACAAGGCTTGGTGACTATGGCTGGGACGCTATGTGTGTCAATTAGGGTTAGGAGCAGGGCCGGATTTACCATAAGGCACTGTAGGCACATGCCTACAGGCGCCCAGTGATGGAAAGGCGGCTTACTCCTCTCCCCTAGTCCCTCCCTCCTTCCCAATGCAAAGCCAGCCCTGTTTCTAGGGGCGTGCAGCCCATGCGGTCGCCCTGAGTGCTGGGGGAGGAGAGCAGAGCAAGTGAGCAGAAAGGCATTTGACAAGCGTCCGCTGCACTTCCTGTCGTCCAGCAAATGCATCACATTTTTTTACCTCCGCAGAAGTGCTGCATTAGAGCGATCAGGATAAATAAGGCTTTGCGTGAATGACGACAAACTATAGCACCGAGGGCTGTCCATTAATTTGAAAAGATAGCACTTTACCGGTAGATCACAAAGGACTTCTAAGTAGATTCCACACCACCTGAAAGACACACGCGTTGTACTCTGCGCTTTGACTTGGATGAGTTTAGGGCGACATGCTGTCCTGGAGTTTTGCACCGCGGTGTAGAGGATTATGATGTTGGAAGGTGGGGAGCCATGCACTTAGAAGCCTTATGTGCTACGTCTCATCAAATTTTGCTGCACACTAGGCTCCGAAATAGCGATCACCAAGATCACAATTTTGGAATCGTCAAAGTGGTGATTATCGTGATGACCTCATTTCCGCATAGGGGAAGTTTGAACACACGGCTTCAAACTTCCACCAAGTCCCGACGCATGCGACCGGCAGTGTCAGCAGTGTTGGTCATACCTTCCGCATGAGTCCAATACTGTCCGTCCTCTATCACCGTCTGCTGGCTCTTGTGCTCTGCATACTTCCTGGATCCTGTATGTCACATGACATACAGGAAGTATGCCATGCATTAGAGACTGCAGGAGGCGAAGTGGATAGACAGGCATTGCTGGACTCGTGCTGGAAGGTATGTCCAGCACTCCTTTTGTCCCCCAAGCTGCCTTGGTTGACAGAGTGGGCACACAGAGACAAAAGGGACACAAAGAGAGACACAAAGGGGAAAAGAGAAAGACCCAGATCCAAAAGAGGCACAGAGAGAGACACAAAAGGGGAAAGAGAGAGACACAAAAAAAGGGCAAGAGAGAGGCCCAGAGAGACAAAAGGGGCACAAAGAGAGACACAAAGGTGGCAACACAGAGACCCTGAGGGGGAACAGAGAAAGGCCCAAAGGGGGCACAGAGAGACAAAAGGGGACAAAAAGACACAGAGGGGACACAGAAAAAATGGGGAACAGAGAGACACAAAGGGGGCAGAGAGAGACACAAAGGGGGTAAAAAGAGACACAGAGGGGACACAGAAAAATGGGACACAAAGGAGACACAGAGAGAGACAAAGGTGGCACAAAGACACAGAGGGTGCATAAAGAGGACAGAGAGGCACAGAGGGGGAACAAAGCTTAATTTGAAGGAAATCGTGAATCTAAGCGATATCATGATTTGGAACAGAAATGACTCAATTCAATTTTTTTTCGTTCAGGCCTACCTGACACTGAGCATGATATTGCAAGCATGATATAGTAACTCTGTTTGGCCAAGCACTGTTCTGTTTGGCTTCCTGAGGAGGACTCTATGATAGGCATCTACAGTGGGTTGCAAAAGTATTCGGCCAGTTAAAGACAGTGGAAAAGTCGGCACTTGCTGTAAACTTCCATTTACAGCAAGGCTGACACAGCCCCCGTAGAAGCGCGTATCTAGTGCGAAACGGTCGTAAGGCTCCCCTGGCCCAGCACCCACTACAACCGCACGGCCTTTGTACATGGTATGTCTACCTTTGATAGACTGTACTGATATGATGTGTCACCACCCTTTGGAATAAATGGAAGTTTACAGCAAGTGCCGACTTATCCACTCTGTATTTAACTGTGCATCTCTTGTATATATTTAAGCCTGAGCACGCTGTCTGCACCAAAGGACAAGAAGGCTGTGTTCCCTGCCATCTCCCTCCTGCACGCAGAGAGAGCTGTAGTGCCGACTCTCCTTTTTTCCTGCCTGAAGTTTTCCCCTACGAAAAGTATTCGGCCCCCTTGAAGTTTTCCACATTTTGTCATATTACTGCCACAAACAAGAATCAATTTTATTGGAATTCCACATGAAAGACCAACACAAAGTGGTGTACACGTGAGAAGTGGAACGAAAATCATACATGATTCCAAACATTTTTTTTTTACAAATAAATAACTGCAAAGTGGTGTGTGCATAATTATTCATCCCTCTTTGATCTGAGTGCAGTCAGTTGCCTATAGACATTGCCTGATGAGTGCTAATGACTAAATAGAGTGCACCTGTGTGTAATCTAATGTCAGTACAAATACAGCTGCTCTGTGAGGGCCTCAGAGGTTGTCTAAGAAAATATTGGGAGCAACAATACCGTGGAGTCCAAAGAACACACAAGACAGGTCAGGGATCAAGTTATTGAGAAATTTAAAGCAGGCTTAGGCTACAAAAATATTTCCAAAGCCTTGAACATCCCACGGAGCACTGTTCAAGCGATCATTCAGAAATGGAAGGAGTATGGCACAACTGTAAACCTACCAAGACAAGGCCATCCACCTAAACTCACAGGCCGAACAAGGAGAGCGCTGATCAGAAATGCAGTCAAGAGGCCCATGGTGACTCTGGACGAGCTGCAGAGATCTACAGCTCAGGTGGGAGACTCTGTCCATAGGACAACTATTAGTCATGCACTGCACAAAGTTGGCCTTTATGGAAGAGTGGCAAGAAGAAAGCCATTGTTAACAGAAAGCATAAGAAGTCCCGTTTGCAGTTTGCCACAAGCCATGTGGGGGACACGGCAACCATGTGGAAGAAGGTGCTCTGGTCAGATGAGACCAAAATGGAACTTTTTGGCCAAAATGCAAAACACTATGTGTGGCAGAAAACTAACACTGCACAACACTCTGAACACACCATCCCCACTGTCAACTATGGTGGTGGCAGCATCATGCTCTGGGGGTGCTTCTCTTCAGCAGGGACAGGGAAGCTGGTCAGAGTTAATGGGAAGATGGATGGAGCCAAATACAGGTCAATCTTGGAAGAAAACCTCTTGGAGACTGCAAAAGACTTGAGACTGGGGCGGAGGTTCACCTTCCAGCAGGACAATGACCCTAAACATAAAGCCAGGGCAAAAATGGAATGGTTTAAAACAAAACATATCCATGTGTTAGAGTGGCCCAGTCAAAGTCCAGATCTAAATCCAATCGAGAATCTGTGGCAAGATCTGAAAACTGCTGTTCACAAACACTGTCCATCTAATCGGACTGAGCTGGAGCTGTTTTGCAAAGAAGAATGGGCAAGGATTTCAGTCTCTAGATGTGCAAAGCTGGTAGAGACATACCCTAAAAGACTGGCAGCTGTTATTGCAGCAAAAGGTGGTTCTACAAAGTATTGACTCAGGGGGCTGAATAATTACGCACACCCCACTTTGCAGTTATTTATTTGTAAAAAATGTTTGGAATCATGTATGATTTTCGTTCCACTTCTCATGTGTACACCACTTTGTATTGGTCTTTCATGTGGAATTCCAATAAAATTGATGCATGTTTGTGGCAGTAATATGACAAAATGTAGAAAACTTCAAGGGGGCCGAATACTGTTGCAATCCACTGTAATTGGCATCTTGTGGTAATCACTAATGGATTGCCATTGTACATGTGTTGCAGTTGTAGCTTGCATGTGTCGGTAGAGTCTACCTGATAGATCATTTTCAATTAGCAATTTTTAAAGTAGCTCGCTAGCTAAAAAAGTGTGGGCACTAACGCGCTAGTGTTACAAGGATGGAGGCTGTTGTGTAACACTGCGCAGAAGCAGAAGCCCTTACCCACTGACATAGAACAAGCATCAACATCAGGTGCTGGGATTTAAGTCTGGAAATATTATCCACATGCTTGTTTCAGGTGTGTGATATCGGACACAACTGCTGCTAAAAGGATCAGGCACAACTGCCAGGCAATTAGCATTATTTAAAAGGAAATAAATACGGCTGTTTCCATATCCCTCTCACTACAGTGTCCCTTAAATCTAACTTTGACTTAAGAAAACAATTTAAATGTACTTCTAAGTCCCCTTTAATGCCGGGCATACACGGCTCGACAATGCGCCGGTATCGAGTCAGTGGCTCGATTGCCGGTGCGTCCCCCGTGCAGATCGATTCCCGCTCGTCCCTGCGGGCACTTGCTTATCTTCCGCTCGATTACCGCTATTGTCCACCCGCGGGGATCGAGCTGGGAATCAATCCACGTGGTGGTCGGACATGTCGGAAATTATCAATCGAGCCATCAGCAGCTCGATTGATAAGAAGAATATGGGCCGTGTATGCCCAGCATTAGTCATCCTGAAAAGCAAGTATAACTCTTTAACCTTTCTGTCGGAGTTCCAGTGTTTGAAGGTACAATGGCACAAGCTGGATCTATTGTTCTATAAAACGGCCTTGGCCATCCAATTCAAACAGAGGGAAGACTTAGAAATGACAGGAATTTCAACTTTGTCCTTCAGAGTCACAGCCGCAGTTTGCCTGAATGTGACATGCTGAGTGTAAACACACTGCCCACAAACTTTACTGCAAAAAAATAAATGCTTTCTACTGTGAACAAAGAATGCTACAATGCCTTGCGAAAGTTATTTATCCCACTCGGGTCTTAAAGGGTACCTGAAGAGAAATTAATATGGCCAGTTTAACTTACATAGGGCTTCTTCCAGCCCCAAGCAGTCCTTCAGGTCCCCTGCTGCTCTGTTCCATTCAGCAGCTGTGCCCCTCAGAAAGCTAGCCGACTGAGACAGTTGCGGGCCACTGTGCATTCGCTGCCCCGACAGCGTGCCTCCTCAATTACATTCCCATTGCCGGGAGCATGCAGTGCATGCGCACTTGCAATTTTTAGGAACCATGCAAGCGTAGAATGCTCCCGAATGAAAAATTGCGAGTGCAGTGCACGCATAGTTGTCCCCTTTACTATAAAACCCCTATATAAGATCTGGTCCTACTACTGTATTTTTTGGACGATAAGACGCTCCTGACCATAAGACGCACCTAGGTTTAAAAGGCAAAAACCAGGGGAATATATATATATTAGTAGACCCAGCCCCTTTAAAAACGGGCTCTAGGTCTACGGCCGCCGCCAGTGCACCGAGCACGCACCCGACGCAGGTGCGTGCCCTCACCCGCCCACCTCGCTGGCCCGCACCCGCCCACCTCGCTCGCCCGTCCAGCTCCCTGGTCCCAGCTGTCAGTTACTGCGCACATGCGCAGTAACAAAAATCCTGGGACACAGGGATAAAACTGCTGGACGCAGCGACAGTTAGCTTTTATTAGGTAGGATATACACTAAACTTGGTGCATCCATGGTGAATGGGCATCTTGTGCATTATATCCCCTTTGTACTTCATGCCCCTTGTACCTCTTGTGCCTCCCTGTGTCCTCCTGTGTCCCCCATGTGTCCCTTATGTGTCCCCCTCTGTCCTCCTGTGTCCCCCTTGTGTCCTCCTCTGTGCCCCTACGTGTCCCTGTGTCCTCCTCTGCATGGGCACAGTACAGGTATTCCCCGACTTTGCGACTGGTTGGAGGTTTGTATCGGCAGGCGTTCACAAGTCAGGAACTCCCTGCATTTGGACTATAAGACGCAGTGACTATTTTCCCCACTTTCAGGGGAGAAAAAGTGAGTCTTATAGTCCAAAAAATTCAGTAATTGACTTTAGAAGTTGACTTTAGAAGTTACCTTAATAGTTGATTAGGGTCCACTTGTGTGCAATCAAAGTATCACATGACCCGTCACATGATGATGCCTGTGCAAATATACCTGTTATGAATGGCGCCATCACAGAGCAAGCAACATGAAGGCTATTCCTAACAGGTCAGAGACAAAGGTGTAGAGAAGTGTAGAGCAGGGATGAGTTTTACGGTTTAATTATGTCACCTAGTACCATTAAATCTATTAAAATGAAACTGGAAGCCAACGGCATTGCTACAAACCTGACAAGAGAAGGCCATCCAACAAAACCTACAGATTGGGCAAGAATCTGCAAAGATCCACAGAAGAGAGGATAGCTTCTGTCCATAGGCGCACATCCGTAGCAGGCGCACATCATTTTGGTGCAGGGTGTGCCGAACGACGGCTCACCCTGTTGCCGCACAAATTCCCGACGGCACTAATTACTATTCCCCCTTCGAGTTGTAGCAGCTGGGAGGGAGACATAATTCGGAGTCTGGCAATTGCTGGGTCTCCGAATTACCTGTACACAGGGCGCGAACTATAGCGTTGCTGCTATAGCCGCGCCGAACTCAGACGCTACACGGCGCACTGTGCCCATGCCCTGACTCGTTACAGCGGGCCAATCTGAGCGATACATTCCAAACAGCTGGGCTTTCTGAGAGAATGGCCAGGAAAAAGCCACTGGTAACCCATGGATTGCCTAACCCTCATTGATTCATCTTGCCGCCGACACATCTCTCTGCCCTTCCACCACCACCGCCATATCCCTGGCTGTGTTGGCTCTGGCACCAAAATGGTCAGGAACAACCCTGAGAAAAAGGAACATTTGTATTCAGAATCACAATGTGATGTGTCAGCCATGACCTGTGCCCTATGGATGTACAGTACAGTAGGTATAATGAGAACAGGCCAATAAGAGATAGCTAGTTTTACTTGCACTGTGTTAAAGTGTAACTGTCGGACATAAAATCAATTCTTTACTTTTATCTGGTAAACAAGTAAAAAGGATGCCAACCAGGCAATCCAAAAGTTAAAGTCACTATTACTTTTCTTGTTGATTGATAAATGATAATGCCCCAGTTTACCTGACTCTTATTTGGTAAACACAACATTTGGTACACAAAAAGGAAGTTGCAGGGCATGCTGGGTTGTCCTTTTTTGCTTCTCTACTTCCCCTCAGACTTAACTAATGCAGCCTGATTGGCTGAAGCCTCTTTCCCTCCTGTTTTCCCCTCCCACACCTCTGTTCCTCTCTGATTGGCCAATATTTCTCATGCTGAGACAATGCACTTTCTATAGTGAAGGGACAGGCCAATCAGGCAGAGGAGAGTAAGGGAGGAAATTACCTCAAGATTGGCTTCAAAATAGCCACACCTAAAATCGGAAATGCTAAGAAGGTTTTCTCCTTTTTTTTTTTACTGTAGAACAATTACTAAAATCAAAACGTGGACAGTGCAATACATAATGTATGTTATCTAAGTAGAGCAAGTATTTATCTACTTATATATGTGTTTTTTTTTCTGAGATAGTATGGCTGACAGCTCCTATTTAAAGAGAAACTTTTTTTTCCAATCAACGTTTTTATTGAAATTTTTAGTACATATACAGTACAAGTTGTAGTACCATTTAGAGTAGTAAAAAAATAGTACAAAATATCCAACCATGCCAAGTTGAATAAACAGGAACAAACAAAAAAAGAAAGACAAGAAAAAGAAGAAACATAGCAAATGGTACATATACAGTGACCAGATTTTTCTTGGCTCAACCTGGGACGGGAGGTGGGGTGCTAGTTGTGCGCCGCACCAAAAATGTTCGTGTCAATGATTGCGGTGGGAAAATTGGCGTTTCCATGACATGGTGTGGGCGGAGCGAACTGTAATGTAACTCTGAGGCAGTGGGCCAGAGTTTCCTCCCAAAACACAGATGCTGCAGCAATAACCCCAAATTAGCAAATGCAGTCTCTGTGACCATCAAATAATAACTGCAGCAACCATTACCTCTGACACATGAATTGCAATAACCGTTACCCCGACAAATGAAATGCAACTACCGTTACCTCTGACACATGAAATGCAGCAGAAAACGATTACTCCGACTCTGCAAACGGTAAAAGAGGCAAACATTACCACATGCAGCCACAGAATTCCACGAGTCGGATACCCTGCAGCCAAAAGTGGGACATAACCTGGGGCACATTGCAGCCTGGGACAGGGGACCCTGAACCTGGGACGTGTCCCAGGTAAAATGGGACGTCTGGTCAGGGTAGTACATAGCAATATACCCACCCCTACCTTTACAAAACTGCACAGGCTGGTGGGATGAATATTAATATATTAATATTACAACTAGTTGTTTTAAAACGCGTTTAAACGTGTTAAAACGCATTTCAAAACGCTTTACAAACGCATGCATTTTCTATGCATTTTTTAAAATTTTTGGTGTAGTAGATTTCATATATTGTTACAGTAAAGCTGTTACTGAACAGCTTCTGTAACAAAAACGCCTGCAAAACCGCTCTTAACTGCCGTTTTTCAGAGCGGTTTGCGTTTTTCCTATACTTTACATTGGAGGCAGTAACGCCTCCGCAATCCAAAAAATGCCTCACCTCGGGAGTATGCATTTCAGCAAAACGCCTCCCGCTCTGGTGTGCACCAGCCCATTGAAATACATTACCCAAGCGTATCCGCAGCCGCAAGTGGATCGCAAAACGCTGCCGAACCGCTCTGGTGTGCACTAAGCCGGATAGTGCTAATGTAGCATGTAGCAGGGGGACTGCTTTGTGGTATTGGTTTGTGCATGCATTTGCATGAGCATTGCCTCATGAATAGCCAATTAGGTCAGATTTGCAATGTCAGACTTGCTAGGGTAAGGCCTCTTTTCCATGGACTGTGAATAGGCAGTGAAATGGCTCTCAAACTCTCACAACTGCTCACTGCTGCCTGGTATCTGCTCACTGCTGCCTGGTAACTGCTTGTTGCTGCCTGGTAACTGCTTGCTGCTGCCTGGTATCTGCTCACTGCTGCCTGGTAACTGCTTGCTGCTGCCTGGTAACTGCTTGTTGCTGCCTGGTATCTGCTCACTGCTGACTGATAACTGCTTGCTGCTGCCTGGTAACTGCTTGTTGATGCCTGGTATCTGCTCACTGCTGCCTGGTAACTGCTTGCTGAGCACACAGCTCAACAGTCCGTGGAAAAGAGGCCTTAAACTTGGTGTTTGAGCACGCATAAATGTTCTCATGCAAAGTACTTCTTCTTCTTGTTTGAAGGTTGAGGCACTTAGTCTATTATATATATATAGATACTGTACACACCCTAGCAATTTTCTTAGAGTTTCCAATCGTTTTTATCATAATTGGGGAAAAATTGAATATGTGTGTGGTACATTGGTCAGATTTTTCAAATGTTATAATCAGTCAGAAAAATGTATTGCAATTCTTGAATTGAACAGATATTTAAAAAATTGTATGGTGTGTGGCCTCAGAGTTATACTGTCTCTCAGGTTTCATTGATTGCCCCTGACCTGTGAATAAAACCATAGTGGCCTTTTCTTCATCACCTGGGGAACACTTACCTGGCAATCCCTGGGTTGATCCTCACTAGGCTTTTCAGGCACAACTAAACGCCAGATGGCGCCAGCTGCAATTATCCATAACCACACCCCCTAATAATGCGATAGGCCAAAAAGTTTTTTCTTCTTTATTTAGATATTCATATGCACAGAGGGAGGTATTTGGGAATAGCTTATAGCAGTAATAATCACAATAAAACACGTAGTTCTGTTCCACCCCTCGCTAAGATATCAAAAAAACAGTCCACTATAGAAAACACAGGGTTTTATATGAACACATTCGCTTTTATTCTCCAAATCTCAAGTCTTCCAAGTTGCGGACATAGCATGCAGATACGAAACAGTTGGAAACAGTTGTTATTGCCCACAATGCAACAAGGCTCCCAAAGTGTGATGTCAGGACCTAGGTTGTAACAGGCAGGAAACCTAGGTCCTGACATCACACTGTGGGAGGGGTTTCACCAAAACATGAGCCATACAGACATCCCTGATTAACTATTTGAGAAACGATAAAGATTTCTCATGGGAAAGGGAGTATCAGCTACTGATTGGGATGAAGTTCAATCCTTGGTTAAAGTTCCTCTTTAATGACATGAATATACACACATAAATATGTACTCTAAGGGCCGGTTCACACGGGCGGCAGGCAGCGTTGGGGCGGCCAGGAAGTTGCATTGTCCTGTGACGTCTCGTTCAGTGGCGGCAGTACGGAGGTCGTCGCCATCGGCGTTTCTCGTCCCCGCAGGGGGGACATGAAGCCGCGCCGGCTAGCCGTCCCTGGACAATGCATGCGGCTTCTAGGGACGGCCGAAACGATGCGTTAAATCGGGATCAGAACCACGCGTTTATGCAATCGACGGTAATCGACGGTAACCGCGCAATGCTAAACGCTCCTATTCACTTGAATAAGAGAGTTTAGCCGATGGGTTCCGAACGCTTGACGGTAGACGCCGCCAAGCGTCCGTGTGAACCGGCCCTTAAGTGCTGGGGATGATGTTGGTGCTATAAACTAGTATAACTACTAAAAATAATAATAATATTATCAGCCATGCTTGTGGACTTGTCAGGGTTGAGCCCTCATAGTGAAAGCAGGCCACACTTTCCAGGTAACAAGACTGTGCAGTATGCAGCCTTCCCCTCAGTTTCCTTCACAGGATTGCTTTAGGCCAGAGATAGGCAAACTTGGCTCTCCAGCTGTTAACCTCCCTGGCGGTATATTAAAAACCGCCAGGGGGCAGCGCTGCCGTTTTTTTTTTTTTAAATCATGTAGCGATGTAGGGCTCGCTACATGATAGCCGCTGCTCAGCGGCATCCCCCCAGCCCCGCCGATCGCCTCCGGCGATAGGCGATCAGGAAATCCCGTTCAAAGAACGGGATTTCCTGGAGGGCTTCCCCCGTCGCCATGGCGACGGGGCGGGATGACGTCACCGACGTCATGACGTCTAAGGGAGTCCCGATCCACCCCTTAGCGCTGCCTGGCGCTGATAGGCCAGGCAGCGCAGGGGTCTAGGGGGGGGGGGGGCTCTACAGCGGCGCGGATATCGGTGTGCTGCCGCAGCTAGCAAAGTGCTAGCTGCGTCCAGCAAAAAAAAAATTACGGAAATCGGCCCAGTAGGGCCTGAGAAAACCTCCTGCGCGGCTTACCCCGAACTCGGGGTTACCGCCAAGGAGGTTAAAGGATTCCTGAAGTTTCTTTCTCTGTCTGAAAAAGTTAAACATCAGGTATGTAAGTGGCTGACTCAGTCCTGACTCAGACAAGAAGTGACTACAGTGTAACCCTCACTGATAAGAAATTCCAACTATAAAACACTTTCCTAGCAGAAAATGGCTTCTGAGAGCAAGAAGGAGGTAAAAAGGGGAATTTCTTATCGGTGAGGGTCACACTGTAGTCACTTCCTGTCAGGACTGAGTCAGCCACTTACATACCTGATATTACCTGATATTTAACTCTTTCAGGCAGAGAAAGAAAAAAAGGAACACAGCACAGTTATCTGTGTGCTAAGCACTGTACATACACATGTCTATCTCATCATGTCACATGTCACTTCGGGTATCCTTTAAGGAACTACAAGTGCCACAATACATTGCAGGAGTCTGACAGCCACAGTCTTGATTTATAAAGGCATTGTGGGACTTGTAGTTCCTTAACAGCTGGACAGCCATGTTTGCCTATCACTGCTTTAGGGAAATACAAAAGGGCACTCCTCTCCAGTTCCTTTCCTCTTATTTCCATATAGGACCAGGCCTGATAGCCGCCTACCTCTGATATGAACTCTCAGATCAATGCATTCCTCTAGCCCTTATCATGAAACCATCGCTCATCCAAAATCAC
Source organism: Hyperolius riggenbachi (assembly GCF_040937935.1). Classification (NCBI taxonomy): domain Eukaryota; kingdom Metazoa; phylum Chordata; class Amphibia; order Anura; family Hyperoliidae; genus Hyperolius; species Hyperolius riggenbachi. The sequence goes on from NC_090647.1 coordinate 61,035,706, forward strand.
GAGCAATCAGCAAATGTGACAACCGCCATGCGCTGCTGCCACTCTTTCATTTGCTGAGTCTACTTTCTGTATGCAATGCCCTCTAATCCGCCTCAAACACCAACAAAGGAACCCTCACCACTGTGATTACTGCGGATTAAAAGGCAGTGTGTGGCGGCACGGGTGAAAAATCAATATTTCATGCATGCCGATGCTGAGCGCAACTTGCCAAGCTCAGAGCGAAGCACAATGCCTCACTGACAGATGCGAGAAATATGGGCCTGAAACGTGAAGTATGCCAGGATTGTCCTTCGCTGGATAGAGGTCTCTCACTCCTCTGACAGAACTTCAATTCCATTACCCATTTCCAACCAAGAGAAAATACTTTTTACTTCATAAGTCTGGCAGAGAGAGAAAATACAGCAAGAATAATCTGCAGGAGTTTCGCTGAGCTAAAACTTTTCTTCTGTCTTTAAAGAGGAACTTCAGCCTAAACAAACATACTGTCATTAAGTTACATTAGTTATGTTAATTAAAATAGATAGGTAATATAATCTCTTACCCACCCTGTTTTAAAAGAACAGGGAAATGTTTGTGATGTCATGGGGGCAGCCATCTTTTTGGTTGAAAGGAGGTGACAGGGAGCATGAGACACAGTTCCAACTGTCCTGTGTGCTGATCAACCCTCCCAGTTGCTAGGCAACGTGAATAACAACATAGGAAATCCCATCATGCTTTGCACAGCATCAGGGGAAAAAAAGCCCTTCTTTGATGGGTGGAGCTTAGCTAAAAATGCAGCTAAAAATGATGCTTTGGTAAGAAAAACAAAGTTCTGATGCTGTGAAACTGTTAAAGAAACACCAAGCCTTTTCAGTTCTACTAAGTAGATTTTTAGTCCGGAGGTTCACTTTAAAGGGAACCTGAACCAAGTAAAATTATGTAAAGCGATCCTGGGCTAAAGCTCAGGATCAAAATCAGATACTCACCTTTACGCTTTGTTCACATCTAAAATCGGAATCGCTGACGCCAGTGATTTTCGATTTTTTTAGTGTTTTTTCCCCCCTCCCAGCGCTCCGCTACGCGGTACGATTTCGTGCAAAGCGCTTTTGTAAACGCTTTTGCAGAGCGATTCCATTTTTTCACTTCCTGACGTGAGTCAGGAAGTGAACTCTTTGACCCGGAAAAGAATAAATACAATGTATTTATTCTTGAAAACAGGATCACAATCGCCGGATTAAAAAAAAAAAAAAAAAAAAAGATTTGTGAGCGTTTCACGTTTTTCCTATACCTTCCATTGTAGCAAAATCGCCCCCCAAAAATGGTACACGCAGCGCTTTTGTGAACGGAAAGCAGACAAAACGCTCTGATATGAACTATCCCATAAGGATTCATTGCACAAGGTATTTTAGGGCACTAAAAAAAAGCACAACCCGCTAAAGGCTTGTTCACACCTAGGGCGTTTTCCTGATTTTTTTAAGCGCAGGCGATTTCAGAAATCGCTCTAAAAGCGTTGTGCAATGATTCCCTATGAGAGTGTTCACATATGAGCGGTTTGATTCCGATCCGCTCACCAAAGTGCTGCCTGTACCATTTTTTGGGTGATTTGCCTCAATGGAAGGTATAGGGAATTCACAAAGGGCTTAAAAAAGCGCTTTGTATAGCGATTTTCCAAGCGCTTTCATGAATAAATGCATTGTCAGGAAGTGAAAATAAAAATCCCTCTGCAAAAGTGCTTAAAAAATGCTTTATACAGCGCAGGGAAAGGCGATTATAAATTTCCCCAAAAATGCTCAGCGCTTGAAAAAGTGCTGGCGATATATGATGTGAACAAGGCCTCCGAGAGGGTAGCCTCAGGATCCTATTGAGGCCCTGCACCCATTAAAATATTGGCATTGTAATTTGGGTGCCCACTGTGCCAGATAAAGCTCTGCGCCCACTGCTGCCAATGTAATTTCTCTACTATAAGGAGAATCATGGGGCATACTGTTAAATTTGGGCGCAGCGCACCGGTTATGGGCGTACGCGCCAAGATTCTCCTTATAGTGGAGAAACATGAGCGGCATACTGGCACCCAAATCTCCTCACGGCTTAACTGCCGTAACCGCACTAAAATTTGTGCAGAGAAGCCTCATTTGCATACATGCACTAACGCCTCATTTTCACTACAGCTCACTTCCTGTGATGTGCTTTCACCTCGTGTGCCCACTTCCTCTTGATGTAGTTTGTGATATCTTTGCCAGGGCCAAGGAGAGGAGATCTGTCTTGCTATACGTGATGTATCTCTGTGACCTCCCCTCCTTTGCGGCAGTTCCAGACCCCCCTCCTCTCCGGTGAGTAATATAGCTGCCCTTTTTTCCAGTAAATGACCTTTATCCACTAGCTATGTACCGTGCACAGCTCTACGTTTAATAATGAATGTATAGCTGGAGATAGAGACCGCAATAGCCCACTGACACCTCACATGAGACCTGGAAGTCTTCCATGGGATTTCTATATTGCAATTTCCATATGTAAGAGAGAGAGAGAGAGAAGGCTGGTTTCAGAAAGACAGATTAATTACAGGGACACGGCTACCGCCACCCACCATCCAGGCAAATTATGATCGCAGGTCTTAGGAGAATTCAGTACATCCTACGCGTGAGCCGTCTGCATAGCGGGAATATATAGCTGTCTTTATAATAAGAGAGTTAACCATGGCAGGGCAGATACAGATTCGCAATAAATGTCAGATGTGTTGCCGATAATTAGGCGGATATGTCACACAGAAAGACCACAAGAAGACACAACGATGCTTATCTTCAACATAATGAAAGACTAATTTAACAACGTTGTGAAAGAGTCGTGGTGTGCGCAACCCGAGGCATAGAGACGTTCCCCATACATTTATATGTAATATAGGCCGTCTAATATCTCTACATGAATGTGTACAAGGCTGCAACCATAACTGCCCATAACACATCTTCCCATAATCCTCTTGGACACAGGAAATCAGGCTAAGGCCGGACACATTTCTTTTTCATTAATCTTGTTTAAGATTTAGTCTCAGCCTAATTGAACAATTCATGTTCAATGTAGTTTTCAGTACGATCTAATGATACAGACAGAATTATTAGTGAAAATAGAACAGGTGTGAGAATCTTAAACTGCTTAAATTATTATTTATTACTAGCTGACCCGCGGCGTAGCATACACCGCATACGAGGGTAGAGGGAAGGAAGGGGGTATTGGGCACAGCGGCAGGGAGGGGGGTTGGACCCCCCTCAACTGGGTCCCCCATGTGCGCTTCCCCTCCTGCTTAAGCACAGTAGCAGCCGCCACTATTAGTAAGAGGCAGCAGGCGGGGATGACTCACCTCTTCCGTGTTCCATCGTGCGTTCCACTGTCGTCACTTCCTGCAATGCCGCACACGGTATTGGTGTAATTTGCCTTTTTAAAACAGAAGGAAACCTGCAATAATTCAGCTATAAGTGAACATTTGTGGTTACCCACAATGCACTGCTACTAAATATGCAAATGACCCCTTATCCCCTTTGGTAAGCCAAGCAAGCATCCAGAGCAGCTGGTGTATAGCAAGCATATAGCTTTAAATTTTACACAGTCATATCAAACCCACATGTAGACAGCCTGTTTCAGATATTTGATCCTCATTAGTACATGGCAGGGATTGATAAGGCTGTATGAAATAGGGCTTGGACCAGTACAACAGAGTAACCAAGCAGCTCAGGGTGACCCAAACCACTTGGAATGTATAGGGGGATAAAAGGAACCAAAAATACCTCCTACTAAAAAAAAGCAAAGCTTGGTGTAATTTGCCTTCCTAAAACCGAAGGAAATATGCAATAATTCAGCTATAAGTGAACATTTTGTGGTTACCTACAATGCACTGCTACTAAATATGCAAATAAGTCATTTTCACCCTTACCAAGCCAAGCAAGCATCCAGAGCCGCTGGCATATAGCAAGCCTATAGCTTTAAATTTTACACAGCCATATCAAACCCACATGTGACAGCCTGTTTCAGACTTTTAAGCCTCATCTGTACATGGCAAGGATTGATATGGCTGTATGAGATAGGCCTTGGACCAGTACAACAGAGTAACCAAGCAACTCAGGGTGACCCAAACCACTCGGAATGTATCTATCTATATATATATAATAGAGTAAGTGCCTCAACTTTCAAGCAAGAAGAAGAAGTAGCGCCCTGCCCCCAGGGCCGGTTCAAGCAAGAAGAAGGGGCTGGTCCAAGCAAGAAAAAGAAGTAGTGTCATATCAAACCAAGGGCAAAGAGGGATAATTTGCATATCCAGTAGCAGTGCATTGTGGGTAACCACAAACGTTCACTTATAGCTGAATTATTGCAGATTTGCTTCTGTTTTAAGAAGGAAAATTACACCAAGTTTTGCTTTTTTTAGTAGGAGGTCTTTTTTTGGTCCCTTTTATCCCCCTATACAGTCTTAGTAGTTTGGGTCACCCTGAGCTGCTTGGGTACCCTGTTGTACTGGTCCAAGCCCTATCTCATACAGCCATATTGATTCCTGCTATGGATTGATAAGGACTAAAAGTCTGATATAGGCTGTGTAAAACTTAAAGGTAACCTTAAGTGTGGCAAAAAAAATGTCATTTACTCACCTGGGTTATCCCTCAGCCCCATGCAGCCAATCGGTGCCCTCGCTGTATCTCGGAGATCCTCCCGTCCTCGCTGTCAGGACCTGACAAGCATGGAAACGCGAGTGATTCTTTGTGTTCCCAGCCACAATATCGCCCCCTATGCTGCTATTGCGGCCAGGATGCTGCAATAGCAGCATAGGGGGCGATATTATGGCTGGGAACGCGAAGAATCACTCGCGTTCCCATGCCTGTTGGCCGCTGACGGCCAAACCGTAAGTGGTCGCCGGCGAGGACGGGAGGATCTCCGAGACACGACAAGGGCACCGATCGGCTGCAGGGGGCTGAGGGAAGCCCCAGGTGAGTAAATGTCATTTTTTTGCCACACTTAAGGTTACCTTTAAAGCTATAGGCTTGCTTAACTTACCAAGGGTGAAAAGGAATAATTTGCATGTTTAGTAGCGGTGCATTGTGGGTAATCACAAATGTTCATTTATAGCTGAATTATTGCAGATTTTCTTCTGTTTTAAGAAGGCAAATTACACCAAGCTTTGATTTTTTTAGTAGAAGGTCTTTTTGGTCCCTTTTATCCACCTATACATTCCGAGTGGTTTGGGTCACCCTGAGCTGCTTGGTTACTCTTTTGTACTGGTCCAAGCCCTATCTCATACAGTCTTATCAATCCCTGCCATATACTGATGAGGACCAAAACTCTGAAACAGGCTGTCACATGTGGGTTTGATATGGCTGTGTAAAATTTAAAGCTATTGGCTTGCTATACATTAGTTGTTCTGGATGCTTGCTTGGCTTACTAGGGGTGAATAGGAACTATTTGCATATTTAGTAGCAGTGCATTGTGGGTAACCACAAATGTTCACTTATAGCTGAATTATTGCATATTTCCTTCTGTTTTAGGAAGGCAAATTACACCAAGCTTTGCTTATTTTAGTAGGAGGTATTTTTGGTCCCTTTCATCCCCCTATACATTCTGAATGGTTTGGGTCACCCTGAGCTGCTTTGCTACTCTGTTGTACTGGTCCAAGCCCTATCTCATACAGCTTTATCAATCTCTGCCATGTACTGATGAGGACCAAAAGTCTGACACAGGCTGTCACATGTGGGTTTGATATGGCTGTGTAAAATGTAAAGCTATATGCTTGCTATACACCAGTGGCTCTGGATGCTTGCTTGGCTTACCAAGGGGGAAAAGAGGTAATTTGCATATTTAGTAGCAGTGCATTGTGGTTAATTACAAATGTTCACTTATAGCTGAATTAGTGCAGATTTCCTTCTGTTTTAAAAAGGCAAATTACACCAATACAGTGTGCGGCATTGCAGGAAGTGACGACACGATGGAACACGGAAGAGGTGAGTCATCCCCGCCCGCTGCCTCTTACTAATAGTGGCGGCTGCTACTGTGCTTAAGCTGGAGGGGGAGCGCACATGGGGGACCGAGGGGGGGGGGGGGGGGGGTCCTGCTGAGCTTAAGCTGGAGGGGGAGTGCACATGGGGGACCCAGTTGAGGGAGGGTCCAACCCCCCTCCCCACCGCTGTGCACAATACCCCCTTCCTGCCCTCTACCCTCTTATGTGACGTATGCTACGCCGCGGGTCGGCTAGTATGTGGATAAAAGGACCAAAAACACCATCTACTAAAAAAATCAAAGCTTGGTGTAATTTGCCTTCTTAAAACAAAAGAAAATCTGCAAAATTTCAGCTATAAATGAACATTTGTGATTACCCAAAATGCACCACTACTAAATATGCAAATTATTCCTTTTCACCTTCGGTAAGTCAAGCAAGCCTATAGCTTTAAGTTTTACACAATCATATCAAACCCACATGTGACAGCCTATTTCAGACATGTGGTCCTCATCAGTACATAGCAGAAATTGATATGGCTGTTTGAGATAGGGCTTGGGCCAGTACAACAGAGTAACCAAGCAGCTCAGGGTGACCCAAACTACTAAGAATGTATAGGAGGATAAAAGAGACCAAAAAGCCCTCCTACTAAAAAAAGCGAAGCTTGGTATAATTTGCCTTCTTAAAACAGAAGCAAATCTGCAATAATTCAGCTATAAGTGAACATTTGTGGTTACCCACAATGCACTGCTACTGAATATGCAAATTATCCGTCTTTGCCCTTGGTTTGATATGGCACTACTTCTTCTTCTTGCATGGACCAGCCCCTTCTTCTTGCTTGGACCGGCCCTGGGGGCAGGGCGCTACTTCTTCTTCTTGCTTGAAGGTTGAGGCACTTACTCTATTATATATATAGATTATAAATGCAGTAAATTATTAAGGATACCACTTTTATGGTAATTTTCCTGGTTTCAGCATCAGAAACCTTTCCTATATCTACTGTATATATAGCCACACCCTCCCAGTGATGCTTAGCCTAGGCTGATTAGCTATGTGGAATTCCCCCCCTCCCCCCAGGTATATTTACTACTGGCTTTAGAGCTCTCAATACACATTCCTCAGAGATCACCTGCCAGGACTACAGATGTCGTTATCTGTGATAAATTTCAGAATATATAAATATTGTAAAAATAGTAAGTACTGGTAACTTTATTCATTACGTTCACTACAATTCTTCTTTATAGGCGCATTGGATGCACCCTAAACGCTTACCCGACTCCGGGTACCCAAAATTGTTTCAACTCCTCAAATCCAACTCCTTAGTCTAATACTTACCATCTGACTGCAACTCCTCAGCTTATGATACCACCAACTCCAGGTACCCAAAAACTGCTCCGAACTCCTCGACTTTTCATCCCTACATGAACCCCCGTAACATTTTCAATAATAGGTCATCAGATATTTATTTTATTTATATGGTGCCAACATATTACACAGCACTGTACAGAGTATTGTCTTGTCACTAACCGTCCCTCAAAGGGGCTCACAATCTAGTCCTTACCATAGTCATATGTATATGTATGTATCGTGTGGTGCATGTATCATAGCCTAGGGCCAATTTAGGGGAAGCCAATTAACTTATCTGTATGTTTTTGGGATGTGGGAGGAAACCAGAGTGTTTGGAGGAAACCCAATCAGACACAGGGAGAAAATACAAACTCCTTGCAGATGTTAACCTGGCTGGGATTCGAACCAGTGACGCAGTACTGCAAGGCGAGGGCGATAACCACTACACCACCGTGCTACCCAGATATGTTCACGTGCCTGCACTCAAATGTGGCCACACTACGCCTGCACGAGTGGGCCACGTCTGAACAGTAAGCCAGTACCGCTCAAGGATGCGCAACCGTGCAACTATGGGCGCACTCACGCAGTCACAGAATGGCCGCATTCGTATATAAGGAGCAGCATGGCCACTAACTTAAAACTCCTGGTGAGCAGTGGTCGGGGCAAGGGGGACACAAGGGTCTTCCCTCTTCCAAGGTAATTATCTATGTGTGTTCCACTCTGCCTCAGGTTGTTTTTTTAACACTATCTTTTTGAAGACCAAAACTTGATTTGGAAACTTGGTATCATTACTGCACTTTATATTACAGCATATTTGTTAAATAAAGTTTTAAAATTATAGCGTACTATATATTTGTGGGCTTAAAAAGGTCCCTGGTCAATATTGTAGCTATATTGCTCAAATGTATACAGTAATAGTGACACGTTACAATGACACCATCTCCAAAATTATTTTCTGCTACAGGACTCCAAACGCTTAGCATGTCTTGGTAATCAATGGCAGAGGTAGAATACCCTGAATCACAGAGGTAAAAGTGACATGTCCATAAATGCCAGACCAGACAAGTGGCCTTTAAATATGGATTAAAACACATTTAGTGATGATGCTGTCCTTATTGAGTGTGCCGGGGAGTTCCAAGGCACAGAAACAAATGTCAGAAGGTCTTGGTTCCAAAGATTTTGAGATGGACTCTGGAGATGAGTCATGACTTAATTAGATATTGTTGATCTGCAGTTGTGGATGGTGTGGTGTAACTGAAACAAGTCCTTCAAACAGCCAGGACTTAAGGTGTGAAGGGATTTGAAATTCAGTAGGTCAATCTTGAAGAGGATTCTCCATTTTATTGGCAACCAGTGGAGTGAGCAAAGAATAGGTGATATGTGGCAGTGGCATTCTATACTAACTGAAGGTGGTGTAGAACCTTACTGAGGACAGACACCACATCATAGTGAGTATGGTAGGTGAGGCTGTGAGGGAGATGCATCATAGCCACTATGGTATGTTAGACCGTGTGGAAGCCACTACACCATAGTGGGTATGGTTGGTGAGAGAGACAACTCAGTATAATGGCTATAGTAGGTAAGAAAGAGAGAACGAAAGACCACATTGTGAGACCATGAGAGAAACGCTACATCATAGTGGGTATGGCAAACGAGAGAGGACGGCATAAAACATGAGATACTTAGCTAAAAATTCTACCCATGACCCCCTCCCCCCTCCATCCCCCAACCATCACCACACTAAAAGTTTGTGTTTGTGCTCTTCATGCATGAGAGTGGCTATGCGGCACCCACACGAGTATGGCCAAGTCTGTCCAGTAGCAAGGAGCAGCTCGTGGACGAGCGCCTCAGGCTCAGTGCGCAGGCACGACCATACTCGCTCGTGCATGAAGAGGGGCATAACCAAGATAACAATCTCTTGTCAGATAGGTTCTGGGGGTCAGTGCAGGGAAATGAAGAAAACCAAGAGGACCTGGGAATCCAGAGGCCTCCCTCTTCTTAGGTAACTCGTTTTTTTCTTTAGGTTCACCTCAGGTACACTTTAACTAACGTGACCGTAAACTGGCAGCAGTGTGTTCTGATCCCCGTTTCAAACAAGTGGTTCTAAGCTGTTCTACTTAGATTCACAGTCTTCCACTTATTTCTCTCATTATTCATTGTGTCTCAGTAGTCTTAACCACCCAGTGTAGGTCTTATCAGCACTTTAGTAAATACTGAGGAAATCAGGAGATAGTTTTTACTGTAAACAATAGAAAGTGGTATCCTGCCAGTATAAAAACCAACAAAAAAACAACGTATACCAACTATGCAATTACTTTCCCTTAAAAAAACAAGTGAGTTGAGGAAATAAAAATATCTTTACTTATGTGGGGCTTCTTCCAGCACCTGTAAGGCCCACGTCACGCATCCACGTCACTAGGAGCGTACTGCGCCTGCACAGAAAACGCTGACTCATGAGAAGTTGGTGATCTTCAGTCAACGGAAGACTGGAGATGCGGCTAGGGACACACGTGACTTGTAAGGGCTGGAAGAAGCCCAGGGTATGTAAAGATAGTTTTATTTCCTCACCTCGCTTTTCCTTTCAAATCGAAATAGGTTAAAAAAAATCATACTTACAGGCTCAACAAATTCAAACTTCTTCTTCTCCTGCACTTCCTGCACCTTAAAGATGTACTCCAGAGAGGCGTTGTAGAAGTTCTGGTGTTCTTTGTCAATTAAGGAGTCAGCCTGCGATGAAAGGAAATCCAATCAATGTGTAAAAAATGCATACTTTGCCACCTCTGTCTCTTCTGTATGTGATCAACCAGGTTTCCCACACTACTTGATGCTGGTAGTTTGATGCATTTATTTCTCTAAGCTTCCCTGCTGCCATTACACAAAAGGGCAAGTGACCAGGAGGCGTACAAAGCAAGAGGTGTATTGCTAAGCGACTAGATCAGGCAGAGGTACTGCACGTGTTTGATCAATCGGATTCACTTGCATTCAGATGATTCTCTGCAAAACTCACGATAACTAAAGGAACTGATGGAGAACCTTTCACTGGAACATAACTAAAAAAAAATAAGCAGGGTTGCAACTACCAGGGGTGTGGAGTCGGTACAAATATTATCCAACTCCAACTCTGACTCCTCAGTTATGATACCCCAGACTCAAGGTTCCCAAAATTGCTCCGGCTCCTCGACCACAGCCCTTGCAGGGCTATGGAGTGGGTACAAAAATCGTCCTACTCCAACTCTGACTCCTCAGTTTATGAAACCAACCAACAACTCCAGGTACCCAGAATTGCTCCAACTCCTCAACCACAACCCTTGCAGGGCTAAGGAGTGGGTACAAAAATCACCAACGCCTCTATGAAACCACTAACTCGAGGTACCCAAGAATTACTCCGACTCCTCAACTCCAACTACAAATCATGGGGGCCTCCATGGGCCCCATCTTACAAGGCCCATAAAACAAGTGTGGCCATCAGGATCTTCACACCCATAACAAGTGTAGCCACAAACACACCTAGGGCTTGATTCACAATATGGTGCTACCCGTTAGCATGGCTTTTTGAGCGTTTTAGGGCGAAAAACGGTTTTCTCACAAAAAACGTTTTTGGTGCGCAAAAATTCACATTCGCAGGTTACAGCAAATTTTTCACACGTTAACTGTCAAGTTCACTCAAATTATTATGCTAACGTGACCGTTAACACGCGAAAAATGTGTTAACGTGCGGACGCAAATTTTTTCACGCGAAAACCGTTATCGCGTGAAATTTCACGCAAAGAACTTTTCACAGCATGCTAACAGCACCGTTTTGTGAATCAAGCCCCGGATGTGAAGTATAGTCCCCTGTATCAGAGGAAGAGAAGGTTAGTAGTTGGGGGCCCCCCACACACACACACCTCTGGGCCCCAGTGCAGTAGCAGGGCCTTCTCCCCTGTAGTTCCACCCCTGCAAATAAAGAAAGCAGACGGAAGTCTCCCCTTCTCTAAAAGCATCATGGCGATTGCCAAGGGTCAGTGGAGCTTTTTAGGTACCCCTAACCTGGCAGAGATTTTGTAATGAAGAGCGCGATACACGTGTTAACATTTCATTTAGGGTAGGTTCGCACTACATCTAAAAACTGACTGTTTTTATTGCTTTTAGTAAAAAAAAAAAAAAGGACATCTTAGTCATGCATGTCTTCTGCTGTCTAGGGCAGTGGTCCTCAAACGACGGCCCGTGGACCAAATGTGGCCCCTGAGGATTTTTTACCGGCCTACCACACAGAAAATGTATTACTTATAGATGTGGTCAGCTGCATCTTTAAACATTGGTGGTCCACATATAGAATATCAGTGCTGGCACCACCCATCCACATGGAAGCCAGAAAGCAGTAATTCGCTGGTTTCCAATCATATTCCACATCAAGGTGACACTGCTGTCCAATTGGCCTGCAGGTTGTCACCTGGGTACTCTTCACTGTCTGGCCCGCAAAGACTTCTACATAATCTTATGTATACTCCGGCCCCCCAGCAGATGTATGTTGGCCCTCGACCCAAAACGTTTGGGGACCCCTGATCTAGGGTGTGATCATCTTTTTTAAATTTTATTCTAACTTAAAGTACAATATGACAAGTAGTAAAGTAATTTTGGCTTATTATGGACAATCATGCAGTTGGTGTTGAGAGTTCTGTTGAAGAGAATCTGTATTGTTAAAATCACACAAAAGTAAACATACCAGTGCGTTAGGGGACATCTCCTATTACCCTCTGTCACAATTTCGCCGCTCCCCGCCGCATTAAAAGTGGTTAAAAACAGTTTTAAAAAGTTTGTTTATAAACAAACAAAATGGCCACCAAAACAGGAAGTAGGTTGATGTACAGTATGTCCACACATAGAAAATACATCCATACACAAGCAGGCTGTATACAGCCTTCCCTTTGAATCTCAAGAGATCATTTGTGTGTTTCTTTCCCCCTGCATCTCTCATGCACTGAAGTTTCAGGCTGCTCTTTTCTTCCTGCAAACAGCTTTGCCCTTGTCTGTAATTCCTCACTATGTGAAAGCCCAGCCAGCTCAGAGGACGATTTATCCAGCTTGTAAAAGATAAGAGAGAAGAGAGAAGCTGCTCTAATCTAAATAAAACACAGGCAGTGTGCATAGAGGGGCCTGGAAGGGGGAGTTCATAGCAGAACCACAACACTGAAGAACTTGGCAGCCTTCCAGACACAGGCTGACAAGTCTGACAAGAGAGAGATAAGTTGATTTATTACAGAGACTGTGATAGTACAAAGTGCTGCAGTAAGCCAGAACACATTAGAATAGCTTTTGGAACTTGTAGGATGATAAAAAACAGGATGCAATTTTTGTTACGGAGTCTCTTTAAAGCCATCCGGAGCCAAACAGAGAAGTGGAAGTCTTTTCAACAGCAGTAACAAGCCACCTGCTGGTGGATGGTGGAGTTTCAGGACGGCGTAAAGTCCTCAGACTCATCTGCTGATGGAGCAATGAAAGTCGAGCGCAGTTCAAGTTAAAGGGGAACTGAAGAGAGAGGTATATGGAGGCTGTCATGTTTATTTCCTTTTAATCAATACTAGTTGCCTGGCAGCCCTGCTGGTCTATTTCTCTGCAGTAGTATCTGATTAACACCAGAAACAAGCATGCAGCTAGTCTTGTCAGATCAGACTTATAAGTCTGAACCACTGAAACACCTGATCTGCTGCATGCTTGTTCAGGGGCTATGGCTAATAGTATTAGAGGCAGAGGATCAGCAGGGCTGCCAGGCAACTGGTATTGTCTAAAAGGAAATAAACATGACAGCCTCCATATACCTCTCTCTTCAGTTCCCCTTTAAATGGACACTGAGCAGAGGCCGTGGGTATGCATATAAGCATACCCACAGCTATTTGGTAAAGAGGAGACACTTACCGGCCCCTTAGGTAAGCGCTCCTACTCCCGGGATGGCCGCTATCAACTACATTGTAATCAGCGACTCTGACATAAAGTCGTGCTATGACCCGGAACAGGAAGACTGTGGCACCTCTCTGCGCATGCGCAGGCTTCCTGGCTTCTTCCCCTTCCCTCTGCCACTCGTCATATTGCGGTTCGCGAGCGGAGGGGAGGAAGAAGCCAGGAAGCCTGCGCATGTGCAGTCAGGTCCCGCAGTCTTCTTGTTCTGGGTCACAGCGCCACTTAATGTCAGAGTCACTGATTACAATGTAATTTATAGCAGCCAGCCCGGGAGCAGGAGCGCTTACCTAAGGGGCCAGTGAGTGTATCCTCTTTACCAAATAGACGTAGGTATTCTTACATGCAAACCCACGGCATCTACTCAGCGCCCCTTAAAGAGGAACTCCAGTGAAAATAATGTAATAAAAAAAGTGCTTCATTTTTACAATACTTATGTATAAATAATTTAATCAGTGTTTGCACATTGTAAAATCTTTTAAATCCCTGATTTACATTCTGACATTTATTACATGGTGACATTTTTACTGTTGGCAAGTGATGTAGCTGCTGCATGGTTTTTTGGCAGTTGGAAACAGCTGTAAACAGCTATTTCCCACAATGCAGCAAGGTTCACAGACAGGAAACTGTCAGGAGTATGTACTCAGAGTATCTCTACACAACTCTTTTGGCCGCTTAGCTATGAAAGGCATGTAGCATATTAATGGAAAAGAAAAAAACACTCCTGCTCTAAATTCAAAAGCAGCAATGTTAGCAGATGAGGAAGGCAAAATGTCACATTTCTAGGTAATATTTATTTTTGTACAAAACAGCTTAACATATGTGAAGCTTTTCTTAAGCTGTGAGAACATGTCCTTAAAATAGTTTCCATATGTTGATAAGTGAGACCGGCAGCGTCATCCTGGGAGTGATCGCATTAGAATGGACCTGAACACTTGCACAGGGCACAAGGAAAGCAGAAAGAAATGCGCCGTGTGTGTTTTTAGGCCCCGTTCACATCTAAAAAGAGCAAAACACTTATCGCTAGCGTTTTACGTGAGTGATTTTACCGTGATTAGCGTGGCAAAATCCCTGGCCAGCTCCGCGACTCAGAGTGATCGTGGTCAGCGCTTTATTAAGCACTGTGCTGCAATCTCTCCAGAATCGCTGCAAAATGGTGCAGGGAACACTTTTTGCGATTGAGTCTAATCGCAAAACGCCCACGATTAGCACCAATCACGTCAGTGGGAACACTGCCATCTATATATATAATAGGCTAAGTGCCTCAACCTTCAAGCAAGAAGAAGAAGTAGCGCCCTGCCCCCAGGGCCGGTCCAAGCAAGAAGAAGGGGCTGGTCCAAGCAAGAAGAAGAAGTAGTGTCATATCAAACCAAGGGCAAAGAGGGATAATTTGCATATTCAGTAGCAGTGCATTGTGGGTAACCACAAATGTTCACTTATAGCTGAATTATTGCAGATTTGCTTCTGTTTTAAGAAGGAAAAATACACCAAGCTTTGCTTTTTTTAGTAGGAGGGCTTTTTGGTCTCTTTTCTCCTCCTATACATTCTTAGTAGTTTGGGTCACCCTGAGCTGCTTGGTTACTCTGTTGTACTGGCCCAAGCCCTATCTTATACAGCCTTATCAATCCCTGCTTTGAACTGATGAGGACCAAATGTCTGAAATAGGCTGTTACATGTGGGTTTGATATGATTGTGTAAAACTTAAAGCTATAGGCTTGCTTGACTTACCAAAGGTGAAAAGGAATAATTTGCATATTTAATAGTGGTGCATTGTCACAAATGTTCACTTATAGCTGAATTATTGCAGATTTCCTTCTGTTTTAAAAAGGCAAATTACACCAATACAGTGTGCGGCATTGCAGGAAGTGACGACAGTGGAACGCACGATGGAACACGGAAGAGGTGAGTCATCCCCGCCTGCTGCTTCTTACTAATAGTGGCGGCTGCTACTGTACTTAAGCAGGAGGGGGAGTGCACATGGGGGACCCAGGTGAGGGGAGGGGGTTCCTGCTGAGCTTAAGCTGGAGGTAGAGCACACATGGGGGACCCAGTTGAGGGGGGGCCCAACCCCCCTCCCCGCCGCTGTGCCCATTACCCCCTTCCTGCCCTCTACCCTCTTATGCGGCGTATGCTACGCCGCGGGTCGGCTAGTAGGGTAATATTGCACTAGCACTTTAATATAGCACTAGCGCTTTAGCGACTAGCGGGAATCACACGTTAATCGCTCAGGTGTGATTGAGCCCTGAGAGAGTCTGCCTAATTCCTCCTCATGTGTAAGTAATCACAAGTGTAAATTGATCTCTCAGCTTTGTGAGCACAGAAATTCAGAAGTCCTCGGCAGACACAGCTATAACATGTAAACACAGGATGTTAGCCCTTTGTCTGAAAACAGGAAGTAGACACACTGTCGATTTATTGCAGGAGTTCTGTAAGCTGTAACAAAGAAATGCTTTTCTGTAAAGGTTATTATGCTGTTGCTTATCTTTTAGAGTAGAGAGGAAGTTTTGAGTCCAGGTCCGCTTTTAAGGACAACTGTAATGAGAGGGATATGGATGCTGCCTTATTTATTTCCTTTTAAAGGGGAACTGACGTGAGAGTGATATGGAGGCTGCCATATTTATCTCCTTTTAAATAATACCAGTTGCCTGGCTGTTCTGCTAATCTATTTGGCTACAATAGTATCTGAATCAAACCAGAAACAAGGATGCAGCTAATGTTCTCAGATCTGACAATAATGTCAGAAACAGCTGATCTGCTGCATGCTTGTTCAGGGTCTAAGGCTAAAAGTATTAGAGGCAGAGGATCAGCAGGATAGTCAGGCAGCTGGTGTTGCTTAAAACTAAAGAAATATGGCAGCCTCCACATCTCTCTCATTTCAGTTGCCTGGCTATCCTGCTGATCCTCTGCCTCTAATACTATTAGCCATAGCCCCTGAACAAGCATGCAGCAGATCAGGTGTTTCTGACATTATTGTCAGATCTGACAAGATTAGCTGCATGCTTGTTTCTGGTGTGATTCAGACACTACTGCTGCTGCCAAATAGATCAGCAGGGCTGCCAGGCAACTGGTATTGTTTAAAAACGATATAAACATGACAGTCTCCATATTCTTCTCACTTCAGTTGCCCTTTAGAGCACCCCACAGTGATAGCTGTACCTCACAAGCCCCATCTGAAATATCAGGCACACTAGAATCCATCAGGGTCTGATTTGGGCTCTGGTGGATTTGGCTCGAAGAGAATGAAAAGCACCAAAGAACAAATCGAGCCCAGCAATCTGGCTGGTGTGCGTAAATGCGCAGATTTATTTATTTTGTGTACAGTGCCAACATAATAAGTTGTGCTTTACAAACTGCATGGAACGCTTGCCATCAGTCCCTACTCATCAGTGCAGATCATGATGTCATGTTTTTACCACAGTCTATAGCTAATCTGAAAGAAGCCCGACTGCTCCACCACTGTGTTTCTGAAATGTGAGAGGAAGTTTAAAGGACATTTGTAGCAAAAGAGATATGGAGGCTGCCATATTTATTTCCTTTTAAGCAATACCAGTTGCAGGGCAACCCTGATAATCTATTTGGCTGCAGTAGTTTCCGAATCACACCAGAAACAAGCATGCAGCTAATCTTGTCAGATCTGACAATAATGTCAGAAACACCTGATCTGCTGCATGCTTGTTCAGGAGCTATGGCTAAAAGTATTAGAGGCAGCGGATTAGCGGAATAGCCAGGAAACTGGTATTTCTTAAAGGGAATTAAATATGGCAGCCTCCATTTATCTCTCACTTCAGTTGTCCTTTAAAGAGACACTAAAGCGAAAAAAAAATGATATGGTGAATTGGTTGTGTACTATGAATAATTACTAGAAGATTAGCAGCAAAGAAAATATTCTCATACTTTTATTTACAGGTATATAGTGTTTTGTCTAACATTGCATCATTCTATAATATGTGCAGATTACACAACACTCAGCATTCAAAATGAGTCTTTCAGAGCAGTCTGTGAACTAATGACCTCTCCTCTAGCAGAGGAAAAGTACCGTAAATAGTCCAGGAACAGTTGAGATAATAAAAGTCAGATAACAGCCCTCTCCACGATTAACTTAGTCGGAGAGCTTAATGGCTTGTTTGCATAGAGATAACAACTGGAGTTTCTCAACTCTTCCTGTACTGGAAACAATTACACTGATGTATCTGATCTTAATGTTTTATTTCTTAGCTGTGCTACACATACAAATCATAATATCATCATTTTTTTTCCGCTTCAGTGTCTCTTTAAGCAGTTGGAGTAAACCAATGCAAGAACGTGTGAACTACAAAGTATTTATGTGAACTAATAATTATCGAATCAGACGAAAATCGGTACTGCCAAGAGCATGCCTGATCAACGATGCAACCATGGCGGAGCATTTTTATTGGACTTGCTACAAGATGTCGGGCCATCGTGGTTGATCGGGTGCGTGGCAGAAACGACGAGTGATATCAGGATAAGTGGTGAACACGATGACCACCCCCCCCCCCCAGTGCCCGATGCACTATACATACCTATCCGCATCCGCAGCTGGATCCAGGCTCCACTGCAATCCGCAAACATGCGCCCCATAGTTGCCGTAGTAACGCAGGCACTAGTGTGACGTCACACACGCTCCCGCATATATGCTGGCAACCACATGGGGCGCATGTATGCAGATTGGGGCGGAGCCAGTGGCAGACTTGGACAGATAAAGTATAGTACACCGGGAGGGGGGGGGGGGGGGTGTCAGGCTGGCCAGTTGGCGGATGCAGCATCTAGGGATGCTCATTCGGATTTCACGGAATTAAAATTTCTGAATTTACGATCGGAACTCTGAAATCGGAACTCTGAAATCGGATTTCTGCGGAAGTGCTGCATTACTGCAATTCAGTCATTTTAGAACAGTCACAGAACTGGGAAGCATTGGACAAATCAGAGAATGCAGAAACAACTCGGAGGTATTTGGCCAATCAGACAAGGGAAAAATGACTAAAAAAAACACTACTCGGAAATTGGAAACCGATCAGAAATCCGTGGAATCAGCATTGGCCGAAATAGGAATTTCGTCGGAATTGTAAATCGACATTTCCGACCATCCCTAGCGGCAACACACGGCCAATTCCAGATCGATTTCATAGTGTGAAATTGATCAGTAATCGGTCTGCTGGTGTATGGGCAGACAACAGATCTCCCTCCGATCAGATTCAATCAGAGAGATCTCGGTCTCTTTTATCGATCTGCCCACACATCGTCTGATGTAATTGAATAATTGGGTAAACATTGAACATATGTGTGGTACATGGTCAGAATTTTGAAATGCTTCAGGCAGTCAGAAGCAGGGGCGTAGCAATAGGGGTTGCAGAAGTTGCGACCGCATCGGGGCCCTTGGGGCAGAGGGCCCCCCCTCAACTACAGTATTAGCTCTCTATTGGTCCTCTGCTCATAATAATCACTTCTATAGATACTTTGAATAGTAGTAATCATTAACAAGCTGTTCCCCATCCCCTTCTTGCACCTCTGACACTGTGGTTGCCATCGGCAGGTTTTGGTGCGCCGTATCAATTGTTATATAGAGAGTGCTTGGGGGCCCCATTGTAAAACTTGCATCAGGGCCACAGCTCCTTAGCTACGTCACTGGTCAGAAGAATGGATTGCAATTATTAAATTGAGAAGATATTTAAAAAATTGTATGGTGTGTGGCCACCGTTAGGGACATTGAACAAAGACCATGGTAGGGATTAGATTGTGAGCTGGAACAGATCGCGAGTATGGATGGCACAAAGTGCTGCAATAGATGCCAGCACTATCTACGGTACATAAAAAACAATGATCATTTGAACAGTAGCTTTGTATTAGCTTTGAATGTACCGTACATAGAAAAAGTGGTTTGCAGCTCTCAGCATCCTCAGTGTCTACACATGGCCGGGTTTGAGGCCAGGCCACAAAGAACATGGCCTAGGGCACCAGGAAGTAAGGGGTTGGCATACTAAAGCAGCTAAACTACCAAACATGTAAAACACAGCAGTCAAAAACCCAGTCTGTGACAGAGGTGCTTGTTCCAGCCCTGCATCGTATATATACTCCAACCTATTGCCTGAAGAAGCGGGGTCATTCCTGCGAAACACGTTGCATTGTTCTCTGGAGTGTGTAAATAAATTGCTTTATTGAAAATACATCATCATAATCTTGTGTCTGCTTGGAGGAGGTAAGTCCACCACAGCCTCCTCAATTTAAACTTTTTAGCTAGTTTTATCCTTATGGCGTCTCTGCATCCTTACCACGTTGTACAAGTCCACCCTTGGTGGAGGGGTGTTTTTTGTTGATCTACGGAGAGCGACTTCTTAATCCTGAGTGGGGTCAGGTTTAATGTCCCCACCCGCATTTACAGCATTTAACTATGAGGTGAGTACATTGTATTTACTCTACCATTTCACCTTCTACCAGTACATACTACACTACGGTATAAAGTAATAGTAGCAACAGAAAGGGCCCAGGACCTCAGAGGACACTCAGTAGAGTGAAACGATCGTCAGGCATCCACCTCTCCAACCTCTCCCCGCAGCTTCATCAGATCGGGTCGGATTCATTTATGTGAAGTACTATGATGCGTACGTTAAAAAGGGGCGCTGGGGAAAAAGGGCGCGGGGTTTTAAACGATAAGCATGGATAACGTTTAAAAATATATTGTACTGTATTTCGTTTAAAATTAATGTTTTATAAAGTTATAAATCATTAAATAATGTGCATTAAATCGGCAATTGTAAAAACGTTAATCTTTCGTTTAAATAGTGAAACGTATAATAACGTTTAAAAAAAAAATTACTACGCAACCCTCCCTGTACCTACCCCTAACCCCTAGACCCCCCTGTTGATGCCTAAACCTAAGACCCCCCCCTGTTGGTGCCTAAGTAACCCTCCCTGTACCTACCCCTAACCCCTAGACCCCCCTGTTAGTGCCTAAACCTAAGACCCCCCTGTTGGTGCCTAAACCTAAGACCCCCCTGTTGGTGCCTAAACCTAAGACCCCCCTGTTGGTGCCTAAACCTAAGACCCCCTGTTGGTGCCTAAACCTAAGACCCCCCCTGTTGGTGCCTAAACCTAAGACCCCCTGTTGGTGCCTAAACCTAAGACCCCCCTGGTGGTGCCTAAACCTAAGACCCCCCTGTTGGTGCCTAAACCTAAGACCCCCCTGTTGGTGCCTAAACCTAAGACCCCCCTGTTGGTGCCTAAACCTAAGACCCCCCTGTTGATGCCTAAACCTAAGACCCCCCTGTTGGTGCCTAAACCTAAGACCCCCCTGTGATAAGTATTAATAACGTTTCAAAAACATATTGTGCGGTTTTTTCGTTTAAAAATAATGTGAAAAAAAATTGTACTGTTTTTCGTTTAAAAATAATGTTTGAAAAAAATATTGTACTGTTTTTCGTTTAAAAATAATATTAAAAAATGTATAAATCATTAAATAATGTGTAATCATTAGAAGCAGTAATAAAACATTAAGTCTCCGGGCGCCGCTTTTAAAACGTTATTTTTCTCCGGCGTCCTTTTTTCCTATCGGGCGCCCATTAAACGATATTTATTATGGGAGTGAATGGCGGCGCCCGATTTGTCCACTAGCCTCCTGCGCCCTTTTTTACTGTTACCTACTATGAATGCTATGCTGCATTAGCCGGATTAAGTAAAGCTATTTTACAACAATCAGTTGCAAATGCCAACCTGCTTCTCTTCTTGATACATAGGAAAACAAGAGTTTGCTTTCTTAAAACAGAAAGAATTTGCAATAATTCAGATTGGAGTGAGCTTGAGATTTCTCCCACAATGCATCACTGATGAATATATGCAAATTAACCATTGTTACCCTTAGAAGCTAAACACACCTCCAGAACCGCTGGAATGCAATGATGTGTCAGCTTGTTAATTTGTACAGAGCCATAATAATCCAACATGCATACAGACTGTTTCGGATTGTTTGATTGTCATCAGTGCATGTCATGGATCTGTATGCATGTTGGATTATTATGGCTCTGTACAAGTTAACAAGCTGACACATCATTGCATTCCAGCGGTTCTGGAGGTGTGTTAAGCTTCTAGGGGTAACAATGGTTAATTTGCATATATTCAGCAGTGATGCACTGGGAGACATCTCAAGATCACTCCAACCTGAATTATCGTAAATTCTTTCTGTTTTAAGAAAGCAAACTCTTGTTTTCCTTAGTATTTTAGTAAGGGGGCTTTTAGGACCATTGTAGCCCCTCACACACTCCAATGAGTTCTGGGTCACCATGAGCTTGCTGGTTAGTCTGTACTTCTTGATACATACTACACTATATTGGGCTCTTGGTGTCCCTCTTTTATATTCCAGTCTGCGACTGCTCTGCTTCCACAGTGGTGAGCAGTGGAGCACCGGACCTGTGCTTCCCCCATCCTGTGCTGTGCTACCCACGAAGCATAGCACAGGGCCAGGGAAGTACACAGGATTGGTGGGTGCAAAGACGAGAGCACAGGACCAGGGAACAAACGGGACAGAGGGAGCAGACCGGATGGGTGGGGGTTGCGGCAGTGGGCCTCGGGCGGTAAAATGCCCTGTGTTTACATCAGTATGGCAGGAGCACGGGGCTGAGAGAATGTTGCACACAACACTGCAGATCTGGCACGCCTGTCTTCCAACAAGTAACAGTTGCACTTGGCTGGGCAAGTGGCCATATTTGGAAATGAAGAACAGAAGCCAAACTGCTGAGAGGCCTGTTCATGCCTCGTGTTATGTAATTAAAGATGTGGCGGTTATTACACGCTCGCTGGTGACACACTCGCTGAAACTTTGTTATGACAATGATAGATTTTCTCAGACAACAAATAATAATACTGCTGATTTATGACGCATCGCGTTGCAACTCTTCTTTACCCTATCAGTTATTGGCAGCGCCTGGAAGATATATTTCCAGAACGCAGACTATACAGACTGGGCTGTTTATTTACGGTTCGGATCTGGGAAGGTACGCATGAAACGCCTGCACAGATGACAGATTAGCAGGGAAACTATAGTTATGTTCCCCGCATAGTTATCATTAGAGTCATACTGCATACAGATCATAAGGACGGCTTAGCTTGAGTGGGCGCAGATGATAGAGTGAGAGGCTCGGTTTCACATTGTGCCTTAGTGCTAATCTTAAAGAGGAACTTCAGCCTAAACAAACATACTGTCATTAAGTTAGATTAGTTATGTTAATTAAAATAGATAGGTAATATAATCTCTTACCCACCTTGTTTTAAAAGAACAGGCAAATGTTTGATTTCATGATGGCAGCCATATTTTTGGTTGAAAGGAGGTGACAGGGAGCATGAGACACTTTTCCAACTGTCCTGTGTGCTGATCACCCCTCCCAGGTGCTAGGCAATGTGAATAACAACATAGGAAATCCCATCATGCTTTGCACAGCATCAGGGAAAAAAAGCCCGGGCAGTTTTCTTTGATGGGGCGGAGCTTAAGCTTTTGTGCAGCTAAAAATAAGGCTTATGTAAGAAAAACAAAGTTCTGATGCTGTGAAACTGTTAAAGAAACACCAAGCCTTTTCAGTGCTGCTGAGTAGATTTTTAGTCTGGAAGTTCACTTTAAGGTGGCCATTAATGGTACAATTTTTTCATCAGATGCGATCTTTCAACACACTTTTTATGACTGAATTGTACAGAAAACTGAGCAGTGCGTGGTAAAAATCAATGTGAAACGATTCTTTGGTCAAATTGAAGAGAAAATGTAATCGATCCGAAAGTTGGAATTTACAATCGTATCTGAAAATAGAATGTCCTAATGGACCCATTTATGGAAACAATCTATAATTACCTTCTGATTACTTTCAATCGTAAAAAGTGTGTTGAAAGATCGCATCTGATGAAAAAATTGTACCATTAATGGTCACCTTAAAAGCACCACGCCAGTGAAAATAAATAAGTAGATCAAATTTTGAACTAGTCCATTTTCTCATGGGGGAGTCTCAGGATTTTCTTTACTTTCAAAAGCACTTACTGAACTGCAGTTGCTCAGTTTAACTGCCATAAAAGTATGCAATCGTATATGGAAGCTGGCTGGCATCTTTGTATAGATCCTATCCAGGGAGTGCTTTTGTAAAGAGTAAAGGTAATATTGAGAATCCCCCATGAGGAGATGGGCTTGTCCAAACTCTATCAGATCTGTCAGCTTTTACTACCTACTTACAGCAACACAGGAAAAAGGTAATTTATAGTGAACACTTTCATTCCATTTTGGGCGCAGCCGGCGCCACCATAGGCCATAGTAGGAATTACGGCTATAGTGGCGCACAGTGAGTAACTTTGGCGCCGTCAGAAGACGGAGCTGCAGTTACTTATAAAACACTGTAATTCCGCCTCCAGCAATTGCTGGAAGCCGAATTATTTCATTCCCCACCATCCATGGTGCCCTGGAAGGGGAATAGTATTTAACATCGCCGAAAACTTGTGCAGGAGCAGGATAAGCCATACCGGCTGTATCCTGCGCCCAAGTCTCCTGGCACCGATTCCTCTCGTACACATTCAAAGTGCATTCACTCTGGGAGAAGTGTACATTTTGTATGTATGTATCCAGCACTGGCTGGATAGTGTAATGGTTAAGGGCTCCGCCTCTGACACAGTTGACCTGGGTTCGAATCTCGGCTCTGCCTGTTCAGTAAGCCAGCACCTATGCAGTAAGGAGTTCTTTGGGCGAGACTCCCTAACACTGCTGCTGCCTACTGAGTGTGCTCTAGTGGCTGCCTCACAAGCGCTTTGAGTCTGACAGGAGAAAAGCACTATACAAAAAAAAGGAATTATTAAATTTTCCTTTTTTTTTTTTTACGATAGTAGTCCTTTAGCCACTTATCATTCCGGGTACAGTATATCTATGCCTCCGGAGACTTCATCTTAGCTCCAGGGGTGTAGATATATACGTACATTGCCACAATCCCCACTGCGCACACTCCCCGTGCATTCTCATCGCCAGCGGTTAGTGCACTGATTGGTGAATGAGAAAACATGTTCCCATTCACTGATCAAAGTGCCTGTGATCAGTGATCACCAGCATCAATGAGATGCCGGTAGTCATTGAGAAAGTCAAAGTGAAGACACACACGCTACATTTCCTGTGTACTGTTCACAGTAAACAACAATTATTTGGGTGGGGGGAGGGGGTATTCTAGTGGCCAAATAATAAAATTACACATACATACACCAAATTAGATACAATATCAGATTAATTAACCCCTTACTACTCCCCTCACATAGTTACCAAAATAAAGCACTTGTATAAAAAATAAGAAAAAAAAAAGTGACAGTTAAAAATAAAAACAAAAAATAGTTACATTAGGGACTTTTTTTTAATATGTATGTCATGAGGGTATATTACTGTTATTTTTTTGCAAATAAGCACTTGTAATTATTGACAGAGACAAAACAGAAAAAAATACACCTTTATTTCCAAATAAAATATTGTCCCCATACATTGTACTAGAGGCATAATTTAAACATTGTAATAACCAGGACAAATGGGAAAATAAAATGTGTGGGTTTTAAACACGGTAGCACTTTTTAATTTAAAACTATAATAACTGACGAGTGACGACTGAGAAATAATTATTTTTTCTATTATTTTTTAATTATTCCTGTTAAAATGCATTTTGAATAAAATAATTCTTAACAAAAAGTACCACCCAAAGAAAGCCTTATTGGTGGCGAAAAAAATATAAGAAGATATAGATCACTTCGTTGTGATAAGTCATAATAAAGTTATTGGCGAATGAATGGGAGGAGCACCGAAAGGTGAAAATTGCTTTGGTCCGTAAGGGGAAAAAACCCTCAGTGGTCAACTGGTTAATTAATAAAAGCCATGGGAAAGAAATGTCTTTCTCCATATTCGCTTGGAATACCACATTTTAATTTAAACCTTGCTGCACACTAATACCATTTTTTAATTTATACCTGAAGCTCTCCTGCCAGCCACCCCCCTTTCCACTGGCCTTCCAGTAATTAATACATGAGTTCCCTGCAAGAGCCATTCACTCCAGAAATATTACCTTACTCGTCTTGTACTCCCATCAGCCCGGAATAGAGTTTTCTGGCTCCCAATGCACAATTACATAGTAGGCACAGGAACATGATTAAACCTGGGGAAGATGGCATTTGAAGTCTGCGCCAAGTCCAAGGAAAATTAAAGAACAATGTACCTCTTGTAAATGAGCCTCTTTCTTCTTTGATGACAAATTCAAGTGTTTCTCTAAGATGGAATAATATTTCTCACTCTCTTTGTCGAACTTCTTCTTTCCTTCCTGGAACATAAAAGGTATCGAAATTCAGCATGAAATAGTAATTACAGGCTAACAAGCTTAGCATGCCTAAAGGACCACTAAAACTAAAAATACAAGCCGATGAAATATGTAACAACATCTTGTAACCGATGATTAGCGTACGGCAGGCTTTCGCAAACCGTGGCTCTCAAGCTGTTCAGGGACTAGAAATTCCGCCATATGTGGGGGGGAGGGGCAGGATGGGACGTATAGTTCTGCA
Organism: Hyperolius riggenbachi; assembly: GCF_040937935.1. Taxonomy (NCBI): domain Eukaryota; kingdom Metazoa; phylum Chordata; class Amphibia; order Anura; family Hyperoliidae; genus Hyperolius; species Hyperolius riggenbachi. Next base: position 61,061,489 of record NC_090647.1, read on the forward strand.
ATACAAAACCGTAAGTTGAGAGAGCCTGGTATATAAGCTTGAACACTGAAGGAAATCTAAATGTTTGTATAAAGTAAAAAAAAAAAAAAAAAGGAAAAAAATTCTCCTTAGGCAGGAGATGCGATGGAGCACCTGAATAGAGGTGGTAACAGGGTGTGTCTAGTCTGCAGATGAACTGCTTAAATTCTGCAAATGTACTTTTGGGTGTGTTGTTCGCAAAAAAATATATACCGTATATAATTTTAGAGAGGAACTGTAGTGGAAAAAAAACAATGTAAAAAATACCTTTTTTACTTTTTTATAATATCCATTTATAAGTTATTTAGTCAGTGTTTGCTCGTTGTAAAATCTTTCCTCTCTCTGATTTAGCAGAAGTGGCAACATCTTTAGTCCTGTCAGGTGCAGCTCTGTGGAATGTTTATGAAAATTGAGAAGCCAGTGAAAATAATGCCTGGTCTCTCAGAATGCTCTGGAAGGAGAATTCTGGATAGCTAAACAGCCTAAGATTTGACATTGCTGGAAGGGTGGGGCTACATACCAATATACAGCAATATATATATTAGGATATATATTATATTATACTATAGGAAGTGTTTCTGATGCTGAAACCAGGAAAATTACTGTAAAACTGGGTATCTTGAACAATTTACTGCATTTTACGATATGTCACTACAGTGCCTCTTTAAGAATGTTAAATTCTAAAAGAAACTGTTTGGAACTAATACCGTATATCCCCTCCCCACACTTTCGTTCTAAGCTACGCGTTTCATCACTTTGGTGACTCATCAGGGAATTTCACGGACTCATAGCTGCCTGCTTACACCCAATCAGCCTAAACCACTCCCCCCTTGGTCACCTGTGCATGCAGGAAGGGGAGTAATTACTCAGCTAAAGCCATGCCTCCCCACTGAATGACAGCCTATCGTGGCTTGGGACTGACTGGAAGGGGTTATAGGGAGTGATCAGGCAACAGGAGATTGCTGAGAAAGAAATGAAAAGACGTACATTTATACAGGAGGTATTTCCTATTGCTTTTTTTTTTTTTTTTTTTTTTACAAACATCCAATGTTCTTATGCATAATTCATATAAAATAATGTTCTGTTGAATGCGTATTAAAACCGGTGACTGAATCTGCACTTCAAATGTGGGACAGAATAGAGAGTCGCATGTGGTCGCTGAAGTGAGGAACTGGCTACATGGGGAACGATTTGATCTTTGAAGTTTAGTTCCACTTTAAAACAGTCTCCAGGGGGTACTTCCTGTACAACACACACCTCACCGATTGCTGCCAGCCAACAGAATATTAATGCAAACCATAGGCAATAGCAACTGAGCCCACGATAAAAAATTCATAATCAGAGGATACCTTCAGAGAAACCTGCATGTCAATTGCTTTGCTTTGACTTCAGCAGCCTCTACATACAGCCCTCAGCTATTTCCATTAAACCGGTCGGAGGCTTCAAACTATGGCTTGATTTCCTCTCCCTTACATAATTTAGCAGCCGAGTTCAGAAAACATTGATCCGTTTTTATTGAAGCTGGAATGGATGCAAATATGCAGATCGGATTGTTAGTTGCTCAGTCACAATGGGCAGGGATGCATCTTAAAGGGGCATTATGGCGGAAAATGTTTTAAAACTGACATGTGACATGATGAGATAGACATGTGTATGTACAGTGCCTAGCACACAGATAACTATGAGGGGTTCCTTTTTTTCCTTCTCTGCCTGAAAGAGTTAAATATCAGGTATGCAAGTGGCTGACTCAGTCCTGACTCAGACAGGAAGTGACTACAGTGTGACCCTCACTGATGAGAAATTAACCTTTTTATCTCTTTCTTGCTCTCAGAAGCCATTTTCTGCTAGGAAAGTGTTTTATAGTTGGAATTTCTTATCAGTGAGGGTCACACTGTAGTCACTTCTGAGTCAGGACTGAGTCAGCAACCTGCATACCTGATATTTAACTCTTTCAGGCAGAGAAAGAAAAAAAGGAACACAGCATAGTTATTTGTGTGCTAGGCACTGTACATACCCATGTCTATCTCATCATGGCCCATGTCAGTTCGGGTATCCTTTAAATATGTGCAAACATATACAAATAAGAAGTACGTTTTTTCCAGAGTAAAATGAGTCATAAATTACTTTTCTCCTATGTTGCTGTGACTTACAGTAGGTAGTAGAAATCTGACAGTAGCGACAGGTTTTGGCCTAGTCCATCTCTTCATGGGGGATTCTCAGAGATTTATTTATTTTCAAAAGCACTTAGTGAATGGAAGTTGCACTGTCCAACTACCAAAACACTGTGTAGGGAGCAGGGAAGCTGGCCAGTATCATTGTTTAAATCATTTTTAGGGAATATCTTTATAAAGAATAAAATCCTTGCTGAGAATCCCCTATGAAGAGATGAACTAGTCCAAAACCTTTCGCTTCTGTCAGATTTGTACTACCTACTGTAAGTGACAGCAGCATAGGAGAAAAGTAATTTATGGCTCATTTTACTTGCACTTCTTATTTGTCTATGTTTGCACATATTTTAAATTTTACAATTTTTCATCATAGTGCCACTTTAATAACAATTTCGCTTTAATGTGGGATTGTTAGCAATAAAATCAAATTTCATTTACCCACTGCTCTGTGTTTATTATACAGCCTGCAACCGGACCCCACATTGCAAGTATTCCAATATAATCATAAATGTTTCTGCTGTGATAAGCCATATCTCAGTCAGCCTGGCTTTATTTGGTGCATTGCCAAGGAGAGAAAAGCTTGTCATATACCCTCCCACATTCCTGCTCCTCACTGACTGGCCGAGGGCAGTTCAGTGTGAAGCTGCTCAAATAGGATCTATGCTGTGCTCACATGTGTTTACAAAGCAAGATAGATATGACAGTGCAGTTTCTAGGATAAAAAAAACAGTAAGGGAGGAAATGACATCAGGATTGACTTCAGTCAAGGTAGTAAAATTGGAAAATGCCTGAAAGTTTTCTCTTTATTAAAACGAACATGCAATTTTGCATTACGTGGAATTGTGCGTGTGACCCCAGCCTTATGCACGATGGATACAATTCTGATCTGCTCATCATGCAGTAAGACTTAACGCACGTTCTGCTTAACACAGTTTACTGCATACACCTCATAATGTGAAAGGGACTTTAGTATGTTATACTTTAGGATCAATGGGAATTAGCCTAGTCAGCCGGGACATGCTGAGAAAGAGAGGTGGTCTACTACACGTCCACCCTATTCATTGTTCTACTCGTGTATCACTAGCCGTGTTTCCCCGAAAAGAAGACAGTGTCTTATATTAATATTTGCTCCAAAAGATGTGTTAGGCTTATTTTCAGGGGATGTCTTATATTTCTATGAACACACAAGTTTCTGTGCTGTCCTCCTGCCTTCCCTACTGTTCCACCTCTTCCTCTGCTGGATCCACCTCTTGTGTGCCTGTGTCCCCTTTTACCTTTAGTGTCCTCCTGGTGCCCCCCTCTGTACCCCTGTCCTCCTCTATCCCCTGTCTTCCCGTGTGCCGTCCCCCCCCTATGTCCTCTGCTGTGTCTAACGCCGTCCCCCTACATCCTCCTCTTACCCCCAGCTCCATGTCGAGTTGTCCTCCATGTTCTTCAATGTTGCCGTGCATCCTCTTGTTTCCCCCAGTTCTATGTCACTGTGTCCCCGAGCTTCAGCCTACTGGGAAGAAGTACGTCAACATGTGTTTCGACTGGAGCTGATGGTCTTGCAGGTGGAACCATAGCTCCGTTATTGGGCCAATCACTGCACTCACTGTATAGTAGCGAGTGCAGTGATTGGCCCAGTGATGGAGCCATGGTCCTGCCTGTGAGACCATCAGTTCCAGTAATAACACAAGCTGCCATATTTTTCCCCCTTACTGCCGCTAGGGCTTATTTTCGGGGTAGGGCTTATATCTCGAGCATACTTAAAATCCCTGCTAGGACTTACTTTTGGAAGATGTCTTAATTTCAGGGAAACAGGGTATTAGAGCCATGAAAGTCATATAAAGTGTAGATATTCTCTTTCCAAAAGTTGGCTCATTTGCACAAATTGCCCCTTCACTGTGACCAGCTGAACCAACCAAAGAAAGTGCAGCAATGCCCCTGGATAAGCACGTACAATCAGAAGCATGACAGATTATTGCACTGCAATAATGAAACTCTGTAAATTGGTGACTGGAAAAGTCATTTATGTGGAATTATAGGATACAGAGTCTGAACTCGATGACTTCACTTCACGGAGCTGCTCATTGGGAAAATATGCGATCGTGGAACGCATTCCTGGATTCTGCTCAGTCTGCTAATGAGGAGCGTAATTAAACACGAAATGCCACAATGCTGACATATCTTCTATGGCTATAGAACGCAGCACGATCTGCAATGGGTTTTGCTCGTGCTTGGAAAAAAGGGGCAATGTTTTAAAGAGACTCTGTAACAAAATTTTCATCCATATTTCTTCTATCCTATAAGTTCCTATACCTGTTCTAATGTGCTCTGTCTAACTGCAGCTTTTCCTAGTTGCACAGTGGCTGTATTATCTCTGTTCTATGATCTAATCTTCTATCTTCTGTCGGGTCTGTCGGCTGCGGCAGTCAAGCTGGAATGTGCTGTGCTGCTTGTGATTGGCTAGAAGCTACACACACCCTCTCCAGGCCACCTGCACACTCTGCATGACTCACACACTAAGCTCCTCTCAGCCTATCACTTGCTATGTCTTTTGTTTGTAAACACTGCATAAAAATGGCAATTACAAGCCAGGATTGCAGCAGGGAGTGGCAGAAACAGCAGAGAGGGGCCCAGGAGAACATGATGAATAGAATGGTATGCTTTTTATTGTAAGAATTTTACAGTACAGATTCTCTTTAAAAAAAGGCTTTCTACATGAAATGTCTACTTGAGATTGTCCTGCAAGAGATATACAGGATTCTACGGCTGGATAGTGTACTGGTAAAGGGCTCTGTCTCTGACACAGGCAACCTGGGTTTGAATCTCGGCTCTCTCTGTTCAGTGAGCACATACCTATTAAAGGGAACCTAACTGAACCTAAGAAAAAGTGTTTCACTCACCTAGGGCTTCTATCGGCCCCCTGCAGCCCTCCTGTGCCCACGCCGTCACTCACCCATTCTGCGGTCCCCTGCAGCGGCTCAGTTCCGATTTCGGTCACTGGGCCTATTGATGGCCACGTGCATCCTCGATTACCCTCCCGTCGCCAGGAGTGTCCTGCACAGTACAAAAAATTCTCGTACTGCGCAACGGGAGCGGGGTTGAGGACGCGCACAGCCAGGCAGGTGCAGTGGCCATCAACTGGCCCAGTCGTCGCAACTGAAACACTTTGAGGGACCCGTGGATCGTTATGTGACGGTGCGGGCACAGGAGGGCTGCCCCAGGTAAGTGAAACTCTTATTTTTTTTAGGGTCAGTTAGGTTCCCTTAAAGTAAGGAGTCCTTTTGCAAGGCTCCCTAACACTGCTGCTGCCTACTGAGCATGCTCTATGGGCTGCAGCTCAAGCACTTTGAGTCCCTCAGGAGAAAAGCTCAGTATAAATGTTATTTGTCTTGACAGTGTCTTACCTTGCAGTGCTACAGTCAAGGCCGGATTTACACTGTTTGTGCCCCATAGGCCAAGTATGCTGTTTCTCCCCTTTCTGTGGTCCTCTCATTCCATGTGCAGCCCCCTCTTCCCTGTGTAACATCCATGTACAGCAGCCCATTTCTTTCATGAACAGCGTCCTTGGGCATCAGTTTCCCTTTTTCATGTGTGGTTTCCCATTTTCAGCCTCCTCTTTCATATGTAGCAACCCCTCTTTCATGCCTAGACGCCACCTAAGGCTGCAGCCGCCCTAGGCCCCTGCCTTTGTGGCCCTTCCAGAAATCTGGCCTGGCTACAGTCCCAGGCTCAACTCTTGCCCAGGACATCTGCATGGAGTTTGTACCTTATATTACACCATGCCGGGAACACCCAATTTTCCTTCTACATCACAAAAACATACTGTCCGTTTAACTTTTCTTCCCCTCACACTGGACCTAGACCTTGATAGGGTCAAACGTTGATATGGGTAATACCTTTTTGAATAACTGTACATAGTTTTCTCACAAGGTTTTACAATTATTGCCCTTATTTAATTCCCCTGTTCTCCTAGGTTTTCTCTCAGGAAGTAATTTGTTATCTTCTGTTTAAAATAACTTTTCATCATGCTGTAGTTTAAAAAGTACCAAAAAGTAGGTAAAAAAGTACTGTCACAATGATTCTGAGTATTTTCTTGCATACTGGTGGCTTAAAGAGACACTGAAGCGAAAAAAATATATATGATATAATGAATTGGTTGTGTACTATGAATAATTACTGGAAGATTAGCAGCAAAGAAAATATTCTCATATTTTTATTTTCAAGTATATAGTGTTTTTTCTAACATTGCATCATTCTCTAATATGTGCAGATTACACAACACTCAGCATTCAAAATGATTCTTTCAGAGCAGTCTTTGAACTAATGACCTCTCCTCTGGCAGAGAAAAAGTAAATAGTTAACTAACAGTTGAGATAATAAAAGTCAGAAAACAGCCCTCTCCACTACTTTTGAAAGTCGTAGAGCTTAATGGCTTTTTTGTAAAGAGATAACAACTGGAGTTTCTTAACTCTTCCTGTACTGGAAACAATTAGACTGATGTATCTGATCTTAATGTTTTATTTCTTAGCTGTACTACACATATAATTCATAATATCATAGTTTTTTTTTCGCTTCAGTGTCTTTTTAACCACCTGAGCGGTCTGGACGAGCTGAGCTCGTCCAACACCGCCGGAGGTCGCTGCTCAGGCCCTGCTGGGCCGATTTTAATCAAATAAAGTGCAGCACACGCAGCCGGCACTTTGCCAGCCGCGTGTGCTGCCTGATCGCCGCCGCTCTGCGGCGATTCGCCGCGAGCAGCGGCGAAAGAGGGCCCCCCTAGCCGCCTGAGCCCTGCGCAGCCGGAACAAAAAGTTCCGGCCAGCGCTAAGGGCTGGATCGGAGGCGGCTGACGTCAGGACGTCGGCTGACGTCGATGACGTCACTCCGCTCGTCGCTATGGCGACGATATAAGCAAAACAAGGAAGGCCGCTCATTGCGGCCTTCCTTGTTTATTCTGGGCGCCGGAGACGATCGGAAGATCGCCTCCGGAGCGCCCTCTAGTGGGCTTTCATGCAGCCAACTTTCAGTTGGCTGCATGAAATAGTTTTTTTTTTATTTGAAAAAAACCCTCCCGCAGCCACCCTGGCGATTTAATCAGAACGCCAGGGTGGTTAAAAGGTATTTTATTGATGAGGCGTAAAATATCATCAAGGAGAAAAAGGGAATTGAATAAGGACTGAAGTCTCTTCTTCAGAGGTGATATAGGACTAGATCAAAACTCTCATTAAAGCATACCTTAAGCATGAATTGAAATTGAAATGAGATACTTACCTTTTCCAAGCACGATATTCCTGAACGGTTATGTTGGGAATACACCATAAGTTTTTTCAGCAGATAGATGGTTCAATAGATAATTTCCGACATGTCCGATCTTATTTTTGATCGATTTTCTGAACGATTTCTCATAGAAGTGAATGGAAATTGATAAGAAAATCGATTGGACAATAAATCGACTGAAAAACCTCATCGTGTATTCCCAGCATTAGATATCTCCATGCATGCATATTGAAATTGTTCCAAGATAGAGGATTGAGATTGTTCCTTTTGGGTGCATACTGGGTGGTTTGATCCATACCTGTGTGGCTTCCTACATCCTATGCGGCTGCCTACATTCCGTGTGGCTAAACCTACATCCTGTGTGGCTAAACCTACATCCTGTGTGGCTAAACCTATATCCTGTGTAGCTAAACCTACATCCTGTGTGGCCAATTACATCCTGTGTGGCAACCTACAACCTATGTGATTACCTACATCCTGCGTGGCTACCAGCATTCTGTGTAGTTACCTACATCCTGAGTAGCTACCTTCATTTTGTGTGCCTACCTACATGCTGTGTGGTTACATACATCCTGCATGGTTACCTAGGCCCTGTGTGGCTACATACATACTGTGTGGCTTCCTACATCCTGTGTTACAACCTACTTCCTGTGTGGTTACCTTCATCCCATGTGTCTACCTGCATCCTGTGTTGCACCCTACCTCCTATGTGAATACCTACTTCCTGCGTGTTTACCCACATCCTGTGTGGCTGCCTACATCTTGTACGGCTACGTACATACTTTGTAGCTACTTGCATCCTATGTGGCTACCTACTTCCTGTGTGGCTATGTACATACTATGTGGGCTACCTACTTCCTGTGTGGTTACCCAAATTTGGTTTGGCTACATACATACTGTTTAGCTACTTTCACCCTGTGTGACTATCTACGTCCTGTGTGGCTACCTACATCCTGCGTGGCTACCTACATCCTGTGTGGCTACCTACATCTTTTGTTGCTACCTACATCCATGAGCATAAACAGATATTACAGTGTTTTTGTGAGTCCCAGAAGCTGGCAGCTTCAGCACGATGGAAAAATATATTTCACTTCCATCTACTTCAAAAACAATGCAATGTGATTTTTTTGGAGATAAAGATTCAAGCACCTGCTGTTTCAATTTCATCCATAAAACGTGTTTAGTGCGGGGGAAGCGAGGCAGGCTGGGCTGCTTAGCACATTCCAGTTGCTTGTTGGATCCACTTCTGCCGCACATCGTTCTGTTATTCTACTCAATGTGAAAGCAAAAGGGAATTTTCCTTTAACTCCTGCAATCCAATCTTTTCTGAACAGTCCAGGAGTCTCGAGCTCCATATTAATTATAACGGTGGAAAACACGTCACAGAAGAAAACTAATCAACATATTCATGGATAAAATGTAAGCTATGGTCATTGAAGAGAACCTGCAAATGATGCTAATGGTGTACTCTCATGAGTTACTCCGTTATAAAAGGCAAGCCCGGCAGCCATAGACCTACTACTATAGAATGGATAAGGGGAGGTCAATACTTCTATGAAAGAAAGTAAAGTGAAATGAGAGGCTCTCACTGATATATGGGGAAAGACGTGAACTTTTTTACCAACATTTATCGTCTGTAGAAGATTGTGGGGTTGACTCACAAAGCTTTTCTCATGAAATATCTCACTGTAGTTATTTTTCACCTTAACTGTAAGTAGAGCTAATGCATGAGATAAACAGATGCGATTAAGATCACAATTAAGATTTTGTAGAAATTACATTTCTGAGAGGTGTGTTAAAGAACAAGCGACACCCATGCTAACCTAGAAATAAAAACACATATATAAGTAGATAAATACTACTTCTACTTGCATAACAGATGTATTGTGCTATCCACGTAATGATTCCTGTGAATTTTATAAAGGAAAAGCAGAAAATCCTATTCCAGGCAGTGGCCATCTTGCCAAGCTAATGCTGACATCATATCCTCCCTGACTCTTGTTTCCCCCCTCCCTTCTCTTTCTCATTGTGTATTCATTACCTGCCCTCCTGCCAGAGTCTTCAGACACTCCCACTGAGGTGTATACTAGGAACTGCACTGTCTTTTTTTTATTTACATATCCAATCACTGAGTCACCTCAGCCTTGCTTGTAAACACAAGTAATCAGAGGGTGTTTCTGATAAGCATGCTAATCAAAATTGTGGCAGTGACAAAACTAAATGGTAGGGCATACACTCCCAATAAGCAAATAAACACATTTATTCATAAAAATATATGTTAAAATTGCATGGGATGGCCACCACGTCACACCATACCCACTCAGATCACCATCCACACCGACAGCCACACGCCGGCATCTATCCCTAATATTGGTAAAGTTATACAAAAGGTATATCCATTTGCATGCAACAAGCATGCCGTGTCCACATCTAAAAAAGGAGCAAAAGGGGGAAAGCAAGGGCTAAATGCAGAGGCAGCCCAGCAATGTTAGCATCAGCTTGAATATTAGTGTTGCAAGTAACATGCATCAGACAGTTCATCCCTCAGAATGCGGCATATCAAGCACAGATGCCACAATGTTTAGCCACCAGGTTATTGCCAGAGTATGTCCAGAGGTGGTCACAAAACCTCCATCTCATAGGAATGTGCAAGGCAAATAATCTCGCCATAACAACAGAAGTGCATAGATAGGTTCATCTCCCCATACTCCTGGCATGCTTCTAGGCTTCCTGGGATGTGGTCTGCAGAGTGGAAGATGTAGGTCCACCATAGGTCTTATCAAGCAAATGTGGGCGGCTGGCAGTCCCCAAGTCGCAAACAGTGCTGTGTCTGTTCCATATACTGTATGTGGCAATGTGGCTGGGGGAGGCTGTTTGCGGGAGCCTCACTGTGATGCCTGAACGGAGGTCGGAACGACGTGGCATCCCATGCAAGGCGGGCAGTTTCCCCGACGTTTCGCAGGCTTCCGGCTTTCTCAAGGGGCGTGGCTACCTTCGCCTATGACTTCCTCTATTATCCATTGTAGCAACCAATCACACACATGCATCCCTCCGCCCACCACACATCGTATGGATTCCTGTCAGATTCGACTAGACAGGCATCTGACAGAAATCTATCTGATGGTCGAATCTGCTGCAAATCTATAAGTGTATGGCCACCTTTAGGCATTGTTCTACTCAGCAGGAGATAACCTGAAGACAATGCACCAGAGATAATGACCAGTCTCTACAGAAAATCTAACAGAAAAATCTAACAGAAAATTGTATGGTGTGTACTAGGCATAAGGGAGTCTTGCCCAAAGTCTCCTCACTGAGTGCAGTGTGATAGCTTAGTAAAAAAAAAAAAGTTCTTTAAGGTCACCGTTTTCAAAAATCTGGATTGCTGACCTGAAACAGCTATGGTGAAGGCATTATTACCAGGCCCTGTGGGAGGGTCAGATTGGTTTGCATCATCATACTGTTCAGATTGCAAGGTGCAGGGCACTGACTGCATTCTTATGAAAAAACTGAAGCCTAGAACCAGGAAAGTCTGTGGTGCAAGAAATAACTGGTATAGGGGCTCCTGGATAGGTTAATAAAAGGAAATCATACACATATAATACAAGCTCGGCTGCTGACTAGATTTGCTTGTGTGAATTAGCAGTCAATGGGAATTAGCACTGACAATTTGATCAAACAAATGTTGCGCCACCTAATACACTTAAAAAAAGTACCTAAAACCTTTCACTTTAAAATTCATATATATATATATATATATATATATACAAACAATAAAGTCCAGACCAAACAATGGAGTGCGCGGTGTTAAGTCCTCTTAAAGTGCTTGAATAAATTTAGATCCACTACGCGCTTCGGTATCTGCAAAGACAATCTTATATAGTGTAAACCTATTTAGCTGTAATACATCACATCACACATCAACCGTGCAGGTGACAAATAATTGTCCACTCGTGGTCCCCACCACCTCTAGTACAAGAGCGGCTCACCAGATTGCAGCCACCAAATTACAGGTGAAATCCTCGCTCAATATGTGGACCTCTTGGTACATCAGTAATTCACATCCACCATAAGATAAAATAGGCCTTTATTCCTCACTAAAACAGAGTAAAAACTTTCATAGAGCAACACATCTGTTACATGAAAAACCACACTGCGCTTCTCGCGCCCTGCATTCACTTACAAGCTCCAGATGGATGGATACACTGGCGTATCACAGCGTCAAGGCTGTAGAATCCGGTACGTGTTTGTGTTAGATCTGTGCACGGCGTCCCGCTCGATCGACTTCCATCATCCAGTACCTCACCAAGACTTCCGCGTTGTGCGCAAGGCGTACTGGCTCCGCCCTACGCGTTCCGTCATCACGACTCATCAGATGACGATCAGATTGTTTTTGCAGATACGGAAGCGCGCAGTGGATCGAAATGGGAATTAGCAGTCAAAGTGAAGCATGTGATAAGTTTGGTCAGATTTCTAACACTCTGATTTGCCGTGATCACTTCCTGCTTCCGCAGGTAGCAGAAGAGACACATGATTGAGTCCAGCAAATCAGAGTCTCACAAATCTGTCACATGATGAAACTGATCACATGCCTTTCCATGGTTCATACGGCATATGAATGACTCTTCTACTGAAGAAATATTTGCGCTTGAAGTCGGTCTTTAAGATTTTGTAGCAATTCTCTGTGCCCCTTTAAAGAGAGCCCGAGGTGGGCTCATAAAATGAAAAAAAAAAAAGTAAGCTACTTGATTCGGGGGGCTGAGCTGATCAAGTAGCATCAAAAGATGCCACTCCTATGGGCCGTATTGGCCCACTTGCACTTCGGTGACCTCTGGGTCATGACGCCGGATAGAGACATTCATTCTCTCACCAGCACGCAGAGAGGCGGGGGAGTGGCAGGAGGCGCGGATAGGGAGAGAGAGCTGCCCAATGGCAGCTCTGGAGACCTTGTAGGAACACTCCTGGGGGGCGTTTTGAACAGGGAATGCCTTTCCCCTGTGTTTACCTCCGAGATGGCGACAAATAATTTCCCCAATCTCGGAGGCTATAACGCGACGGTGGGGAAGCAGAGAACATGCCTCTGTGTCCCATCTGCCCCCCAAAGAACCACCTTGGGTTCTCTTTAAAGTTGGATTGTCAGCCACAAAATTTAATTCCATTTACCCACTGCTCTGTTTATTATGCAGTCTACAACCTGACCCTGCACTGCAATCATTTTAATTTAAACATCAATGTTTCTACGGTAATTAATCTTATCTCAGTTAGCCTGGCTCTATTCTGGTACATTGCCGAGGAGAAGGAAGCTTGTTATCTCCCCTCTCACATTCCTGCTCCTCACTGATTGGCTGAGGGCAGTTCAGTGTGACATGAGGCTGAGAAGGGAATTACACCTCACCCCTGTGCAGAAGCTTCTGTAATCTGATCTATGCTATGCTCACATGTGTTTACAAAACAAGCTAGCTATGACAGTGCAGTTTCCAGGAGAAAAAAAAGAGTAAGGGAGGAGATGACATCCGGATTGGCTTCAGTCAGAGGCTGTAAAGATGGAAAATGCCTGGAAAAGTGTTCTCTTTATGTACTATACAACATTCACTGAAATCAAAACATGGACAGTACAATACCTATGTTTTTAAATTGTTTTACTTGTTATGTAATAAAGACGGTTTACACTTAGATGTGCCGTACATCTCTTTCATGTCACTATCCTACTGGACTCCTCTTTGGCGAGTCTCTGCGACCTCAGGATATCTACTATATTCCAGAGGAATCTGTGGTGTGCAACATCGCTGGTGAAACGACACCATTTGAAAGTTCTGCGGACCATCTATCAAACTCGTTTACAACCTTATAATGTGGGTTGTTGGAGTCTGGTAAGCCTTGCTTCTTTACCTTTTTGTTCGAAGATCCTTTATACCAGAAAATGATGAAAGCTGTATTACTATAGACCTGCGCTGACTTTATATATTCAGAATTGTAACCTTGTCTGCTTCCATGAAAGCAGGAAGCAGCCACACTGCAGATTTATGTGTACCAGCTGTGACATGGAAATGTTTTTTTCTTTAAAGGTTATTATGCTGTTGCTTATCTTTTAGAGCAGAGAGGAAGTTCGGAGTTCAGGTCCCGCATACTTTAATATTTGCCTCGGTAAGGCGGAAGCCTCTGGACCCTTAAGAGGCTCCCCCCATCCTCCGCAGCCAAGCCGAACAAGTAATGGGACCCCCAAAGTGTGGCCTCTCTGCACCTGCGCAGTAGCACAGACCTGCATCTTTTAGAGCAGAGAGGAAGTCCTGGGTTTGGGTCCACTATAACTTACCAGATACACATAGGGCCAGATTTATTAAAGCATTACCGACAGTTTTTTCTTCTAAAACTGTTCTAACCAGCAGATGAACAGTTCTGCATGATAGTAAGAAACTTCTTAAATCCTACGTAATAGCAGCAGTTTAGCGTGGATTTCTAGAGCTGCACTACAGTTAAAGTGAACCAGAGACGAAGAACCCTCATGTATTTTACCATATAGATCAGTGGGAACATTAGAGAAAACACCTACCATGCTTTCTGTCTCATTCTGCACGCACGGCTTGCTTCTAATCAGACCTGATAAAATCCAGACTGAGCATTCAGTCTGGCTTTGCTATAATGACTCAGCTATAATGATTCCTGAGCAGAGCCAGAAGGGGGCAGGCTTGGACTTGAAAAGACACTAGAGAACACAGACTGAGCTATAAATATTCCTGAACAAAGCCAGACTGAATGCTCAGTCGGGAATTTTATCAGGGCTGATTAGAAGCAAGCTGTGCAGTGCAGAATGAAACAGAAAGCAGGGTAGGTGTTTTATCTACTGTTCCTACTGATATATATGGTAAAATACATTAGGGTGCCTCGACTCTGGTTCCCTTTAAGAAAAGTGCAAATCCATCCCTAAACTGCTGCAGATTAAGAAGTGCTTCATAGCAGTTCTCCAGATAGTGCAGGCTGCACATGATTTGTGAAGGGCTCCTCCCCCTCACTCAGAGCCTGCTGACAGCAGATGTGTTGGTGGCTAGGGATGGCCCTGCTTAGGAAAACTCATGGAAAAGCATGTGATCAGTCTGATCAGCTGACATATTTTTAAGGCTCTCTTTTTGCTGGTCATGATCATGTGCTAAACCAGGAAGTCATCACAACAAATCAGAATCTTAAAAATCTATCAGCTGATCAAACTGATCACATGTTTCTCTATGAGTTCTCCTAGGCAGGGCCATCCCTATTGGGGAGGTCAGCAACAGTAATTTCCCTCACACACTGCACTGCCTGAGAGACCTTCCTAACTACTCCCATTCCTAACAGTGTAAGAAATAATCTGCACTATTTAATGATTTCTTAGGATGTCTAAGACAGTTCTGCACGGATTTTAAAACCTACTAATATTTTGTCTCAGACACTTGATAAATGTCCCCCATAAACTTTCAATTCGCTCTATTGGTTCTTCGTTCAGCGTCTCTTTGCTACATAAGAACATGTGGTGAGGTGAAGACTAGTATGCTGCACAGCTTGACAGAGTCCAACTGCCAGAAACAGCATGCTGTCATCAGCTTAGGGCGCGCTCTCATCATGTGCTGTGCTGTCAGCCTTGATGCACCACACATGGTGTGCGATCTCCATGGTAACACGAAAGTCCACAAACGTTGATGTTCCCCTTCACAGTACAGCATGCGTTCCCTTTCGCTGTGATGTAACCTGTCTGGGAACATTTTTACAGATGACGTATGTGGTCTCTCATCAACTTTTATTGTTGCCGCTGGCATCCACTTTATAGTGCAACTCATTGCGCACAGCGTGTTGTGAAAGACACGTTCGCTAAATTGCACTCGTGCACATAGAACATAGCATTAGGCATCTTTCACATGGGCGTAGGATTCGTCGCCGGTCGGCTGCTACCGTACACCGGCCAGGCTCTTGCTGCTACTCAGCCGTGCTCATATACCGTGTTTCCCCAAAAATAAGACAGTGTCTTATATTAATTTTTGCTCCAAAAGACGAGCTAGAGCTTGATTTCAGGGGATGTCATATTACTCCTGCCTTCCCCACTGCGCCACCTCTTCCTCTTCTGGATCCACCTGTCCTCTGTCCCTGTGTTCTCATAGTGTCCCCCTCTGTCCCTGTGTTCTCATAGTGTCCCCCTCTGTCCCTGTGTTCTCATAGTGTCCCCCTCTGTCCCTGTGTTCACCTTTATGCGTACGTTAAAAAAGAGCGCCGGGAAAAAAGGGCGCAGGGTTTTAAAAGATAATCATGAATAACGTTTAAAAAAAATTTGTGTTATATTTCGTTTAAAAATAATGTTTTATAAAGTTATAAATCATTAAATAATGTGTATAAAATCGGCAATTTTAAAAACGTTAATCTTCCCTGTTTAAAAATTGAAATTTATAATAACGTTTTATAAAACATTAATAAGAATTTTACTAAAGCTATACCTAACCCTACTCTCACACAGAACCCTCCCTGTACCTATCCCTAACCCCTAGACCCCCCTGTTGGTGCCTAACCCTAAGACCCCCCTGTTGGTGCCTAAACCTAAGACCCCCCTGTTGATGCCTAAACCTAAGACCCCCCTGTTGATGCCTAAACCTAAGACCCCCCTGGTGGTGCCTAACCCTAAGACCCCCCTGTTGGTGCCTAAACCTAAGACCCCCCTGTTGATGCCTAAACCTAAGACCCCCCTGTTGATGCCTAAACCTAAGACCCCCCTGGTGGTGCCTAACCCTAAGACCCCCCTGTTGGTGCCTAAACCTAAGACCCCCCTGTTGGTGCCTAAACCTAAGACCCCCTGTTGGTGCCTAAACCTAGGACCCCCCTGGTGGTGCCTAAACCTAAGACCCCCCTGTGATAAGCATTAATAACGTTTTAAAAAAAATATGGTGCGGTTTTTCGTTTAAAAATGTAAAAAAAAAAAATTGTACGGTTTTTCGTTTAAAAGTAATGTTTTAAAAAAATATTGTACTGTTTTTCGTTTAAAAATAATGTTTTAAAATTTATAAATCATTAAATAATGTGTAATCATGAGAAACAGTAATAAAACATTAAAAGTCTCCGGGCGCCGCTTTTAAAACGTTATTTTTCTCCGGCGCCCTTTTTTCCTGTTGGGCACCGATTAAACGATATTTATTATGGGAGTAAATGGCGGCGCCCTTTTTGTCCACCTGCCTCATGCGCCCAAATTTCCTGCTTCCCACCTTTATCCCCTGTCCTCCATTGTCTCCCATGTGTACCCCCCGTGTCTTCTGCTGTCCCCATGAGTCCCCCTTGTTTTCCACTGTACCTGTGTCCTCCTTCTGCTACATCCTCCATGCTGCACTGTCCCCATGTCCTCCGATGTCCCCTATCTCCATGCCGCACTGTGTCCCTAGTGCAGCTTCAGCCTATGGGGGAGAAGTACGGCAACGGATGTTTCTATTGGAGCCAATGGTCTCATGGGCGTTATCATGGCTCCGTTATTGGACTAATCACTACATTCGATGGGTAGCAGCGAGTGCAGTGATTGGCCCAATAACGGAGGCATGGATACATAACTGCGGCTAGGGCTTACTTTCGGGGTAGGGCTTATATTTTGAGTAAAACTCAAAACTTCAACTAGGGCTTATTTTCAGGGCATATCTTTTTTCCGGGGAAACAGAGTTCAGTATGATATCATTTTTTGCTGCCATGTAACTGCGACACATATCAAGCATTGACTCGCGAGGGGTTACAATTACAAACACTGCCGTTCCGCCACATCACACATCTAAAAGGCACTCAGTGGCCAGAAGATGGGAGGCTGTCCATGTGAAAGAGGCCTTACTTATGTCTACATACAGCTTTATTTAAGTTTTACTGGAATTTCACTTAAAGGGGAACTAAAGTGAGAGTGATATGGTGGCTGCCATATTTATCTCCTTTTTGGCTGTCCTGATGATCAATTTGGCTACAACAGTGTCTGAATCACACCAGAAACAAGCATGCAGCTAATCTTGTCAGATCTAACAATAATGGTCTATGGCTAAAAGTATTAGAGGCAGAGAATCAGCAGGATATCCAGGCTACCGGTATTGCATCAAAGTAAATAAATATGGCAGCCTCCTCTTCTCTCTCACTTCAGTTGCCACTTAATACCTTAAAGGACAACTATCATGAAAAATTGTAAAATAAAAATGCATTTACATAAAATGTACACTTCTCCTAGAGTAAAATGCACTATATTTTCTTTTTTTCTATGTTGCTGACGCTGACAATAGATAGTAAAAAGCTTACAGATCTGACAGATTTTGGACCTCCTCATGGGGGAGTCTCCGAATTACCTTTAGGACCCTTTCACACCGGTGCGGTACGTCAGATTGACGCACTGCTACCGCAGCCTAATGAAAGTCTATAGGAAGTTCATACTACCCGCGTTGCGGCACACTGCGGCGGAAGTGCCCAAATTAACGCTAGGGTATACATTCATACTGCATGGCTCCTGCGGCAATCTGCGTCGGCCCGGAAGTCATTTTAATCTATGGCGAGTGGAAGCATATTTTTACCCGAAGCAGGAAGTGACTGCAAGCGCGTGTTACTTACTGCTTGGCCGAATGCCAGACAGGGAACACTACATACTAATGCGGTGTTCCCTGAAGGCCTGTTTTGTGGCGATGCGGTGCAGCGGGAGCAACGCACGGCATCGCTAACTCCATTATACATTGTGAAACTTACCTTATTCTTTTCATAAGCAATCCCTAGAAAGAATCTATACAGAGATGGTAGCCGGCCTCCCTTCTCGCTGCACTGGCAGTGGGACGAAGCATCGGTCATTCAGTTACACCAGTCATCTGCAAACTTGGCTCTCCAGCTCTTAAAGAGACTCCGTAACAAAAATTGCATCCTGTTTTTTATCATCCTACAAGTTCCAAAAGCTATTCTAATGTGTTCTGGCTTACTGCAGCACTTTGTACTATCACAGTCTCTGTAATAAATCAACTTATCTCTCTCTTGTCAGACTTGTCAGCCTGTGTCTGGAAGGCTGCCAAGTTCTTCAGTGTTGTGGTTCTGCAATGAACTCCCCCTTCCAGGCCCCTCTATGCACACTGCCTGTGCATTATTTAGATTAGGGCAGCTTCTCTCTTCTCTCTTATCTTTTACAAGCTGGATAAATCGTTCTCTGAGCTGGCTGGGCTTTCACATACTGAAGAATTACAGACACAGGCAAAGCTGTTTGCAGGAAGAAACGAGCAGCCTGAAACTTCAGTGCATGGGGGAAAGAAACACACAAATGATCTCTTGAGATTCAAAAGGAATGCTGTATACAGCCTGCTTGTGTATGGATGTATTTTCTATGTGTGGACAAACTGTACATCAACCTACTTCCTGTTTTGGTGGCCATTTTGTTTGTTTATAAACAAACTTTTTAAAACTGTTTTTAACCACTTGTAATGCGGCGAGGAGCGGCGAAATTGTGACAGAGGGTAATAGGAGATGTCCCCTAACGCACTGGTATGTTTACTTTTGTGCGATTTTAACAATACAGATTCTCTTTAAGGAACTACAAGTCCCACAATGCATGTGCCTTAATGAATCATGACTGTGACTGTCAGACTCTTGCAATGCATTGTGGGACTTGTAGTTCCTTAACAGCTGGAGAGCCAAGTTTGCAGATCACTGAGTTAGGGCATTTGTAAATAAATACCTGAGAAAAGATGGACTAATCCAAAACCTGTCAAAACTGCCAGATTTTCACTATCTACTGCGACAGCAATATAGGAAAAACAATAATAACTGATTGTGCATTTTACTATGGGAGAAATGTACATTCTAGATAAATGCATTTTAAATCTTACAATGTTTTTACGATAGTTGCCCTTTAAAGAACAAGCGACACCCATGCTAACCTAGAAATAAAAAACACATATATAAGTAGATAAATACTACTTCTACTTACATAACAGATGTATTGTGCTATCCACATAATTATTCCTGTGAATTTTATAAAGGAAAAGCAGAAAATCCTATTCTA
Source organism: Hyperolius riggenbachi (assembly GCF_040937935.1). Classification (NCBI taxonomy): domain Eukaryota; kingdom Metazoa; phylum Chordata; class Amphibia; order Anura; family Hyperoliidae; genus Hyperolius; species Hyperolius riggenbachi. Next base: position 61,080,941 of record NC_090647.1, read on the forward strand.
GGCAGTGGCCATCTTGCCAAGCTAATGCTGACATCATATCCTCCCTGACTCTTGTTTTCCCCCCTCCCTTCTCTTGCTCATTGTGTATTCATTAGCTGCCCTCCTCCCAGAGTCTTCAGACACTCCCACCGAGGTGTATACTAGGAATCACATTGTCTTATCCTCCAAGGCAGGAGGACACACAGCACAGGAACTTGTGTTCATAGAAATATATGACATCCCCTGAAAATAAGCCCTTGCACAGCATTTGGTGCAAAAATGAATATAAGACACTGTCTTATTTTAGGAGAAATGCGTATTAAAAAAAAAGAAGGAATTTTACCAGAACTTGCCTACCAATTCAAAAGCACCTAATAAAAAAAATCCTCATAACTGATGATTAACTTACATTTTCTTTGACAAGCAAACATTGTGAAACACAATTTGCTACGAAGGAATGTAAAGAACCCATCATTGTACAAAGCTGCAAACTATCCCATGTTAAAAAAAAAAAAAAAAAAAAAAAAAAAGCTGATTTTTTTCCCCTCTCCTTTTCAGTGGTGTCTAAATGGGCCTCTGTTTCCTTTGATCTATGCTGAATGTCAGTCAAGGTCAAGGGGCACTTGAAGGAAATAATGTTTAGCAGGCAGGAATGGGATAAAAAGAAACACAGGAGTTCTGGCCTACGCAGAGATGAGCTCATCAATAACACCAGCTGTGGGCCACAAGCTGCACTGACCAAATAAGGAAACCTTCTACCAGACTGATCCCACTGGAGCTCCCAGAATTCCAAGAAATCCTTCTGGTGGCCATTTTCCTGTGCCCCGGGTCCAATAAATCAGGCTTCAGACTGTGTCCCCCCCAGCAACTGCTGAGCTAGTTCCAGCATGCTTTGCTCCACAAGTCCAAAAAGGAAGCAGACTGTCTGCATCTGCAGTAAACCCCCAAAAATGATTACATGACATTCTTCCCATCATTTAAAAGTTTATCCAGCTAGCTGCAGACTTCTACTGATGCCAGACGAGATTGCTAAAAAAGTAAAAGGACAAAAACAAGGCCTGGTTTTTAGCTACACTGGTATGGCAAGTGGGTTCATAGAAGTTTAAGCTGCAACCAAAACTCTACTTCTGTGTCCTACCATACCTTGCACTACCTTCACGTCAATCCACTACCAATACGAGGTACTTTACGCCACACTTGTCACTACCAAAAACTTAACACACAACTGTCTACAACCAAATACCTGCTACTACCTACACAGAATAGTCCACAACCAAACCCCTGCTTCTCGGAGCCTTTATGCCATACCTGCCATTACCCAAAGATAACAGTACAGTCCAAAACCAAACCCCTGCTTCTGTGTCCTACACACCATATTTAATTATTTATTTTATTCATTAGTTAAAGTATACCAGAGAGGAATAATATACAAAAATGTATACATACGATACCTGGGGCTTCCTCCAGCCCCATCCGCACGGATTGCTCCCACGCCACCATCCTCAGCCTTCTCCGCCTTCTTTACCGGTCCTTTAACTTTCTCCAGTCGGGGTCAACCAGTCTAAGCAAGCGCAGTGCGCTCCCTCCGTACTGCGCAGGCACATGTGTAAAACTGGCCACGCCTGGTGGAATTTACGGGACCCGGTAAAGAAGACAGAGAAGGCTGAGGATGTTGGCGTGGGAGCGATCCGTGCGGATGGGGCTGGAGGAAGCCCTAGGTATGTATAAATCTTGCATAGTTATTCGTCTCTGGTTCCCTTTAAGGATACAGGCAATATTTAGGAGTGACATACAGCAGCCATACCTTCCACCACCTTCACGTCAATCCACTACCAATTCCATGATTATGGGGGCCTTTACTTCACAGTTGCCACTACCAAAAACTTAACACAACAGTTTCCAACGAAGACCCTACTTCATTATCCAACACGCCATATCTGTCACTACCTTCATGACAGTCCACAACATCATGACAGTCCACAACCAAATCCCTGCTACAGTATCCCATATGCCATATCAGCCGCTACCTTCATGACAGTCTACAACTAAATCCCTGCTGCTAGGGGCCTTCAGTCCACACTTGTCCCTACCTAAATAAAACACAACAATCTACAACCAAAGCCCTGCTTCTGTATCCTACATGCCATACATGCCACCATCTACATGTCAGTCCTCAACCAGATCCCTATTTCTAGAGGCCTTCATGTCATACATGTCACTACCGTCACATCAGTCCAAACTAAATCTCTCAGGGGCCTTCCCCCCATATCTGTCATTACCTAAACATAACACTGTAAGAATGTGTGAGCTTCTTGCAATGTAAAACCCTCATTCATTTAGAATAAAAGTTTCAGCAGAAGACTATATTCAGAGTTTGCCCTTAAGGCATATTCTAGCGATTAGCGAACATTATTCTAATAAAATATCTTGCTTGTAGAAGGTCAGGTAAGTTCTTATCTAGCAAATTGTTCAGTCCTGTTGTCGCCAGAACTCATAAACATTTTAGGGCTGGCACAGCATGCAGAACAACATTGTTTCCATGAAAATCAGGGAACAATTCAACGGATCTCCAAGTTTAGTCTGTGATTCTGGACCTGCGCAGTCTATAGGCTATCAATCATAGAATCATGAAAGTCAATAGAAAGCTCCTAATATGATTGACACCTATAATCCACCAACAGCCCACCTGCAGTGGGATGTGATTAACCTCCATAGCGTTCTGGACAAGCTAGGCTCGTCCAGAGACGCCGGAGACCACCGCTCAGGCCCTGCTGGGCCGATTTGAATATTTTTTTTTTAAACACGCAGCTAGCAAAGTCTCAAATTGCCGCCGATCCGCCGCTACCCGCCGCGTAATAGGGCCCCCCCCGACCCCGTGCGTAGCCTGGCCAATCAGTGGCAGGCTGCGCTGAGGGGTGAATCGGGACTCCCTATGACGTCACGACGTCGATGACGTCATTCCGTTCGTCACCATGGCGATGGGGAAAGCCCTCAAGGAAATACCGTTCAGAACGGGATTTCCTGACGGGCATAGGCGCCGGCGGCGATCGGAAGGGTGGGAGGGATTCGGCAGGGAGGGGGGTATCATGTAGCTAGCGCTAGGCTAGCTACATGATTAAAAAAAAATTAGGTATAAAAAACCATGCGCAGCCCTGTGGCTGCGCAGAATCAGAACGCCCAGCAGGTTAATAGTTTAGCTTAGCTTGCTTATGTTCATTGATGCTTCTATACCTTAGTTCACATAGAGCTTATTTGTGCTTATTTATGATCGCAACACCAGTTTCCGTTACATCAACATCTGCAATGTGACAATGCAACACGCATTGTGAACAAGGCCTAAAAGTGCGTATCCTGAATTATTGACTGCATTCTACTATATGTTGTGTGGTGGTTCCTCTGTACGATAGCGTCTGTTGGAAACCTGCAGAGGAAGGGTAACATGTCATTAGGTGATGACTGATTCCCGCACAAGAGAAAGTAAGTGTTATTTCTCCAGGACAGTTGCTTTGTCTTGCAGACAGACAGATGTGACTCTCATTCCGCAAGTGCTTCCAGTCCTATGGGAGAAAAGCACTTTACAAATGTTGCTGTTCTATCAAACAAGACAATAGCGGAAGATGGATATTTGCAGCCGTACACATATACATTTCCCACATCGCTGCTGAGCCGCTCATTCCTCCGGGGACAAAGCCTGATGATTAAACTGCTTACTGTGACTCCACAATTGCATCCATCACATAATTGTTTCACCGCTACATTAAATAGCAGTACAGGAAGGGGCCCGATGACTGGGAACGTCCAAATAGCCTTTATCATTTCTGGATAAAGACCATTTATAAATGTGTTCTGCCGCATTACCTCCATCACAGAGCAAAACGCTGAGCCGCGCTAACAAACAGACTCACCTGGAATTCTGGATATTTCCCCCCTTTCTTTCCAGCCACACATATGAGGAATATCCAAGAAATACTGGTGGAGGCGCCCTTGATGATATAGTACTACTATGAAATATTATGTAAATGAGAAGTGTAACATCTTACCTTCTCAAGGACAAACCATTAAAAATGGAAAAGATATATTTATTCATGCACAATCGACGCGTTTCACGAGAGCAGGCACCTTCACTTTTAGGGCCCAACAACATTTTTCCAGGCACCTGTATTGACCTGAGGAAGCGGGCCAAGACCTGTGAAACGTGTTGTCTGTTGTGCGTTAACAAATAACCATTTTTAATGGTTTGTCCTTCTGATAAGATAAGATGTTACACTTCGTATTTACATAATATTTTGTAGTAGTGTATCATCAATGGCGCCTCCACCAGTGTTTCTAGTATAGCCCATACCCAAGGGGTTCATAGTCTAAAGGACCTTTAAAGGTAATATTCATAAATGTAAAGCCATGCACCTTGGACATACCAATGGTCGATCATCATATAAAATAAATGGCATACAGCTGGGAACATCAGAGAAGGACTTAGCAATACTTGTTGATAACAAGTTAGGCAACCATATACAATGCCAAGCAGCAGTAGCTAAAGCAAAAATAAAATTCTCATAAATAGGGAAATAATATCTGGAGATGCTAGTATACTACTCCCTCTGTATAAATCACATGTGTGGCCACATCTGGAGTATGGGATACAGTTTTGGGCACCACACTCTATAAAAGGACAATGACCTTCTGAAACAGGTATAAATGCAACTAAATTAATCAGAGGGATGGAAGATCTCACTTACCAAGAAAGGATGGACAAACTGGGCTTATTTAGATTTGAAAAAATGCGACTGAGAGGTGACCTGATTAACATGTATAAATACATCAGAGGGCAATCCAAAAGCTTGGCAGATGAGTTTTTTGGCCCTAGGTTTGTATGACAGACAAGGGGACATGATTTGCGTCTGGAGGACAAAAAATTTGCCTTCTATTTAGAACGGGGTTCTTCCTAGTGAGAGTGGTTAAAATCTGCAACATCTTACCTCAGGAAGAAGTTATGGCAAACTCTATATCTGCATTTACAGAGGGATTGGATGCTTTCCTTGCATTGAAGGGCATCTACAGCTACAATTATTAGGTAATTCCCGAAAGTTGATTCAGGGATTTGTCTGACTGCCATCTGGAGTCAGGAAGGAATTTTCCCTTTTATGGCTAATTGGCCCAAGCCTTGTAAGGTTTTTTGCCTTCCCATGGATCAAATAGCATATGTGCAGGTTCAGGATGGTGATTTTTTAATGTATTTATTATTATTATTTTTTTTTTTCTGGTTGGACTTGATGGACGGATTACTTTTTTCAACCAAACTATGTAACTATGACCTTGGCGTCCTCAGTACTCATCCAGAAGAGCGATCGACCAGCATCTGCACCAGCAGACCTGGGACACCGAGCAGGGACGGTTATATTCCTGCAGGCTGAGACAGTTGTTGCAGGTTTTTGCAACCCACCGTTGTGAATACAGTAAAACCTTGGATTGAGAGTAACTTGGTTTAAGAGCGCTTTGCAATACAAGCAACAACAAAAAATGGTGACATTTTTACTTGATATACAAGGAACGTCTTGGTATACAAGGAGAAAAAAGGTATACATGCGTGATGTCTTCACAACTGAGCCCATAGTTCTTCTCCATTTGGCGCTGCAGGATTATACTTAATTGTACTAAATCTGAGTGTAGAGACTGTGCAAAGTCACAACACGCACGCACGCACACACGCACGCGCACGCACACACACGCACACACACACACACGCACACGCGCACGCACACACACGCACATGCACACACACACACACACGCACACACACACACATACACACACACGGTTGGGCAGTGCCAACATATGGCAATGATTCTGTTAGTTATAGGGAAAGTCTTGTTTACATTTTTATTTAATACTATTTTACTATAATGGTTATTTGATTGTAGAATGAATCAACTGGGCTTTGATATAAGAGTGCTTTGTATTACAAGCAGGTTTCTGGAATGAATTATGCTCGCAAACCAAGGTTCCTCTGTATATTACTTACACGGGTGTGCTTACATATATCTCCTGGTCTCTCTCATTCCACAGATACTTGGAGGTTACGGATAACCATCAAGGATCAATTCTTTTTACACATATGAGGAGTTGATTTACTAAATCTGGAGAACTGGGGGGAGTATTTCATAACATAAGTGGTACAACATGCCTAAAATTCTATCTTCAGGAGCAGATGTGAAAATATAATCTAATAATTGAGTAATGTGATCAGATTCTGGAAGATTCCTACTTTTTTCATCTTTTTTCATCTTTTTTCAAATTATCTTCTTTTCAGTGCCAGGTGCCAATGATGTATGTATCGCATGGTTAGTGATTGTCTGTAAACCTCATAATCATTAGGCAGTTTTTTTTTTTTTTTTTATATACCCGGTATATTTCTATACCAAAAATAACCACTGCGCTAATGAGGTTGTTTTACACAGCTCAGCGCAGCTTTGATTACTTTGGTATAACGTTATTGCTACTTATTACACCTAAATGATCTACATATTGTTTTTTTTTTCAGGAGAAATTAGGCTTTTTGTGGTTGATATTTTTTTTTGTAATTACTTTATTTTCTGTGCATTTTAAAGGGAAAATAAGGGAAAAAAATAAAAAAAATACACTATCCATTTTCATCCATGATATCTTTAAAAGAGAACTGTAGTTATAGGTATATAGAGGCTGCCATATTGATTTTCTTTTAAGCAATACCAGTTGCCTGGCTATCCTGCTGATGCTCTGCCTCTAATACCTTTAGCCATAGACCCTGAACAAGCATGCAGCAGATCAGGTGTTTCTGACATTTTTGTCAGATCTGACAAGATTAGCTGCATGCTTGTTTCTGGTGTGATGCTGCAGGCAGATAGCTCAGCAGGATAGCCAGGTAACTGGTATTGCTTAAAAGGAAATCAATATGGCAGCCTTTATATACCTCTCACTACACTTCTCCTTTAACCACTGTATCCACCACTACAGTATATCTACGTCCTCTGTGTCTTCATCTAAGCCATGGTAACTTCAATGTATGGTTGTATCAATTGCGCTCCCCTCTTAACACCCTCCCCTCTATGTAAAAAAAGGCTTGCTGCAACTCAAAATCGATGCCACATGTACACCTTAATAATTAAAGCAATGTTTCTGGAGTGCGCTACCCCTTCCCACTGTCCAAAATACAAACAGTTCTCTTTAGTGCGTCCTTCACTGTCCACCATCCACTTTCTGATGCTCCAGGGGATTCTTCCCGTTATTGGCACAGTTCATATGTAAAAAAAGGAGGGACAAAAACGAAACATCATAGTGCGATTTTTTTTTTACATATGAACTGTGCCAATAACGGGAAGAATCCCCTGGAGCATCAGAAAGTGGATGGTGGACAGTGAAGGACGCACTAAAAAGAACTGTTTGTATTTTGGACAGTGGGAAGGGGTAGCGCACTCCAGAAACATTGCTTTAAGCCATGGTAACGTCTTGTAGCAGAAGCCTAGCTGTGCACAAATGGGCTTGCTCCTGTGCACACCTCTGGCACTATCTGATGCAGCACTAATTGGTGAAAGGGAATATCAGAATCATCTTTATTTCGCCAAGTACGCTAGATAATGTACCCGGAATTGAATGTGGTGCACATGGCATTGGCAGAGACAGGACCAGACAAGGCATAGTAGACATGAAAGTAAATGAGAATATACATGGTACAGACAATATATACAATACTGTACAATATACAATGTAAGACATACAATATACAGATCCGTGAGTCAATTTAGGGTGTAGGGAGTGGTCTGCGTATGAGTTCATGGTTCAGAGTGAGCAACAGATACTGTCTGTGATGCCTGATACAGTTCATGGTTCAGAGTGAGCAACAGATACTGTCTGTGATGCCTGATACAGTTCATGGTTCAAGGTGGGCAACAGATATAATCCGTGAATCAAAGTTCAGGGTGGGCAACAGTTACATGATACAGTTCATGGTTCAGAGTGTGCAGCAGATACAGACCAGGTGCCGGTCGCAGATTTGCTTCTCAAGGGCTAAAGTGTTGTTGCCTGGCAGGAGTTAGAGTTCAGTAGGAGGACTGCCTGGGGAAAGAAAGTGCACTTGTGCCTGCTGGTCCTGGAGGCAAGATGTTCCCTGAACCAATAACATTTCTTTTTACTATTAAAAATACTTATATTTTCTCAAATCATAATTTAAAAAAATTTCCATTAAAATGCATTGAAAACAAAATTGTTCAAGGGAAAAATTCCATACAATGAGAGTCTTGAAAAAAACAATTTATATTTAATTCAAGTGTCGTAAGTAGGGATAAAGTTATTGCTGATTAAATAGGGACATAGCTAAAATGTAAAAAAAAAATGCAAAGTGGTTAATGTAAACAGTTCTATTGTACATTAAATCCACTCATTTTGTTTGTTTATCTCTCTTGTTTATTAAAATAGTCCATTTGTGTCCACCATGTATTGGGGACATACTCTATACTTTACTCACTGCTGCCCCTCTCTTCTCCTGCAATTTTTATTTTACACATGTTTACTCTCTATTCCTGCCCTTGAATCCCCTGGGGGGAGGAGGGGGGTTTCCTGTAATTCCTATTCAACTCTGCGGCCTTTTTATCAGCTCAGAGATGAATTAACAGATTTATCTAGGATTTTGTAGAGCGAAGAATTCAGTGACTTATTTTTAAATCTTCTAAAACGAATGATTATTTAGTCAACGGAGTGCTGAAATGCTTCTCTTTTGTGTGCATTAAAGCAGGACTGTGGAGTCGGTACAAAAAGCATCCGACACCAACTCTGACTCCTCAGTTTATGAAATCACCGACTCCGACTCCAGGTACCCAACATTGCTCTGACTCCCCGACTCCGACTCCTTAGTCTAAAACTTACCAAAGCTGTTGAGTTGGTACAAAACTCATCCGACTCCTCAGTTTATGAAATCACTGACTCCAACTCCGACTCCTGGTACCCAAAATTGCTCAAACTCCTCGACTGCCCCTCCACAACCCTGCATTAAAGTACACTTAACGTATGCAAATGTGGTCCCCATGTGGTTTTTCTAAATTTCCTCAACAGACACACAAATTGGCTACAAAGACATGCATGAACGCTTGCAAATATACCGGTAATGGAAATGTGGTTTATGGTGCCTCAGCCACCATGTATGGCAGGAACAAGAGGGCCTGTCTCCACTTTTTGCACAGGAAAACTGTAGCCAGTGTTAATCAATGGGCTAGGTCACACTTGAATGCATTTTTCCCATGCAGAAAGGAAAACTGACGAGTGGAGACAGGCCTACGAGTTGGTGGAGCGCACACAGGTTATTTTTAGCGAGACAGGTAGAATGGGCACCGGGCATTTGGGCACTGCCATAGACTGTAATATGAATTACGGCTACAGCGGCACTCAGAGGGTAATTGGCAATTTACAATTCAGAAATAGCTAGAAGCTGAAATGCATCTTACCCCTGAGTCCATGGCGGCCCAGAGGGGTAATAGTAATCTACGCCGCCAGCAAATCTGCAATCACCATTTTTTGGCTTCACCCTGCGGCCAAATTTCCAGGCGCCCTTTTAACATGAATGCATTTTTAGCCATGTAGTGCATCTCACCCATACAGTCTATACAACCACATGTCTCTGCCCCCCGGGTCACAGTACATAATGTATATATAGCCGCTAACAATAATTGGACAGGAAAAGCTGGCTCGTAAAGTTGATCTTACAATGTCGATTCCTTTTGATCTCTAACGACACGTCAAATTAGCTTAATTATAAATGTGGCTTAAGCCTATGTATCACCTTTATAGAAAATGTTATTCTCACATCAGGCTCATTAACAGAGCTTATTTGATCTTTATACTTTTAAAAAGACAGCTACAGTATATCCCATGGATCGTTATTGCTAAATACTTGTACATTATGTCGCCAGACGGATGGAGCGGTCTCATGTCTTCTTGTGTGATCGTGTGTTTCAGATATTCTTCAACAACAGCCGACAGACGACCAATTATATCTTTACATCTCAAGCCACATACACTAAATTGGTGCTCACAGTTAAAGAGGAACTGTAACCATGGAGATGTTTACTTTATTTCGAATAGAACTTCAGGGGGGGGGGGGGGGGGGTCTGTATGGCTGATATTGTGGTGAAAACCCAGATTTCCCAAAAACCCAGAGGAGAGATGACTGTCTCTCTTGCTGCTGGATTACCAACTCCAGCACATGTATTGTTTACATTATATAAAAGAATACTGTCTGCTGAAGTATTTTGGTTATTTTTACCTAGAAATCATCATGTTATAAATGTATGCTGGGAAGGCCCATGAGTTATAGCTTAATCTCTGTCTCTATCTTGGCAGTTGCAGTATAAGACTTTCTAAGATAAATAGTTATCAGTGTGCCACAAGCTAGCGTTTTTGGATATATGCCTAGCTTATACTAACACAGAGGAATAATTTATATTGCGTTGCCCACTGTCCTAACCCCTGCTGCTCTGCATTCTATGTACTGCTTTTTACAGCTTATTCTTGTAAATTGCTTCTGTATTAAGAGGGGGGAATTGTATGCTGAAGCAAGATCTAGAAATACTCCAGATTCAGCACAGAAGAAAGCATTACCCTGTTGGGAAAAATAAGTACCTACATACCTTAGCTGCCCCGATCTGCTCCTTACGGAACTTCTCAAGAGGTGATATCAGGACATCATTGGCGTTCTGGATCTGAAAAAGAAAAAAGTTGTTAAAAATGTTATCCCAACTTCTCTAGGCGTTAAAGTGCACTATTTCCAATGGTTGAACAAGTGAATAGAAAGCGTGTGTTCACTTTGGCCTTCCCCCCACTAGTGCTCTAAACCCGCAGCTGAACTCTGGTCCCCTACCTTTCATGTCCCCACCTCTCCCTCCAGATCAAGAGTGTCAAACTCAAATACAAAGAGAGCCGACATTGGGCCAACCTCACTGTTTACTGGCCCCCTTCTTCTCTTATACAGTTCCCAGGTGTCTAATGCCCCCCCCCCCCCCCCCCCCTCCAACTGCTGTACTGTTCCTGGTGTCTAGAGACCCCCACCCCCCTATACAGTTCCCTAGTGTTATGTGATCCCCCCCCCCCCCTTCTTCTCCTCCATATGGCTTCACTGGTGTTCTAGAGCTTTACGCAGAATATAGCTTCCCTGGTGGTCTAGAGTGGGCCAAACAGAGTGCAAAGTGAGGGAACCACTTGAGGGCTAAATTGAATGGCTCTGAGGGCCAGATTTGGCCAGTAGGCCGGAGTTTGACATATATGCTCTAGATTGTAAGCCTTCGGGCAGGGTCCTCCTCCTTATGTCTCCTACCTGATCACGCACCTCTATTACAGTACACCCATCCTATGGATCTGAGTGAACTCGACTTGCCTAATCTCCATGCTCCCATCCAGTGACTGACTAAGCATCACCTTGTACTCATACTGTGCAGCGTGATCTTGTTTGCCTGTATTCCTGTATTGTCATATTGCTGTATGTCACCCCTAAATATTGTCTGTAACCTTAATGTCCAGCGATGCATAATATGTTGGCGCTTTATAAATACAATAAATAAAAAAAATAAAAAGTGTCCTCCAGTGGGCATTCTTTTCAACTTTTCAGGCTTATTCACCCTACAAGAGCTTTTCTAGGCGCTTTGTTGTTTTAAAAGCTCTTGTTAATGTTATCCTATGTGTGTGATCACACTGGAGCCATGTGATTTTGTAAAAATCCTGCATAGCATTGCATTAGCAAGAGCTTTTCAAAATCACTTTTTTTCAAAATCAGCTTAAAGTGTAACTGTCGAGGATAAAATAAAAAATCAATTCTTTATTTTTAGCTGGTAAACAAGTAATAAGGATGCTAATCAGGCAATCCAAAAGTTAAAATCACTATTATTTTTCATAGTTACATAGTTATTTTGGTTGAAAAAAGACATCCGTCCATCGAGTTCAACCAGAGAACAAAGTACACCACCAGCCTACTCCCTCACATATCCCTGTTGATCCAGAGGAAGGCGATCCAGAGGAAGGCGATTTCTTGTTTATAAATGATCATTCCCCAGTTTACCTGACTCTTATTTGGTACGTTGCTGCAAAATATAAAGTTGCAGGGCATGCTGGGTTGTCCTTTTTTTGCTTCTGTACATTAGTTAAGTCTGAGGGGAAATAAAGAAGCAAAAAAAGACAACCCAGCATGCCCTGCAACTTCCTTTGTGCGGCAATGTACCAAATAAGAGTCAGGTAAACTGGGGAATGATAATTTATAAACAAGAAAAGTAATAGAGATTTTAACTTTTGGATTGCCTGATTAGCATCCTTATTACTTGTTTACCAGATAAAAATAAATAATTGATTTTTTATTTTATGCCCGACAGTTACACTTTAAAAAGCTCTTGTAGTATGAACAAGCCCTTCAACTTCACATTTTTTACCTTTAGAGTAAGTTTCTGCAGTTTTACTATATTTTTCCATTTTTTAGCCAGCTTTATTTTTAGTTTGTATTCTTTTGCACATTATTATTATTGTCTACATTTTGAACTTTTAAACATAGAAAGGTAAGTGAAAGTTCCCAGGAGTAAAACAAGCACAGCAGAGTCAGGAGGCAAAAAAAATGCAGTTTTCAAAATAGTTCACAATGATCATAGAAACATTTAATACTTCACATTTTTCAAACATTGTTAGTAAATAATTAAAGCTGTTTTACCCGTTAGGATTAGGGAGTTGTGGTGGGGGTGGGGCTTAATTTTGCCAACAACTTTGCACTTTAAATAACAAAGCACCAGCAATAGACCAAAAACTTTGTCCGAAGTACTGTATAGTGTTTGTAGAAATTTAAAAGCATCTTTGCCTGAACTTAACCATGTTGCAGAGAGATTGAACCTACGTGTTGCTGAGTCTCTTGTGGCAAACAGCTCATGTGAATCTGCAGTTACAAATCCCAGTAAAACAAGAAATTAGGGATGATTATTGAGATGCAAATATTTCAGAGTTCATGCAGGATTATGTCCATTTTTATGCAACTACTTGCGGCTTGAAAATGGAACAATCAATTTAAACCTGGGTGGGACTTGATTGTTCCATTTTCACACTGCATAGATTTGCATACACATTTCCATAATCCTACAGGAACTTGGAAATATTTGCATCCCATTGATCATCCCTAGTCTCGTTTTACTGGGATCTGTAACTGCAAATTCATTTGAGCTTTTTGCCTAACTTGTAATCTCTTAATGGCATTCCTACTATTATTATTATTATCATTTATTTTTATCACACCAAGCTAAACAATATACAGTGGATGAAGATGGTGAAAGAAAGGCATACATAACAAATACAAATTATGCCACGTGAGGAGAAGAGGACTACGTTCACGCAGGATTACAAGGAAGTCGGGATAATAAAGTATATAACAGGAAGGGAAAATGGAACGAGTAGTGGGAACTATTGATTTCCAAGGAAGTAGGGAAAATATACGGTAGTACACAACTGGTAGGAAAATAAAACTGTTGTGGAAAATATTGATATCCATTAGGTACATATTGTTTACACCATTCTCCAGTCACTCATCACAGGTGTGCCTTTCTCTGGCCCACCACTAGAGGTAGCTGTTGGCATGCACACTTCTCATTCAGAACAACAAAGAGGCAACATTTATTTTCCTAACAGAGACCTCTGGTGGCCAGGGGCAGAATCTAATAAAAAGAGGTAGCTGACTGCTGTAAGCCTCACATACCGGGGCTCCTGCAGAAAAGGCCACCTCATGCTATTATTCGTTTTTAAAGCTGTTGCACTGCCTATTTTTAAAAGCCTAATATGTGTTGATAGTACAGTTATCCCGTAAAATCAATATGGAGGATGAATCGCTAAAGTACAAAGCAAGTTATACAATAAAACTGCTTCACGGGAAAACAAGTTCTCCTTCGCTTTGTATTCCCTTTAAACCGCTCGGTGTATAAAAGAGCCCCATATATTTTATTGCCTTTTACGCCGTGTCAACCCCTCTGCGCCTCACGCTGCCTCCATCACAAATCTCGCCTGGCACCTAACCGGCGCTCATAATTCCTATACAAAATATTGATTGAAAATATTGATTTTTCCTTTCTCTTATATGATAAATATACAGGCAAGATGACAGATTTGCAGCTGGGCCTCGTAACAAAACATAAACTGTAGCGTTTCTGGCGAAATTGTGTAACTGGTTTTGAAGCGTCTACAATATGTGCGGCGTTTTCCCAAACAGGGCATTTCCTGGCTGCTGTTAACTATTCTGCGGAGGGGAGACAGAAGCCCTACAAACTGCCACCAAAATGCAGTATTTATGGACTGCAAGGATGGCTACTGACCTTCTTCTCTCCATAAATTAGGAAAGACACGGCTGAATGGCACTGGAGATCTGGGCATAATTGTCAGAGAGGGCAGCGATGAGTGAAAGAAATAGAATTGGCATATTTTAGCTCGTAAGCTGTGCGGGAATCCCAGCAATACTCACACAGGCCCTAAAATACGACAAGTGGAGAGTGTGTGTGATCCAGTAGACCTGAACCATTGTCTGATACTGCACTAGACTTGTTTAAAGAGACACTGAAGTGAAAAAAAATTATGATATAATGATTTGTATGTGTAGTATAGCTAAGAAATAAAACATTTGGAGCAGAGACATAAGTCTAATATTGTTTCCAGTACAGGAAGAGTTAAGAAACTCCAGTTGTTATCTATGCAAAAGAGCCATTGAGATCTATGACTTTCAAAGTCACAGAGAGCTCTGTCTTCTGGAGCTTGTTCTCTCAAGTGTCTGGCTGTAACGATTGTGGGATATCTTCGTGGTCAGCGCACAAGATGTGCGCTGACACTGCGGAAGTCCTCCACAAGCGTGTCAAAATGACAGAACCCAGCTTTTGCTGCAAGCACCAGTAGAGGGGAATTCCCACCGGCAGATGGAGCTGTGGAGTGCAGAGGAATGAACCCTCTGCACTGCCACAGATGACAGGTGGAAATTGTACGAAAAGAAGCAACACAGGGCAAGATAGCCCCTAAAGAGAGAGAACACAGAGACAGAATCAATGTGTGTTCACCAAACTAGTCACCACCCAGCGACGGTGAACACACAACGGCGGAAACGAAGTGGGAACGCAATCGCAAGAATGGCGATTGCCAAATAGTGACACCAGACTGAGCAGGACAGAGCACGAGAGTAGCAAAGGCACAGCAAACAACAATCAGAGGATAAGGAAAATAACAAACGCTAGCTAAACGCAAACACCGCACTCATTTGCAACAGCAAACACGTTTTCTGCACGATCACCGCGCGATAGGCGCCCAGTGATAAGCGTGCCACCCTAACTAGCCACAAGTAACACAAATGAGCAAAAACAGACAAGACAGACAGATGAGGTAGCCAGTAGCAACCGCTGCTCCAGCTTACACTCCAGGAACACAGATCAGAAGGATTCACAGCCGCTACCGCTAGAGGCTAGTGCAATCCAAACAAGACAGAGCGATTTGCTATCAGCTGCCGCTGGCGACAGCGCAATTGCAACAGAAAAACAAGTCAGGACTGAATAGGCAGTACAAATTATACACAAACTGACTGCACTAAATAGGAATGCAAGGAGCACTCCCCAAGAATTAACTATACTAAGATAGCAGTGGCTGACACTCCAGGTGAGTCCAACAGGTACAAACCTCTATGAGCAGCAAAGGATTCTGGGAGAACATGGTATTTATACTGCCAGCCTTCAAAGGAGGCAAGTAGGCAATTTGCATAACGAATGCATGCAAATTCCTCAGCAGCAGAGCAGGTCTGAAACTTGCAAAGCAAAGACAGGTCTCTTTTCCAGAGACCTGCAGCCCTCAGACTTAAGGAATGGTCAAACAGCTGTCTGTCTGTGCAGACAGCTGAGCGGATCATTCCACTGGCACTGCATTGTTTGTTTTCCTGCAGAGGACCATTCAAAATTTCACTAGCCTGCTCTGTAAAATCATTTAGAATGCTGAGTAGTGTGTAAACTGCAAATATTAGAGAATAATGCAATGTTATTAAAAAAAAAAAAACTATATAACTGAAAATAAAAATGAGAATATTTTCTTTGCTACTAATGTTCTAGTAATTATCCGTACAACACATACAATTCATTATATCATCATTTATTTTTCGCTTCAGTGTCTCTTTAAAGTACCGTGGCAAAAATGAGTAACATTGTAAAATACGGTACACATAAACACATACATATAAGAAGTACATTTCTTCCAGAGTTACTGTATGTTGCTGTCACTTACAATAGGTAATAGAAAACGGAAAGAACTGACAGGTTTTGGACTAGCCCAGCTCCTAATGGGGGATTTTTTTTTGTTTACAAATGCAATTCCTAAAAGGGATATACAGTACACAAAGATGCCGACTGCCCCCCTACCTGCTTGCACACTATTTCGGCAGTTGCACTGAGCAACTGCCATTCACTAAGTGCTTTTGAAATACAGAAAACCCTGAGAAACCCCCCTGTCAGATTTCTACTACCTACTGTAAGTGACAGCAACATAGGAGAAAAGTAATTTATGGCTCATTTTACTCTGGGAGAAATGTACTTCATACTTGTATGTGTTTACATGTATTTTGAATTGTATAATTTTCACGATAGTGATCCTTTAAAAATTGTCTGTTACTGAGTGGCAAAAGTTTGCGCTGCCTGGCCAATCAGTGCCAGGCAGCGCTGAGGGGTGGATCGGCACTCCCTTAGACGTCACGACGTCCATGACGTCGGTGACATTATCCCGCCCCGTCGCCATGGCATGGGGGAAGCCCTTCAGGAAATCCCGTTCTTCGAATGGGATTTCCTGATCAAAGATCTCCGGAGGCGATCGAAGCAGGCAGGGGGATGCCGCTATCATGTAGCGAGCCCTAGTGCTGCGCTGCCCCCTGGCGGTTTCTAATAGACCGCAAGGAGGGTTAAAGCAAACCTGTGAGGAAAAAAAAGTAAAAAAATAAATAAACAGATACTAACCTAAGTAGTGGGAAGATTTCCGATGCCACAGAGGCTTCCCAGGTCATCCTCAACCCCATGATTGCTGTCTGGAAACCTCTTCCTCTTCCCGGTCGCACTCCCATCCAAGTATGAGCGCAGCCATACAGCACATGTGTGAGTATGATATGCTCATGCCCAGTGGCACGAAGCTGAATGGAAACTTAGGTAAAAACACCACTTGGGTGTAGACCCAAGTAAATGATGGTTCCCAGGGCCCCTGCGGAGGTGTCGCAGCAGAGTGGACTCCTCTGTCCGGCCGGCGCTCTCCTCCTTCCGTCTGTGTCCTTGCTGGCACCCTGGCGGCACTTTAGCCAGAAGTCTAAATTTTCATGCAGTAATTACAGGGGCCAAGCGGAATGAGGAGAAGAACGAGCAACATACCGAGGTATGTGGATCCAGCATGAACATACCTCCGTGCTTACCTTAAGCACCTTTGCCTCAGGTCAGGTATCCTTTAACCCATTAGCAGCTTCAATAGAGTTATCTGGTTTGCGATAAGTAATAAACTGCTTTTGACCTCAGTCTGCAGAAAACATTGTGCTGTAAATTCTTGGAATGCTTTGATCTCTCTCTACTAGCAGAACACATAGAAACTGAGCAGAAGTCCACTGTTATTGTCTCACACTGCCCCTGGTGACACGTGTCCATAAATACACATTACAGCAGCACTAATAAGAAACAGGGAAATGTAACAAATAAGAAATAAAAAAAATGTGCTAAAATCAATTGGTCTAGAGCACTTGTAAGCCTCTAAATAAATTGGCTGCTAAAGGGTTAAAAACTGTAAGTGACTACATTGTGTTTCTGACATCATATTTGCGTACATTGCGAAAGGGTCCTGATACTCTAATTATTATTAAAATCACTGTACTTAATATGAATGCTGTGATGCTGCATACCGACATGAGGATTTTCATTAGTGACTTGTATTCTGCAGTAAATAAGCCTGTTTAGGGCCCCTTCATTGCTGTGACCTCCATTCAATAAACCAGTAAGATCACTACAAAGAACAAGGAGTCCACACATTGACAACAAATCACCCCGAGCTAATCAGGTCACATCTTGGCTCGCTGGAACAGGGTAACCCGCTATCTCTTATTTAAAAAGGCCACACTCCTCAGTGTTCTCCCCAGAATTTTTTTCTAGCCGGATGGCATGAAAAAGAAGCCGGGTAGGGTGAGATGAGAGAATGCTTTTCTGCACAACTCTGCTTACAGCATAGAACAGGGTGAGCTGATAGCAGCCGGGCGCTCACCAAAACTAGCCGGGTGGAGCACCCGGCTAAGAGAGCCTGGGGAGAACACTGCTCCTCATTAAACCTGGTTTTATGTCCTTGCAGAAATTGCCGGTATTTGTCATGAATAAATGAAAATCAAGCTTGTACATACATCACAACACAAGAGCATCAAGGAACATCGCAGGAGAAGTGTTAACTTGGGCCAGTCAGAGTATGTGGATAAACTGCTGAGGTAAGATATCCAGACGGCACAGAGGTGCACATACATCATATGAACTCCCTTCCACATGTCCGATGCTAAGAAGGATCCTGCCAGAAAGGGTGAGGATTGTTACACTGAACAACTGTGCAGTGTAACATCCATTGTGGACATTGATGTCTAACTAGTTTCGCCCAGCACAGACATTTTCACGGGGAGCACGGTCATCTTTAAGCCGTAGGGAAGTAAATACCGGTATAACTAAATTCAAAACTGGAAAAAACGGAAACAAAGAAAAGAGGCACAGATTTCCTATCTAGCTTTTCCCTTTTTCAGTCAGGCCTTTACTTCCCACAGCAGGTTAAGAATTTCAGAACAGCAGACGAGGTCTAAAGCGGAATACTCACCTAACGTCGCAGGAAGATCCATCACAGTGACGCCCCCAGTGACGAGCGTTCCCTGGTCCATCTTCCAGCTGGCGGGTATCTGCGACGGTATACGACAGGCGCAAACCAGAGTTCAAAGGTTTGCGGCACTTTTCATGGGAGTGGTCGGCGATCTTAAAGATCTGATACACCATGATGGTTGTTGTCGCCTTTGGCTAGGGTTGTGCAGATAATCGTGCGCCTGTACCCGTCACAAGATCACGGAAATGCGTGTCGATTTATAAAAAAAAAATGCCGGCCATCAGAAAAACTGCGTAGTGGCTACGGGCCTTCAGAAGAGATGCCGTCCAACGATGGAATCACCTCCCAGTGTTCTCCCCAGGCTTTTTGGTCAGAACCCGGCTTTTATCAGCTCACCTCCTTCTATGCTGTAAGCAGAGTTACGCACAGAAGCACCAGCCCTGCATTCTCTCATCTCGCCCCACCCGGCTAATTTTTCATGCCACCCGGCTGTAAAAAATATCTGAGGAGATCACTGCCTCCATTGCCTTTCATTAGCCTAGCGCTTTTGGAATCACCAACGATTCCAAATTGTGGCAGAAACAACTCCTGTGGAAACGAGCCCCTGTGGTCTCAGAAACCACAGAAGTCCGTGATTCCTGGAGCAAGCACGATTTAGCACATGACACAGATGCTTAGAAAGCACGATTTAGCACATGACACAGATGGTTCGGGATTGCTCCCAAAATGCTGAATGCAATCCCTCTGCAATCGCCATACATGTGCGTGGAACCAACCCTAAAGGGTGCCACTGGTGTCACACTTTGCAACATCACCTTCTTATTCTTGTACTAGTGCTAAAAATAAGCAGCACAATCATTTTCTGAGAGAACCGAAAAAAAAAAAAAAGAGAACATAAACATGTCAAACACTTTTGGCAGTTCCATAGCAACAGCTGTTAAAACAGATCTATAAATCATGCTCATAATAAAACTAAAAATAAAATAAACCTAATATAATCGAAGTCATGCCGCCTTTCAACATAATAAAAATAAACTAAATAAACCGAAGTAACCAACGTAATCTAGCAGTGAAGTAACGATAATAAAAAAGTATTTTTAAACCAAAGAGGGGAATTTCTGGAGAATTAGAGGGATTTGTATCCAAAAAGGGGATTGTTTCCGAGAGAACGCTGATGAACTTTAGTCCCACATTTCTTCTGATAACGCTAAAGCTGGTCAGTAGCAGTTAAGCCTCATACTCACGGGGGACCTTTGTGGCTAGTTGCTAGCGCACAGGGGACGCGCGCGCGACCGCCTCGAGACAGCTCCGCCCGTGCGACAGCTGTCCACACGTCTCTGCCCAAAGACAGAGACACGGCGGAAGCTGTTGCCGAAGGTTCCTCCCCCACGCCGGAAGCTCCGCTCACTGTGTGTGTGTGTTGCTGTCGCTAGTCCGCATACACACGGCGGACTAGCGACAGTTGTGGCGAAGTTGCGGCGACAGCTGTAGCAGGCGATTGACCAAGTCAATCGCCTGGCGACAGCTCTAATTAGCGACGGTTCGGGGCACACGCGTCATACACACGGGCGACCTGACGCCGCAACACGCGCGTGCCATGTGGTTACGGCGACAGTTGTAGCCCATGTGTATGGGCCATTAGGAGTATGAATAGCAGTTTATAAGAGCAGCCCAATCATAGGCCTTGATTTATTAAAGAACAACTAAAGTGAGAGCTATATGGAGGCTGCCATATTTATTTCCTTTTAAAGGGAGACAGGTGCAAGGATAAAAAAAAAAAAACATTTACTTACCTGGGGCTTACTCCAGCCCCTGGCAGCCTATCTGTACCTCGACGTAGCTCCGGTGTCCTGCGCTGCTCGTGATCACATGGCCTGAAGCGTTCTACACAGGCGCAGAAGTACTGCGCCGACCTGGTGCCAACCTGGCAAGGAGGGGACCCCGGGATAACGAAGCTGCGGTGAGGGACAAATAGGATGCCAGGGGCTGGGGCTCTGCCATGCCACTGCATGCCCCAGGTAAGATGATCTTAGTTTTTTTTCTCTCTCTAATGTGTCCTTTAAGGGAAAAAAATGCACCCTGATCACGCTCCAGCTGCCAGGAACGGTGTAGAGGGGCGTAGCCGGCCAGGATTGTGGGGGTCGCCGTGCTGGCCGGAGGGACTAGGACCCACGATGCCTCCAGGGGGCTGCAAGAAGCCCCAGGTAAGTTAAACTATTTTTTATTACACTTAAGATTTCCTTTATTTTGTGTCCTGCAAAAAAAAAAGCACTGTACCCATTATCCCCCTCAGTTATGCCAGTTAGTTGAGACTTCCGGTTGCCTGAGTTGCAGATAACGGGGACTTTGCTGTGTTTAAGTTTTGACCCAAATTTCAACTATGGTTGTATAACTGTAAATTGCAGAGTGAAAGCCAGGATGACACTTTCTATGATGGGTCCACCTCTTTTTCTTCCACTCAGAAACAGATCATTTCTGTATTTAGCAACAGGGACGCACTGTGGCAGTTCTGATTTTGTGACACAGGTTGTCAGTTTTTAAAGAGAAACTCCGACCAAGAATGGAACTTTATCCCAATCAGTAGCTGATACCCCATTTTACAAACAAACAAAGAACATTTATATTGCGCTTTTCTCCTGGCGGACTCAAAGCACCAGAGCTGCAGCCACTAGGACGCGCTCTATAGGCAGTAGCAGAGTTAGGGAGACTTGCCTAAGGTTTCCTACTGAATAGGTGCTGGCTTACTGAACAGGCAGAGCTGAGATTTTACATGAGAAATCTATTCCTTTTCACAAACCGACCATCAGGGGGCGCTGTATGGCTGATATTGTGGTGAAATCCCTCACACAAAGAAATTCTGAGTACGTACCCCTGGCAGTTTCCTGTCTGTGAACCCTGTTGCATTGTGGGAAATAGCTGTTTACAACTGCCAAAACAGCAAGCAGCAGCTACGTACATCACTTGCCAGCAGTAAAAATGTCACCATGTGATAAATGTCAGAATATAAATCAGGGATTTAAAATATTTTACAATGGGCAAACACTGACTAAATAATTTATACATAATTATTGTAAAAATGAAGCACTTTTTTATTACATTATTTTCACTGGAGTTCCTCTTCAAACTCTTCTTTTCTGCTACTTTATTATAACTTCGGCTGCCTGTGCTGACAGTGTGGGTTTTATTTTTACACCGGAGGTCTGCTTTAAGCTCAATTTTAAAGAAGCCATACAGTGAAAGCTAGCAAAACAACAGTTTTTGAATTTTTGTATTACAGTACAGGTAGTCCCTGAATTACGAACGCCCGACTTACGAACGACCCGCTGATACGAACGGCATGGATTCTGTGTTTCCATGGAAACAAGCCAAAAAAAATTTCAAATCGGACTTGTAGTTTTTGAGAACATCGATTTTAAAAAATGCAAAGAAAAAAATGTTTTTAAACTTGTATAGGCATGCACAGTGGGCAGATTTGACACAGAGGGGGACACTGGAGGCACAGGGGGGCACAGAGGAAGTAAAGGGGACAGAGATAGCACAGTGCTCCGACTTAAGAACAGATTCAGGTTAAGAACGAACCTACAGTCCCCATCTCGTTCGTTAAACGGGGACTACCTGTATATAGTTTATTACTTGGTTACTTATTAACTCAGGGATACTGAGAGAATAAAGTCACACACATATGCAGACTGAACAATAACAGTTACTTATAGACAAAGTCAATGAACACTAATAATAGACATATGGAATAAATGCCTTTTTGTACTAATGTGGTAAGAAACTAATAAAACTACATAATAACTAAATAAGCCATTATCATTGTATTTTCTGAATTGAAAACAGAAGAGAAAGTGTGTAGAATGGGGAAGTTAATGAACTATACAGAGTTTCTTCTTCCAAACTTTATTCACAGATCCTGTTAACACACGTCACACTGGTTCCTCTTTCTATATGTAATGAGTAACTATTTAAAGGGAACCTGAAGCCAAAAAAGTGCACTTACCTCAGGAGGGGGAAGCCTCTGGACCCTCTGCAATCTTGTTCCAGCAGTGGAATCCACAAAATGTTGCATGTTGATGCTTGTTGGCGCCCCACACATGCGTGCTAACTCTGTCCTGGTTTTTTTGGCAACGGCTGGATCGGGTCCGCCCACGTGTGAGCCGTTTGCACCTGAACCCGATGGGGCTCGGCTATTTCTGCCAGAGCCTGAGCGGGACAGTAGTAGTGCACATGCGTACGGAGGCCACACTTCGGAGGTTCCAGAGGTGGAAGGGGTCTGCAGTCGATGGCAAGGGATCCAGAGGCTTTCCCCCTCCCGAGGTAAAGCTGGCCACTAATGGTCCAATTTCTAGCGAAAAATCATTAGAGCGATCAGAAATTCTGATCGGATGAAAAATCGTTCACTACACCATCAACTAACCAATCATTGCTTCCTATCTATCACGACCAGCAAGAAAATCCAAATTTTCGTTCGACGAAAATTCATTCGGCCGACATTTTTTTCACTCGTTCATAATCGATTGTGTCCACCAATGGAGATTATTTACAACCAATCCGATCAGAATTTCTGATCGCTCGAACGATTTTTCGCTAGAAATTGGACCGCTAGTGGCCAGCTTAGGTATCAATAAAGATGCACTGCAAACCTACCAGGCTTGCTTTAAAGGGAACTGAAAGTCATATGGATGCTGCCATTTTTTGGTCCAGAGGGACCGCAACATGTCTTGTGTTCTCTGTCCCTCTAATACACAGGTATCGAACGCCAGGCCTGGAGGGCCACATCCATGCCAGTGTTTAGGATGGACTGAGAAAGAGAGGAATGTGTTCTACCTGATAGACCACACCTTTCCTGATTAAGACCCATCAATTAATTTGAGCTGTGTCAAAAATTTGTGAGGACCTCGGACCTCGAAGGACCGGTTTGACATCCCCGCTCTAATAAAATTTAATTGCAAGTAGCCTGTTGTGTGCAGCCTCATCGGTTCTTATTAGAGTTTGACATCTAGAATTAGTTCTACTAAGACATTGTCTGAAATTCATTTCTGTTTTCCTGCATTGCAAGTATTAAAAGAGTTGTTATCTATGCAAATGCTTGTCGAGTAGCTGGTCTCAGTATTTTCTGCAAACTGTGGCCATCCCCTGGTCCTCAGTCCAGTTTGTAATACCAGAGGCGGCCTTAGAGTATGCAGGGCCTGGGGCGAGTGTCACATGCGGGGCCTAGAGCCATAAGTGTAGGCCATATACCGTATCGCCACGTTCATGGGCTTGTCCGCCTTTAATGCAGTATTCCTTATTATTATTGTTTGAAAACAATTATGTCAGGTAAAGGCCACTAAGTCAACCAATAGAAAAACAAACATTTGCATGTTGGTTTTAAGTGCGGGGGTGGAGGAGCTCATGCTTCAATTAATTTGGAAATTCTAAGGTTCATGTTTCACAAAATTCACATTGTTGTAGTAACTTTTGTCTTGCAAAATTCAGCAAATTCAGCAATCCTGAGGCCCCCAACATGACCAACTCAGCAATTATGAGGCCCCCAACAAGACAAATTCAGCAATCATGAGGCCCCCAACAAGACAAATTCAGTGATCTTGAGGCCCCCAACAAATCATGAGGCCCCCAACAAGACAAATTCAGCAGTCATGAGGCACATAAATAGACAGCATTTCACATAAATAGGCAGAATGCCCCCTTAATATGGTAGACACCTCTCACCTGGCAGCAGTTCCCCAAAATACACTCAATCTGACAGCAGTGGTTCCCCAAAAATAGGTAGCCCCAGATCTATAGGTGTCCCCAGAATAGGTGGTCAGCGGTATAGATGTCCCCAGAACAGGTACCCAGGGGTAGAGATGTCCCCAGAACAGGTAGCCAGGGGTATATGAGCCCAGTATATGTAGTCAGGGGTATATGTCCCCAGTATATGTAGCCAGAGGTATATGTGTCCGGTATATGTAGTCAGGGGTATATGTGCCCAGTATATGTAGACAGGGGTATATGCCCCCAGTATATGTAGTCAGGGGTATATGTCCCCAGTATATGTAGCCAGGGGTATATGTGCCCAGTATATGTAGCCGGGGGTATATGTGCCCAGTATATGTAGCCGGGGGTATATGTGCCCGGTATATGTAGCCAGGGGTATATGTCCCCAGTATATGTAGCCAGGGGTATATGTGCCCAGTATATGTAGCCAGGGGTATATGTGCCCAGTATATGTAGGCAGGGGTATATGTGCCCCAGTATATGTAAGTATATGTAGTCAGGGGTATATGTGCCCAGTATATGTAGTCAGGGGTATATGTCCCCAGTATATGTAGTCAGGGGTATATGTGCCCAGTATATGTAGCCAGGGGTATATGTGCCCAGTATATGTAGCCGGGTGTATATGTGCCCAGTATATGTAGTCGGGGGTATATGTGCCAAGTATATGTAGCCAGGGGTATATATCCCCAGTATATGTAGCCAGAGGTATATGTGCCCAGTATATGTAGCCAGGGGTATATGTCCCCAGTATATGTAGCCAGAGGTATATGTGCCCAGTATATGTAGGCAGGGGTAAATGTGCCCAGTATATGTAGGCAGGGGTATATGTGCCCAGTATATGTAGGCAGGGGTATATGTGCCCAGTATATGTAGGCAGGGGTATATGTGCCCAGTATATGTAGGCAGGGGTATATGTCCCAGTATATGTAGTCAGGGGTATATGTGCCCAGTATATGTAGCCAGGGGTATATGTGCCCAGTATATGTAGCCAGGGGTATATGTGCCCAGTATATGTAGCCAGGGGTATATGTGCCCAGTATATGTAGCTAGGGGTATATGTGCCCAGTATATGTAGGCAGGGGTATATGTGCCCCAGTATATGAAAGTATATGTAGGCAGGGGTATATGTGCCCTGTATATGTAGGCAGGGGTATATGTGCCCAGTATATGTAGGCAGGGGTATATGTGGCCAGTATATGTAGGCAGGGGTATATGTGCCCAGTACATGTAGGCAGGGGTATATGTGCCCAGTATATGAAGGCAGGGGCATATGTGTCCATTATATGTAGCCAGGGGTATATGTGCCCAGTATATATGTAGGCAGGGGTATATGTGCCCAGTATATGTAGCCAGGGGTATATGTGCCCAGTATATGTAGTCAGTAGTATATGTCCCAGTATATGTAGTCAGGGGTATATGTCCCAGTATATGTAGTCAGGGGTATATGTACCCAGTATATGTATCCAGGGGTATATGTGCCCAGTATATGTAGCCAGGGGTATATGTGCCCAGTATATGTAGGCAGGGGTATATGTGCCCAGTATATATAGCCAGGGGTATATGTGCCCAGTATATGTAGTCAGGGGTATATGTGCCCAGTATATATAGCCAGGGGTATATGTGCCCAGTATATGTAGTCAGGGGTATATGTCCCAGTATATGTAGCCAGAAAGAGGGACAAATGAGGAGGACGGAGGGACAGGGCTCCCAGAGGGACAGTTGGGACTTGGGAGCTATGATTCTACCAGTCCGTCTGCTCTGCCTCTGCCTCTCTCTGCGATATGTCCGGCCGGGCCAGCGGCTCCGTCAGTGAGTCTCTGACCCTTTCAGTCTGGGTCTCCGGGACCAGGTCGGCTCTTCAGGTCGGGCTGCTGCGGGGAGCGCTCTCGGCACATGTGTATGACGTCAATCGTGACCTCACTCGCAGAGCGCACACCCAGCAGCCGCCGGGGCAGACAGATCCAGAACAAGGAACAGGCAGTCACGCAGCGCGCCGTCCGGATGCCGATGTGCGCTCCACTGCCTCCACATACAGGAAGCCAGGGGCAGTGAGCGATCGGCGGCCCGGCCGGTGGCGGTGCACGGGGCCTCTTGAAGCGCGGGGCCTGGGGCGGTTGCCCCACTTGCCCCCCTCAAAGGCCGGCTCTGTGTAATACCTATACTACTGTAGAATATTGGCAAATGCACTCTACCAATATTATAAATATCCAATCTAATTCAGCACTTAAAGGACCTCTGTCGTGAAAATCTTAACACTTAAAATACATGTAAACATATACAGATAAGAAGTATGTTTTTTTCCAGAGTAAAATGAGCCATAAATTACTTTTCTTCTATGTTGCTGTCACTTACAGTAAGTAGTAGAAATGACATTACCGATAGATTTTGGACTAGCCCATCTCATGGGGGGTTCTCTGGATTTTCTTTATTTTTAAAAGCACTTAGTGAATGGCAGTTGCTCCGTTCAACTGCCAAATACAGTAAGTGTGCAGTGAGCAGGAAGGCTGGCCAGCATTTTTGTATAAATCTTTTTCAGGGAATGTCTTTCTAAATAAAGGCCATGTAGAAAATCCCCCATGAAAAGATGGACTAACCCAAAACCTGTTGGTAATGTCAGATTTCTAGTACTTACTGTAAGTGACAGCAACGTAGTAGAAAAGTAATTTATGGCTCATTTTACTCTGGAAGAAATTCACCTCTTATTTGTATGTGTTTTAAATTTTAAGATTTTCGTGACAGTTCCTCTTTAAAGAGAATCTGAAACCAATAAAAGAAAAGAGCTCCTGGGGGTACTTACCACAGGAGGGGATGCCCCTAGACCCCAAAGAATCATCTTCCTTCCTCCTCAGTAGAGGGGATCCAGCGCTGTCATCCCCCGAGGATCTCCTTGTCGCTTGTCGGCATGCGCATATGCGCAGTAGCAGCTCTCCAATGGAAATAGCAGAGGGCAATCGATTTCCATGTTATTGCGCAGGCGCAGAACGGACCCGATCGGGCTCAGCTATTTCCGTTGGAGCACAAGTGGAGAGCTGCTACTGCGCCTGTGCGCTACAGCAATTGTAAATATTATTGCAAGTCTGTGTCCGGGAGAGCCAGCGCTGGATACAGATGGCCGAGCAGGAGGGGGAAGCTTCCCCCTCCCAAGGTAAGCACCCTCCAGGGGCACTTTTTTATTATCATTACATTTGACTTTAAAGAGGAACTCCAGTGAAAATAATGTAATAAAAAAAGTGCTTCATTTTTACAATAATGATGTATAAATGATTTAGTCAGTGTTTGCCCATTGTAAAATCTTTTAAATCTCTGATTTACATTTTGACATTTATTACATGGTGACATTTTTACTGCTGGCAGGTGATGTAGCTGCTGCATGTTTTTTTGGCAGTTGGAAACAGCTGGAAACAGCTATTTCCCACAATGCAGCAAGGTTCACAGACAGGAAACTGCCAAGAGTACGTACTCAGAATTTCTATGTGGGAGGGGTTTCACCACAATATCAGTCATACAGCACCCCCTGATGGTCTTTTTGTGAAAAGCAATAGATTTCTCATGTAAAAGGGATAAAGTTCAATTCTTGGTCAGAGTTTCTCTTTAAGCTAAATCTAATACTGTTGAAATAAAGAAACGTTTTGGTTATCTGGCAAATGCCCCCTTTACAAACTGGCCCACATAACTTTTTTCTTTTTTTTTTACAGCAGGTTGGTTTTAGGCAGTTTTACCATCCCAAATCAATGGTGACGGATTCCCCTAACAGGAACCAGCAGATGAAAACACAGGCGGCTAGTAGTGTCATCTCCAGATCTTCAGCCTGGGGGGGAAGGGGAGGGGGGAATCTGTTTACCCAGCGAACAAGTGCAACGCGCGGCCCCCTCCGGGCATGTTTACTGCAGCGGCATCAGGATGACTGCTACTTAAATAGTCACAGTTTTTTATAGTAGATTAAGCCATTTAATAAGCCGATGCCTCTTGCCCGGCCGCTATTGTGCTGTTTCCTCCGTCTCGCGCTGCATTATACTTCCTGTCACTGGGCTTTTGATATTTCAAGTGGTTCTAATAAACTGCCACCAGGGATTTCTCATAAATCATTCACAGATCATTACTAGGAATGCTTTTATATGGCAGGAAGAATATTTTCCAGGCCGTTTCCTTCTCTTGTGAAACCTTAAATACTTCATTGAATTTCTTTTCCACAGACGCTTAATTGCCGGCTATGTCGACTCGACAAGACAGTGCGAAAAAAAGCTGCCGAGCTTATTAATGCCTCTTTTGTGCCGCATCAAAGATATTAGATAAGGCGGCGTTAAAAGTGACACTGAAAAAAAAATTAGGAGATAATGAATTGTATGTATAGTACGGATAATGAATAGAATATTAGTAGCAAAGATAAGTCTCTCATTTTTAGTTTCAGCTATATATAGTTTTTTGTTTTTTTATAATAACTGCCATATTTGTCATCTTTCATATTTGCAGTTTACAAACCACATCCTGTATTTTAAACTATAAAACAGAGCAGAGCTAATGACCCTTTGAACTTCCCTGCAGTAAAATCTTATCTCAACCCATCTCTCATAGTTTCTTTGAGGTATAAGTGCCTCAAAAAATAGGACTGTATTCAACTCAGTGGGTTGCAGAGCTCAGAGAAGCCCTTTTGCATAGATAACCACTGAAGCTTTTTAACTCTTCCTGCACTGGAAGCAACATGAGAGTCATATCTTTGCTACTAATGCTCCATTTCTTAGCTGTACACATACAATTCATTATATCATACTTTTTTTTTCACTTTAGGGCCGCTTAAATAGAAACTCCAGTGAAAATAGTGTAATAAAAAAGTGCTTCATTTTTACAATAATTATGTATAAAAGATTTAGTCAGTGTTTGACCATTGTAAAATCTTTCCTTTCCCTGATTTACATTCTGACATTTATTACATGGTGACATTGTTACTGTGGGCAGGTTATGTAGCTGCTGCTAGCTGTTTTGGCAGTTGGAGACAGCTGTAAACAGCTATTTCCCACAATGCAGCAAGGTCCCCAGACAGGAAACTGCCAAGAGTACCTCGGTCCTCAGAGCTTCTTGTGGGAGGGGTTTCACCACAATATCAGTCATACAGCGCCCCCTGATGGTCTGTTTGTGAAAAACAATATATTTTTCATGTAAAAGGGGGTATCAGCTACTGATTGGGATAAAGTTAAATTCTTGGTTGGAGTTTCTCTTTAAATGGAAGCGTGAAGCTCGAATGGGGAAAGCACAGGTAAGTATCTCCATCCTTCTCTCCCCAAGTTGTTGCAAGTTATTATTTAGTCCTTTTTTACATATCGTCTGTTTGTGTTTTGCGACCAACAATTGTGGCGAGAGCGAAATGAATCAGCGGAACTTCCGTGTGTGTAATTAAAGTGATACGTGTCAGCGAGTCCAAATGAATGCAATTACAAAATGATCTTTCTATTTCAGTTGGCAGCCTGTGTGTTTCTGGAAAGGCCTGGCTGATGCTCCAATTGCCAATTTTTTTTTTCATTATTCCAAGAAAGTAATCTGTACTTTTTAGTGCTCTGTGTATCAGTACAGCCTGCCTGGGAATGACCTTCTTTCTGTATGATTAGCTGTTAGGGCCGGGGCACACTGCAAATCCTGACGCCAAATCGCTGAGCGCTTTTGATATTAATTCTTACCACGTTGTTCCAGCACACTGAAATGTATGTACAGATATACAGAGTAACAAGTAGGCATTGTCTACTCACTGTTTTCTGTGTGGTGCGACTTTCCCATTCCATTGTGCTTCAGTTGTATTGTGTCTAGTGACCCCCTCCCCTATTCCCTGGTGTCTAGTGGCCCCTCTCCCTTCCCTATTCAGTTTTATGGTGTCTAGTGACCCCCTCCCCTATACAGCTCCCTGGTGTCTAGTGGCCCCTCTCCCTTCCCTATTCAGTTTTATGGTGTCTAGTGACCCCCTCCCCTATACAGTTCCCTGGTGTCTAGTGGCCCCTCTCCCTTCCCTATTCAGTTTTATGGTGTCTAGTGACCCCCTTCCCTATACAGTTCCCTGGTGTCTAGTGGCCCCTCTCCCTTCCCTATTCAGTTTTATGGTGTCTAGTGGTCCCCTCGTCTATACAGTTCCCTCGTGTCTAGTGGCCCCTCTCCCTTCCCTATTCAGTTTTATGGTGTCTAGTGGTCCCCTCGTCTATACAGTTCCCTCGTGTCTAGTGGTCCCCTCGCCTATACAGTTCCCTGGTGTGTAGTGGTCTCCCTCCCTCCCAACAGTTACATGGTGTTAAAGTGGACCCGAACTCTTGCACAGGACAGAAGGAAAACGTAGAGAAAGGCACCCTGAATGTACTTAGAGAGTTTAGCCTGTTTAATTCCCCTTCATCTCTGTCTAATCACTAGTGGTAATTTGATCTCCCCCCTGTGTCACATGACTGCCTATGGCAGATAAGCAGATAAGCCTATTTGAAAGCACAGGCTGTAAACAATATGGGCTTGATTCACAAAGCAGTGCTAAGTGTTAGCACGCTTGTAAAAAGCCCTCTATCACTCCAAAAATCACTGATCGCGCGGTTTGTGGTGCGCCGAAAAGATCGCGCGGTGCGACGTCGCACCCTTCGCGTGAAAAGTGACCCCCGGTGCCCTGGAAACGTCGCACCCAGTGCGACCATAACGGCGTGATCTCTGAACGTGCTAACTGGTTAGCACGCCCAAACTCTTTAGGTGTGCTAACTAGGTTTGCACCAGTTAGTGAATCAAGCCCTATGTCTGCTTCCCTGAATCAGGAAGTAGAAACTGTGCAGATTTATTTTAGGATTTGTATCGGCTGTAACAAAGAAATATTTTTTGGGTTTAAAGGCTATTATGTTGTTGTGTATCATTTAGAGCAGAGAGGAGTTCTGAGTTCAGATCCACTTTAAATGCCCCTTCCCACTCCTTTACAGTTCCCTGGTGCTTAGTGGTCCTCCCTCCCCGATACAGTTCCCTGATGTCAATTGGTCCCCCCCTCCCCTAAACAGTTCCCTGGTGTCTAGTGTTTTCCCCTCCCTCCCCCATATGGCTTCCTGGTGATCTAAAGTGGGACAAACTTTATGGAAAGTAAGGAAACAACTTGAGGGCCAAATGTGATGGCTCTGTAGGCCAGATGTTGCCCGCACACCAGGGTTTGACATGAGCGCCTTAGAGGCAGAGGATCAACAGGATAGCCAGGCGATTTGAAAAGGAAATGGGATAGGTCAGTCTCCATACCATTTAAACCACAGGTTCCCTTTAATTCAAATTATTTTCGATTAATTAGGCATAAAAAAAAGATTTTAACTTCAGTTATGAGCAAGCACTCTCCTGTTTCATGGCTGTTTTACTAATAGGAACTGGCTGGGTGTTGACAGTTGTCAATCTCTAATGATCTATGCAACTGTAACACAGATAGTTTTATTTTGTTTTGCGTAAGCTATAATGCTTAAAAAAACTTAGTTATGTTAAAGAGGAACTATAGTACAAATAACATAATGAATAAAACTGCTTATTTTTTACAACATTCATTTATAGATGATTTAGTCAATGTTTGCTCAGTGTAAAATCTTTCCTCATCCCAATTTACATTCTGAAATTTACCACTGGTGGTGATGCCTTTTGTACTGCCAGGTGATCTGTGAGGAATGTTCATTACTGAGCGTTCTAGGCACAGAGGGAGATACAGCTTGCTTGGCAGTTGGAAAAAAAGCTGTTATTTCCCACAATGCAATGAAGTTCACGGACAGAAAACTGTCAGGACCTTGGTCATTACATCACACCGTAGGAGGGGTTTCACCACAATATCAGCCATACAGACTCCCCAGTATAGTTGAGAAAAGGAAAATATTTCTCGTGGGAAAGGGGGCATCAATCAACTACTGATTGGGATAAAGTTCAATCCTTAAAGTTCCTCTTTAAAAAGGTATTCTATAAATTCATATAAAAACTTTGCCTGAACAGGGTTTACTAGCACTCAGTACACACACACTTGCAGGGTTGTGTGACTCCCAAGAATAAAGTTACAAACGGTTTGGCACATATAGTGCTGTACGGCGTATCTGGAGTTCAGCCTATGCTAAACGTGAAATATCAGCTCTGTGTGAAGGGGGCCTGCGACCTGTCAGATATTCCTGGATTTCACAGTGTGAAGTGCATATTTTTAGTAAAAGTCTATCTGAGGCGAGGACAACAATAAAATTCAAATAGAAAAATGTGCGTCATCCTGACGGCTGACACTGAGCAGACACCGAGCTAAATAAAAACCTCTGCATATGCCGTCTGCTTTCCCACACAGGGAACCCGCTCCAGCATAAGAAATAGTCTTTAGGCTGTAATCCCTGCCTGGGAAACATACCAGCACACTGGCTGCAGACCTGCGCTTGGCCTGCTGTGTGTCCGTCACTCAAATAAAAAAGCTGTGCAGACCACAGAGAGCTCAGACAGATGATTGACACCCAGTCTGGCCAATGACTGATGCGTGTGTGTTGGGGGGACTGGCCTCAGAAGACACTGCCAGCTAAGAGCTCATTTACATCATACGCACTGACGTGCGCATTTCGGCAACACGTATAGTGTGTGACACGCAAGAACGTCAGAAGTGCATAGACAGCACTTCTGACGTTCAGACTATGAACTTACCACCGCTGCACTCTGATTGGCTGAAGGTACTTGCATCTGATTGGTGCTTGAGCTCAAGGGTGACTATTTAAAGGTGAATTGTGTACGGTGTCAGTGTGATACGAATCTAGACAGCTTGAAAAAGGTCTTGTGACCGAAACAGATTGTCATACTGCTGTTTTAAACAATAAAGAGCTTTATTTACTACAGATGGTGCTGACGTGGCGTTGTTTGGAGTGTGCAGAGACACTGGAAGTCAGAGCATATCGCTTATCCCCATAGCGAGCACTATGAACTTATGCCTGCTAATTGGCAATGGCATTCGTCCTGCCCTGAGCCCCTGCGAGTTCGTAGCGCTCATGATGCTACTCTGATAAGGCATGTTAACTTTGATAAGGTGTAATATCTTTGATAAGGTGTGATATTTGAGTTATCACGGTTTAGTGAATTAAGCCGCACTGCGCTGCGCAGCAGTGGGATGCGCTATTGCAGTGCTGCACACATTTTCGACAAAGCGTAGTGCTGATCCCATCCACTGTAATGATGCGGATCAGCGGCGAGTTGCGTTCTGATTGCACAGTTATCTGTGTTGCCTAATGTGAGCGAGGCCTAACCGAGAGTCTATTTCCAATGATTTTTTTTTTTCGACGACTGAGGATTTTTTGAGCAACTGTACAGACACACGATTACACAAACAACTTCTAGAGACATGCAGTGATAACAACGTCACGGCAGATCCCCGAATTCCCCCATGAGCACCGATGCGTCCCTCGCCGTCCTTCCGAATGCCTTCGTACGCCTGGTATCAGTCCCGGTAATCTGGCTCAGTTGCGCCAGTCGGCTCTTCTGCCAATGCACGGCCCCTCTACCCATGCACAACAGAGCCCAACGCATCAGTGCTCATGGGGCTGGAGGAAGCCCTGGGTAAGTATAAAGTCTTTTAATTTCCCCATCTCAGGTTTCCTATATGGCATGAGTCAGAACAAACAAGGAGATGAATTCATGGGATAACAGTGCCCATACGCAGTACTGTACAATAAAGACATTCCAATTTCCTGTTTATTTGACCAAAAAGATTAAATGAAAGTCAAAAAATCTTTTTTTTTTTTTTTTTTTTTCGATCAGAAGAAAAACACAGATTATCCAGGTTTTTTTTTATAAAAATTTGATCGGACATGTTGGAATAATCAAACTAAATTATCTAATAAACAAAATGAAAAAAATTGTACCATGTATGGGCACCATAAGACAGATAAGGCAAGATAATTAATAAGATATGTTTTGTGAATCAACTCCATAAACATAGGGGTGGGGGAAGGGGACTGAAGTCATGCCTCCCTGCTGACTAAGGGCTGGTGCACACCAAAACCCGCTAGCAGATCCGCAAAATGCTAGCAGATTTTTAAACGCTTTTTTTTATTTTTATGAGGCGTTTTGCTAGCGTTTTGCGGATTGCTGCTGCGGTTTTCAGTATAGTAGATTTCATATATTGTTACAGTAAAGCTGTTACTGAACAGCTTCTGTAACAAAAACGCCTGCAAAACCGCTCTGAAGTGCCGTTTTTCAGAGCGGTTTGCGTTTTTCCTATACTTAACATTGAGGCAGAAACGCATCCGCAATCCAAAAAATGCCTCACCCAGGCATTTTTCGTTTCTGCAAAACGCCTGCCGCTCTGGTGTGCACCACCCCATTGAGATACATTGACCAAGCAGATCCGCAGCCGCAAGCGGATCTGAAAACGCCCAAAAAGCCGCTCGGTGTGCACCAGCCCTAGCCTATCATGGCTACTCACTTTCTCATAAGGAGACTTTGAGTTTCAGTAGCTGATACCCCCTTTCCCACAAGAAATCTTTACCTAGATCATCGGAGACATCTGTGTGGCTGATATTGTGGTGAAACCCCTCCCTCAGTGTGATGTCAGTGCCATGGCCCTAACAGTTTTCTGCCTGTAAACCTTGTTGCATTGTGGGAAATAACAGCTGTTTCCAACTGCCAAGAGAGCAGTATCTCTCTCTGATCAGATCTATCTTCATTTTTTTTACTTCCCACTTTGCAAAGTATTGATTCATTTTTATCCCCACTGTGAGCTTTTGGTAATGTTCCTCTTTAAATTACAGTTCTTTAGCAGATAAAAAAAAAGAATAAACTATGGAGAGACAAGTGCTCTCAGTTTCTCCGCTGGGCATAGAGACTCTGCATATAAATGTAGAGTAGTTTTTGTACTATCCGCAGTGTAAGTAAACTTTCACATGCAGAGACAACAGGCCAGTCCTGGGGAAGTCAGATGTCCACAGAAACGATACTTGTATATTTTACCTGAGACCCTGAGGTGCTAGAATAATATATATAACTCAGAAAGACTTCCGGACCTACCAGGAAATAGTTGTTTTTACTGACTCTCTTCAGGCCTCTCAGGCAGAGTGCTGATTGCTTCATTCTCTGAGAGACAGAACTTCCTCTCACACCATTCTATAGGAAATCCCATCTGTACACAGACCGCACAGGGCTCTGCCTGGCAGCACAGAGCACGCTCACAATACTTATGTAAAGAGTCACTCCGCTGGGCAGCCTTTCGCCCCTCTGTGACTCCACTCCATGGAACAAAAAGAATACATTAAATGACACCCGAGGCGAAAATAAACTAATGAAATAAATGATTGTATCTATCTTCCTTCTCATAAAAATTACTTATTAAGATATCCCACAGTTTTATTGTATGTTTAAATTTACTTTTTAAGTTTTAACTGTTTTATTGTTTTTGCTCAATGACACATTCATTGAAGTATGCCTGAGCTAAAGTCTATGAACTATTGAACCTTTTTATCTTGTTCCTGCTCTCAGAAGCCATTTTCTGCTAGTAAAGTGTTTTATAGTTGAAATTTCTTATCAGTGAGGCTCACACTGTAGTCTGACCCAGTCCTGACTCAGACAGGAGCTGCCACTTACATACCTGATGTTAACTCTTTCAGGCAGAGAAAGAAAAAAAGGAATGCAGCATAGTTATTTGTGTGCTAGGCACTGTACAAACACATGTCTATCTCATCATGTCACATGTTACCTCGGGTATCCTTTAAGGCAGGAGTTACACTTGTCGGCTTCTGTGTGCGTTTTCTACACAGAAAAACTGATTTCAACTGAGAACTCAAGTTAACCTATTTTGGTTCCTGGACGTAGAAACTACATCCAGGAACCATGCGCCCTCCCGCGGCCGATCGCGCGCGTGCATGCGTGCTCCCGGCCCGCGGTTCGTTAGCCAGGCAATCAGTGAATCGGGCTTGGGTGCCCAATCACTGATTCCTCTCCCCCGCTGAAAAAGCGACAGCTTCTCTCGGAAGCTGCGCCTTTTCTGGCTGTTACCTCCCCCATGCGTCGCTCTAAGCGTTTGTTCCGCTTAGAGAGACGTCATGTAAACAAACTCATGGCCGCCATCTTGTGGCCAAAAAGTAATACTACAACTAAAAGTAAAAAAATAAATAAAACTAAACACACATTTACATTATAAAACTATAGTTTACATCCCACCCTCCCAAAACTACCCAAATAAAATGTTTAATATAAAAAAAAAAAACATTACAATAAAAAAAAACATGTAAATATTTACCTACGGGTCTAAACTTTTTAAGTATCAATGTAAAGATGATATATTTCTATATTTTTTTTATTTTAAACTTGTAACTAGTGATAGATGCAAAACGGGAAAAATGCACCTTTATTTCCAAATAAAATATTGTCGCCATACATTGTGATAGGGACATAATTTTAACGGTGTAATAACCGGGACATATGGGCAAATACAATACGTGAGTTTTAATTATGGAGGTATGTATTATTTTAGAACTATAATGGCTGAAAACTGAGAAATAATGATTTTTTCCGTTTTTTCTTATTCTTCCTGTTAAAATGCATTTACAGTAAAGTGGCTCTTAGCAAAATGTACCCCCCCCCAAAGAAAGCCTAATTGGTGGTGGAAAAAACAAGATATAGATCAGTTAATTGTGATAAGTAGTGATAAAGTTATAGGCTAATGAATGGGAGGTGACCATTTCTCAAGTGAAAACGACGGAACGCGAATGGGTTAATCAACGGGCTGGGTCACACATGAATGCAGATTCCGCGCGCATGAAAAAAAAAACGACATCTTACGCAATTTGTCAGTTTTCTCTATAAATTACATTAGCTGCTGTAAGGCAGGGGTCCCACTTGTCTTTCAGCTTTCTGAAAAGTGTAGAAAACTGAAAGACACAAGTGTGACCTCTGCCTTAATTTAAACAATACTAGTTGCCTGGCATCCTGCTGATCTCTTTGGCTGCTGTAGTGGCTAAATCACAGACCTGAAACAAGCATGCAGCTAATCCAGTCTGATTTCAGTCAGAGCATCTGATCTGCATGCATGTTCAGGGGCTGTGACTGAAAGTATTAGAGACACAGGATCAGCAGGAGAGTCGGGCAACTGGTATTATTTTCAAAGAAAAAATCCACATCCTTCTCAGTTTAGGTTCCCTTTAAAGCTTGGATTGACAGTAATTTGGGTTAAGAGCACTTTGTAATACAAGCAAAAAAAAATGTGTGAAATTGTGACTTGATATAGAAGCAAGCTCTTGATATGCAAGCAAAAAAAAAGTATACATGCGCCACATCATCACAACTAAGCCGATAGTTCTTCCTTTGGCGCTGCAGGATTGTACTTAAAGGATACCACAACTGACATGTGGCATAATGAGATAGACATGGGTATGTACAGTGCCTAGCACACACATAACTATGCTGTGTTCCTTTTTTTCTTTCTCTGCCTGAAAGAGGTAAATATCAGGTATGTAAGTGGCTGACTCAGTCCTGACTCAGACAGGAAGTGACTACAGTGTGACCCTCACTGATAAGAAATTCCAACTATAAAACACTTTCCTAGAAGAAAATGGCTTCTGAGAGCAAGAAAGAGATAAAAAAGGGGGAATTTCTTATCAGTGAGGGTCACACTGTAGTCACGTCCTGTCTGAGTCAGGACTGAGTCAGCCACTTACATACCTGATATTTACCTCTTTCAGGCAGAGAAAGAAAAAAAGGAACACAGCATAGTTATTTGTGTGCTAGGCACTGTACATACCCATGTCTATCTCATTATGCCACATCTCAGTTGTGGTATCCTTTAAAGGACAACTGAAGTGAGAAGACTATGGGGGCTGCCATGTTAATTTTCTCTTAAACAATACCAGTTGCCTGGCAGCCCTGCAGGTCTGTTTCTCTGCAGTAGTATCTGAATAACACCAGAAACAAGCATGCAGCTAATCTTGTCAGCTCTGACAATAATGTCAGAAACACCTGATCTGCTGCATGCTTGTTCAGGGGCTTTGGCTAAATGTATTAGAGGCAGAGGATCAGCAGGATAGCCAGGTAACTGGTGTTGCTTAAAAGGAAATCAACATGGCAGCCTCCATATACCTCTCTCTTCAGTTGTCCTTTAAAGAGGAACTCCAGCCTAAACAAACATACTGTCATTAAGTTACATTAGTTATGTTACTTAACCTTTTCGGGACCATGTGAATGAGATCCTACGCCGCACTTGTGGCTGTTCTAGCCTGATGCGGCGTAGGATCTACGCCGGCCCGCAATTTCCGCTCCCGACGCGATCGTGCGCACCTGGAGGGGGAGATTAAGCTGTCATATGACAGCCGACATCTCCCCCGAGTGATCAGCAGCCATCGCGTATGGCTGCTGATCACACGATCACTACGATCGCCGTCGGATCGTAGTGATCTATTTGACAGCTGCGGCGGCAGGGGGGGGGGGGGAAGAAGAGGATCCACTTACCTCCCTGCCGTTCCCGCGACGATCGGCGCCCCCCTCCGCTCTGGCCGGCATCTCCGCTTCATCTGACGTCAGCGCCGGGTCCCGGCTTGATGACGTCATCAAGCCGCGACCCGGAACTGCTCGTCAGACAGAACGGAGATGCCGGCCGGAGAAGAGGGTCCCGTGCGGCTCATCGCTGGAGCCTGGAAGGTAAGTGAAGGCTGCAGGCAGAAGGGGGAGGCACAGGCCACCATGGGGGACACCACTCTAGCCAGCCACACACCGGATCCGGCCACCTGACCCCCCCCCCCAAACGCGTGCACCCCACTCCCGCGCAAAATGCCTGGTCCTTAAGGGGAGGTAGGTGGCCGGTCCCGAAAAGGTTAAAGAGACTCTGAAGTCTCATAAAAATCATGTTTTTATATTAAAAATCTCTTTCATATGATAGCCCTAATTAAAACGCTGCATCTCCGCGGCTGCACACTCTCTAAATCCCCCAAACTCCCCACGCAAAATCCACAACTTTCTTGGTCGTGGATTTTGCTGCCCCTAGAGGCAGAGCTTTTAGCCGCAGCTCTGCCTTCTTACGTGTCAATCAGCGCGTATCTCCGCCTCTCCCCCGCCCCTCTCAGTGAAGGAAGACTTAGCGGGGCGGGCGGAGGCGGCGATCCGCGCTGATAGACGTGTGTAGAGGCAGAGCTGCAGCCGAAAGCTCTGCCTCTCACGGAAGCGCTCCCCGCAATGTGCCATGGAAAGTTTGGGGGGATTTTGTTAGAGTTCAGCCGCTGGGATGCGGCGTTTTAGTTAGGGCTATCATGTTAGAGATTTTTTTATATAAAAACATGATTTGTATGAGACTTCAGAGTCTCTTTAAAATAGATAGGTAATATAATCTCTTACCCACCCTGTTTTAAAAGAACAGGCAAATGTTTGGGAATTCATGGGGGCAGCCATTTTTTGGGTTGAAAGGAGGTGACAGGGAGCATGAGACACAGTTCCAACTGTCCTGTGTCCTGATCACCCCTTCCAGCTGCGCGCGCTAGGCAACGAGAACAACATCAGAAAGCCCATCATGCTTTGCTCAGCATCAGGGGGAAAATGCCTGGGCAGATTTCTTTGATGGGATGGAGCTTAGCTTCTGTGCAGCTAAAAATGAGGCTTGAGTAAGAAAAACAAAGTTCTAATGCTGTGAAACTATTAAAGAAACACCAAGCCTTTTGAGTGCTGCTGAGTAGATCATGACAACTGCCGGCAATCTCAATTTAGAGTTGTAGCGCCACCTAGAGGCTGAAGGTAAAACTGCAGCACTGGAGCCAGGGAGGTGAGTCATTGTTGAACTGCTGCAGATCTCCCTAGCAGCATGAATTTTTCCAGGTTTTAGGGCCTGAAAGGGTGCAAAAAACCTGCACCGCTGTAAGACCTTAAAATCCGGACAGAATCATAACGCCAAGGGGGTTAAAGGGCAACTGAAGTGAGAGGGATACAGAGGCTGCCATATTCATTTCCTTTTAAGCAATACCAGTTGCCTGGCTATCCCACTGATTCTCTGCCTCTAATACTTTTAGCCATAGCCCCTGAACAAGCATGCAACAGATCAGGTGTTTCTGACATTATTGTCAGATCTGACAAGATTAGCTGCATGCTTGTTTCTGGTGTTATTCAGACACTACTGCAGCTAAATAGATCAACAGGGCTGCCAGGCAACTGGTACTGTTTAATGCTGGGTACACACGATGCATTTTTTCGGTCGATTGCCCATTCGATCGATTTTTTTATTCGTTTTTCCGCTCGATTTCCTGCTTGATGCTCTTATCTTTTCTCATCAATTTCTATTCAGTTCTATGAGAAATCGAGCTGTAATATGATCTAAAGTAATATTGGATATGATGGAAATTATCAATCAAACGGAACTATTGACGGCAAAAACGCAACGTGTGCACGGATCCTGAAGCACTGCATTGAGGGCAATGAGAAAACTGAATGTTTCTTCACACTTATACTTAGGCATACATGGCTCGATTTTGCCGCTTAATTCTCCCGCTCTATCGATTCCCTGCTCGATTCCACAGGCGATTATCTTATCTTTCACTCGTTTTTCTTATCTTTTTGCATTGTCTTCAAAGCGAAATCGATCGGGCCGGAGATTGGACATGTCGGAAATTATCTATCAAGCCATCTAAATGGCTCAGAATCGAGACATGTATTTTGTATTTATCTTGATTCACTAAACCATGATAACTCAAATATTACACGTTATCAAAGATCACACCTTATGAGATGATATCACACCTTATCAAAGTTAACACGCCTTATCAGAGTAGCATAGCGAGCGCTTCAAACTTATGCCTGCTAATTGGCAATAGCACTCATCCTGCCCTGAGCCCCTGCAGGTTCGCAGCGCTTGCTATGCTATCCTGATAAGGCGTATTAACTTTGATAAGGTGTGATATCTTTGATAAGGTGTGATATCTTTAAAGAGGAACTCCAGTGAAAATATTTTAATAAAAAAAGTGCTTCATTTTTACAATAATTATGTATAAATGATTTAGTCAGTGTTTGCTCATTGTAAAATCTTTCCTCTCCCAGATTCACATTCTGACATGTATTACATGGTGACATTGTTACTGTGGGCAAGTTATGTAGCTGTTTCTAGCTGCTCTGGCTGTTACAGACAGCTTTAAACAGCCATTTCCTGTCTGTGAACATTGTTACATTGTGGCAGTTTGCCCAGAGTACCGCGGTATTCAGAGCCTCTTGTGGGAGGGGTTTCAGCACAAAATTAGTCACACAGCGCCCCCTGATGGTCTGTTTGTGAAAATAATTGTATTTCTCATGTAAAAGGGGGTATCAGCTACTGATTGGGATAAAGTTCAATTCTTGGTTGGAGTTTCTCTTTAAGAAAGGTGTGATATTTGAGTTATCACAGTTTAGTGAATCAAGCCCTTATAAAGAAACGGACCATTCTAGCAGGCAAAATCCACATTGGTGATGGTGAGGAAACGGAATGGAAGCAGCTGAGCAGCAACAGTGAAAATGGATCCAATTGACCAGTAATCGGATCCGTTTTCATGGATCGGTTTGCCACTTAACTGCCAGTGTTAACTGGCCCTAAGTGCTGCTTACTACTTTTATACAAGTTTATTATTATCTTAGAAAAAGAACACTTTATCTTTTTTTTTTTTTATTATTATTATTATAGGGATAGGTTTCAGTAGCTCACAAAGCTCAGACAGTAATAAGTTCCTGAAAATAAATTTCTTTTGTGTCGGAGTTCCCGTTAAACCAGTGAAATAAAATCTTTGTTTTCAACCAGTAAAAGTGGCCATAAAGTTTTAGCAGAGCCCACGGCAATGACTCACAGCAGCTGAATCATAAGGGATGAATAATTGTATTGTCTAAGCTGGGCGACCTCTGAGTTCTCCTGTGTACCTGAACTCCTGCACTATTAGGAATTACACCAG
Organism: Hyperolius riggenbachi; assembly: GCF_040937935.1. Classification (NCBI taxonomy): domain Eukaryota; kingdom Metazoa; phylum Chordata; class Amphibia; order Anura; family Hyperoliidae; genus Hyperolius; species Hyperolius riggenbachi. The sequence goes on from NC_090647.1 coordinate 61,123,408, forward strand.
AAGTTATATATTTTACTTAAATAGAGACAGAGATCGCATTTACCTGAATACACTAAAAAATGAAGCCTAAAACCTTTCAGGAATATTGATAAAAACAATCAGTGGGACAGTTAGGCGCTACTCAAATTAGGAATGATCGCACAGCACCGACAATTTGCTCCGCACGTTATTGCCGCGGTGCACCCCCCCCAAAAAAAAATGCCCTCAGACTCAGTATAGGTTGGTAGGTAGCCAGGTATAGGTGCCCCCAGTAAAGGAAGTCAGGTGTAGGGTTCCGGGATCGGTTGAAAAGGGCACCCGAGCTGCCTGTATGAAAAGGGTGCCGCCATAGACATCAATGTTATTTCTGGAAATATGGGCTACAAGGAGTAGAAAAGGGCGCCCGAGTTTTGATATAGGCTACAAGTGGGCTCCCCTTTGTAGCCCATATTTTTCGGCTACAAGGTTTTCGGCTACAAGCGTGCTCCCCTTTGTAGCCCATATTTTTTCGGCTACAGTAAGCTGCCCCTCTGTAGCCCATATTATTGACTTTTTTTTCTAGCCGAAGTTTGTATATGGGCTACAAGCGCTGGAAGCCGAATTATTTCATTCCCCCACTATCCATGGCGGCCTGGAGGGGGAATAATTAATACATCCCGGAGTTTTTTTCTAGCCGAAATTTTTATATGGGCTACACCAGGCGCCTTGGTTTTTTTGTAGCCGAAGTTTTTATATGGGCTACACCAAGCGTCTTTTTTGTAGCCGAACTTTATATGGGTTACACCAGGCGCCTTTTTTGTAGCCGAAGTTGGTATATATATGGGCTCCACCAGGCGCCCTTTTCATGTAGACCCAGGTTCCCTTAGTATGGGTAGCCAAGCATAGGTGCCCCCAGTATAGGAAGTCAGGTGTAGGTGCCCTCAGTATACGCAGCCAAGCATAGGTGCCCCAGTATACCAAATCAGGTATAGGTGCCCTCAGTATAGGTAGCCAAGCATAGGTGCCCCCAGTATAGGTAGTCAGGTATAAGTGCCCTTAGTATAGGAAGTCAGGTATAGATGCCCTCAGTATAGGTAGCCAAGCATAGGTGCCCCCAGTATAGGAAGTCAGGTATAGATGCCCTCAATATGGGTAGCCAAGCATAGGTGCCTCCAGTATAGGTTTCCAGGAGTAGGTGTCCCCTGTATAGGTAGCAAGTTGTTGGTGCCCCCAGTATAGCTAGCCAGGTGTAGGTGCCCCAAGTATAGGTAGCAAGGTGAAGGTTCCCCAGTATAGGTAGCCAGCTATAGGTGCTCTCAGTAGCATGTGCTGGCGGCTCACTCACCAACTCCATGTTTTACAGTGCTGACATCACTCTTCACCGCCCCGCTCTGTCTCCTACCTTGCTGCTGCATTCTGCCTCCTTTTCCACTCATCGTTAGAGCAGCACTACAAAAAAATGGCCGCTGATGTCCGCATTTGTAGACATCGGCTGCCATTTTCTTGTAGCCCTGCTGTAACTACACACAGAGTAAAGGCAGAGCAGAAAACGGAGCAGGAGACTGTGTCGAGCGGCGTCACATACCCGAGGCTGCATAAATGTGTTGCGGCAAACGGTTAGGAAATGCTGAGGCATATCCTAGGCCCGAGGATATGCCTCAGTGGGAGGGTGGAGCTACATACCTATACACAGTACATCAATATATACCATATAGGAAGTGTTTCTGGGGCTGAAACCAGAATATTTAGCGTAATAATGAGCATTCTGAAGTACCACATTTTACTATATGTCACTACAGTGCCTCTTTAAGTACTGCCGTGACATTGCTACATCCTTAGCTGCTTCCTTCAGTTGCCCTCTGGGGCTGCTATAAAATGGATGACAGGAGCTGAGGGGGCCTCTTTGGTTACGATGCGGAGGGGCTGTACGCAAGAAGTGATTTCTACTTTCCCTGACAACTGCCTTTCAGCCCTGCTTGCTTACATTTAATTACAGTCACATAAAAGTAACACGCAGCACATATTCAGCAGAGGCTTTGATGTTATGTCTCCTGTGCATAGTGCGATCTATAACGTGCTACGCATCCACGTAATTATACATGAGAGGGAAGGCAAAGTAACCAAACAAAAGCCATATATAAATACACCAGCAGCGTGTTGTTTACACCAGACAAAATGAGAATGCTATCGAAGCCCTCTTCTCACCATTAATGGCACGCTCACATCAGAGGGATCCGGGGTGTTATACACAAACAGCTGCGGAAAATAACTTTTTTCCTATAAATATTATCTCCACACACTCAACGTACATCACAAGCTGCCAAACATCAGGCTTATTCTACAGGACCATAAATAATTCCATTCTGACAGCAGATGGAAGTCATCCAATGAACAGAGCAAAGGGGCAGCAGATACGGCTCTTCTTATAGAAAATGATTTCCTATAGAAGAGAAAGATTCCCTTGAAAGGGCAACTGAAGTGAGAAGAATATGGAGGCTGCCATATTTATATACTTTTAAACAATACTAGTTGCCTGGCAGCCCTGCTGATCTATTTGGCTGCAGTAGTATCTGAATAACACCAGAAACAAGCATGCAGCTAATCTTGGCAGATCTGACAATCATGACAGAAACACCTGATCTGCATGCTTGTTCAGGGCTAAAAGTATTAGAGGCAGAGGATCAGCAGGACAGCCAGGAAACTGCTATTGCTTAAAAGGAAATAAATATGGCAGCCTCCATATCCCTCTTGCTTCAGTTGTGCTTTAAAGACCACCTCCAGTCAAAAAAGGTCTGAATGGCAATACATATATGCAGTCTATGCACTGTATACAGTAATATGAACATATAAAGTTTGCATCTGGTACATCATAGTGGATAGAACAGACTCACATCTATATCTGTAAGTAACACTTCCTTATTTCTCCTGAAACTGAAAGCATTGTGCCCTCCTCTTCAGCCTGGTTGACTCCCCTGCCCCTCCCTCCCCTGCTGTCTGCCTGCCTGGATCAAATTACTTCTCTTTTCACAGTGAGTAGGAGAGAGAAGACACATGAAAACTGCTGCAGCTTGTCTTCTCATGTCTGTTTGCTATAATTATTATTTTGGATGTCTGTCTGTCTGCCTAGATTAGATCACATGGACATGAGGGGAGGAGTTATAAAATCAATCCCCCAGCATCCTTTGCACCTATGGTTTAGAGAGGCCCAGGGCCCAATTTCACACTGGGGATGGGGATTTCAAGGCCATATGTGGAATACGGACCCTGGGGGTGAGAAAATCACATTTTATCACGTGTGATTTTATATACCTTGGCAACTTATTAGGTTTAAAGCAAACTGTAATTTATAATTTAGGTACTCTTTAAAGGAAAACTGTAGCAAAAAGGATATGGAGGCTGCCATATTAGTTTCCTTTTAAAGTGAATCAGATAGACAGCACCCTCATGTATTTTACCATATACAGTATATCAGTGGGAACATTAGAGAAAACACCTACCCTGCTCTCTGTTTCATTCTTCACTGCTCAGCCTGCTTGTTATCAGCCCTGATAAAATCCCTGACTGAGCATTCAGTCTGGCTTTGCTCAGGAAACATTATAGCTGAGTCATTATAGCAGATCCAGAAGGGGGAGGCTTGGGGTTGAAAATACATCAGAGAAGACAGACTCAGCTATAATGATTCCTTAGCAAAGCCACACTAAATGCTCAGTCTGGGATTTTATCAGGGCTGATAACAAGGTAGCTGAGCAGTGAAGAATGAAACAGAGAGCAGGGTAGGTGTTTTCTCTGATGTTACCACTGATATATATGGTAAAATACATGAGGGTGCTTCGTCTCTGGTTCACTTTAAGCACTACCAGCTGTTTGGTAGCTCTGCTGATCCCCTGCCTCTAATACTTTTAGCCATAGACCCTGAACAAGCATGCAGCAGATCAGATGTTTCTGACATTATTGTCAGATCTGACAAGATTAGCTGCATGCTTGTTTCTGGTGTTATTCAGATACTACTGCAGCCAAATTGACCAGCAGGGCTGCTAGGCAACTGATATAGTTTAAAAGGAGATAAGTATGGCAGCCTCCGTATACTTCTCGCTGCAGTTGTCCTTTAAGGTGGCCACACACCATACAATTTTTCATATGTCTTTTCAATCTGAGAGTCACAATCAGAAATTATACATACCTGGGGCTTCCCTCCAGCCCCATCCGCTCGGATCTCTCCCACGCCGCTGTCCTCCGCTGCACACAGCTTCGGGAACCGGGTCCCATCACCTCCGTCAGTTGGAGCCAGTCTGACGTACTGTAAGTGAAGTGCGCTGTTTTTGTATCTCTTCAGCAGCGCTACGTAGAGGGCGCACTTCTCCTGCACAGACTGGCTCCGACTGACGTAAGTGACGGAACCCGGTTCCCGAAGCTGCATGCAGCGGAGGACGGCGGCGTGGGAGAGATCCGAGCGGATGGGGCTGGAGGAAGCCTCAGGTATGTAACCAACTTTTTATTTTTTTCAGCTCTGGTACACTTTAAGTGTTTTCGATTGGCTATATCTAGTGGGCCCCACCCAGCTCTTAAATTTGCAGAGCAGTATGAGAAAGGAGAGAAACACGTTCAGTATAAAGAGACCAAGCTTAGGAACCCCTAAACTAACCCTTCACCCTTGCAATAGCAAAAAAAAAGGGATGTTGGATTATTGTGGCTCTGTACAATTAACAAGCTGACACATTATTGCATTCCAGCGGTTCTGGAGGTGTGGTTAACTTACAAGGACAAAGGATGATTTGCATATTCAGCAGTGATGCATTGTGGGAGATATCTTATGCTCACTCCAACCTGAAAAATTGCAATTACCTACGGATCTAATCTTTTGGGAAAAAAAAAATCTCTTTCTTGCAGGATAGTTACAAACACTGCCAGTATTTTGTCAAGCTTTATTTTAACGCGTCCTTTGCTTTCCGCGCTTCTGACAGGCGTTCGTACAAGGTAATGGCTCTAAATTACAAAATGGCTTGTGCAGCGCTGATATATATTTTTCTACAGACATTTAGAAATATTTCAAAACAGAAAAAGGCACAATGAAGACAGCTATCTGATGGGTTGTATAGATCTATTTTAACTTCTTAGGGACCGACGCAGTACAAATCTACGTCGGGCAGGGGGCGCTGCGGTTCTCTACGTCCCCTTCACCGCGCACCCCCGCCCGTTCCCGACGCTCTGCCCCCGCCGCAATGTGCTGCCCTGCCGTCTCTATGACGGCAGAGCACTGTGAGCCGGGCAGGAGCCGTTTTCATTGGCTCCTGGCCCTGTCATTACTGTAAGCCAATCCCATTGGCTTACATGGAGTGACAGGGTCAGGAGCCAATGGAAGCGGCTCCTGACCGGCGCACAGCGCTCTGCCGTCATAGCGACGGCAGAGAGAGCAGCCTGTGGCGGGGACAGAGCGGTGTGTCCGGCGGGAGCGACTAATTATTGCGGCGATTCGTTGGTATGCGGCGTTTTGGCGTACCAGCAGCCTCTGGTCCTTAAGGGGGCAGAGGCTGCTGGTTCCGAAGTGGTTAAGGTGTCCATTAAGGGTAAAATTTTTCCACTAAATGCAATCTTTCGATGCGATTTTTAGGATCAAATTTGCGTTTTATGAAGGCAATCGATAGTTAACGATTCTTTGGTCCATTGCTTTATAGGATAAAATCGATCTGAAAGTTGGAAAATATGATCGCACTTGAGGAAAGAATCGTTCAATAAGTGTGAACATTCGATAATTACCTTAATATTACTTATGATCATTCAAATCGTCTAATCATTCTGGTTGAACTCGATGGATGGCTGTCTTTTTTCAACCCAAACTATGTAACTATGAAAGATCGCATTTAGTGAAAATTGTACCGTTAATGGGCAGCTTTAGGCTTGGAACCTACAACAAAGTGCTATCCCAATCACCAGCGATTTGTGATAGTGTTTGGCAAGCGATTTTGAGAGCGATTTCCCTGCTCCTATACAATGCATTAGAATGGAAACGCTCCCAAAATGCTGCATGTCCTGCGATTGCGATTTCCTTAATCGCAATCGCTGTAGTGGAATCCGTCCCATCCATTTACATTGTCAGAGCGTTTAGGGAAATTGCTAGCAATTTGAAGCGCTCCCTAAATGCTCAAAAAAACGCTCTAGTGGGTTTCAGCCCTAAAGCACAGGTGCTTGGAGCACCACTTTCCTACAATCGCGTTCGGCTCCGCTATCGTGATTTGCGGGCAAAATCTCGCGATACAGTGCGATTTGCGCTTGTAATTCCCGTTCAATAGAACGAGAATCACAGCGCAATTGCCCCCAAAACGCTGCATGCAGAGCGTTTGCGATCGATCGAAATCCCAAACGCTGCTGTGTGAATGTATCCATAGGGATACCTTAAGGTGGCCACTAACTGTCCAATTTCTAGCGAAAAATCATTAGAGCGATCAGAAATTCTGATCGGATTGGTTGTAAATAATCTCAGCTGATGGGCACAATTGATTACAAACGATTATAAAAATAGTCGTCTGACTGGATTTTCTTCAAATCAAAATTTGGATTTTCATGTTGGTTGTGATAGATAGGAAGCAAAGATTGGTTCGTTAGTGGTGTAGTGAACGATTTTTCTTCCGATCAGAATTTTCTGATCGCTCGAACAATTTTTCACTAGAAATTGGATCGTTAGTGGCCACCTTTAGTAGCAGTGCTGTGCTGATCGCCGGCGATCAGCAAAGCGCTGAAAAATCGGCCAGTGTGAACTAGTCCTCAGATACAAGGCCCCTGAGCTAAGTCCGGCCCCCCAAACCATTTTATGTGGCCCTAGGAGGAAATGAATGCATGCTGTATGCCTGTAGTATGTACCAGTGTTCTTTGACATTACCATGGAGACAGCAGGCCTCTGCAGATGCATGTATGCACACATCTCTTTTTGGGCTTGTGCACATGTACCATTTAACTTTTTCCATTAACAATATACAATATATTTAAAGGATACCTTAGCTGTCAGAAATCTTAAAAACGTGGGGAGCAGGCATGTGTAGCACACAGTCCTCATGCCCACTGCTCACCCTGTTCTTCTCTGTTTTCCATTGTTATGTTCTAATTGCCCTCCGAAGCCACTTCTGGGTCAGCCAGGGTCGGTGAGCAGGGCACTATGCAAATCCCTCCACTGGCTCCCCATCCGATTCAGAATCAGCTTTGAGATTCTATGTCTGGCTTACAAATCTTTACACAAGTCCTCCCCAACCTACATCTCAGACCTGGCCAGCAGATACACACCTGGACGCCCACTTCTCTCCTCTGACCTCCTCCTAACCACCCCCACGCATTTTGCATTCCTATGCACAACTGCAGGACTTTACTAGATCTGCCCACATGCTGTGAAACTCTCCCCTACTGCCCATCAGGATTACCCCCTCTTTGAACACCTTTAGACAAGCCCTCAAAATGTACCTCTTCAAAAAGGCCCACCCCACCTCGCCGATACCCTAACTCTCTCTGCCGAGAACCTCTTGATGCAGCCCCCCCCCCCTTTCACTACCCCTTCCCTCCAGATTGTAAGGGTCCATTCTCACTAGGGCGAAAGCGCAATAGAAACCTAATGGCAGTGATCTCACTGCCGCCGATCATGGGCGTTTTGCGATTAGCGGCAATCGCCAAATGCATTACCTGCAGCAATTGTGGGCGATTTGGGAGCGATCGCGATTAGCATATATAGAAGCGCTAAAGCGCTGATTTTTCCATGTTAAATCACGGAAAAATCACCTGCGCAAAATGGTAGCAGTACGTTACAGTTTTGCATTTTTAAATGTGAATGGGCCCTAAGCCTTTGGCAGGGCCCTCCCTCCTAAGGTATCATACTTGTGCACTCTACCCAGAATAATGTAAACTTGGATTATTGGGACTAATACTCGAGTGTATGATCTGGCATTGTGCGTTATCTGTCACCCCTATTATCATTGTCTGTAACCTTATGTATTGTAAAGCACGGCCTAATGTGTTGGCACTTTATAAATCCAACAAAATAATAATGTAATACTTGGCAGACACAAATAAACCTAACCCTTAGTGTAATGTGCTGATCCTCGTCACCGGCTATAATAAAAACTGGTTTACTAATTTGATAGGTTTTTATTGTTTTTTTTTTCTACTTTTTCATGCACGTTGTTTGTTCCTGAACTTCGTCACTTTCCCCCCATAAACTGTTCCATGATTTTACAACCAGTGCAAAATCGCTGCCACATAATAAGCCGCAATACGTTCCATATGGCGGCTTCTGGAATATGTGGCTTCCTGTCTAATGTCTGCGCAGAACATGGAGAGTCCAGGAGTCATCTCCAGGGTGCCTCACCACTGACTAGTACAGGCATGGGCAAACGTGGCCCTCCAGCTGTTACGAAACTACAAGTCCCACAATGCATTGCAGGAGTCTGACAGCCACAGTCATGACTCATAAAGGCAAATACATTGTGGGACTTGTAGTTCCGTAACAGCTGGAGGGCCGAGTTTGCCCATGCCTGGACTAGTCCATCCTCTACAGGCTGGCCATGAGGGAAATAACAGTTTACTTCTCTTCATTTTAATGGACACATCCAAGCTTTTAAGAAAAGAAAAAAGTTTACTTACCCAGGGCTTCCTCCACCCCCTGGCAGCCGATGTGTCCCTCGACGCAGTTCCGCTTCCAGCCGCCCGGGGGTCTCCTCCGGTGCAGATGCCGATGTGCATCTACTCTGCCTGTGGCGACAGCTGGTCTCGGTCACTCTGACATAGTCTGGGTGTTCTGCGCATGCACAAAATTACTGCACCTGCGCAGTACACTCCAGACTACGTCAGCGTGACCCAGAGGGGCTCTCACGCAGGCGCAGTAGATGTCGACCTGCGAGGTCTGCATCTGCACCGGAGGGGACCGGGATACACCAGAGCTGCGATGAGGGCACAGGACGGCAGCCAGGGGCTGGAAGAAGCCCCAGGTAAGTAAATATTTTTTTTTTTATTAGCTCGCAACTGCCCTTTAAAGGAGTTATCCGGGCTGTATAAAGAAAATAAACGCTACTTACCGGGTGCTTCCTCCAGCCCCAAGCTCCCAGGACCTCCCTCGCAGCACCTCTGCACGCAGCCGTTCGCTGGAGCTCCGTCCCGGTCCCCGGCGATGACGTCAGAGCGACCTCCAGGTCGCTCTGTAGTGCGCCTGCACGAGCGGCGATGTCAATCACCGCCACGTGGGCCGGAGCGGACTGCGCAGGTGCAGTAGTTCTGTGCCTGCGCAGTCCGCTCCGGCCCACGTGGCGGTGATTGACAGTGCCGCTCGCGCAGGCGCACTACAGAGCGACCTGGAGGTCGCTCTGACGTCATCGCCGGGGACCGGGACGGAGCTCCAGCGAACGGCTGCGTGCAGAGGTGCTGCGAGGGAGGTCCTGGGAGCTTGGGGCTGGAGGAAGCCCCCGGTAAGTAGCGTTTATTTTATTTATACAGCCTGGATAACTCCTTTAACAAAGAAATGCATTAGCCTCCCTGGCGGTATGATAATGTTTGGATTTTAGGGTCTAAAAACGGTGAATTTTTACAAGTTTTTAGATTCTAAGAGCAGGAATAAAAAAATCATACCGCTGGATAGATCTGCAGTAGCCCTGCATTTTGTCCACCTTCCTAGGATCCAGCACTGCAATTTACCCCTATAGTGAGATTGCCCTGTGTTGTGATGACGACAGATGGCAATCAAACTCACTAGAGCAGCCTTCCTCAACCTTTCTACCCTGGTGGAAGCCTGCAAATAACTTTGGGATATCAGGGAACCCCTGCAAAAAATTTTTGATCTCAAGGAACCCCTGCATTTATTTTGGAGGAGACATGGTCTTTAAAGAGAAACTCCAACCTAGAATTGAACTTTATCCCAATCAGTAGCTGATACCCCCTTTTACATGAGAAATATAATGATTTTCACAAACAGACCATCAAGGGGCGCTGTGTGACTGATTTTGTGCTGAAACCCCTCCCACAAGAAGCTCTGAGTACCGCGGTACTCTGGGCAAACTGCCACAATGTAACAATGTTCACAGACAGGAATTAGCTGTTTACAGCTGTCTCTAACAGCCAAAACAGCTAGGAGCAGCTACATAACCTGCCCACAGTAAAAATGTCACCATGTAATACATGTCAGAATGTGAATCTGGGAGAGGAAAGATTTTACAATGAGCAAACACTGACTAAATCATTTATCCATAATTATGGTAAAAAATGAAGCCCTTTTTTTACTACATTATTTTCACTGGAGTTCCTCTTTAAAAGTATGTGTGGCTGTCTATTTCACTACCCCCATTACACTACCACTCATTATACTGTCTCCTGAGCCCCCAATTTAGTGCTTCTTGTTGAAGTATCGCCTATTATAGTGTGCTCTATTATACTTCCCTCACGATGGGGGAAAATGCCAAGGAACCCTGGTTGAGAAAGCCTGCACTAGAGGGATCGAGAAGTCTGAGGACCGGAATAAGAATGACTGCCAGCGACTGGATCCGGGGGAGGAGATTCTCGACAAGATCGTGCTCCGTTCCCAACGGCTATAAGGCGCAATCACGGGTAGTGGCAAAAGAAGGTATGTTATTGGAAAAGGGCCCTTAGGACAGCGTTGTCATCCTGAGGACACTTTCCCAAAACAAGAGGATGAAACAAACAAATACCTTTTTCTGTGCATGTTGGTGCCCATTTTGTATGTGTGTGTTTTGCGCACTTATGTGTTTTTCCTGCATTCATTAAAACTGAAAAATGCATGTGTTTCCCTGAAATAAAAAAAAATGCAGCATGTTACTTTGAGGCCGATTTTACACCGGGCTTGTGCGTTTGCGATGCCCCACCCTGTCCCATCACAACGCACAAAATGTCAAGCGTATGACCCTGCGGCAGAGTGCGCCAACAGGGTCATATGCATAGCGCCACTCTCCCACATGCCCCTTGCTCAGTGACATAGTCCCTGCTGGACAGGAAATACATCACTGGGATTTCTGAGTTTCCCAGTGGTATTCCCATCATTCTGCCTACACGTGCCACACTGCCAACATGTTTACATTCCCTGCTTCGCCGACTGGCTTACACTACTTCCGCCACCGATGAAGTCCAAGGGTAATGCACTGTTGACTTTCCAGCGGCCGATCGAGTACTTCCGCTGTGATACTGTAAGCGTGCTAGGCCCCAATACCTTGCATTGCGTTACCCAGGGCTGTGGAGTCGGTCCAAAAATCCACTGACTCCGACTCCTCAGTTTAGGATTCCACCGACTCTGACTCCGACTCCGACTCCTCTAATTTGCATATTACAATTCTGTTGATTAAAAGTATGTAACATGAAATTCGTCTCTTAACTGCCAACGCTTAGGAATTTTACAAGACAACTGAAGTGAGAAGGATATGTAGACTACTATATTTATTCCCTTTAGACTAAAACTAGTCCTTGGTAAGAGTACTTGTAAAAGGTACAAAACCGGAACAAAGAACACCTATCAGGCCCTAGGCAATGTAAGTGTGGGTACACGTAAGAATGATGTGCAGGTACTCTGCAGGGGAATGAGGAGATTCTTCCTCTATTACACATTCTTCATGCACAATCTGAACAAGGTTTATGGGTGACAGACAACACCTCTGTGTTCAATGTGCACAGCATTCTCAGTGGATTCCTTGCAGCTCTGTGGGGAGTGCATATGTAGAGTATAGTACTACTGTGTAACAAAGTAAACCTGAGACAGATAAAATTAAAGTTTTATACATACCTGGGGCTTCCACCAGCCGCCTTCAGGATAATCAGTCCCTCGTTGTCCTCCTCCACCACCTGGATCTTCTGCTATGAGTCCAGGTACTTAACCCAGTCGGGCGTAGTGCGCATGCACACACTCTGCCGCCAGGAGCATACTACACCTGTGCAGCACTATTGCGCAGGTGCAGAATGTTCCTGGCTGTGGAAGCGGCATGCGGCCGGACAGCGCTGACTGGCTGAATTACCAGGACTCATAGCAGAAGATCCGGGTTGTGGAGGACAGCAAGGGACTAATTAGCCTGAAGGGGGCTGGAGGAAGCCCCAGGTATGTATAAAACTTTACTTTTCATCCGTCTCAGTTACCCTTTAATTTGTAGTCACCAAACCAAATTTTAACAACATATCAAATTATTTGATTTCATCAGCAAAGGGAGTGCATACATTTGCATAAATCAGCATCAATGCAGAATTATTTCCATCTCGTTGACCACCTCTATTAGTGACACAGCTACACATCAGGCTTTATTCTTACAGCATAGATGTTATTTAGTATATATAAGAGATTCCTGTGTACACATCATATATACAGTCACAATCAGATATGTATATCTGACCTTTAAAATACGGGGACTGCTTTATTGAAGCAGCACAAGTAACTAATTTTGATTGGTTTATTTCATTTTTGTGGACTAAGCACAGCTTTTACTGTATATATACTGTATATATACTTTATTTTTATTGACTATTATCTGAGAAATAGAACATTTTATCATATTTTCTATTTTAATTACAGTTACAAATTCATTAGGAGTCGGAGTCGGAGTCGGTGCATTTTTTCCCGACTCCGACTCCAGGCACCCAAAATTGCCCGACTCCACAGCCCTGGGTAAAACGGTAACGCAACGCAGGTTTGCATTTGCCTTTGTAAGGCCTCCTTCCTGTGAACTGTTGATATGCAGTGAAATGCCTCTCAAACTCTCTCAAATGCTCACTGCTGCCTGGTAACTGCTTGCTGAGCACACAGCCCAACAGTTCGTGGAAAGGAGGCCTAAATGGGGCCCAAATAAAAAACACAACACCAAAAAAAACCCCACAAAGATAACAAGGTTTTTCTATAGAAAATAATATGATCTGCATGTTAAAAAAGATCACGAGTGTGCGCACAAAAGCCTATTCGTGCGCAGTAGTGTGAAGGAGCCCTCATTTGCAGTTCATCCACACAAACCTTGAGCTGGAATGAATGGATTCAGCGGCGTACGCATTCCTTTCCACGTCTTTTGCCAGACAAAATAACACCTATCGGATATATCTGCGTGTCAGCGGTGAAGTCGCCCATCTGGACCAAGCTGCCCTTTCATGGGATTTTTATTTTGCTTGTGTTGAATATGAAAATGCTTTTCCTGGGCTGCGGATTTACATTTCACACAAGTCTACATTTGGTATCATTTACCACAGCGGTGTCCTCCGATTCTGACTGACAAGGGCCGCAGACGCTCGTCTAGCCCCGGGGCGGTCCCGCCAGTCATGTTTCCTTGTGTCACGATCTATGTATTCTATGTACAGGAAAGAACATTCATTCACAGTATTTCCACCACTGAACATAGAGAATCGGGTGTCAAACTCAATCATATAAGGTGCCAAAATCCTAAACATGGTCTTAGTGGTGGGTCCTAAAAATGTGCATTGAGGGATACCCAAGCCAGTGGATAGGGTTGGAGTGGAGAGACTGGCAGCTCCACACAGCTGTATGAATCCTCAGCGCTAAATTCCATACAATTGCCAATAAGGTCTCCTGTAGCCACCCAGTGCTTAATTGACACACAGCACATATGGTGACCCCCGACATTGGGACCCTTATGACAGGGACCCTTTAATTAAATCAGGCGTATTGTGTACATCCAGTACACTGTATATACACATGTCCTGCGTCAATTGAACGCCCAGTTTCCAGTTCCTGACCGGTTTCGGAGTTACTTCGATACAACCAATGACTGTGACCCAAGTGGATACAGGAACCTTGGCAGCTGAATTAACCCCTAAAGTGTTTTGGTTCAGTAAGTCAGCACCTATTCAGTAGGAGACCTTGGGCAAGGCTCCCTAACATTGCTACTGTCTATAGATTGTGTCCTAGTGGCTGCAGCTCTGGCGCTTTGAGTCCGCCAGGAGAAAAGCGCAATATAAATGTTCTGTGTCTTGTGTACACATGTTAGACCTGGTAGAGTGCTTGTAAGCTTTATCAGCTCCACGCAGTTAACAGCTGCCTTGCTTAAAGGGAAACCAAGGTGGGGATTATTAGTAAAACACAAAACAAAAAAAACAATGCTACCTGATCTGGGGGGCTGGTTGGATCAGGTAGCTGCTCTGCGCTGCTCCTGTGGCCTGCACTGGCTCAGCATGACGCTGAAAACGCTGCTCTGTGTGTCTCACACAGAGCGGAGTTCAGGCAGGCGGGGAGCAGCCAGGGAGAGGCAGAGCTGCCCAATGGAAGATGGAGAACTGCTTCAGGAACACCCCCCCCCCCCCCCCCGTGGGCGTTAGAGCAAGGAATACCTCTCCTCCCTTCCCCTGGAGATTGGTGACAAGTGCATGTCGCCAATTTCAGGGGGAGGGGGCAGAGAGCGGCGGTGGGGGGACACAGAGGCATGTCATACAGCAGGGAACATGCTTCTGTGTCCCATCTACCCTTTCTGCTCCACCTCGGGTACACTTTAAAAATAATGCTTGCTTGCGGTTTTTGGCGGTATGTGTGGGAAGGGCAAAGACGCCATGCTTTTAAATGTGTGCCGCAAATGTGCGCAAACAGTAGACCTATATGACAATTCACAACAAGAAATTGGGAAGATGTATGTATTTAGAGAGAAAAAATTGAAGTATGGGCACTATCACTTAATTATTTTGTCAATCTACCAGAAAATGAATAAAAAAAAAGATAAAATGGTACACATGTGCACAAGCCCCTAAAAATATGTGCATGTCAAAGACCGCCGGCACAAACACAAGCATACAACATAAATCCAATTCCTCCTTTTTTTTACTGCCAGGGCCGGTTTAGGCAACAATGGGGCCCCAGGGCAAAATAAACCGGGGAGGCCCCCCAACAGATACCCCGGAACAAAAATCGGCATTAAGGGACCTTTTTTGCAGCTCCACATTCAGGCTATCCCAGTCTGCATGTGGGACAAGGGGTTACAAAGTTTCAGGAGGGGGGACCCCACATAATTAAAAAAAACATTTGGGAAAATAGGAAAAAAATGCCAGGGATCTTCATACAGCCATATTGCGGCTGTATAGCGATCCCTGGCCAAAAGCGCTGCGGCTGCGTATGGACTCCCTGGAAACCCCGTCAGGAAATGTATTGCTCTTTCTTTTGATACATGTAAAATTACACTACCGTTAGGTTTGCTACTAAAAGTGACATTTACCGCATTTAAAAGTATACTTTTAGGTCTAGTTGAAAAAATTGTTTTTTTCCTATTATTCTCAATAATCTCCTTAATATCCTGAAAATGTAGGGTTTCTAGTATTTAAGGTGGATTTGCTATTAACCGTTAAAGTCAGCGGGTTTTTAAATGTGTATTTTTTTTCCTTTGAAACTTTAAAATCGATTTTCTCAAGAACTATAAGGTCTTTTTGAAAAACATTTTTTTCCTCTTGTACCCACTGGGGGCCCCTACAGGCTCTGGGGCCCAGGGAAATTGCCTCCTTTGCCTCTATGGTAGCGCTGGCCCTGTTTACTGCTTACAATAATGCAGATTAGAAACTCGTGAGGGCCACATAAAATGGTGTGGGGGGCCAGAATCGTCCCATGGGCCTTGTGTGACTCGTGTGACAGAGTACCAGCATTCCCCACCTGTGAGACCGAGACCCGGAAGCAGAGACGCGGACAAACTGGCTCATACACTCCGCTTGGCAAAGATTGAGGTGTACATCAAGTATTCCCTCACACAGACATATGTTTCTATTTACATCGCTCTCCTAACCAACACGAAAAGAAAAATAGACTACATTTACTTGCCTAATGAAATAAAACGGTAATAATTAGATCAGGAAGGATTTTCTAGTCTTCCATGTTCTAAACAATGGTAAGTGCACCTGTCATGTAATTATCAACATAATCTTGTGACTGAGGAGGGCAAGGAGAGTTCATCCTGTACTTGGCTCTACTCTTTACAAAGCTTTTAGGGTAATTGGATGGGGGAGTTTGCCAACGAGAGTCTGACCATCACTGTACTGCAAAGGGTCAGAGTGGCTGTCACCATCGTTATTAGCATGCGAGTATTAAAGGACATTTTCCCCTCACTTACACTTAACGGGACCTGAGTACAGGGCTGTGGAGTCGGAGTCGAGGAGTCGGAGCAATTTTGGGTACCTGGAGTCGGTGGTTTCATAAACTGAGAAGTCGGATGAATTCTGTACCGAATCCACAGCCCTGCCTGAGTACCTTCTGGACAAAATATATGAATCCAACCTCTACCTAAGGAAGGTTTGCAAACAGGGTTGTGGAGTCGGTACAAAAATCAGTTTATGACACCACCGACTTCGACCCCTTAGTCTAATACTTACCAGGGCTTTGGAATTGGTACAAATATCATCCAACTCTTGACTCCTCCGTTTATTAAACCACCGACTCTGACTCGAGGTACTTAAAATTGCTCCGACTCCTCAACCAGGATGTTCCAGAAGCTGCCCGAATCCTCCTGCACCTCAACGAACCAGCACAAGGTCCCTGTATAACTATTAGACTCCCACTTCTTGAGTAGGTTTCTTCTGCCCATGAGCAGCGCCGTGGATGAGCGCAACTGAACTGGGCATGCACAAGTAAAATCTGGGCATGGGTGAAGCGGGAGTCACTAGACACCAGGGAACTGTTTAAGGGAGTAAAGGTGGACCACTAGATGCCAAGGAACCGTTTAGGGGTGAGAGTGGGGCCACCAGACACCAAAGAACGGTATAGAGGAGTAATTAGGGTGCTAGACACCAGGGAAATGCATACGGGAGGGAGGAAGGACCACTAAACACCAGGGAACGGTACAGAGGAGGGAGGGAGGAAGGACCAATAAAAACAGAGGAACTGTATGGGGAGGGAGGGGCCACTAGACATCAGGGAATTGTATAAGCAAGGGTGCAGATCACTAGACACCAGGCATGGGCGTAGCAATCACCTCTGCGACCCCTGCAACTGCAGAGGGGCCCAGAGGCTTTGGGGGCCCTTCCTCCTCCATCTCCCCAACCACAAGTGCTGCCAATTAGCAAAAAACCCTCCCTGCTCACTCACAAAAGCTGTGTGCAGGAGGCTGTGTAATTTTTTTCCTGCTTCCAGATGCTGCTTCACAGCAGAACACTCTCTGTTGCCATTTGCCGGCTCCAGATCATGTGACCTGCATGGGGTTTGGGGACCAAGGGGGCCCCATGCTATCATTTTTGCAGGGGGCTCTATTAAGTCAAGTTATGCCCCTGATACCAGGGAACTGCATAGCGGAGGAAGAGGGGTCACTAGACCCCTGGGAACTGTATAAGGGAGAGGAGGGGAACACTAGACATCAAGGAATTGTATAGGGGACAGATGGGGGCCACTAGACACCAGGGAACTTTATAAGGAAGGGAGGTGGCCACTAGACATTGAGGTTGGACCGTGACTTGGTCCTGGTGTTCAATTTGGCCCACTGTGTATTTGAGTTTGACATCCCTGACCTAGAGTCAGCGACATCCACAAAGCGAAGAAGCATTTTTAAGGCAGTTTGTGCAGCAGCGGTGGCTTATCGTTATTTATGAAGCCTTCGTTCTGTGTCAGTAATAAGATCATCCAGCCGGCCCGCCAAGTCTCGGCACCTTCTAAATAATACACAGAACTTCCATTCCCTTTTCACAGTTCATTTATCTTTGAACAAGCTCAGTCCAATCTAATGCCTTCCCAAATACCACCCATGCAAAATATTCATAGAGCGTTATTTTGTCACCAATAAAAATAAAGTGCGAAGGTTTTGATTTTTCAGCTCTGCAAGATTCATAAGCGCCCAGAAAGCAGCCGAGAACACGTTGATCATAAACGGGATTATTTCTTCAACGTGACCAGAAGGCCGACAGTTCATTAGAGCTATTAAGACTCGACATCGGCTTATTCCATCTGCTTTCCAAACAAAAGAGGGAAAAGCAAAAACAAGCCACTTTGTCATCTACAAACCGTTAACGAAATGATTCTACGGAACGTAATATGAAATTCACACCGGAGTAATCGGAAGGGCTCCGACTCGCCCAGGCATCCTCCCTGGTGGCAGATGTTCTAAAGTTATTATCGTCAATTTCCAGTGATTGACTACAGGTCGGTGAGACGTTACGAGCCTGTACACTAGCAGAAGCCATAAAAGAAAGTTAATCGCCTATCTATGGCTTGGTTATCTCAATTTGCTTTTTCTAGCACTATGAAACTGAAAAAATACACAATCAAAAGTGGTCTCTTAAGCAATCCTGAAGTGTTTCAAAACAAAACAAAATACGGTGGATGTTTACCTCGGTGTTGAGAAGACCCTGGATAGTCCAGAGATCTCGCATATCTTCATACACTGAATGATGAGTTCCAGTGATGGGTCCCTCTACGCATATATTCCAGTGGGATGAATTTTCCTTCAGTGTGGACCAGGGTGTAAAGAAGGGTGTCTATACTGTGCACAGGCCAGTAGAAGGAAGCTGCTCATGCATGACTTTTCCCCTCCGAGCAGAAGCGCTTCCTCCTACTGGGACTGCGCTGGTCATACTCGCGTATGCTTGGTAAGGCCACGCTTGTCCATGGACACACTAAAGTCTTCAGCGTTGAAAGGGTAGCTGACGTGACCTGTGATATCATGAGATAAACATGTATATACAACCTTTTCCTAAAACTAGGCTTTGTTTCCTTTGCCACACCTGCAACAGTCCAAAAAATGTGGCCACATGAATTTATGACAGGAAAGGAAATGCATCTTGTCTTACCAAATGAACCTTTTCTTTCATAAATACAAAAACAGGCACTTAGTCATGAAAATTGGTTAAAGGCTTTGCAAGCTCAACTGCAAATGACTTTCCAAGTATGGTCTTAGGTTCCTGACATGCGCAGTGGATGGGATGTCAATCATAGAAGCCAATAGGAAGCTCATAATGTGTTTGACGCCTATAATCTACCCACAGCCCACCTACAGTGGGATGTGACTAATCAACACTTGTTAAGCTGGATAATTTTCTGTATATATGATGTATACATAATTTTATAGTTAGCCTACTTTAGCTTAGCTTGTTTATGTTTATTGATGCTTAGCATACATAGCTTAGCTCAGCTTATTTGTGCTTAAAAAGCAAATAAAAATCTTCATTTTTACAATATTATGTATAAATGATTTAGTCAATGTTTGCCCATTGTAAAACATTTCCTCTCCCTGATTTACATTCTGACATTTATTACATGGCAACATTTTTACTGCTGGCAGGTGATGTCAGTGAAAGTAGCTGCTGCTTGATTTTTTGTTAGTTGGAAACAGCTGTTATTTCCCTCAACGCAACAAGGCTCCCACAGTGTGATGTCAGCACCATGGTCCTGACATCATGCTCTGGGAGGGGTTTCACCACAATATCAGCCATACAGAGCCCACTGATGATCCGTTTGTGAAAAGGAATAGATTTATCATGGGAAAGGCCATATCGGCTACTGATTGGGATGAAGTTCAATTCTTGGTTACGGTTTTTCCTTAAATATGATTGCAACGCTAGCCTCCCTTACTTCACTGCCACTTCAATATACGCAATCATATTCCTATTTCCTGATTTGCTGTAACCAAGATGATTTCTGAATGAACACCTTGGGCTCGATTCACAAAGCGGTGCTAACCCAGTTAGAGACTTTAGGCATGATAACCATTGCACCACGCTGGTGAAAAGCCAGTTTAGGCGTGATAAGTTTAGGCGTGATAAGTTTAGGCATGATAAGTTTAGGCATGCTAAGTTTAGATAAGTTTTGATCACGCACAAAGTCGTGCATGCAAAGCAGCGCCATTAAACTCTATGCGAAGTGCACCAAACTTTGCTAGCGCAAAACTTTTGATCAGCTGTGCACTGCGGTGCTAACCCAGTTGGTGCTTAAACTTATCACGCCTAAACTTATCACACCTAAACTTATCATGCCTAAACTTATCACACCTAAACTTATCACACCTAAACTTATCATGCCTAAACTGAGTTTAGGCGTGATAAATGGCTTTTCACCAGCGTGCTAACTGTTAGCACCGCTATGTGAATCAGGCCCCTTGGGCTCGATTCACAAAGCGGTGATAACTCAGTTATCACGCCTAAAAGACTTTAGGCGTGATAACCTTTGCACTAGCAAAGTTATCACCGCTTTGTGCTCTAACTCGCGCGAAGCTACCGCGCGTACAGTCCCATCGGGCTTAATGGGAGCTTCGCGCGAAGTGCCGGGTGCGCGCGCGCAAAACTTTGCGCACCGAAAATTCGCGCGAGTTTCTTCTTATCATGCCTAAACTGAGTTTAGGCGTGATAAAGGGGTTTTCACTCGCGTGCAAACACTTTGCACCGCTTTGTGAATCAGGCCCCTTGTATCGCTGATTGATGCAAGTAAAATTCATAACTGCTACGAGTATCTTAAAGAAAACCTGAACTGAAAATTAAAAGTCAAAATCAGCATACACAAGTCATCCTTACCTTCCATGTAGTCTACTCCTCAGTGTCTTTCTCCTGTCGCGTGTCCTATTTCCGTCCTCCATTTTGAAAATGGCCATTACCCATAACAGCTTTCTGGTCAGCACACAGTTAGACTGTAACATCGCCCACTTGAGCCATAGGGAAACATGGACATTACCTGGTACATCAGTTTTCCTCTCAGCTATAACTGACAGCAACTGATATTTTACTGACAGCAACTAATATATTTCAGATCTGACAAAATATTGTCAGAACTGGAAGGGATTATTGTCAGAAGAAAATGGTGTGCTTCTGAGAGGAACTGATGGCAAGGTAACTATGCAATAATTATTGGAAATTACCTCATGCGTTTATTTTAAATATTTTTACTCAGTACAAGTTCTCTTTAAAGAGGAACTCCAGTGAAAATAGTGTAATAAAAAAGTGCTTCATTTTTACTATAATTATGTATAAATGATTTAGTCAGTGTATGCTCATTGTAAAATCTTTTAAATCCCCAATTCACATTCTGACATTTATTACATGGTGACATTTTTACTGTTGGCAGGTGATGTAGCTGCTGCATGGTTTTTGGCAGTTGGAAACAGCTGTAAACAGCTATTTCCCACAATGCAACAAGGTTCACAGACAGGAAACTGCCAGGAGTACGTACTCAGAGTTTCTTGTGGGAGGGGTTTCACCACAATATCAGTCATACAGCGCCCCCTGGTGGTCTGTTGGTGAAAAGGAATAGATTTCTCAAGTAAAAGGGGGTATCAGCTACTGATTGGGATACAATTCAATTCTTGGTCGGAGTTTCTCTTTAAGGCTGCCATACACAGATAGATCCCTCTGTGATCGAATCTGATTAAAGAGGGATCTATTGGCTGCCTACACTGCAAACAGATTTTGAATTGATTTCACTATGAAACCGATTCACAATCTGTGGAGTGCCGCTATCAGTTTTCTCATTAATAATCCAATCCAGTAAATCATAACTTCTCTGCAGTCGCACTTAGCAGGAGTGTAACTGTCATAGTTACAGAGAAGAGAAACACTTCTAAAGGTATGTGATGTACAGAGATCTTGCTGAACTCAGGGCAAGCATGCCATTCGAGGCAGCTTCGGCCAAGAATCCGGCGTGTGGGTAGAGGTGTCCCTCAAACTTGTTAAATGATCCGGGATGAAAGAACACAGTCCGAACAGAACTCCAATTTATGCAGACAGATCCCGATGTTAAGAGTACCTGGCATGCAGAATCATTGGCTGAGCACGGAGTGGGCAAATACAGCGTTTTACACAGTGGGGTTCAATTTATTTACTGTATTAGGAATTTTCAGGCTGATGTCTCTTGTCAGGTACCTTCGTTATACCTCCCAACTTTTTGAGATAAGAAAGAGGGACACATAAGTCCTACTCCCTGCCACACCCCTAATCACGCCTCTGACACACCCCTAGTTATGCAGATTTCACAAGAAAATAAGTTGTTTTATAATTCAAACCACACTCTTCCTTTCTATCCTGGTTCTTTATTCTTCATATTAACATATGACAATAAGAGATATATCAATTTAAAGGATGGGAGTAAAGTTTAGAGTGAATTAAACACACTTTTCAGGAGAAAAATCCATATATTTACATAGATCTGTACATCAGTCCTGAGGGGGGGAAAACAGGGAAGATAGGGAAGAAAGATGGACGAGGTTCCTAAACAGGGACTGTCTCTCCAAAAGAGGGACAGTTGGGAGCTATGGCTTCGTTCAAGTATGTATTTACAAGTTGACTGCTCATATTTTAGTCATGTGTATCTTAAAAATAAACCGTTGAAGACAAGTCTGGTGAGAATTAAGTCTTTTAATTCGTCTGCCACATGGTCTCGCAGTGCAATAGAACTCTCAATGTCTCATTCCCAGGCCAATCCTGTTCATTCCATAATCATTTGGCCAACAGATCAAAGGTCCAGCCTTCCAAATTGCTGGAAGTGTTCACATAAGCCGGTTAATGGTTGTTAAAATTGGACCTTCTGCTGCCTCCTGGTTTCTCCAACACTTCTGTCAGCTCAACTCTGTTCTTTCTCCAGATCAGAGAGCAGTTCTATCTGAACGGAGCTGAGGTAATCGCCAGGCCTGGAGAGATGATGGGCCTTCGCTGGAGGCTGAAAGACGGCTTGTTTACTTCAGAGCAGATGTTCTGACTCAGAAGCACAGAAGATATTATAATCCACTGATCAGTGGCAGCAGCTTATCTATGGTTCCATTTACCACATTTCCACATCTAGTCACAGAAAAAAGCACTGGGATCCAAAGCACTTTAGGACAGCCGGTTTGCAATCAGCACAATCTCTGTCCCTAGACAGACAGCAGAAAGGGTGACCAGGACAAAAATGTTTAAAGCACAGTGGTGTAGCAGTTCGCACTCTCGCCTTGCAGCGCTGAGTCCCCAGTTCAAAACCCAGTCAGGGCACTATCTGCATTGAGTTTGTTTGCTCTTCCCATGTCTGTGTGGGTTTCCTCCGGGCACTCTGGTATCCCCCCCCCCACCCCCACCGATCCTAAAAACATACAGATAAGTTATTTTTTTTCCCTGTAAAATTGTCCCTGGACTATGATGCATACACTACACGATAGATATAGACATAAAGATATTGGAGTCAAGGCTGGATTTATAATTTTTCTGTCCCTGGGCCAAGTATGTTGTGACTCCCCTTTCTTGTGCAGCAGCGGCCCTCCCATTCTATGTGTATTATCCATGTACAGCAGCCCCCTCCCATTCCATGTGCAGCCCTCTCTACCATGTGTATTATCCATGTACAGCAGTGCCCCTCCCATTCCACATGCAGCCCCCTCTACCATGTGTATTATCCATGTACAGCAGTGCCCTTCCCATTCCATGTGCAGCCCCCTCTTCCATGTGAATCGTCCATGTACTGCAGACCCTCCCATTCCATGTGCAGCCCCCTCTTCCATGTGCATCATCCATATACAGCAGTGCCACTCCCATTCCATGTGCAGCCCCCTCTTCCATGTGCATCGTCCATGTACTGCACCCCTCCCATTCCTTGTGCAGCCCCCTCCTCCATGTGCATCATCCATATGCAGCAGTGCCCCTCCCATTCCATGTGCATCATCCATATACAGCAGCCCCTCCCATTCCATGTGCAGCCCCATCTTCCATGTTTATCATCCATGTACTGCACTCCTCCCATTCCATGTGCAGCCCCCACTTCCATGTGCATCATCCCTGTACTGCAGACCCTCCCATACCATGTGCAGCCCCCTCTTTCATGTGTATCATCCACGTACAGCAGCCCCTCCCATTCCATGTGCTGCCCCTAGTTCCATGTTTATAATCCTTATACAGCACCCCCTCCCATTCACGTGCAGCCCCCTCTTACATGTGCATAATCCATGTATAGCATCTCCTCCCACTCCATGTGCAGCCACCACCTCCATGTGCATCATCCATGTACTGCAGCCCCTTCCATTCCATGTGCAGCCCCCTCTTCCATGCGTATCATCCATGTACAGCAGATCCTTTTTTCATGAACAGCTATCTTGAGCATTGGTTTCCCTTTTTAATGTGTTGCTCCGCATTCTTACCCTCCTCTTACATGTCCAGATGTCAATAAAAAAACACCACCAGCAAGCAAGAAAATGCGAAAAATAATTTTGATAGTACTTTTTCACCAATTTTGGGGTGCTTTTTCAATTTTAAAAAATGCTTAAAGGGACACTTAAGTCAAAAAAAAAAAAGAGTTTTACTCACCTAGGGCTTCCAATAGCCCCCTGCAGCTGTCCGGTGCCCTCGCCGTCTCCCTCCGATCCTCCTGGTCCCACCGGCAGCCACTTCCTGTTTCGGTGACAGGAGCTGACAGGCTGGGAATGCGAGTGATTCTTCGCAGTGGTGCTCACCGCCAGGTCGTGATCACGTTTACGCGTGGATTCACGACCATTTTGACGCATTCCGCCTCGGACACGCTAAGCCGTGAATAGATTTTCAACCACGAAAATCTACTTCGGCTTCGCGTGAATGCGAACAGAAATCCGCATTCACGCTCGTGAAACCCGGCGCTGAAGTCGTGGTTTGCGGAAATGCGTCAAACTATGCGGAAGTGACACATTGCAGGCCAATCAGAGTGCCCCAGCCAGGCCCTAGCAACCAATCACAGGAGGGGAGCTATGCCCTCCCCTCCTGAATATAAAGCGGCGGCCATGATGGAAAAGCTCTGTCCTTGCTAGACTGTGGTGCTGAGAGGATTATCTCCAGGCCATTGTTGTTTGAGCAAGTGCATTTATTGTGTTAAAAACAAAGCGGTTTTTTTTCTAACACTGCTCTTATACTGTACACAGTAAGCTAGTCAGTGAGTGATTGCTGTAGTTAGTTGTAGTCAGTGTAGTGTAGTGGGAGTGTGGGAGTCTAGTGATTATTTAACTGTGTGTAGTGCAGGCAGGTTCAGTGCTGCAGTGTAGTCAGTGTAGTGGGAGTGGGGATTATCTGTGTGTAGTGCAGGCAGGCAGGTTAGTGCAACTGCAGTGTTCACTTGTATATTCCAGTGACAGTTATACACTTGTACTATTTGCAGGCAGCCAGTCACACCACCGGCGCCGCCACTCTCTGCCAGCGCTGTTCATTCATTCTGTCAGTGACCTTGTGCCGTGCCCAGTGCCCACTGCTCGCTCGCTGGCATATGAGCATCTCATTACACAGTGTGACATCCTTGTGTGCCCACTGCATCCTTCAGTGACCTAGTTGTATATCCAGTGCCCACTGCATCCTTCAGTGACCTTGTGCTGTGCCCACTGCATCCTTCAGTGACCTAGTTGTATATCCAGTGCCCACTGCTGTGCCCACTGCATCCTTCAGTGACCTTGTACTGTGCCCACTGCATCCTTCGGTGACCTAGTTGTATATCCAGTGCCCACTGCATCCTTCAGTGACCTTGTACTGTGCCCACTGCATCCTTCAGTGACCTTGTACTGTGCCCACTGCATCCTTCAGTGACCTAGTTGTATATCCAGTGCCCACTGCTGTGCCCACTGCATCCTTCAGTGACCTTGTACTGTGCCCACTGCATCCTTCAGTGACCTAGGTGTATATCCAGTGCCCACTGCTGTGGCCACTGCATCCTTCAGTGACCTTGTACTGTGCCCACTGCATCCTTCAGTGACCTTGTACTGTGCCCACTGCATCCTTCAGTGACCTAGCTGTATATCCAGTGCCCACTGCTGTGCCCACTGCATCCTTCAGTGACCTTGTGCTGTGTCCACTGCATCCTTCAGTGACCTAGTTGTATATCCAGTGCCCACTGCTGTGCACACTGCATCCTTCAGTGACCTTGTGCTGTGCCCACTGCATCCTTCAGTGACCTAGTTGTATATCCAGTGCCCACTGCTGTGCCCACTGCATCCTTCAGTGACCTTTTACTGTGCCCACTGCATCCTTCAGTGACCTAGTTGTATATCCAGTGCCCACTGCTGTGCCCACTGCATCCTTCAGTGACCTTGTACTGTGCCCACTGCATCCTTCAGTGACCTAGTTGTATATCCAGTGCCCACTGCTGTGCCCACTGCATCCTTCAGTGACCTTGTACTGTGCCCACTGCATCCTTCAGTGCCGTTGTACTGTGCCTGGTGCATCCTTCAGTGACCTTGTACTGTGCCCACTGCATCCAGTGATTCATTACTAGCAACATGTCTGGCAGGGTTTCGCGGGGTGAGAGGAAAGGGAGTTCAATTGCCTCAGCCACTTCTGGGACTGCTCCACGTCCAGGGAGAGGACGCCCAGCTGTACGTGGTCGTGATGCAGCAGAAAGGGGGGCAGCAAAGCCTGGGCCGAGTCAGCGGACGCCATTGTCCAAATATTTTAAAGTTTCTGGTCCCCGTGTGGTGGTTGAGCAAATGGAACCTGACGTACTCATGGACATCATGACTTCCTCCCAGACCTCTACTATGAGCACCACTCCAAGCAGCAGCAGCAGCCAACGTCCCACGCTTGTTGTGACATCCACCCCAGCACCCACTGGTCAGCAGCCCTCCCAGGATGACAGCGTTCTGTCCCTCAGTCCGGCTTCTGGGAACCTACTGATGCAAGAAGCTCAGGACTTACTGGGGACTGATGTGGCAGAGATTGAGATCGGGCCACAATCACAAGCGTTGTTGAGTTCTGGTGATGAAGAAGAGGGGTCTGTGTCTGGGGATGTAGGGACAGAAGAGGAGGCGGTGGAGTCAGAGGAAGAGCTGGATTATGAAGATGCTGCTGATGATGATGACGTTGTGGACCCTAACTATGTGCAGCCTGCTGAATCCGTGGAAGAATGGTCAGAGGCAGAGCAGGATGACGAGTCACCTCGGCCTAGGCAAGGATATCGCCATATGTCAGGCAGGGGCAGGGGCATCGGCAGCAGTGGGCGTGGAGGAAGTAGACAGGACACTGCTTCAGCCGGCACCACCACCATGCAACCCCCGGCAACTACTACCACACATTGTTCCGCTGCACCCTCTGCTAGTGGAGGCCGCAGTAAATTAAAGTCACCAGTGTGGGATTGCTTTGAGGAATGTACTGATGACAAAAGGTATGCGGTGTGCAGGTTATGCAGCAAAAGATAGAGCCGTGGGAAAAGTCTGAGCAAGATGGGTACCTCATCCCTCCAGGGCCACCTGAGAAGCCGCCACTGCCGCGAGTATGCGGAGTTTAAGAGGAAGCAGGCACTGCTGGCAGGGGTTCCTGAGAGCAGAAGGCCCACCAGCGCAGCAGCATCATCCCTCCCTCAGGGTCGTGAATCCCCCACAGCAGCAGCAGTAGTAGCATGCAAGCGCTCTTCCACCTCGGCTACTCAGGACACAGACATTGAGGCTGGCAGCCAGTGTTCGTCTCTCTCCTCTGTCTCCCCTGCATCCCAGCGTCGTCAGACCCTGCTGAGCGACACCTTTCAGGGTCTGACCAAGCCTCTGCCTCCAAGCCACAGGCGGATCCGCAAACTAAATGGCTTGCTGGCCCGGGCCATGGCATCACAGCTGCTTCCCTACTCCCTGGTGCAGGAGGGGAGCGCCATGCGGACGCTGCTCCAATTTGGCATCCCCGAGTGGCAAGTCCCCAGTCGCCACTATTTCAGCAGGAGCGCGATCCCAGCACTCCACAAGTTTGCGGTGGAAAACGTGGCCCGTTCCCTGGACTACTCTGTGGGCAAGCGGGTCCACGTGACCATGGACTCGTGGAGTAGCAGATTTGGGACAGGTCGCTACCTGTCCTTTACGGCCCACTGGGTGACACTGATGGAAGGGAGGAAGGACAAGAGCGCATCAGCCCAGCTAGTGGTGCCACCACGCGGGATCAGGGGGGATGCAGAAGGGTCCTGTCACGACACTCCCTCTGCACCCGGAAAGCAAGCCCGCCTCGGCAGCAGCAGCGCCAAGCCTCGGCACTGCCAAGCCCTTTTAAAATTGGTGACCCTGGGGAAGGAGAGGCTTACGGCCACCAACGTCCTGGCCGCCCTCAGGAAGCAGGAGCGGAGGTGGCTGACCCCCAGAGGCCTGGAAGTGGGGTATGTGGCAGCCGATAACGGGGCCAACCTGGTGGCAGCAGTGCAGCAGGGAAACCTCCAGCACATCCCCTGCTTGGCCCACGTGCTCAATCTTGTGGTGCAGCGCTTCTTGCGCACCTACCAGGGGATGAGAGAGCTGCTGCAGGATGCCCGGGCGGTGGTACGCTTTTTCCGCCTGTCAGCCACTGCCTCTGCACTCTTGTCCACCTTACAGCAGCAGTATGGAAGGCCACAACACCGGATGATCATCGACATGCCAGTTCGCTGGAATTCGACTCTGGCCATGTTGGAGCGGCTGTGTCAGCACAGGCTGGCTCTTAGGGCCTACATGCTAGACCCAAGTGTCCCCAGCAACCAGCAAGTCCCCATGATTACTGCCACTCAGTGGACACTGATGCAGCAAGTATGCCTGGTGCTGAGTCCCTTCCTGGAGGCAACCAAGATGGTCAGTGAGGAGCGGGCCTCTGTGTGCCAGTGGGTGCCCTTGGTTTGTCTACTGGAGCAGGCAATGGACAATTTAATTGAGCGTGGGGATGAAGCCCTGAGGCAGTTGGAAGAACAGGAGCAGATGGCAGCACAGTCCAGCTCAGAGGAGGGCTCACAGCAGGTAGTGGAAGAGTTGGAGGTCCCTAACCTGAATGAGGAGGAGGAGGAGGAGCAGAGTGCAGCAGGCGTTGTACGTGGATGGCGGTTTGAGGAGGACAACGACATGGCACAGGAAGAGGACAGGCATGCGTTATGGGACAATGGCGAAGACGAGGAAGATCTTGCTGGCAGGGCCCACTTGTTTCCCATGGCTGTGCACATGTTGCGCTGCCTTCGCAGGGACCCCCGGGTGATCCAGATGCATTCAAGGGAGGACATCTGGATTACCTTGATGCTTGATCCCCGTCTGAAAGGGAAGCTGGGAGACTTAATGACGCCATCCACCACCGAGCAACGCACAAGGGAGTTGAAGGAGGCCCTTGTGCGCAGACTACTGGAAGCATTCCCCCAGCCTTCCACCCCCACTGTAACTGCTCTCCCAAGCCAGCAAGAGGTGCCTGCCATTGCCACTAGCAGCACAACAACAACCACCAGCAGCAGCAGCAGCAACTGGCGCCCCGGAGACCTGAAGAGCCTAAGCAAGAGCCTGTATGCAGTGCAGCAGCCCAGAACAGAGGTGCCCGCCACAGCATCCACCACCAACCAGCACAAGCAACGACTGACCACCATGGTGTCTGACTATATGGGGTCATCCAGCGGGCTCAATGACACCGACAGCCCCGTCGCCCCCTTGGAGTACTGGGTCAAGAGACTGGACATCTGGAGCGAGCTTTCCCAGTACGCCCTGGAACTCCTATCCTGCCCTCCTTCCAGTGTCCTCTCAGATAGATGCTTTAGTGCGGCCGGTGGCGTGGTCACAGAGAAGCGCTCTCGGCTCTCCCACGCCTCTGTGGACAAACTCACCTTCCTGAAAATCAACCAGGCTTGGGTGGAAGGTGAGTTCCTGGCCCCTATTGTCGGACACAGGGGGACATGAAGTGGCTGCTGCATGTGCTGTTGTTAACTATGCCTGCCTTTATAAAGACAGTTACTACCTGCCTAGTGCCTACCTTGGTTAATTTTTTGGTGTTATGGTACTACTACCAGTAAGTTGCCATGGTCCTCCTTCTGAGCTGCTGAACTGACCGCCCGCTTTGTCCTCCTGACTCAGTCGCTACTACACTCTGCGTTCACACTGCCCGGGTCACTGGGTGCATTTAATTTTTTGGCCAGCACTATGACGCTGTGCTGCTACTACTAGCACCAGTATGTTGCCATGGTCCTTCTGTGCTGCTGAATTGACCGCCGGCATTGTCCTCCTCCTCCTGACTCACTCGCTTCCACCAATGTACTCTGTCTGCGTTCACACTGCCCGGCTCACCGGGTGCATTTAAATCTTTGGCCAGCACTATGACGCTGTGCTGCTACTGCTACTACTACCACCAGTATGTTGGCATGGTCCTTCTGTGCTGCTGCTGCTGATCTGACCGCCCGCATTGTCCTCCTCCTCCTGACTCAGTCGCTTCCCGCTACTACACTCTGCGTTCACACTGCCCGGGTCACCGGGTGCATTTAATTTTTTGGCCAGCACTATGACGCTGTGCTGCTACTACTAGCACCAGTATGTTGCCATGGTCCTCCTGTGCTGCTGCTGAACTGAACGCCCGCTTTGTCCTCCTCCTGACTCAGTCGCTACCACGGTACCACCAATGTACTCTGTCTGCGTTCACACTGCCCGGGTCACCGGGTGCATTTAATTTTTTGGCCAGCACTATGACGCTGTGCTGCTACTACTACCACCAGTATGTTTCCATGGTCCTTCTGTGCTGCTGCTGCTGCTGAACTGAACGCCCGCTTTGTCCTCCTCCTCCTGACTCAGTCGCTACCACGGTACCACCAATGCACTCTGTCTGCGTTATCACGGCCCGGGTCACCCGGGTGCATTTAATTTTTTGGCCAGCACTATGACACTGTGCTGCTACTACTAGCACCAGTATGTTGCCATGGTCCTTCTGTGCTGCTGCTGCTGATCTGACCGCCCGCATTGTCCTCCTCCTCCTGACTCACTCGCTTCCACCAATGTACTCTGTCTGCGTTCACACTGCCCGGGTCACCGGGTGAATTTAATTTTTTGGCCAGCACTATGACGCTGTGCTGCTACTACTAGCACCAGTATGTTGCCATGGTCCTTCTGTGCTGCTGAATTGACCGCCGGCATTGTCCTCCTCCTCCTGACTCACTCGCTTCCACCAATGTACTCTGTCTGCGTTCACACTGCCCGAGTCACCGGGTGCATTTAATTTTTTGGCCAGCACTATGACGCTGTGCTGCTACTACTACTACCAGTATGTTGCCGTGGTCCTTCTGTGCTGCTGAACTGACCGCCCGCATAGTCCTTCTCTTGACTCAGTCGCTACCACCGCTGCACTCTGCGTTCACACTGCCCGTGTCCACTGACAACTCTGCTAATTGCTGCAAAAAAAACAAAAAATTTTTTACAAAAACCTCTCTGGGGCCTTTTTGGCGTCAGCCACTCATCCTCCTCCAGCGGTACCTTCGCCGCCAAGTGCCATTGGAACTCGCCTTCACCTCTTTGACTGCTTAACGCGTATATCCCTTTTTAAAACCACTTATTACCAATTAATAGCCCCATTTAAAGTGTTGATTTCACTTTAAAATCCATTTTCTCGAGAGAAAAAAATTTGGGGGAAATTTTTTATGTTGAAGTTATGTTGCCCCTTATCACCTCGATAATCCATGCAATTTGGGGGATTGTAGCATGTATGGGGGCTTTGTTATTAACGTTAAAAGAAAATCCGCCTACGGGCGGGAATCCACGCGTGATTACGCCATTCACGGCAGAAAATCCGCGTGGTTGCGTGGACGCGAACAAAAATCCGCATGCGGCGGGGCCGAATGCGGATTTTTTTTTGCAACCACGCGGATTGCCGAATTCGTGGATGAGGCACATCCGAGCATCCCTGATTCTTCGCGTTCCTGGCCACAATAGCGCCATCTATGCTGCTATAGCATATATCATATACCATATAGCAGCATAGAGGGTGCTAATGTGTCTGGGAACGCGAAGAATCACTCGCATCCCCAGCCTGTCAGCTCCTGTCACCGAAACAGGAAGTGGCTGCCAGCGGGGCCAGGAGGATCGGAGAGAGACGGCGAGGGCACCGGACAGCTGCAGGGGGCTATTGGAAGCCCTAGGTGAGTAAAACTCATTTTTTTTTGTTTGACTTAAGTGTCCCTTTAAAAGTTATTTTAAAATATGATGAAAATGTATTTCCTAGGAGAAATGTCAGGAGAAAAAGTGAATTGCATACGGGCCCTGGTGTCTTGTTCGACGTTCTTTGCAAAGCCCAATGGAAGATGTGTCAGCCCAATCTAAATGCATAACAATAATAATAGTCATAACTTAGCGATGATGCTGACCTTGCGGTTCACAGCAGAAGTCTGACTCCCGTCTGAGCTTTGCACAGCTTTATTTTAGCTTGCAGCATCGCAGTCGCTTCCCTTTCTTTAGTTTGTACTACTTATTTAGATAGCAGAAGTAAGTCGTCCCGCAGGACCAGAACACTCGGCGGTATCACCACCAATAGGAAGGCGGCGAGCGCGGGACAATCAGACAGAGCCGAGGAAGTGAAAGTCGACTATTAGAGGAGATAACCCCAGCGAGCAGCAGCCAAAGCAAACACAAGAATGAGGAACGCTTCCTCCCGCTCGCTGACATTCCGCTGTGCGGCTCTGTGTAATTACACAGGGCGGGAGAGATCCAACACTGCCTGCAAAGCTTCTGTGTCTTTACCAGCGTTATTTCTTCTCCCTCTGTAAGGGCCCATTCACACTTAAAAGCGCAAAACGCTGGCGATTAACACCAGCGTTTTGCGCAAGT
This sequence comes from Hyperolius riggenbachi, assembly GCF_040937935.1. Classification (NCBI taxonomy): domain Eukaryota; kingdom Metazoa; phylum Chordata; class Amphibia; order Anura; family Hyperoliidae; genus Hyperolius; species Hyperolius riggenbachi. The sequence goes on from NC_090647.1 coordinate 61,155,729, forward strand.
GTTTTTTCCGCGATTTAATGTGGGAAAATCACTGCACACTGCAGTGATTTTTCCATGATCGCGTTTAGCACTTCTATGGCACTGAAACGCGATCGCCGGGAAATAGCCTGAAAATGGTGCAGGCTATGCGTTTGGCGTTAATCACCGGCGATTAATGCAAATCGCCCAAGTGAGAACGGGCAAATAGATTTTTATTGCACTAGTGATTTAAAACGCGCTAGCGTTTGAGCGTTTTGCCAAAACCGCCGGCAAAACGCCTTTGGCTTTGTTCACAGTCGCTTGCGATTTTGTGAGTGATTTTTTTCCCCATCCCAGCGCTTACCTGCAGGCTACGATTTTGTGTAAAATGCTTTTCTAAGCGCTTTTGCAGAGTCATTTGTTTTTTCCCTTCCTGACGCAAGTCAGGAAGTGAACTCTTTGATCCAGAAAAGAATAAATACAATGTATTTATTCTTAAAAGCGCAAACGCAATCGCTGTGCAAAGCGATTTTGTGAGCGTTTTGCGTTTTTCCTATACCTTCTATTGTAGCAAAATCCTCCTAAAAATGGTACAGGCAGCGATTTGCTGAGCAGATCGGAAACGCACCGCTCAGATGTGATATCTCTCATAGGGAATCATTGCACAAGTGTTTTTAGGGCCTGTTTCCACTACACGCAGATGGGATGCAGAAAAACTGACTCCAATGAATGCCTATGGGAAAATCTGCATCAGAAAAATCACGTTAAGTGGAAACAGGCCCATAGGCTTTCATTGGAGTTTTTCTGCATCCATTCTGCATCCAATCTGCGTGTAGTGGAAACATACCCTTAGGGCGACTTTTTAAATCGCCAGCGCTCAAAAAAGAAAATGCAAAACGCCCTAGTTGTGAACGAGCCCTAAGAGGCCTATCACAGCTCTATATTAGATGTTGGCTTTTACAAAAAAAAAAAAAACAAGAATGAGTTATCATCTTTTGAAGCAGCAGATCAGCTGCGATCGCGTTAGGCACCGTCTTCTCTCCCGGCTTCCAGCCCACATCGGTAAGGCCATACATTCACGCTCAATGCACTTTATAGAGGTGACCAGCACTTTGTAATTTATTGTGGACATCTTTTGCACTGGGTCTGTGTGGGGGTCTGTGTGCATAGGCAGGTCCGGCGTTTTTTGCGGGGACTGGGTATGCGCACGGCTCCTACACACATCTACTTGTTTGATTTTTCATGTATATATTTTTTCTTTACAGGGTTGGGTGCATTTTTTTCTATTTATTCATCTTTGTACACAAATTTTTACATGTATTTGAAGCATGAATCACGTGTTTAGGAATAGGTCTATGGATATACGATCCTCGTTTTTTGAACAGTATACATTGGCAGCACTAGGCACTTTGCACTTGACACTTTTGAATTAGGCACTTTTTTTACCTTCCTCACTAATTGTCTGATTATTATAAATGATTTAAATATTGTTGTCTATGGGCTGGAATATCAATTATCATTGATTTCAACTGGGAGATTTTAATTGATTTTAATATCTGTTTTACTTGGATTGTCAAATAAAGTTGTATTTACTTTTGCATCACATATGTGTTAGCCCTTCTTTTTACCCCCTACTAAGCGTTGGCCTGGATTGGCAGTTTTCTTTGAGTTTATAGATATTTCATAGCCAATTGGGCACTTTTGTAGACATTGGCAATAGTCGCTCACTTAGCTTTTGAATTTAATAACAATGAGTTATCAGTGATTAGGGATAATCAATGATATGCAAATATTTCTACATTTATGCAAATGTATGTACATTTTATGCAAATATATGCAGCTTGGAAATGGACCAATCAAGTGCCACCCAGGTTTACACTGATTGGTCCAATTTCAAGCTGCTATATTTGCATAAAAATGTACGTACATTTGCGTAAACTCAGAAGTATTTGCGTATCATCAATCATCCCTATCGGTGATGTATGAAGTGGAGATGGGCACTAAATTGTATCGTGAAATGAAGCTGTGTTCAACAAAAAATTGAAACAGCTCTGTGCTCCTAGGAGTTCTGGTTCACCATCAGCTACTAGACCCACTGCAATCTGGATTTCGGCCTGCCCACTCAACCGAAACGGCTCTCACCAAAGTGGTCAATGACCTTGCCTTAGCTAAAGCTGAAGGTAAATACACCATTCTCCTCCTCCTTGACCTTTCAGCAGCTTTTGATACAGTAGATCATCCCCTACTCCTCCAGTCCCTCCAATCCATGGGCATTCACGATGTCGCCCTGACCTGGCTTTCATCCTACCTCTCCAACCGCTCCTTCACGACCTCCTCCTTCAATGAGTCCTCGTCCACCCCCAACCACCTCTCAGTGGGAGTCCCCCAAGGCTCGGTCCTTGGCCCCATACTGTTCTCCCTATACACATCCTCCATTGGCAAGGTTATCTCCTCCATGGGTTTTAACTATCATCTGTATGCAGATGACACCCAAATCTATCTCCACACCCCTGACATATCCACCACTACCATGGACAAGGTCTCCTCCTGCCTATCTGCCATCTCCTCCTGGATGTCCGCTAGGTTCCTAAAACTAAATCTAGACAAAACGGAATTTATGATCTTCCCACCCCGGTCATCCCTGGACCTCCCAGATGTGCAGGTCACTGTTAACCACACTACTATTCACCCTACCTCTCAAGCCCGCTGTCTGGGTGTCACCCTGGACTCCGCACTCTCCTTCACTCCCCACATCCAAAACCTCACAAAGTCCTGCAACTTCCACCTTCGTAACATCTGTAAGATTCGCCCTTTCCTGACCCCTGCCACCACCAAACTCCTCATCCATGCCCTCATGATTTCCCGCCTCGACTACTGCAATGCCCTTCTGTCTGGACTCCCTAAGACCCGAATAGCCCCACTGCAGTCCATCATGAATGCGGCTGCCAGAATTATCCACTCCTCCCATCGCTCCACCAGGGCGGCTCCCCTCCGTGAATCCCTCCACTGGCTTCCTATCCAGTCCAGAATCAGATTCAAGATATTGTGTCTGACCTACAAATCCATCCACAAAACCTGTCCAACCTACATTTCTGATCTTACTCAGAGATACACACCAAGCCGCTCACTCCGCTCCTCCAATGAACTTCGCCTGACCGTCCCCCGCATCACCCAGTCCCATGCACGCCTCCAAGACTTCTCAAGAGCCGCTCCGACACTATGGAACTCCCTACCTCCACCCATTAGGGCAGCCCCCTCCTTCAACACCTTCAAGAAGGCCCTCAAAACTCACCTTTTCACTCTTGCCTACCACCCCTCACAATTGCTCTAAACCCACAGCCGAACTCTGGTCCCCTACCTCTCGTGTCCCTACCTCTCCCTCTAGATTGTAAGCCTTTGGGCAGGGTCCTCACTCCTTTTGTGTCCTACCTGATCATGCACCTCTATTACTGTGCACCCATGCTATGCATTTGAGTGAACCTAACTTGCCTAATCTCCATGCTCCATCCAGTGACTAAGCATTACCTTGTACTCCTACTGTGCTGTGTGATCTGGTTTTCTTGTATTCCTGTATTGTCATATTGCTGTTTGTCACCCCTAAATATTGTCTGTAACCTAAATTAATGTCCAGCGCTGCGTAATATGTTGGCGCTTTATAAATACAACAAATAAATAAATAAATAAATCTGTACCTCTGGGTGTTTCAAGTCCTACCCCATAGTGCCCCATTAATCCAGGCCGTGCACTGATGAGGATCAACCAGGGCTGGTTTATCCATGAGGCGGGGTGAAGCTGGTTTCTTCAGGCGGCAAAGTTGGGGGGACGGCACCCACCTGGCAGTGGGTGTGGAGGGTCGCCAAGCTGGAGGGGGTATTGGGCACAGCGGTGGGGAGGAGGGTCGGACCGCCCCTCCCTCACCTGGGTCCACGATCTGTGCTCCCTTTCTAGCTTTTAAGTGCAGCAGCAGTGTATTAATACCAGGCAGCGGGCGGGGATGACTCACCTCTTCCGCGTTCCAGCGTGCATTCCACTCTCGTCACTTTCAGCAATGCTGCCCACTGTATTGTAAGTAGACGGCATTGCAGGAAGTGACAAGAGTGGAACGCAGAAGAGGTGAGTAATCCCGCCCGCTGCCTGGGGGGGGAGGGTTCTCACAAGTTTGCCTCAGGCGGCAAAAAGTCTAGAACCGGCCCTGGGATCAACCAAACCAAAACATGGTATGCATGTTGGATTATTGTGGCTCTGTGCAGTTAACAAGCTGACAAATAGTTGCATTCCAGCAGTTCTGGAGGTGCGTTTAACTATCAGGGACAGCAAAGAGATGATTTACATATTCAGCAATGATGCATTGTGGGACACCTCAAGGCCCATACCCACCTTGCGATTTCTCCAATGATTTTTCCCGACGACCGTCGATTTTGCACGACCTCATGCCGTGGGTAGAGACATGCGAATGTCGATAACGACTGTCACGACGGATTGGATCTTTAAAAACTCTGACGACTTCGGCACAAAGTACTGTGATCGCTTGAAAGCTCGTTTTCACCCGTTGTGTACCGTCGCGTGAAGTCGCACATACCCGCCGGCAGGAAGATGGATCGGGGAGCGCTCGTTGTCGTGGGATGTCGCTGTGATCCATCTTCCTTTGTCGCAAGGTCAGTATTTAGCTTTAGTGCTCACTCCAACCTGAATAATTGCAAATACCTTCTGTATACTGTAAATTGGTGTTAAAATTCAATAAAAGCTTTATAAATTAAAAAAAAAAAATGGAAACTTCAGTTTTGCGTAGCATTTTAGTAAGAGGGATTTTTGGTCTCTTTCAGTCCCTTACATACTCCTAGGAGTTCTGGTTCACTATCAGCTTGCTGGGAAATTTGTAACTCTTCCTTAAAGGGCAACTATCATGAGAGCAGCGCAAAGAGGCGGTGTCAAGGACATGTTGCAAGGCAGCGTGGTCAAGAGTGACTAGTCTGAAAGTTATTGATGCACCCATATAGCGTGGATCCCCGACAGGCAACAATTATCGCATGTGTGTATTTAGTTTTGAGACTCTACACAGATGTGGCTGGATAGTGTACTGGTTAAGGGCTCTGCCTTTGAAATGGGAGACCAGGGTTTGAATCCTGGCTAGGTCAAGTACCTATTCAGTAAGGAGTTCAAGGCAAGACTCCCTAACACTGCAGGGTGGCCTCCTGAGCATGTCCCAGTGGCTGCAGCTCTTGAGTGCTTTGAGTCCGACAGGAGAAAAGCGCTATACAAATGTTTGGATTATTATATATATATTTTTTTTTATATAAGCAGCTTTTATTGACATCAGAAGACCTCTTGCCCCTTTGAAGGTACAAAGGGGAGCGTTTGTGCACGTTGTATATCAGGGCTGAGATTCAGTAGGAATTTGGCTCTGAACAAAACGTTCTTGTTTGTTATCATTGGGTTGCAGGCCAAATGATCTTCCCGGGAATTCATAGAGGTTTTAAATGTTGCTTCTACTTGATGAAATCTTGTTCTTCTTCTGCTTCCAGTGAAGACTGAGGTCCAGACAGCCGTCATGAGCACAGTTTGATCTCCTGTTCTAGAACTTGTCTTCTCAGGAAGGTAGACACCTTCTAAGCACCGTCACGCAGGACAAGAACCAGTATTCCCTTCTGTGTATAATGCAGCGTTACAGCCAAGCGTCCAGCAGCTTCTCATTCCTTCAGACTCTTGCATTCTTAATTATGGCTTCAAGCCTGCTTGAATAAAAGTTTCACTTCTGTAACAGTAGAGGACCAAAGATGGTCAATGAGAAGATAATAGTTCTGGCTTGTAGGCAAACTTAAAGTAAAGTGAGAAAGTTTGCTTGAAGTGAAAAATTTAATTTAGGTGTAATATCTACCTAAGTAGAAGGAAGTCTCTGGATAGTATCGAGTCCTCCTGTTTCTTCACCTGACCAGTCAGATGTCCATCTGACCGGTCAGATCTTTGGAACTACTCAAGTCCCCGAGTACCTCCGAAGATGAGTGCATCACTACTGTGCATGCTCGAGTAGCTTTCACTTCAGATTCCCTTTACAGTGTACCCAGGGTGGCGTGTGTGTGTGTGTGTGTGGGGGGGGGGGGGGGATGGGACACAGAGTAATGTTATCTGGTCTATGACATGCCTCTGTGTCACCTATGCCCGCCGTGACATGCTGTGACACCCTGAAATTGGCGACAAGGAGCTTGTTGGCAGCTAGCAGAGGGAAGGATTGTCCCAAGCAGGAGAGGCACTCCTGCAAAATGCCTACTGGGGGCGTTCCTAACGCCCCTTCTCGGGCTCTAATAGGGCAGCTCTGCCTTTTCCCCGCCTCTCCCACATCGCATCCCCGCCTCCCTGCACTCTGCTCTGTGATGAGACATGCAGAGCTTACAGCATCGTGCCCCCAGGGGTCACTGAAAGTGAAAGTGGCTCATATGTGGCCAACGGAGCGGCTGAGAGCAGCGGGGACTGCAGCTACCTCATTCAGCCAGCCCCACGGATCTGGTAGTGGTTTGTTTTTGTTTTTTATATTTCCCCCCTTGAGTTCTATTTAAAGCATACACAGCAGAAAGCTTTAGTGTGCATGGTTCAGTGATTATAAGCAGAAGTCCAGAAGAAGTGCTCTGTACAAATTAACAAGCTGACACATCATTGCATTCCAGCAGTTCTGGAGGTGTGTTTAGCTTCTAACGGCAACAATGGTTAATTTGCATATATTCAGCAGTGATTCCCTGGGAGACATCTCAAGCTCACTCCAACCTGAATTATCGCAAATTCTTTCTGTTTTAAGAAAGCAAACTTTTGTTTTCCGTATCTATGCTTGTTTTGAACTATGTACAGTGCTACAGAATATGCTGGAGCTACACAAATAATAATAATGAAACAGGTTTTTATAGTAAACTATGCCAGACTATAACTAAGATTTAACTATCTAGGATGGATTGGCATCCCAGTCCTTACTGAGACCCAAAATAGGTAAAAAAAGAAGATACAAGGTAATTCAACTTACCAGCATGCGCTGAAAAAAAATCACCTCTGACTAGAGTGGCCCTTCAAAGGATACCCGAGGCAAACTCATTTGTACAAATGGAGGGAGCAGGCATGTATGAGCATGAGTCCATATACACCCCACCAACCAAGACCCGCCCCCTGTTCATTTCCGCCATATCCGATCCCGATTGTCAAAGCCCTGGTTAGTGTTCCACTTCATGGCCAGGTTGTGCACAACTGCACAATCACTGGCCCGGCTGCATGTGTCCTTGACCGCCTGTGGCGCTGGGAGCGTGATCAAGGAGGCGCGCTGCCGGACATGCGCTTGTGCTTATAGTTTGTGCTTATAGTGTGTGACCTGGCCAACTTGTCAATCTAATGGGAGCTTGTACAAAGGAACGGAGGGAGACAGAGGCGAACGGGAGGCGTGATGGGCATGATGATGCCAGAACACACATGTCTGTTCTGTACAAAGAAGTTAAAGGATACCCGAAGTGACATGTGACATGATGAGATAGACATGGGTATGTACGGTGCCCAGCACACAAATAACTATGCTGTGTTCCTTTTTTTCTTAGTCTGAAAGAGTTAAATATCAGGTATGTAAGTGGCTGACTCAGTCCTGACTCAGACAGGAAGTGACTACAGTGTGACCATCACTGATAAGAAATTCCCCTTTTTTACCTCTTTCCTGCTCTGAGAAGCCATTTTCTGCTAGGGAAGTGTTTTATAGTTGGAATTTCTTATCAGTGAGGGTCACACTGAAGTCACTTCCTGTCTGAGTCAGGACTGAGTCAGCCACTTGCATACCTGATATTTAACTCTTTCAGTCAGAGAAAGAAAAAAAAGGAACGCAGCCTTGTTATTTGTGTGCTAGGCACTGTACATACACATGTCTATCTCATCATGTCACATGTCACTTCAGGTATCCTTTAAATAAGTATCACCCTTGAAATAATATTTATGGCAGATATGTCACTACAGGCTGCTGCTAACAACACACAGAGGGTTTGCAGAAAAATGATAAAAAGGATGTGATACAAAGCAGGGGGGAAGTTTCCTAACCACAATAATCACACAATTACACAGGACATATTTCCTTGTAACTGTGAACAAGAAGGATGTGCAACTTTCAGAATTACATTCAGGTGTGACTGGAGAGGAAGCTGAATTGTGCTTTTTGTAAAACAAATATCACAACCTACTGTGTTTAAAGGACCACTGTCGTGGAAAATTGTAAAATTTAAAGTGCATTTAATCACATACAAATAAGAAGTACATTGTTTCCAGAGTAAAATGAGCCATAAATGACTTTTCTCCTATGTTGCTGACACTTACAGTAATTAGTAGAAATCTGACAGAACTGACAGGCGCAACGGACGGTCGGTATGGAGGTGGGATTTCCGCCCTAACGGCTGAGAGTATGGAAAAGCATTGTGGCAATTAGCAGAGTACGAGATTGATTAACTAACCGGCGCTAAGCCGGTTAGTGAGCCTTAAGACCTAGTGGGCACAAACCACGGAGTTAGGTGGTTTGCGCCCACACATTGCGCACAGCCCGTGCAGTGCGGTAACGTCGCACCCGCTGCCCTGTAAACGTCGCACCCGGTGCGCTAAAAATGGTGCATTGGGTGCCCCCGAAATGGTGCATCAATGCGCTGCTTCAGGGGGAACCCGATGCGCAGTTTTCGGAGCTCCGGGTGCGACATTTACAGGGCAGTGGGTGCAATGTTATCGTCGCACCGCTCACTATTACCGGCGCACCGCGCTGCGTGGGGCTGTGCGCGAAGTAGCTTTGCGTGGCAGTTCGTGCGCGCAAAACTACTTTTGAAGCACTCAGTGGCTTTTCACTCCGGCGCTAACACTTAGCGCCGGTTAGTGAATCAAGCCCTACATGTCCGCAGAGGCCAAATTGGAGGACAGCAAAGGTATTATTATGTATAATGCCATGTTTGATACCCATACTGTTAATGTTATTGTATCCAATGTAGCTGATTGTGGGTACTGTCCTGTATTTCTGGTATGATGTTTTGATATGTAGGGGTGGGGTTATATCAGTGATTTCTGGTTATATGTCAGATTGTTGTTGGCACGCTTGGTCACCATTCTGTGTTGTCACCTTGACAAAAGGGACGTCTTGGGGCCCCGAAACGAATCGTTGGTCAATGGAATGGAACTGTGTCACGATCATTGAATAAAAGTGGACTTGGTCTACATTGAGTATGTGGACCTTCTGGATTTTTTGTTCATCTCTTCACGGGGATTCTCAGTATTTAATTTATTCTTTACAAAAGCAGTCCATGGCAAGAATCTATATAAAGATCCTTGCAAACTATTCTGGCAGTTGGACTGAGCAACGGCCATTCAGTAAGTGCTTTTGGAAATAAAGAAAACCCTGAGAATCCCCCATGAGGAGATGGACTAGCCCAGACATGGGCAAACTTGGCCCTCCAGCTGTTAAGGAACTACAAGTACCACAATTCATTGCAGGAGTCTTACAGTCACAGTCATGACTCATAAAGGCAAATGTATTGTGGGACTTGTAGTTCCTTAACAGCTGGAGGGCCAAGTTTGCCCATACCTGGACTAGCCCAAAACCTGTTGGATCTGTCAGATTTCTACTAACAACTGTAGACGACATCAACATAGGAGAAAAGTAATTTATTGCACATTGTACTCTGGGAAAAATGCACTTTTTATTTATGTGTTTTTATGTATATAACATTTTACAATTTTTTGCAATAGTGGTCCTTTAAAGGATTTGTCTTGACTTGAAATGAGCCTTAAATTCGACTTTGGCCTAATAATGAATTACCGGACAGCTGGTTAATTAATCAAGCTGTCCTGTAGTCATTAGCCTTCCAAAATTCGGGTTAGTCCAGAGCAAAGTTCCAATTCAGCCCACAGTAAATTCTCACTGATGCCAAAAATCCTGCTTGCTTGAGTTTCACATTAAATCTCTAGATGACACACTCTGTAAAAAGGCTGTTTTAAAGGTTTATGTATCTACATTAACATCAAGCGACTGAGTCAAGTCTAAAGGTGCCCATACACTCGTCAGATTGGCAGCAGATAGATAAGAAATGCATCTGATGATCTATCTGATGCGTTTTTAGAACATTTTTTACCAGGATAGAATTCCAATAGATTTCAGTTTGAAATCTATTGAAATTCGATCTGATGGCATTTTTTTGCCATCAGATTTCCATTAAGGCCAATGCAAACTGATAAGCAATCTCATCAGATCGACCTAAATTTTCCATCCTGCCTGGTCGACGGAAATCGATCGAAATCGATCGAAATCGGCCATCGATCGGTCGATTGGCCAACCGATTTGCAAACGATCAATCGATCGGGATCGATCGGTCGGCCAGAAAATCGGCTGAGTGTATGGGCCCCTTAAATATCACTCACCTATAAAGCAATGGCAATTAGTCATATTAAAGTGGACCTGAACTCTTGCACAGGACAGAAGAAAAACAGAGAGAAATGCACCCTGTATGTACTAAGCAAGTTTAGCCAGTCTAACCCCCCCATCTGTGACCAATCACAGCTGTAATTTGTTCTCTTAGCTGTGCCAGCTGACTGCCTCTGCAAAGCAGCTAATTTGTAAACATAGGATGTTATCCCTTTGTCTGCTTTCATGAAAGCAGGAAGTAGATACACTGCAGATTTATTGCAGGATTTGTATCGGCTGTAACAAAGAAATGTTTTCCTTTAAAGGTTATTATGCTGTTGTGTATCTTTTAGAGCAGAGAGGAAGTTCTGAGTTCAAGTCCCTTGTAACCCTTCCGAGATTAGCTGCCTAACCCCCTTTAAAGGGAAGGTTCAGGGACAATAAAATAAATCTGGTCTCCTGTGGCCGACTCGACCGGGCCAGGCCGGCGGCCAGGTCGGGCTTCTTCTGCGCTCCATTGTGCGTTCCACGCCGGTACGCTGACGTCATCGGACGTCCTCCGGGCTGTACTGCGCAGGCTCAGTCGTTGAGCCTGCGCAGTACAGCCCGGAGGACGTCCGATGACGTCAGCGCGCCGGCGTGGAACGCACAATGGAGCGCAGAAGAGGCCCGACCTGGCCGCCGGCCTGGCCAGGTCGGGCGCACCACCGGAGACCACCGGGAGCCTGCGGAGCGGCGCCGAGGGCACCTCCTGCCTGCCAGGGGCTGGAGGAAGTCCAAGGTAAGTGGATTTGGATTTTTTTTTTATTGTCCCTGAACCTTCCCTTTAAGTATCAGGGGGGCACATATGGGGGGGGGGGGGGGTGTCAGGCAGCCGGATCCCTGCTGTGGCTTTCTTGGCTGTGCTTGCCCCCTATAGCCAGATGTCCCCCTCTAGCCAGCAGCCTTTACTCACCTCCCAGGCTCCAGCGATGAGCCACTGTGGACCCCTCCGCTCCGCCCGGCATCCCCGCTCGTACTGACGCTAAGTTCCGGGTTGCAGCTTGATGACGTCATTAAGCCGGGACCCAGCACTTACGGCAGAGCAAGCGGGAATACCGGCTAGAGCGGAGCGCTGATCGCCAGGGGAACGGCAGGAAGGTGAGTGGATCCTCTTCTTTCCCCCCTAGCGCCCCCGCTCTTACTAGTCAGGATAATCCGCCGGCGATGGCTCCTGATCACTGAGAGGAGATGTCAGCTGTCATATGACAGCTTGATCTCCCCTATCGGGTGCGTACGATCGAGGCGGGATGCATCGTTTTTGCGGACGTGGAATCTACGTCCAGTCGGAGCGGCAGCATCACCTGCTGGGCATAGATTCAAACTACGTCGGTCCGAATGTGGTTAATAACTCAGATCTGCAGTATTTACTTCAGCACATAAAACAGTGATTTTTATTTTGATTGATCTTTCAAAGCGTTGAACTCAACTCATCGATGTAACTTGAAGAATACTTTTATGAAATGTATGAAAGAGCTTCTCCTGTAACAGCAAAAGAAAAAGGAGAAATACCCCCACAGCGAACAGCTAATTGGCTGCCAGGCTTCTCTCTGCCCTTCATAGAATGCTAGTCAATGCTTGTTTACTTCCTGGAGAACAATGTCATTTTCTTACCAGTCTCCTCCGCTCTTCCTCCACGGTGATGAGCAGGCGAGCAAACTCTTTCAGGGACTGGGCTGAAAGACAGAAGAGCGCGTTTAGCCTTTGTATTCTTCAGATGACAAAAAGAACTTATAAAAAGAGAATGAATTATCCGAGCATGCCTGGGAAATCTCTGCTGCTGGATGACTAACACTGCAAACCATGGCTTCCCTTTACAGCAGCAGGGACAGCCATACTATCCCAGGAAAAACAAACACAAATATATGTAGATAAATACTTGCTCTACCTACATAGTAGATGTATTGCACTGTCCACATTTTGACTTCAGTGAATGTTATATAGTCAATAAATGGAAAACAGTTTCAGGCATTTTGCATCTTTACTCAGAGCCGGGACAAGGTCCTCCAGCACCCAAGGCTGAGACACCAAAGTGCGCCCCTCCATCCCTCCACCCCAGCCGTCACACACTGATTGCTATTAGACTAAGAGGCACCCCAGGGCCCCCAACACCTTAATCTCTAGTTATCTGGCTTGTAGTCACTTCCATGTATCTCCTTTTCTTATTTCTTTCTGCTTCAAACACAATTAGGAATGACAGCTGAAAGAATTGTGCGCCCCCTCCTACACTGCGCCCTGAGGCTGGAGCCTCTCCAGCCTATGCCTCGGCCCGGCCCTGTCTTTACTGCCTCTGATTGATTGTTAATTTCCTCCCTTAGGCCTTGTTTATACTAGGGGCTTGATTCACTAAACCGTGATAACTCATATCACGTCTGTTTTTATGCACATTTTCACATTTGCGCACGATCGCAAATTTTCATGCAAAAATGTGCGATTATGTGCACACATTCACAAATGCACGCAATAATTTGCGATTGCATGCAAACACAAAAATGCGTGTGAAAACAGCTGTGATACGAGTTAGCACGGTTTAGCGAATCAAGGCCTAAGAGCGATTTCGCTCTTTCTTAAGCGCTGGCGATTTTAAAAAAATCACCTTAAAAGCAATTGCACAATGGTCGCTTATGTGAGTGCACCATTTTCTGAGCGTTCGTTTTCAATAGAAAGTATAGAGAAATTGCAAAGCTCTTGGAATTGTGATTTTGCTAAGTGCTTTAATGAATAAATACATTGGGATCGATGCAGTAAACGGTGCTAACCCAGTTAGCACGCCTAAAGGCTTTGGGCGTGCTAACTAGGGTGCTAAGTAGTTAGCACATACAAACTACTTAGCACCATAGTTAGCACATGCAAACTTAGCACCGTAGTTAGCACATGCAAACTACTACTTAGCACCGTGCTAACTAGGGTGCTAAGCTCCATGGTTAGATACCCCTGGTCTTGCTAATTATGATCTTGTAAAAGATAGAATATTTGGAAATTTAAATTCAATCTGAGCTCTATACATTGTGTGACGATCATTATATTATTGTTAACAATACCTCTTATCTTCCACAGTGATAACTGATGCTGAAGCTACTGTTGGAAAAGTTAGGAGGAGCACTGCTACACTGCATATTCTGTCATATGTTCCTTTTCTTTGTTGAATAAACACTGATTTTTTTAAAAAAAACTAGGGTGCTAAGTAGTTTACATGTGCTAACTACGGTGCTAAGTAGTTTACATGTGCTAACTACGGTGCTAAGTAGTTTACATGTGCTAACTACGGTGCTAAGTAGTTTACATGTGCTAACTACGGTGCTAAGTAGTTTACATGTGCTAACTACGGTGCTAAGTAGTTTACATGTGCTAACTACGGTGCTAAGTAGTTTGCATGTGCTAACTACTTAGCACGTGCAAAGCATGTTAGCACATACAAAGTGACTTTTCACTGGCGTGCTAACACTTAGCACCCTTTTCTGAATCAAGCCCATTGTATTATTCATTCCCGGGTCAAAGAGTTCACCTCCTGACTGACGTCAGGTAGTGAAAAAATGAATCGCTGAGCTTAAGCGCTTTTCTAAGCGAAAAAAAAACAAAAAACAGGGAAAAGAACTTTGAAAAGCGCTCACCAAATCGCCAGCGCTGCAATGTACCAGAAAGGAGACAGGCTGACTGAGGTAAGATTCATTACAGCAGAAACAGTTATGATTATATTGGAATGCTTGCAATGCAGCATCAGGTTGTAGACGGCATAATAAACACAGAGCAGTGGGTAAATGGAATTTGATTTTATGGCTGACAATCCCGCTCTGTTGTGTGTATCCTGAAAGTGCTGAAATGCTATGCGAAATTTCAACTGTTCCTTCTTACTCTGATAACCTCTTCCTTCTCTATCGCTACTTTTGCAATGGTACTCAATCATAGTAGTAGTCTGGCCTGACTGCTGCCATGTGACCACGCCTTATCCCTCCCTTCCGATGACTCATGCTGTCAGCTCTCTGTACCTATGCTAAACAAGACAGCAGTGGCGTAGGGACCAGCCTTAGCAGCTGCTATGGGGACCATGTCCATAGTTGGCAATACTGAGGTCCACGGCTGGCCTCATGGAGACATCCATCTCTAGTACTGGCAGGCGAACTCTAAAGAATGTTTGTTTACTGAGAGTTCTAAAGCCAGTACAAAATATACCTAGTCTCCAAAAAGGCTCTGGGGGGGAAGAGGAGAAAGAATTCCAAATAGCTAATCAGCCTAGGGCCGTGATCTGCAAACTTGGCTCTCCAGCTGTTAAGGAACTACAAGTCTCACAATGCATTTGCCTTTATGAATCATGACTGTGGCTGGCAGACTCCTGCAATGCATTGTGGGACTTGTAGTTCCTTAACAGCTGGAGAGCCAAGTTAGCAGCTCACTGGCCTAGGGTAAGCATCACTGGGAGAGCTACATTCAATATACAGCAATATATAGACATAGTAAGTGTTTCTGGTGCTGAAACCAAGAAATGTATCATAAAAGTCAGTATCCTGAATAATTTACTACATTTTGCTACAGTAGAATTTAGTTCTAGTAATCTCTGAAATTGCAAAATATAGCGAAACCCCCCCGCCTTCTGTGCATTCGTAGAGCGCCGATTTGTAGCGTGCTGTTGCAGAGTGTACATACTTTAGCATAAAGCTACCTGTCCTCGCTCCCGCTTGTATCCTCTAGTGTCCTGTGCAGCTTCTGAACTGGCCTATAGAGCTCCAGGCTCATGTCACGTGACCGCTGTAAGCCTGGCGCTTTAGTAGCCAGTTAGGAAAGCTGCACGGGACACTAGAGGATGCAAGCGGGAGCGAGAAAAGGTAGGTATACATGCTGCAGCACACTCTGCATATGCCTCCCCCCCCCCCCCCCCGCACATCACCAGCGTACATCCCCTGCGGATAGGCTGAGAACCCCCCCTTACACACACGCGTTTTACACCCAGGGTATGTAAAAGTTGACCTATCCACAGGGGAAGTCAACTAACTAATGTGTATGTTTTTGCGAGGGAATCCACACAGAACCAGGGAGAACCTACAAACTCCTTGTAAGATAAGGCAAGAGCATTATCCACTACACCACCCTGCCGCCAATAATGTCTAGTAGTATTAGCAAAGAGCAAATGCATAGTTCCCAACTGTCCCTCTTTTGGGGGGACAGTCCCTCTTTGGGGTCTAAATCCCTCTGTCCCTCTTTCTTCCTCAGTTGTCCCTCTTTCAGGACTGATGTACAAATCTATGTAAATATATGTATTTTTCTATCTTTAAAATGTGTTTAATCAACTCTAAACTTTATTCCCTGCATTTTTATAAAATTGATATACTTCTTATTTTTAAATGTTAAAATAAAGGAAAACTACTAATGATAGAGAGGACCAGTGTGCTTGCAATGATAAAACTGGATGTGCATGGTGAGGGGTGTGGCAGGGTGTGGTTAGAGGTGTGACAGGAGCATATCTTAAAGAGACTCTGTAACTTAAAAAAGTGCCCCTGGGGATACTCACCTCGGGAGGGGGAAGCCTCTGAAACCTAATGAGGCTTCCCCTGTCCTCCTCCGTCCCACGGTGGTCTCGCTGGGCCCCTCGTAATCCACAGCCGACAATTTGTCAGGCTGTGGCTGGCTGTGGCGCCTGCAGTCCAGCGCTGCGTAATATGTTGGCGCTTTATAAATACAATAAATACAGTGGGTTGCAAAAGTATTCGGCCCCCTTGAAGTTTTCCACGTTTTGTCACATTACTGCCACAAACATGAATCAATTTTATTGGAATTCCACGTGAAAGACCAATACAAAGTGCTGTACACGTGAGAAGTGGATCGAAAATCATGCATCATTCCAAACATTTTTTACAAATAAATAACTGCAAAGTGGGGTGTGCGTAATTATTCGGCCCCCTGAGTCAATACTTTGTAGAACCACCTTTTGCTGCAATTACAGCTGCCAGTCTTTTAGGGTATGTCTCTAGCAGCTTTGCACATCTAGAGACTGAAATTCTTGCCCATTCTTCTTTGCAATACAGCTCCAGCTCAGTCAGATTAGATGGACAGCGTTTGTGAACAGCAGTTTTCAGATCTTGCCACAGATTCTCAATTGGATTTAGATCTGGACTTTGACTGGGCCATTCTAACACATAGATATGTTTTGTTTTAAAACATTCCATTGTTGCCCTGGCTTTATGTTTAGGGTCGTTGTCCTGCTGGAAGGTGAACCTCCATCCCAGTCTCAAGTCTTTTGCAGTCTCCAAGAGGTTTTCTTCCAAGTTTGCCCTGTATTTGGCTCCATCCATCTTTCCATCAACTCTGACCAGCTTCCCTGTCCCTGCTGAAGAGATGCACCCCCCAAGCATGATGCTGCCACCACCATATTTGACAGTGGGGATGGTGTGTTCAGAGTGATGTGCAGTGTTAGTTTTCTGTCACACATAGCTTTTTGCATTTTGGCCAAAAAATTCCATTTTGGTCTCATCTGACCAGAGCACCTTCTTCTACATGCATACAGTAAAAAATGGCGCGGAGGAAATAATGGCGCACCGTTCTGCCGATTATAAAACGCTATTTACCGTTTTAATGTTAATACATTAAAACGGTAAATAGCGTTTTATAAAACAGCAGAACGGTGCGCCATTGAAAAATGCAGGGAACTAGCAGAGGGGGTCGGGCTGGCAGCGGGGGTCGGGCTGGAGAGGCAGCGGGCAGTGGGCTGGCAGCGGTGTCAGGGTGGAGAGGCAGCGGGCTGGCAGCGGGGGTCGGGCTGAAGAGGCAGCGGGGTGGAGGGAGGATTACGCAGCATGTGTATATTGTGTATACATTACCTTGTCCCGGCCGGCGATCGCTCCTTCACTCCATAGCTTACAGGAGTCCTGCATCCAGCCAATCACCATGCGGCTTCAGTTTCCGCATGGTGATTGGCTGGATGCAGAACTCGTGCAAGCTATGAAGTGAAGTGAAGGAGCGATCGCCGGCCGGGACAAGGTAATGTATACACAATATACACATGCTGCGTAATCCTCCCTCCACCCCGCTGCCTCTTCAGCCCGACCCCCGCTGCCAGCCTACTGCCCGCTGCCTCTCCAGCCCGACCCCGCTGCCAGCCCGCTGCCTCTCCAGCCCGATCCCTGCTAAAAAAAATTGAACATATAAAACGATAAATATCGTTGTAATGCAGCGCCATTCTGACACTATTGGCGCTGTGCGCCATTTTTGCCTGTCCCCCTTCTACATGGTTGCTGTGTCCCCCACATGGCTTGTGGCAAACTGCAAACGGGACTTCTTATGCTTTCTGTTAACAATGCCTTGCTCTCCTTGTTCAGCCTGTGAGTTTAGGTAGATGGCCTTGTCTTGGTAGGTTTACAGTTGTGCCATACTCCTTCCATTTCTGAATGATCGCTTGAACAGTGCTTCGTGGGATGTTCAAGGCTTTGGAAATCTTTTTGTAGCCTAAGCCTGCTTTAAATTTCTCAATAACTTGATCCCTGACCTGTCTGGTGTGTTCTTTGGACTTCACGGTGTTGTTGCTCCCAATATTCTCTTAGACAACCTGAGGCCCTCACAGAGCAGCTGTATTTGTACTGACATTAGATTACACACAGGTGTAATCTCTATTTAGTCATTAGCACTCATCAGGCAATGTCTATAGGCAACTGACTGCACTCAGATCAAAGGGGGCCGAATAATTATGCACACACCACTTTGCAGTTATTTATTTGTAAAAAATGTTTGGAATCATGTACGGTTTTCGTTCCACTTCTCACATGTACACCACTTTGTATTGGTCTTTCATGTGGAATTCCAATAAAATTGATTTATGTTTGTGGCAGTAATATGACAAAATGTGGAGAACTTCAAGGGGGCCAAATACTTTTGCAAGCCACTGTAAATAATATTTACCTTCCCTGGCTCCAGCGTCGGCTCGAAATCAGGCAGGAATAGGCAATCCCAGTCGGGTCCGCTCTACTGGGATCCCGCTGACTCCACTGGGATCGGCTATTTCTGCCTGATTCCGAGCCGAAAGCAGCTTCAACGCCTGCGCTGGAGCCTGGAAGGTAAGACCGACATGACCGCTGTTCAGAGCGACCAAGCGAGACCACCGTGGGAAAGAGCAGGATGGGCAGGGGCGTAGCAATAGGGGGTGCAGAGGTAGCGACCGCATCGGGGCCCTTGGGCCAGAGGGGCCCCGAAGGGCTCTCCCTCAACTACAGTATTAGCTCTCTATTGGTCCTGTGCTCATAATAATCACTTCTATAGATCCTTTGAATAGTAGTAATCATTAACAAACTGTTCTTCATCCCCTTCTTGTACCTCTGACACTGTAGTTGCCATTGGCAGGTTTTGGTGCGCCGTATCAATTGTGATGTATAGAGTGCTTGGGGGGCCCCATTGTAAAACTTGCATCGGGGCCCACAGCTCCTTAGCTACGCCACTGAGGATGGGGGAAGCCTCGATAGGATCCAGAGGCTTCCCCCTCCCGAGGTAAGGACCTCCCAGGGGCACATTTTAAAGTTACAGATTATCTTTAAAGAGTCCCTCTTTCTTATCTCAAAAAGTTGGGAGGTATGCAAATGCAATAGCAGAAGGGCTTTAAAGAGAACCCGAGGTGGGTTTTAAGAATGCCTTTAGGACACAGAGGCTGGTTCTGCATACTATCACCAGCCTCTGTGTCTGTACTGTGTCCCCCCAGGCCCCCCTGCGCTCTGCTGTCACCGCCACTCCCCACACCTCCTCTAAAGTGCCGCTCCCCGCCTGCGTCCCTTCCCTCCAATCAGCTTACGGTGGCGGGGAGAGAAGGGACGCAGGCAGGGGGAGAGGCGCTATGTAGGAGGCGGGGGAGCGGCGGTGACAGACACTCAGAGAGGTAAACAGCCTGCTAGCGACACGCTGCATGTCACTAGCATGACGGTTTTATTTATGGGGGACAGCAGAGCGCAGAGGGAGACTGGGGACACAGTATAGTAACAGAGGGCATTGTATGCAGAACCAGCCTCTGTGTCCTAATGGCATTCTTAAAACCCACCTTCAGTTTTCTTTAATGCTGGGTACACAAGGTGTATTTTGTCAGTCGATTTCCCGTTCGATCGATTTTCGATTCATTTTTCCGCTCAATTTCCTGCTCGATACTCTTATCTTTTCTTAACAATTTCCATTCAATACTGTTAGATAGAATATAGGCAGGTTGGCACCAGATGCTGGCTGTTCAGTAGACTCAATGTATTCACTCCTTTCAGAGGTGTGCTCAAGAAAACATGTCAAACTTGTCAGGAAGAAGAAAGACGGAGCACCAGCTCTGCTTGCTAGGATTTATTACGAATACAATGGCATTACAGGCATTCCAGATAGGATAGGTGAGGATACCGGCCTAACAGCCATTTTGCGGCAACTGCCGCTTTCTTAAAGGCAACAGTGGCTCAATTTCCATTCACCTCTATGAGAAATCGAGCGGTGAACAAACCTTATTAAATGTATATTTAAAAAACAATCAACACGGCCATAAAAAGTGGATTAGCAGATCCACTACAAAGGATATGCACCTTCTCCTCACAATATATGTAAAGGGCACAACATCTATTCATTATGCCTCATGTCAATCTGTGACACACGGAAGCATAAGCAAAGATCACCACATAATATAAGCAGAATACAGAGCGATAATAAGACATGCGATCTAACAAAAGCACACTTTGCTCTTCTGCCCTCACCTCACAAGCATTATAGAGCGTGCTTTTGTTACATTGTACAGCTTATTATGACTATACTCACTATACTGTGTGATGTGCTCTGCTTATGCTTTGGTGTGTCACAGATAGATAGAAGGCGTTATGAATAGATGTTCTGCCCTTCACATATATTGTGAGGAGAAGATGCATATTCTTTGTGGTGGACTTTCTAATTCACTTTTTATAGTGGTGTTTATTGTTTTTTTAACATGTATTTAAGGGCTCCTCCACAAGGACAGTAAAGTAGGTGCTGAGAGCCTTTCGACTGCAATTTCATACAGCCGAATGTGCACCTTTGTAACCCCAGGCACATCAGCGTTTCACATGCGGTGGGGTTGCATAGCAGCAAATAATTGCCTCATGTTACATATAAATGCACCTTCAGAAATTTCTGGGCCTCATACTGGGAAAACCTACTGGGCCCCTCATGCCAAATCACAATGTGGGGGGAGGGAAGGGGAGGGGTGGTTAAAGAGGGAAGGGGGGGTTAGGGAGTCTATGTTATTATACCAGAAAGCAACCCCCTCAGAACTTGCAGCTCTGGTCAAGTGTCTGATAAGTGCCTTCATGTGCTTCCCATTTTTTTTTATGGTAGGGCCCAGGCACGGTTCGCCCATGATGCCAAGTGAGGCGACTTTCTCAGGCGGCAGAAGTCTGTGGCTGCACCAGGCAGAAACAGGAAGTGAAGAGAGTGCCTGACCAACCTATACTGGGGGTAACTGTACCTGGCTAACTTATACTGGGGGCAACTGTACCTAGTTACCAACACTGGGGGCACCTATAACTGGCTACCTACATATACTGAGGATGTTTTAGGGAGGGGCTCACCGCAGCTATAACGTGTGGTGCAAATTGTCAAGTGCTGTGCGATCATTCCAATCTGGGGAGGGGGCATCCTCACAAGTTTGCCCCGGGCAGCAAAAAGTCTACAACCGGCCCTGGTAGGGCCCCCCTGGCTGGGTTCCAGAATCCCTGGGGCCCCATACAAGTCTCCCCATTGTGATGCCCCATTACAGCTCTGCATGCGGCTACAGCCATGCTCAGATGTGCCTACATGAGACAGAGGCCTCCCGAGGGCATGTGCCCAGCACTTTCAAGCCTTCTAGCGGGTACACAGGTGGCAAGGCTATACCCGTATTTTTAACCACTTGAGGACTACAAGTTTATACCCCCCTAGTGACCAGGCAATTTTTTACAATTCAGCAGCTTTAACAGTTTATTGCTCAGCCATACAATTTAGCACCCAAATTAATTTTACCCCCTTTTCTTCTCACAAATAGAGATTTCTTTTGGTGGTCTCTGATTGCTGCTGCAATCTCTAGATATTTGTTTATTAATTTAAAAAGTATTTTTTAATTAATTATTATTTAAAAAAAACAAAACACTTTTTTTAATTTCCCTCCCTCCCCCTAAATTGCCCCTAGACTACGTTACCTACACCACATGATACATACATAGACATATGACTATGGCAGGGATTAGACTGTGAGCCCTTCCGTGGGACAGTTAAGTGACAAGGCTGTCCCCTGTATAGCGCTGCAGGAGATCACAGCGCTGTACAACTGATTTTCCTCCTGTAAATCTAAAAATCAGCCTTCCAGCTCTGATCATGGGCTGGCAGGCTAATCACTGGTGCCGGCTCTGTTTACTAACAGGCGCTCGCGTGAGCTCCCATCTAATCTCGCCCCCTGCGAGATCACGACATATGGTGTGATCGAGGAAGCCACTCTGCGGCTGCCATCCTGCGTTAGGCGATCGCAGAGTGGTTAAGCAGAGCAAAAATTAGATACCACCAATCCAGCAGTAGGACCCTCTGAACACATTAACAACAGCTTGTCGAATATATGTTCTCATGGTCGTGTTCTCATCCCTGTACAAGCGTGGCTGTACTGCACATGCGCAAGTACCGCCCGCACCCCCACAATAGCATGAAACTGCTTGTGCGCGACTTTTCCTTCATACAGGAGTGGCTGAATGCTACTGCATAGGCGCAGTGAAGCAGGGCTTTTTGGTGCCCTGCTTTGCTTTGCGTAGCACCAAAGCTGGGTGCGGCTGTAGCAGAGAATTACTTCTCCCTCCGAATTGCTACGACACAGAGGCAGAATAGTATTTAACGCCACCTCAAATTTGTGTGGCTCACCCTGCACCAAAAGCAAATGTACGCCAGACTCGGTCCATACTAGCGCCTGTACAGTATAACAGTGCTGGTATGCAGATGGGATCGTGACAGTAAAGAAAAGGGGCCCAACCTGCAATGGTGGGGTCGAGGAAGACATGGAAAGCCTCTGGATCATCCAAAGGGTTCCAACTACAGCAAAGTCCCTAATATCCAGCACAGGCTGCCTGAAGCTGGACACTTGAGCTTGCTGGTTGCTTGAGCAGCCTGCAAAAAATAGCACAACAAACCCCCCTCATCCACCCACCCCTGGAAAGCAGAAACTACTTGCCGATCCTCCGGGCGTCGTCTTCTACTACACTTCCTGTAGCTCCCAGCATCTTTCCGACATCCTCTGTGTTGGGTCATATGACACGCCAGGAGTCATGCATGAAAGCCGTAAATCTGATGGGCGCTGCAGGGTGCGTAGAAGACGGGGCCCTGAGTATCGGTAAGTAGTTTATTTCCTGCCATGTCCAGCAAACTCCCAAAAGTTCTCTCCCTGTTATTCCCCTCAGGCGTGCCGGTAAGTTGCCTGCATTACAGATAATGGGGACTTTGCTGAACTTGGATAAGTACTGTAGGTAACTTTTATTTAGGTATTTTTGTAAGCTGACAGGTTTGCTTTAAAGTGTACCCGAGATGACATGTGACGTGATGAGACAGATGCGTATATACAGTGGCAAGAACACAAACACCTTTGCTGTGCTCCTTTTTTTTCCCTGCCTGAAAGAGCTAATATCCAGCTATGCATCTGACATTTTTTTTCGTCAGTTGGGACCCAGTCGGACCAAAGCGTCCCTTACTGATAACAAATTACAGCTATAAAACACTTTCCTAAGCAGATAACTGGGCTTCTGACTGCAACGGATAGATGAAAAGGCCAATAGTTCATGTATTTTAGTACTTCTGGGATGTTTTTTAGATGCAGCAATTGCGCAGAAACAATAAACATTCAATCTACTGTGTAAATGTTTATACACAAAATAAAACCATGAGATGTAAAAAAAAAGTTATTTTTAGGAGTAGGAGGACAGATCCAATTGTTTAATTAGTTTATTTTCACCTCGGGATCACTTTAAAAAATACATTTCAATACAGGTGGTCCCCGGTTAACGAACGAGATAGGGACTGTAGGTTTGTTCTTAACCTGAATCTGTTCTTAAGTCGGAGCACTGTGCCATCTCTGTCCCCTGTACCTCCTCTGTGCCTCCAGTGGCCCCCTCTGTGTCACATGGGCTGTGGAGTCGGTACAAAAATCTTCCGACTCCAACTCCGACTCCGACTCCTCAGTTTCTGAAACCACGACTCCGACTCCAACTCCGACTCCGGGTGCCCAAAATTGCCCCGACTCCGACTCCTCGACTCCGACTCCAACTCCGACTCCACAGCCCTGGGCCCTCTGTACCTACTTATACAAGTTTAAAAGCCATTTTTTCTTTGAATTTTTTAAAATCGATTATCTCAAAAACTACAAGTCCAATTTGAAATATTTTTTATTTTGGGCTTGTTCCCATGGAAACACAGAATCCATGCCGATCGTATCGGCGGGTCATTCGTAAGTTGGGGACTGCCTGTATATCCATCAAAAGTAACAGAGGCACAACTGTAAAGCAGGAATGGGAGCCAAAATAAGAAACTGTCCCTCCCTAACAGAATTTATTCCAGCAATGATGTCACTTATTATTATCCTTACTTACGTGTTATCATGATTGCTAGATCTAGCAGGGGCGTAAAACGCTGCTATTTCGCTATAGATGTTGTCATTTGAAGCCCGCAGTTTAAAATTAAACACAGCCTGTCGTGGCAACAGAAAGCTGTCTTCAGCAATTTCACATTTGGTTTCTTTTTTAAAGGAAAGAAAAAAAATTACTATGTTGCTTAAATGTATAAAAAAACAAAAATCGTTGAGAGACGGATGACATGCGTTCATGTGAGGAAATTACTGAAAAAAAAAGCGTAATCCGATATAAAAAGGGGTTTCCAGTGTTTTGCTGGAAAATTTCTATCATTTTAAGAGACGTTCGATGGCGTCTCCAAACCGCAGTTCTGGAAGGGTTCTTTGCAAAGCCAGCGCACTATGGGGGAGATTTATCAAGACCGGGGCTAGGTCAACCTGGGGTCACGAAGCTGCAAGCAACCAATCATGTTACAGCTTTTTAAAGGACATCCGAGGGGAAAATAAACTGATGAGAAAAACAATTGTATCTGTCCTCCTTCTTCTATAAATGACTTTTTATTTTGTTATCTCACAGTTTTATTCTATATTTACCGTATATACTCGCAAGCAAGCCGAATTTTTGACCCCCAAAAAGGGGGTCAAAAGTTGGGGGGTCAGCTTGCTTGCGAGTCACCTGTGGTTCGCGCCCCCTCCCCCGCCCCGCCGCTATCACCTGAGCTGGCGCCGCATCTTCTATTATTCCCCTCTCCGCTCGTATAGTAATTCACAGAAGCGCGCCCCGCGGCAGCTGCTGTGATGATGAAGCAGGAAGCCATAGAGAGAGCGGCTTCCTGTAGCTATGGGAACCGCTCTCTCTCTATGGCTTCCTGTACGTCATCACAGCAGCCGCCATGGGGCGCGCTTCTGTGAATTACTTTATGAGCGGAGAGGGGAGTAATAGACGATGCGGCGCCAGCTCAGGTAATAGGGGCGAGAGGAGGGGGAACCACCTACCAATACTGGGCACTGTACTAGCTATACTGGGGCACTATACTGGGCACTACATACCTATACTGGGCGCTATACTGGGCACTACCTACCTATTCTGGGCACTATACTAGCTATACTGGGCACTACCTACCTATACTGGACACTATACTAGCTATACTGGGCGCTATACTTGGCACTACCTACCTATACTGGGCACTATACTAGCTATACAGGGCACTATACTAGCTAAACTGGGGCACTACCTACCCATACTGGGCACTATAATAGCTATACTGGGCACTATACTAGCTATACTGGACACTATACTAGTAATACTGGGCACTATACTGGGCACTACCTACCTATACTGGGCACTATACTAGCTATACAGGGCACTACCTACCCATACTGGGCACTATACTAGCTATACTGGGGCACTACCTACTCATACTGGGCACTATACTAGCTATACTGGGCACTATACTAGCTATACTGGGACACACTGGGGGGATCACGCGGCCAGCATTTCCTACCCCCGGCTTATATGAGGGTCAAACAATTTTCCTGTTTTTTCCGGTAAAAGTTGGGGGGTCGACTTATATGCGGGTCGGCTTGCTTGCGAGTATATACGGGTATATAGATTTTTTTTACTGTTTCGTTGTCTCTGTTCAATGACACCTTCATTGCAGTATGTCACAGCTCAAATCTATGAATTATTGACCCTTATTATCTCTTTCCTGCTCTCAGAAGCCATTTACTGTCAGGAAAGTGTTTTATGGCTGTAACTAATCAGTGACAGTTATGCTATAGTCTGACCCAGTCCGGCCCGGGCAGAAACTGTCACTTGCATACCTGATGTTTAACTCTTTCAGGCAGAGAAATAAAAAAAGGAACACAGCCTAGTTATTTGAGTGCTTGGCACTGTACATACACATGTTTATCTCCTCATGTCACCTCGGTTGTCCTTTAATGGACCGAGGACTCTGATTGGTAGGTCATGGCAACAGTTCCTCTTTTGTTTTAGATTTTATGGCACTTGGTTTTGATAACACAAGGGGCCACTAATAATGGTGCCTATACATCTTTCAACTTGGCGGCCGATCGACCATCCAATTTTATAATTATTATTAAATTGGATGAAGATCGCTGCCGCCAAGTGCATGCTCTACGATGCAACCAATTGTAGGTACTGGGTGACTCTATGGGGCTGCAAGAAGCCCCAGGTAAGTTAAACTCATTTTTTAATTTGACTTAATATTTACTTTAAACGACTACTATCACACACACACATATAAAATCTACATTTGCTCCAGATCTGCCTATGTCACTGTCACTGGGTGGAATACAATCCTGTTTTCTGAAGCAACAGCCAGGAAGCAGCAAGAGAAAGCTTGTGATAAGGTTTTACAGCAGGAAAGTTCAAAGTGTCATTATTTCTGCTCTGTTTTATAGCTTAAAAGAGAGTGTGGTTTTAAAACTGCAACTGTGACAGAACGATGCATTGATATATATATATATATATATATATATATATATATATATATATATACATATACATATATACACACGCTATTTAACTGAAAATAAAAATATGAGACTCTTTTCTTTGCTACTAATGTTCTATTCATCATCCCTACTGCACATACAATTTATTAACGTATATCATAATATTTTTTTCTCTGCAGGTTTTTTAAAGAAATGTTCTTCTACACATGCATCTTAAAGGGGAACCATGACCAAGAATTGAACTTTATCCCAATCAGTAGCTGATACCCCCTTTTACATGAGAAATCTATTCCTTTTCACAAACAGACCATCAGGGGGCTCTGTATAGCTGATATTGTAGTGAAATCCCTCCCACAGGAAACTGTGAGAACCATGGTCCTGGCAGTTTCCTGTCTGTGAACCTCGTTGCATTGTGGGAGATGTTTAAAGCTGTTTCCAACTGCAAAAAAAGCAAGCAGCAGCTACTTCCACTGACATCACCTGCCAGCAGTAAAAATGTCACCATATGATAAATGTCGGAATGTAAATCAGGGAGAGGAAAGATTTTACAATGGGTAAACACTGACTAAACCATTTATACATAATTATTGTAAAAATGAAGCACATTTTTTATTACATTAATTTCACTGGAGTTCCTCTTTAAATTTTAAATTTTTTTGCAATAGTGGTCCTTTAATTCTTTAGCCGATTGGTGTATATGTCACGGCCAGAACCCGAAGTCTGGCCGAAGTCTGGGCAAAACTAGACGTGGCCGTCTCACTGCGGCCAATGTGAGAAATGAAAAAAAGATTTCCTGATTCCCCGGCGGCCGCCTAATTAGTCTTTCGATGTGACAAATGAAGCCGGCTCCTCGGCTCTGGCTCCTCCCCTTGCCCCCCAGAGTCATTCGTCGCGGCAGGGAAGCAGGGATTCCTGCCGTTTGTTCCTGTTGTTGGCTGCCAGAGCTGAATAGGAGGGGCAGGGGGGGGAGCCAGAGCCGGGGAGTCGGCTTCATTTGTCACATTGAGACAGTATAAGGCGGCCGCAAGGGAATCAGGAAATCTTTTTTCCGTTTCTAACATTGGCCGCAGTGAGACGACCACTTGTAGTTTTACCCGGACAGAACCCGAAGTGGCCAGACTTCGGGTTCTGGCCGTAACATGTACAGCATATTCACACAGAACAATACAGGTGAATGTATGCTGGCGTCATTGCAGAGCTCTGAGTCCCACTCTAGAGGGATCAGGCTGGGCACATTGCTGTAGAATGCTTACATGACTATTTCTGGGTTTCTGCACTTCTGGCTCTTCCTTAGAAGATGTTTAGGAATGAAAACAAATAGGGAGGTGAGAGGCAGCACAAGCTGTCAGACTGAACAGGTACAGGTTAGGCGGGGTTCTGCTGGTGTGATAAAGCCAACCATAACATGCACAGACAGGCAAGGGGCATGTGCTATATATTCACAACACAACAAAAGCCTACAACATCTCTCTTCCCAAAATACCACAGCTCCATCTGTCACTAGCTTAATATCAAGAAGTTTTAAATCAGGATGATACCATTTATTGGCTAACTACAAATGAATAAGAATAAACAAGCTTTCGGCCTTGCAGCCTTCGTCAGGTTATATGTCTGAACTCAGAGTAGTACAGAGGCTGACATTTATTTATTTTAAGTAAAGGCCAATTACCTGGGTGCCATGGTGATATTTTGGTTTAATGAGGACCTGTAACCAAGGATTGAGCCTCATGCCAATTAGTAGCGGATACCCCCTTTTCCATGATAAATCTTTTCCTTTTCTCGAATAGATCATCAGGGGGGTCTGTATGGCTGATATTGTGGTGAAACCCCTCCCACAGTGTGATGTCATGACCATGGCCCTGACAGTTTGAGGTCTCTGAACCTCATTGTGGGAAATAAAGACTTTTCCCAACTGCCAAGCAAGCAATATCTCCCTACAGAGGCTGCCATTTATTTATTTTAAGTAAATGCCAGTTACCTGGCTGCCATGGTGATATTTTCCCTCTGTGTATAGAACTCTCAGTAACGAACATTCCGTACGGATCACCTGGCAGAACTAAAGATGTCGCCACCAGTGATACATTCCGGAATGTAAATCAGGGAGAGGAAATATTATACAACGGGAAAACACTGACTAAATACTCTATAAATAAATATTGTAAATATTGTAAAAAATAATTCATTTTCACTACAGTCCCTCTTTAAGTAGCATCACACAGTGGTTAAAAGCCTTGGGCGCATGGAGCCAGGTGGAATTTTTTTGGGTCAGTGATCCGGAGAAAAGATTAGGCTCAGTTCACACTTGTGCAGAAAATGTACTGTACTCATTCGGTATGTTTTCTGCACCTCCGCTAAACACTGGAAGCGGATCCAATTGTTAAAAATAGGATCCTCTTCCACTTATAAAAAAACACAAAACCGTTGCAAATGGAACGCAACCTGAACCTGAGTCCAAACCTGACGTTTTTTTATACAGATCCCTGTTTCTCTTTGGTTTTCTCTCCATACCTGCCGGAATGGAACGCAAAGCGCCGGGTGCAAGCACGCAATTAAAGCCTATGAGAACGGACAGTGTCTGTTCTCACAAGGCAGGTCGCTGCCGGGTCCACTCCGTCCGCTTCAATCAATGCTTTTGATCGCAGCCATGGAAATAGTCATGTGCCCCCCACTTCTGTTGCTTCCTCTGCAAGCTCCCGATAAACAGATCGGTGCCAGGCAGAGGCAGAGGTTCCCCCACAGGACTGAAAAAGACCAATAGGAATCCTCAGCAACAGGACGAATTCTCACTGATTCCTTTTACCAATTAAAGTTCTCCCTGTTGCTAGGGAGAATTGGTCTATTGTAATCTTATAGGCAGCCCCATGCTCCTGCACAGGTGTCCAATCCTTGAGGGGTATATCCACGCCAGTGTTTAGCAGGGCTGTAGAGTCGGTCCAAAAATCCACCGACTCCGACTTCTCAGTTTAGGATTCCACCGACTTCGACTCCTCGACTCCGACTCCTCTAATTTGCATATTACAATTTTGTTGATTAAAAGTATGTAACGTGAAATTCGTCTCTTAACTGCCAACGCTTAGGAATTTTACAAGACAACTGAAGTGAGAAGGATATGTAGACTACTATATTTATTCCCTTTAGACTAAAACTAGTCCTAGGTAAGAGTACTTGTAAAAGGTACAGATCGGAACAAAGAACATCTATCAGGCCCTAGGCAATGTAAGGCCCGGTTCACATTAGCGGGCGCCGTCCGGAATCGCCGTGCCGGAGCCGGACCGCATGCGGGACGGACGGAACGGACGCACGGCATAGCAATGAAAGCCTATGCGTGCGTTCACATGCGTCCGTTTCGTCCGGACCGGATCCGGACCAAATCCGGACTCCGCCATAAGACCCAACATGCGCTATTTTTTGGTCCGGCTCCTCCGGCAGCCGTATCCGGGGCGGAGCCGGACTGCACCATCCGGCCAATACAAAGCAATGAGAACCGGAGAGCGCACAACACACTGGCTAAAAATCCGGATGTTCTACCCCACTTCCTATGCGGATTGTTGCGGCGATTTTGGATGGGGACACATGGGCAAGCATTTTGGAGTGGATCAGCAGTGACTTTAAACGAGCTGGAGATGTTGGCAGCATGTCGGAGGTGGAGGTGAGTGCTAAACAGCGGAGGGCCTGATTCCACAGGTCCACCTTCTGCTGACCTCCCAGACCCCAACATTTTATTTGGTTTGTACTAACTTTTGCCAAACGGATCCGGATCGCATCCTTATGAACACCTGATGCAACCTGACCGGATCCGGATCAGAACCGTACGGTTCCGATCCGGATCCGGTCCGGATCCGGTCAGGTCATCCGGTCCGTTTGGCAGAGAACCGCAAGTGTGAACCGGGCCTAACTGTGGGTACATGTAAGAATGATGTGCAGGTACTTTACAGGGGAATGAGGAGATTCTTCCTCTATTACACATTCTTCATGTACAATTTGAACATGGATCAGGCCCTAGGCAATGTAACTGTGAGTACATGTAAGAGTGATGTGCAGGTACTCTGCAGGGGAATGAGGAGATTCTTCCTCTATTACACATTCTTAATGTACAGTCTGAACCAGGTTTATGGGTGACAGACAACACCTCTGTGTTCAATGTGCACAACATTTTCTCAGTGGATTCCCTGCAGCTCTGTGGAGAGTGCATAGGTAGAGTATAGCACTACTGTGTAACAAAGTAAACCTGAGACAGATGAAATTAAAGTTTTATACATACCTGGGGCTTCCTCCAGCCGCCTTCAAGATAATCAGTCCCCCATTGTCCTCCTCCACCACCTGGATCTTCTGCTATGAGTCCAGGTATTTGAGCCAGTTGGGCGTAGTGCGCATGCGCACACTCCGCCGCCAGGAGCATACTACACCTATTGCGCAGGTGCAGAATGTTCCTGGCTGTGGGAGCGGCACATGGCTGGACTGCGCTGACTGGCTGAATTACCAGGACTCATAGCAGAAGATCCGGGTGGTGGAGGACAGCGAGGGACTGATTAGCCTGAAGGGGGCTGGAGGAAGCCCCAGGTATGTATAAAACTTTACTTTTCATCCGTCTCAGGTACCCTTTAATTCGCAGTCACCAAACCAAATTTTAACAACATATCAAATTATTTGATTTCATGAGCAAAGAGAGTGCATACATTTGCATAAATCAGCATCAATGCAGAATTATTTCCATCTCATTGACCATCTCTATTAGTGATACGGCTACACATCAGGCTTTATTCTTACAGCATAGATGTTATTTAGTATATATAAGAGATTCCTGTGTACACATCATATATACTGTCACAATCAGATATGTATATCTGACCGTAAAAATACGGGGACTGCTTTATTGAAGCAGCACAAGTAACTCATTTTGATTGGTTTATTTCATTTTTGTGGACTAAGCACAGCTATTACTGTATATATACATTATTTTAATGACTATTATCTGAGAAATAGAGCATTTTATCATATTTTCTATTTTAATTACAGTTACAAATTCATTAGGAGTCGGAGTCGGTGCATTTTTTCCCGACTCCAGGCACCCAAAATTGCCCCGACTCCACGACTCCGACTCCACAGCCCTGGTGTTTAGGATGGACTGAGAAATTGAGAAATATGTTCTGCTTGATGAACCACCTTTCCTGATTCTGTCTCATCAATTAACTTGAGCTGTGCCAGAAATGTGGGTCGTCCTTGAAGACTCGACTTCGATAGCCCTGCTATAGAGCAAATGGAGACTGTACGTTTCTCCAGAATTGTGCAGATCGTGAGTCAGCAGCAGAGTATGAAGACCAGGGCTGTGAAGTGAGTACAAAAATCTTCCAACTCCAAGTCTGAGTCAGTTTATGCAACCACCAACTCCAGGTACCAAAAATTGCGCAAGGGCTATGGATTGGGTACAAAAAAATCATCCGACTGCAACTCCAACTCTTCAGTTTATGAAACCACTGAAACTGACTCCGACTCTAGGTACCCAAAAATTGCTCCGACTCAGACACAGCCCCGAAGAAGACACTGGACAATATGATGTTCCAGCAGAAGGACAGCTGGGAGCTGTGAAGGTTTGGTATGGTCCATCAACAGTCTGACTTGAAATATGCCATAGATGATGTTTTGGTTTTCAGTCTTCACAGTTATACGATTTCCCCAACAAGAGGGGTTTTCAACATCTCAAATGCTGTGTAGTGTTTATTATTAAGGGAAAGTATTACAAAAAAATGATACTGTCACGAACAGCCAAAGTCCTTTTTACGCACAATAGAAGCTGACAGGTGAAGACCATTACTGGCCAACAATATTATATGCTTGGAAAGTGGTTTGGATGTTCATTGACAGCTCTCATTAAACATCTAAGCTCTCTAAAAGCTTTAACAAGTCAACAACTGCCAAAAGAGATCAGCTGGAGTCAGAGTGTGTGTGTAATTTCCAGCAGCAGTGCTATCTGCTCCATCTCTTCCATGGAGACAAGGACAGTATAGAATCTACGCTAAACTGACATTACATCATCAATACCGTTAACGTACACATTCTCCACAGTGTGAATCTAATCTGTTGGCTTGCAAAAATGTGTTTAGCTATAGTAGAATGCAGTAGTACAGTACAATGTATAGCAATAATATTTTATTTGGAAATAATGTATAGTGATATAGGTCCATCTCCAAGACCACTAGACACAGGAACAGTTTTTTCCCCTCAGCTGTCAACTCTCTGAACTCCATGAACTTTCTGCACTGCAACCGATAGCATATGTTTGCACTGCTGCACATTGCACATCTCTCGGTGGTCGAACTCTGGGTTAAATGGTTTTTGTGTTTGAAATTGCTGTTATGTATGTATTGTATAGTTGTATTATAAGTATTGCCTTATTGTTTTTGTCATATTCTATGCTAGCCCTGTACGTGCCAAGCCCAATTCCGGGCACGACCAAGTCGTGCTTGGCGAAATAAAATGATTCTGATATAGAGATAATATTTTATTTGGAAATAGAGGTGTATTTTTTCCATTTAGTTGTTTGTTTGTTTGTTTTTTTTAGATTATATCAATAATTACAAGCCCTTATTTGCAAAAATAACAGTAATATACCCTCATGACATACATATTTAAAAAGTCCCTAAGTTAACTATTTGTGTATTTTTTTCCTAATGATGTGCTTTTGTTTTGTTTTTTACAAGTATTTTATTTTGGTAACTATGGGGTAGGGGTGAAAGAGGTTAAGAACTAATAAAAATGTATTTTTCCATATATTATATTGTGTGTGAGTTTATTTTAGCTTTTGACCACTTGATGTCTCCACACATCGGAAAAAAAAATGACATAATGAATTGGTTGTGTAGTATGGATAATTACTAGAACATTAGTAGCAAAGAAAATATTCTCATATTTTTATTTTCAGTTATAGTGTTTTTTATAACATTTCATCATTCTCTAATATTGGCTGTTTACACACTACTCAGCATTCTAAATGTTTTTACAGAGCAGGCTAGTGAACTATTGCCCTGTCCTCTGAAGAGAAAAAGAAAATACAGTGACTGATAGATGAGATAACAAGCTTCAGAAGACAGAGCTCTCTGGGAGTGGAGCTCAATGGCTCTTTTGCATAGATAACAACTGGAGTTTCTTATGTGGTAGTTTCTTAACTCTTCCTGTACTGGAAACAATATTAGACTTATGTCTCTGCTCCTAATGTTTTATTTCTTAGCTGTACTACACATACAAATCATTATATCCTAATTTTTTTTCGCTTCAGTGTCTCTTTAAAAGGAAATAAATATGGCAGCCTCCATATCCCTTTTGCTTCAGTTGACCTTTCAGTAAAGTTTTAAGGGGCGTAGTTATGCATAGCAGCGGTTGGGAAGTAGTTAATAAGTGTCAACCACACCTCAAAGTAAGCAACGAGCCTCTAGAATCTAAAAAGTTTAGGAAACACACTGAGAAGACCCCATAACAAGTTATGTCTTGGTCTACTGACTTCCATAAGCTTATAAAAACACTAAGTCGTTAAGGCGTGGAATCCCACTGAGATTCTAAAATTCACTTAATCTCCGGAAGCAGCACACATGTAGTCTCGCCCACTACTGTGGCCCTTAACAGGGTGAGATTGTTGGCGTGTATAATGCACAAGACACACAGGCCTTACAGTAGGCTACTAAAACAATACATCGGGTGTGCCGTCATACTGTGATCAAATCACCCAATCAGAGCCGTATCATCTGAACAGATGCTATGTGCGTATTTCACGCTTCTCCACTAATATTCTTCAGATGTCTTCTCTGAACGACCTGATAGATTTAGACTGGGTGTAGCGGGATGGCTGGCTATTTACAGAAACAACAATCCATATGTTTTACAGAAGGCCATCCAGCTCTCAAGTTATAAAAGAAAATATAGTGTTTATTTGTCATCGTAAACATGATTTGTACCAGACAGATACGGAGATAAGGATTGCAGCAATGTGGCTATGCATGGAATTTTCACAGTGAATTAAACATAAGTTCTAGTCAGCCTAAAAAAACAAAGAAATAAAAGAAAGGAGCTTACATCACAAACAAAGACCAAAAATAACCTCCAGGCCTACAAACATTGATTGTAAGGATGAACGAGAACAGTTTTGCAAAAAGTGAAACAGTCTCACAGAGGGTTGAGGTTTACACTTGTAGATGCCGTGTGGTGCGCACCAAATCGCACCCCAAAAACCAGCCTACATATGCCCCTGCGCCACTGTGCGGCAACAGTGCCATACGCATGGCGCCGCCCCTCGCTCACTGATGTACCGCCTGCTGGGCAGGAAATTGTCACTGATATTCCCACTGGTCGGCCATGCGCTCCACATCACACGGCGCTCCTGTCGTGCACACTTACTGCATTGCCCATTGATTTGCATTGCTGCATAATCTGTGAGGTAGGCACTGATCATGCGCCAACACCCTGCAGACTGTGTCAGGTGTGGGGCGGTTTGGATACTTCTTAAAGGAGTCGTCAGCCAAATCATGCTGCCCAACCGTGATATACTTACGGGGCTTCCTCCAGCCCCTTGCAACTGACATATCCCTCGGCCCGGAGTCCCCACCGGTGCAGAGGCCGACCTCCTCTGTTGCGGCTGCGCGAGCGCCACTGTCAATCAAGTGCACGTTGTCCGCAGTGTACTGCGCAGGCACAGTAGTTCTGCGGCTAGCGGCTACGAGTGGAGATGCTGCGAGGGACATGTCGGCTGCAAGGGGCTGGAGTAAGCCCCAAGTAAGTATATTATGGGGCAGCAGAATTTGGCTGACGACTCCTTTAAGGGCCAGAGACTTTTGGTTAAAAGAACGGGGCTCACTAATGTCACGCAACATGGACCCACCACTACCCCCAATCGGCAGTTGCTGAAGCCCACTCGCTCTGCCATCGCTATGGCAGCAGAGCTCCGTGAGCCAGTCAAGAGCCAATTTCATAGGCTCCTGACCCTGTGAGCCAATCACAGCCGATCACAGTGATCACAGGGTCAGGAGACGATTTCGGCTCACGGAGCTCAGCTGTCATACCGATAGCAGAGCGAGTGGGCTGCAGAGGCGGAAGAGAGGCGCGATCGGCGGTGGCGTGCGGAGCAGTCAAGGAAACCTACATCCAAGCAGGAATAACAGGTCCCAAACAGGGCATAGATTTCAATTAGCCTAGTCTGGAAGCAGTTCGAAAGAAAAAAAAAATTGGTGCTTGGGTCACTTTAAAGAGGAACTCCAGTGAAAATAATGTAATGAAAAAAATTGCTTAATTTTTACAATAATTTTTTATAAATAATTTAGTCAACGTTTGCTTCACTGCTGGCAGGTGATGTCAGTGTAAGGAGATGATGCATTTTTTGCACTTAGAAACAGCTGTTATTTCCCACAATGCAATAAGGCTCCCACAGTGTGATGTCAGGACCCTAGTACTGACATCACACTGGGGGAGGGGTTTCACCACTATATCAGCCGTACAGATGATTCGTTTGAGAAAAGGTAAGGATTTCTCATGGGAAAGGGGGCATCGTCTACTAATTGAGATGAAGTTCAATCCTTGGTTACAGGTCCTCTTTAAAGGCTTAGATCCAAAGTGACCTGGCTTTCTGGCAGCACCAACATCTGTGTAAGGGTGTCCTTTAAAAGGGGGGTAATTAGTACTTTCGTTTTGCAGTACTCGGTAAGCCTGGTAGTAATCAGCTAGCCTACACTTAAAGCAGCTTATAATCATGAACTAAGGATTATTTATACTATGAAGATTTATTGGTATCATAAGCATGCAATTCGTGTGCTTCTCTACGAATATAAATGAGGTTTGTGGTTATTGCATATTATTAAGTTTATGTTTCTGCAATTACAATTCTATAACTGCTTTAATCAGGGAGGCTGAAATGAATTCTAAGCTGTGTTGCTTACGTGTGAGCCTTCCAGGATTGCGGAACGCACGTTTTATGAACTCAGCTATGTGATTCATTAAAGAGGGATTCTCAACGACAAAATCAAATTCCATTTACCCACTGCTCGGTGTTTATTATGCAGTGTGCAACCTGATACTGCATTGCAAGCACTCCAATATAATCAGAAATGTTTCTGGTGTAATAATCTTATCTCAGGCCTAGTGCACACCAAAAACTGCAAGCAGATCCGCAAAACGCTAGCGGATTTTGAAGTGTTTTCTCTTATTATTATGAAGCATTTTGCGGTTTTGTGTAGCGTAATTTACTTAAAGTGAAGCGTTTTTGGTAGCGTTTTTGTGTAGCCGATTACAGATATTGTTACAGTAAAGCTGTTACTGAACAGCTACTGTAACAAAAACGCCTGGAAAACCGGCGTTTTATCAAGCGTTTTGCATGTTTCCTATACTTAACATTGGAGGCAGAAACGCCTCAGAAATTCAAAAAATGCTGCAGCCCGGGAGTACGCGTTTCTGCAAAACGCCTACCGTTCTGGTGTGCACCAGCCCATTGAAATACATTACCCGAGCGTTTCCACAGTTCTAAAAACGCTACCAAAACCGCTCGGTGTGCACTAGATTTCAGTCAGCCTGGCTCTATTTGGAACATGAAGGAAGCTTGCCATCACCCTTCCCACCTTCCTGCTCCTAACTGGTTGGCTGAGGGCAGTTCAATGTGAAGCTGAAATCTTATCTTGCTGTGCTCACATGTTTACAAAGCAAGCTAGCTATGACACAGCAGGGTCTAGGAGAAAAAAAGGGAGGAAATGACACCAGGATTGGCTTCAGTCAGAGGGAATAAAGATGGCAAATGCCAAGAACAGAATCATCTTTATTTTCTATAGAAAATTCACTGAAATCAAAGCGTGGACAGTACAATACATGTGTTACGTGAGTAGAACAAATAGTTATCTACGTGTTTTTATTAATGGCATAGTATGGCTGACCCTACTGCTTTAAAAGGTGAGTGAACTTGTAAATATATTAAGTCAGCCTTAAATTGCATCTTAATTACTGAGAAGGTTATCGGGAATGAAAGATCTTTCTGACCTGAAAAATGTGATTTGCCTGGCTGAGATTTAGGATGGGAGCATCACATAACCATGGCAACCCGACTAGCGGTGATTGAAAAACCTATATTGGGTCACTGTAAACCAAAGACTGCAAGGTAAAGCCTTTAATATGCCTTATTTCACTAGACACCATAGAGTCTAGAGGTCACGTGTTAATCTGCCATCAAATTTGGCCCACAAGTGTTTTCCCCACTTTGCATTATATTTGGCCCACTCTAGACAAAAAGTGAAACTATATTGCGGCTGAAGCCTAAATCACCGGCGAATACATATAGGGGATGGAGGGGGAAAGCACTAGACATCAGGGAACTTTTTAGGGGTGGAAGGGGACCACTAGACACCAAGAAACTGTATAAGGGAGGGAGTGGGGCCACTAGACACCAGGAAACGGTATAGGAGAGGGAGGGCCACTAACCACAATGGAACTGTATACTGGGGAAGGGGGGAGGCACTAGACAACAAGGAACTGTATAGGGGAGAGAGGTGGCATTAAACACCAGGGATCTATATAGGAGAGCGAGGAGGGCCACTAGACACCAGGGAACTGTATAGTGGAGGGAAGGAAGGCCATTAGACCCCAGAGAAACTTATAACGTAGGGAAGTGGCCACTGGACCTTGCGGTTGGCCCACGACTTGGTCCCAGTGCTCAGTTTCGGCCCACTGTTTGGCACCCCTGGTCTTGAGGCAAGTCTGTAGGAAAAGGGGTGACTGTAGGTGTTTTTTGATTCATCATCCGCAGACTAAAAGTGGCCACTAACGAATTTCTGGCAAAAATCGTTCAAGCGATCAAATAATTCTGATCGGAAGAAAAATTGTTCACTACACCATCAACAAAACCAATATTTGTTTCCTATCTATCACAACCAACAAGAAAATCCAAATTTTAGCTTGACCAAAGTCCAATCGGACGACTATTTTATAATCGTTTGTAATCGATTGTGCCCATCAATGGAGATTATTTACAACCAATCCGATTAGAATTTCTGATCTCTTGAACGATTTTTCGCTAGAAATTGGACAGTTAGTGGCCACCTTAAAGTTTCAAGTCTATTAATAAATCAATTTTTTATAACATAAAATTTGCAATTGTTCAGGGCAGTCCAGCAAATCTGTAATTTATATCTGTTAAAACTTTGGATACTACTGGTAGTTTGTAATTCCTTTCCTGGCCTCCTGGGCTAACCAGTAATCTGCTGTTTGTCCCGCTATAGGTAGTGTACAGGAAGCAGGAAGTCCAAGCCAGCCACAAGTAACACGTCACACTAGTCCGTGATGGGAAGCCTACCTAGAAACAAGGGAAGTCTTGCACTTTGGTTTGATTAAGCAGCTGTCACAGCAAAGAGAAAACGCAAACCTGCTTCATCAGCAGCAAAAAATATAAAAAAAATATCATGAAGACCATCTTCTTTGCTTGATCGGGAAGTACAGACACCATTCTGTGCAGGGAACCATCTACTGTCCTGACACTAAAGCCTGGTGCATATGAAACTTTGACGGACCATTGTTGGCCAATTTTATCACTTCCATGTAGTATAAGAGCTTAACCACAGAATCTGTTCACAGTGCTCAAAATCTGTTGCACCTCATACTACATGGAGGTGGTAAAATAGATTAGCCATTGGTCAACCACTGACCAATTTTATCACCTCAATGTAGTATGAGAGTTTACCTACAAAATCTTTTCAATGTATTCAAAATCTGTTGGCCTGCATCCTAGATAGAGGTGATAAAATTGGCCAATCAAAATTGAAACTGTGTACAAACTCAAGAGAATCGGAAGTGATAAAAAAAAGATACTTCCCTAAGGAGAGGGAAGGCTCTGGGTCCTAATGAGCCTTCTCGTTCCTCTCACGGCCCCAGCGTTCCAGCACTGTCACCCCCTTTCAAATCTCTCACCGCGGAAGGCTTCGGGAGCCCGAGTTCTACCGAAGATGGGGGGCTCTGTACTGCGCATGCGTGAGAGAGTGCGTGCTTGCACATGTGCAGTATGGAGTGGCCTATCTTCGGGAGCACTCGGGTTCCTGAAGACTGCCGAAGCCGCAGTGGCAGAGAGCAGTCTCCGACCCATCGGTCAGAGACTGATAACGGGGGAGCCAGCGGTGGAACGCGGAGACCAGGAGAGGAACGGAAAGGTTCAATATAGTAGAAAAAGGCACTCCAAAGGCTTTAAACTTGCGTTTGTGGTTTATTGAGCATGGACACATACATGTTACGGGTCACCTGACCCTTCCTCAAGTGTACACTAAGTTTGAAGCCTGTGGAGTGCCTTTTTCTACTATATTCAATGTTACTGTGTGGCAGGAGTGGTGGCCCTGCAGGAAAAGTACACCGGCAAGTGCTACCTGTCTATGGTTAGCTTACAAGGAGGCTACTGAAGAGGAACGGGAAGGCTCTATAGGACACAGAGCCTTCCATCTCCTTAGTGAAGTATCCTCTTTTTTTCTGCTTCAGACTCTCTTTATGGCCCAGTAGTAGCAGTAGGGTATTGTACCATGTTAGCCATCAGTAAAATGGTATCAAAATGGTATCATCCTGATTTAAAACTTCTTTTGCACACCAAAAACCTCTAGCAGATCTGCAAAACGCTAGAGGTTTTTGAAGCAGATTTCAGAGTGATTCTAGGCTTGTTTAGAGATGTTTTCTAAACATGCCTAGTGTTTTTTGGAGTGTTTTTGTGTATCAGATTACAAATATTGTTACAGTACAGCTGTTACTGAACAGCTTCTGTAACAAAACCGCCTGGAAAACAGCTCTGATCTAGCGTTTTTCAGAGCGGTTTTTTCACTTTCCTATACTTTAACATTGAGGCAGAAACACCTCAAAAATCGAAAAAAATGCTGCAGCCCCCGAGTTTGTGTTTGTGGAAAAAACGAACCGCTCTGGTGTGCACCATCCCATTCACTTTCATTAGCCAAGTGGTTTTCCTCCTGCAAGCATTTTACAAAAAGCTCCAGAACCGCTCTGGTGTGCACCAGCCCTAAGACAAGCAAAGTAGTGAGGTTACAGATAAATGCTTAGCAGACAGCCCAGAGACGATCTTTGATTCAGGCAGAGTTGGTACATTTCTCTCCGCCTGAGAATATCCACATTTTAGGCTAAATCATTAAACAAGAAAACATCTTCATAACAAGAGCTACAGAGAGAGAGCTCGGAGGTACAATTACTTGTTACAATAAAAAGCATCTCACCTATATTAATTTCATCGTCTGTCTCCGCATCTCCGATGCACTCAAACTGGAAGTCCTGCAGGGAGTGAGAGAACTTCTGTACAGCCATTGACAGATCTGGAATAAAAAGTATAGCAGCATAAGGGAAGATATATTACTATCACAAATCAAAAACATAAAAGTAACATGCAAAATAAAGGGAGGGGGGTGGATGGCGCTACAAGCCCTTTCCCAAAAGCAATATCCCAGTGTTTCATCACTTACAGCTTTAAAACAACAACAACAAACAATATTTGTAAAGCGCTTTTCTCCCATAGCACTCAAAACTAGGGATGCTCATTCGGATTCCGAGTAAATGCAATTTCCGAAATTCCGATCAATTCCGGTAATGCAAGTGCAGTAGGCGGAAATTTCCACCGGACATCGCGGAAATTTCCGCCGACTTTAACATAGATTTTCTCAAAAACTATAAGGTCTTTTTGAAAACTTTTTTTTGCATGATTCAGTTTAATAAACCCTGAAAATGTGGCGTTTCTAGGACTTACGGTGGCTTTGCTATTAACCGCTAAAGTCTGCAGATTTTTACTGTAATGTAAAATGCAAAAAATCTGCATCTGCCTATTTTCTGCATTTTACATTACAGTAAAAATGCGCCGACTTTAGCGGTTAATAGCAAAGCCCCTGTAAGTCTTAGAAACACCACATTTTCAGGGTTTATTAAACTGAATCTTGTGAACAAGATGCAAAAAAAAGTTTTCAAAAAGACCTTATAGTTTTTGAGAAAATTGATGTTGAAATCGGGTGGAATTTCCGCGTTTTCCGGCGGAAATTCCGCATCGGAATGCGGAAATAGGTAGCGGAAATCGGAATCGGTAATTGGCAATGGCGGAATGCAGATTTACCGCGGAATCGGAAATTGGCATTTCCAACCATTCCTACTCAAAACACATACGCATGGCTCAGACTAATAATTGGCTGATTGGTAAATTGTGATACAGTGGAAGAACTCTAAGTCCAGAGATACCAGGCTAAACAGGGGGCTACACAGTCTGGATTTGAATGTGTCTTTACTGTCTTTAATGTCTTTACTGAGTGTGGTAGGGAATTCCAAAGGGTAGAAGCAGCATGACAGAAAGCTCTGGCTCCATAGGTTTTGAGGTGCATTCTGGGAGTGACCAAGTTGATGGATCCTGCTGATCTGAGGTTGTGAGAGGTGTGGTGCAGTTATCAAAACCATTAATTATGATAAAAGACAAAAGATTATTTCTAATAAAAACAGATAAAACATTAAAGAGATACTGTAGTGACGTATACATTATTCAGGATACCCACTTTTACAGTAATTTTCCTGTTTTTTGCATCAGAAACACTTCATATATCTGTATTGCTATATATTGGTATGAAGACCCGCCCTCCCAGTGATGCTTAGCTTAGGCTGATTATGTATGCGTAATTCTCCTCCCCCATCAGCCCATACGGTCACTAGACACCAGACAACTATTTAAGGATGCATAGGGGGCCCTCTAGACATCAGGGAACTGTTTAGAGGTGGGAAGGGGATCACTAGACACCAGGAAACTGTATGGGGAAGGAAGGGAAGACCACTAACCACAAGGGAACTGTATACGGAGGAGGACCACTAGGCACCAGGTAACTGTATAGGGGAGAGAGGAGGCATTAAACATCAGGGATCAATATACAGTAGGGGAGGGAAGAGGGCCACTAGACCCCAGAGAACTGTATAGGGGAGGGGAGGGAAGGGGGGGCCTTAGACACCAGGGAACTTTATAAAGCAGGGAGGTGGTCACTAGACATTGCAATTGGCCCCCGACTTGGTCCCAGTGTTCAATTTCTATTGAGTTTGGCACCCTTGGTCTAGAGGCAAATCTGTTGGAGGTGGCTGTTGGTTGGGTTAGTTGATCCACTGGGTGGATTGCTCGAGCGTTGAGGGTCAAGGGCCTCTCCCCTCCAACCCAATACCGCATTTGTTAATTTTCCAAACAGGTTTTGTTTATGTTTTTTTGCTTTTTACCCAAAAAACATTTTGTGAATGTTGGCCTTTATCAGCCGTACAGATGTCCCTGATGATCTATTCAAACAAAGCTAAAGCAAAAGGAGTATCGGCTACTAATTAGGCTGACCGCCCGCTAGTTCTATGTCACCCCAATCCTACTGCAAACAATACGCTCTGATCCACAGCACTCCTAAGGCAGCGCTTTAAAATACTTTTTTGTAACCTTGATGGTGCAATTAATTTAACAGCTTACTTTCAAAGATGGGCTGATTTCACCGGCGGTGAAAAAAAAAAACCTCCATCATCTCTACACAAAAAGAATAAGCGTTCCCTTCACAGTCTTTGGGGTTTTAAACGTGTTTTTCATACTTCAGGAGAGAAGACGAAGGCAATGTATAAATAAGGTTCAATAATAGTAATTGCTATCCATCTAAATTTAGCTCGGCATTCTGATCCAATTCAGATGGAGAATTATCATCCATTTACGTGAAAAGGCCTCAAGCCAGGAGGTGTCATTTTTCTTCTCCGGCTCCACTAAAGGTCATTCTCCCCCTCAAAGCTCTCTCCAGCCATCTGAGACCTGCAGAGCTAAATTGCCATTGATTAAAATAATTAAATACTGAAATAACACAGTGAAAATGGCACTCACAAGACTTCCCGCTAAATTAAGGACTTTGTGAGGAAGATGCCAAAACTCGGATGTATCGGGAGATGAATTAAAAACTAATAAAAATGGAAGTGTGGGGGAGGACGGCCATATTGTTGTGCATGAAGAACCTGGATTAATTGTGACCTATAGGAAACCCGATCATCTGAAAATGGACTACAGGTTGCTGGGAATATACTATACAGATAGGTTATGAGACACAGTTGTCATGGCAATAGTATAGGTATCCATAGTTTACTGGACTTTCATAACTTGTCAAGCTCCTTTGATGAGCTATCACAAGGATGAAATATGGGGAGGAACGACAGAAGATAGACTCTGATCTTCATTAACATGGCATTATAGAATTGGTAATCAGGATTCCCAAAAGTGGAGGAAAACGTTTGCCACTTCTTTACAAATATATAGGGATGCTGTTCCGAGTGGCTACCTTCTCGTAGCCATTTAGAAACGAAAAGTTAATTACAGCAGCTGTGGGGACGGGTGAGGAAGGGTTAACTTACCCATGCTGCCGTCTGTTCCAAAGCGCTCCAATCGCATCACACTTTGCGTTCCAAGTTGCATTCCATGTCACTACCATAGTTGTGACGTGGAACGCGACTTGGAGCGCAGTGTGCGACGCTATTAGAGCGCTTTGGAACAGACGGCAGCATGGGTAAGTTAACCCTTCCTCACCCGTCCCCACAGCTGCTGTAATGAACTTTTCGGTGGGTCTAGCCTGGAGTGCAATGCCATAACAATACAGATGATATAGA
Organism: Hyperolius riggenbachi; assembly: GCF_040937935.1. NCBI lineage: Eukaryota > Metazoa > Chordata > Amphibia > Anura > Hyperoliidae > Hyperolius > Hyperolius riggenbachi. The sequence goes on from NC_090647.1 coordinate 61,199,759, forward strand.
CACCAGTTCAACTGCAAAAGAAGTTTATATTTATTTATTTATGTATTTATTTATTTATTGTATTTATAAAGCACCAACATATTACGCAGCGCTGGACATTAGTTTATGTTATAGACAATATTTAGGGGTTACATACAGCAATATGACAATACAGGAATACAAGAAAGACCAGATCATGCAGCACAGTATGAGTACAAGGTAATGCTTAGTCAGTCACTGGAGGGGAGCATGGAGATTAGGCAAGTTAGGTTCACTCAGATGCATAGCATGGGTGCACAGTAATGGAGGTGCATGATCAGGTAGGACACAAAAGGAGGAGGAACCTGCCCAAAGGCTTACAATCTAGAGACAACGCGTTTCACAGGTCATGGCCCGCTTCCTCCGGTCATTTCAAAATCCCTGAATAGCATAGGGGATAGAGTGTAGGCGCCTCTAATCTTATTATGCCACGCCTTTTTTGAAAGTTCACAACGCAGAACCGTAAACATACAGTATATGGATATTCGCAGTACAGATAGATTGATATTCTGTTATGATTCTATTATACTGTCTTCACCCGCATTCCACGGCTCAGCAAACGCTCACCACGATATCAAACACGGCTTTACACCGCAGCCTACAACAGCAAGGATACATTACTATCATCATGATTCCACAAAGCATGGCGTCCTGCTAAGATCACACCTCCAGCTAAGTGGCCTCGCGCCTCTGCTTCCCGCCAATCCCCTTCCAGGAAAACAGATATAGAATGTATGGCTTGTCCTAAAGTGAAGATTTAGGCATGCTAAGCATAATAACTCTCCAATATAAGCCAGAGAAGGAAAAGAGAGCATACTCAGCGATTCCTTCCACAGCCAAAACAACATCTGCTTCAAATGATCCATGATTGATTTTAATAGCTTATCTCGCAGACATTCCACAATGTATGCAGAGAGGGGCTTCCGGTGCCAGGAGAAGCCGGCATGAAACCCAACCTACCAATTACAACGTAATTCCTTTAAACCTGCCCTTCAATGGACATTGTACAGTGTCTGCAGCACTTTCATTATTAGGCAGCATGCGCTGTATATAAGTCCTGACACAAGAGCCATCTCGTTGGGTGAAAGTCTTATAGAGAAGCTTTCCAAACACTGTACATAGTTATGGAGAATGCCATCTTGCCCTTTTAAAGCAGACCTGAACTCAGAACTTCCTCTCTGCTCTAAAAGATAATCAACAGCATAATAACCTTTAAAGAAATACATTTCTTTGTTACAGCTGATATAATTCCTGCAATAAACCCGTAGTGTCTACTTCCTGCTTTAATGGAAGCAGACATAGGGTTAACATCCTGTGTTTACAAATTTGATGCTCTACCAAAGCAGCCAGCTGACACACCTGAGAGATCAAACTACACTTGTGATTAGTCACAGATGAGGGTTATTAGACGGGCTAAGTTCTCTAAATAAATACAGGGTGCATTTCTCTGTTTTCCATCTGACCTGTGCAAGAGTTCAGGTCCACTTTAAATGCATTACTCGCTCCCAAATATGCAAATCATCTCTTTATACTCCTGAAAGCCAGGCTGCCATCCAGAACTGCTGGTTTGTTGTGAGCCAGTAGATAATATATTTTACAGAGCCACACCAATCCAACATACAGACAGCCTGTTTCAGACTTATTGGTACTCATCAGTGCACAGTATGGCTTGATATCACTCTATGGGTTAGGGCTTGGACCAGTAATACCCAGCCAGCTAATGGTGACCCAGAACCACTAGAGAAGTATGGAGGGCTAATAGAGACCAAAAAGCACTCTCTTAAAAAGCAATGCTCAATGTAACTTTGCCTTTTTAAAACAGAAGGTATTTGTGATAATTCAGCTTTAAGTTAGTGACTGTGGTTTCCCATGATGCCTCACTCTCGTATTTGCAAATCATCTTTTTATGTCACATTTAAAAAGTACGGAGTGGTAGTGATGGTCCTGTCCAGGAGAACTCATGGAGAAGGATGTGATTTGTTTAATCAGCTGATAAATTTGCAAAGCTCTCATTGGCTGTGATCACATCCTGCTTTAGCACATGATCATGACTAGCAAATCAGAGACTTGCATATCGATCACATGACCAATCTGATCCCATGCTTCTCCATGAGTTCTCCAAGACATGACCTTCACTGTACAGAGGTTACAGAAATGCTCCCAGGGGACTGTGTAGGGATTTTTTTCTGTTGTTTTTCTGTTTTATTTATTAGGGTTAGTTCTAAAATTTTTGGTGCAGGCCAATCAGCATGCTACTGTGGAGCAGCTCACTGAAATGACCCCAGGGGGTTCCTTTGATGGACGCAGAGGCTTCCCTCTCCATAGGTATTTATCTACTGTTTTCTTTTTTTCGTCGGGTTCGCTTTACAGCAAACCATGAAGCGAAAATAAACTAATGAGCTTATGAATTGTATGTGTAGTACAACTAAAGGTAGCCATACACTGGTTGCCATCAGATTCGACCAACAGATAGCTCCCTCTCTGATCCAATCTGATCAGAGAGGGATCGTATGGCTGCCTTTACTGCAAACAGGTTGTGAATCGATTTCAGCATGAAACCGACCACAATCTGTGAAGCTGCCACTGCCGTCCCCCCACCCCACCCCACATACAGTACCTGCTCAGGCCATCGCGAGTCCCCCTCTGTCCCCGCGGCTTCTTCTCCGCGCTGGATTCCGGACCGGCTGCAGCTTCATTGAACTGCCTGTCCGGGGAAGCTTAAACAGTAGAGGGTGCTCTACTGTTTAAACTTCCTGCCAGGACAGGAAGTTCAATGAAACTGCAGCCGGTCCGGAATCCAGCGTGGAGAAGAAGCCGCGGGGACAGAGGGGGACTCGCGATGGCCTGAGCAAGTAATGTATTGCCGCTAGCGTTGGTCGTCAGGTATTCGAACGCCACTATCGACGCACTCCCGACCCGCCGGCGATCGACCAAAATCTTCCGCACGGACGGATCGACGGGAACGATTGATTTTGGAGAAAAATCGATAGTTCTGTCAGCGTTTTCTCGTTTTTTTTTTGTATATCGGCGGGAAAATCGTTAGGTGTATGGGCCCCAGAACAATAGGAAAGAAAAAAGTTGCATGTTATTTTTCAGTACAAAAGTTAAAAAAAAAAAAGTTAAGTTGTTATCCATGGAAAAAATCTTCTCTGAGCTATTTGACCCACTAGGTCCAATACAGTTCTGTTTTCTGAAGCACTTTAACAGCCAAGAAACAGTGCGAGACAGCTTGAGATAAAGTTTTACTGCAGGAAAGTTCAAAGGGCCATTATTTCTGCTTTGTTTATAGCTTAAAATACAGAGTGTAGTTTCTAAACTGCAAATATGACAGAATGATGCAATGTTATAATAAAAAAAATGCTATATAACTAAAAATAAAAATATGAGACTCTTTCCTATGCTACTAATGTTCTATTCATTTTCTGTACTACACATACAATTCATTATAGCAACATTTTTGGATTAAGGTTTGCTTTAATTGATAATTCCATGATTGTTAAATATCATTTAAAAAGGACTGTACAGGCTACTTTGTAAATTAAGGTTATTAAAGTCTTCCCAGTGGCAAGTGCTTTCATTTAAAGCCTGTGTTTAAGAACTGTTTTCCCTTGAACATAGTTACTATAATGGTGAGTGTGTAATAAAGCATTTAACTCTTCCTCCCAGCGTGTTTATAAAAGCCACACATACCTTTCATCAGATGCTTTGCTGTACAATAAGCAGGAAGGAACTAGAAATTAACTGATGGTAATACTGTGCAGATCTCTGGCTGCAGTGCTGGGCACCGTGAGTAAATCTGGCAGCAGCAGAGAGGGAGGAGTCAGCAGCAGGGGGAGGAGTCAGCAGGGGGGTTACTCAAGTGAGCTCAGAGGGAAAGACTGGCTGATGACCCCTCCCACACTATCTCATGCTGATAATGATGGGATAGGGGGAGGAGTTTACCAAGGAGAATCTGACACTGGCACAGGAAGCCAGTTTTCTACACCCAGCCAGGTGAAAAAAAATTGTGCAAAAATGATTTGTGCATTGCCTTTTATGATATAAAAGCAAAACAAAACATGAACCTGAACTAGACCTTTCAAGGCAAGAGTTTGTCTTGAGTGCCACTTTAATTCATTAAAGTTTTTCTTCTTGGCGAAAACCTCCCCTACATCTCTAAAGGTTTGATGGCATTATCTCCTGTGTATATTTGTCCTGTATGGGCGCCTCTCGTGTCGTCTCGCTCGATCATTCAGACACTGACCTTTCCTTGACCAATTTATCTCTTGTTAATGTGAAAATACAATTCATGGAGAAAAGTGCAGAATGTGTAAAAACGCAGGCCAAGGAAGCTCAGCTGTTGAGGAAGACCTTTTCCCCGGGGTCTGCAAATATTATAAATGAAAATACAGACGTCTCTTAGAAATAAATGGGAGAAAAACAGGAAAGTACGAAACCGGTCGTGCTCAAATGTGTGATGCAAAAACTCCTAAAATCCTGCATCTAGGAGATCATATGTAACTTATCCTTCACCTGCTCTCCATCTCTGTACCCCATTGATGAAAAGATGGGTGGTTACGTAAGGACTGCATTATGGCTGGATAGTGCACTGGTTAAAGGGAACCTAAACTGAGAAGGATATGGATTAAAGCTGCGCATCCGCACTCCCGTCTATGCGGACTGCGCTCCCGCTGCAATCCTGGCGGCCATCTTATGTGGGGAAAGCTAGCACGACCCGTGCTGTGGGGCCGGGATGTGACCTTGGTCTAAATACAGTTACAGAAACTGTGTGGAATGGAAGGAAGGGCGGGGATGACGCCCCCCATAGAACAAGAATGCACACAGGTATTGATCTTAAATACAGTTTTTCACCTCGTAAGTCCTTTAAAGAGTAACTGTTAGCCCCCAAAGTGAAATTTAAATCTGTACAGCAATGTTTTATTTAGTATTAAAGTGATCAAAAAAGCCAATGCGTTCTGCAAAAATCAATATAATTTTGCTACTATGTAGCCTTTTGCCCACGCTAACGACGCAAAGCCGCATATCAGATACTGATGACGAGCATGCAGAGCATGCCTATGTTTGCCCGACCCCCCTCTCCCCCCCAGGACCAGGTGCCGATCTATTTGCACCACAAACAGCTGACCGCTCTGACACGGAGACAGAGCGGCAGCACTTCCAGCGGGAGCACCGCAGAGCAGCCGCCGCCGAGTCACATGTGAGAGAATCACATGTGAGAGATGCACGGCGGCGGCTGCTCTGCGGTGACGGCGCTGGAAGTGCTGCCGCTCTCTCTCCGTGTCAGAGCGGTCAGCTGTTTGTGGTGCAAATAGATCGGCACCTGGTCCTGGGGGGGAGAGGGGGGTCGGGCAAACATAGGCATGCTCTGCATGCGCGTCATCAGTATCTGATATGCGGCTTTGCGTCGTTAGCGTGGGCAAAAGGCTACATAGTAGCAAAATTATATAGATTTTTGCAGAACGCATTGGCTTTTTTGATCACTTTAATACTAAATAAAACATTGCTGTACAGATTTAAATTTCACTTTGGGGGCTAACAGTTACTCTTTAAGGGCTCTGCCTCTGGCACAGGAGACCAGTGTTTGAACCTTGGCTTTTCGTGTTTAGTAAGCCAGTACCTATTGAGTGAGGGGACCTTGGGCAAGACTCCCTATAACACTCCTCCCTAGTGACTGCAGCTCAATCGCTTTGAGACTTCCAGGAGAAAAGCGCAATATAATTGTTCTGTGTCCTTTCTATTATATGTCCCTACTTTGCCCCTGCAGTGGTAGATGACTGTGCAGAACTCTGGGAAATAGAAACGGTTTTAGGAACCTTTTTCTTTTTTTTTTTTGAGGACAAACAGCTGGTTTACCAGAAAAAATATTGTAATTTCTGCATAAACTGACTATTTTCTTAGATTGCCATATTCATAAAAGTAAGGAGGAGCTTAAAAGATTGCCGTTTTTCAGCCTGATTATCATTTTTTATAGAATCATCGACTTCAGAATAAATCCCCCACTAAAGATGCCCTATTACCATATTTATGGATTGACAAACAGTGTTTGCCAGTTTGAAACGCCAAAGATTGAAAGGAAGAGCGGTGGTTTCAAGCACAGTCGAAATGGCAGGGAAAGCTGACATAGTTTAATGTGAAAACAAATGGACCCTAGGAAAGGTAGCAGCTCTGATCAGTATTGGGTATCCCCCCTCCCCCCACCATAGGTATCCAGATTTGCCCCCAGTATTAAGTAGAGACCCCCCTCCCCAAGTAAAGGTAGCCAGAGCCATGAGAGAAAGGTGTGCTTGTAGCCAGGGCTGTGGAGTCGGAGTCGAGGTCTGAGCAATTTTGGGTACCCGGAGTCGGAGTTGGAGTCGTGGTTTCAGAAACTAAGGAGTAGGAGTCGGAAGATTTTTGTACCGACTCCACAGCCCTGCTTGTAGCTGTTACTCCCCTGTCAGTGCCATCAAGATGTGAGTGTTTGCTCATTGTAAAATCTTTCCTTTCCCCGATTTACCTCCTGAAATGTATCACTGGTAGTGACATCTACAATTCTGCCAGGTGATCTGTGAGGAATGTCCGTTACTGAAAGTTCTAGGCACAGAGGGAGATGCTGCTTGCTTGCCAGTTGGAAAAAGCTGTTATTTCCCACAATATGGGCCTGTACACACTGCTGCGCTTTTAAAATCGCAAGCCTTCATGAGAATAGAAAAAGCGCATCGCACCAGTGTGTACAGGTCTTCACGATTTTCATTATTTTTCAAAAGACCTTGCTATTAAAAAGCGCGTACGATTTGAAAAGCGCAGCGCAAGCGCAGCAGTGTGTACAGGCCCCATAACTAGGTTCACAGACAGGAAACTGCCAGGTCATGACATCACACTGTGGGAGGGGTTTCGCCACAATATAAGCCATACAGATGTTCCTGATGCTCTATTCAAGAACAGGTAAAGATTTCTCGTGGGAAAGGGGTATCGGCTACTGACTGGATGAAGTTCAATCATTGGTTAAAATTCCTTAAAGAGAACCCGAGGTGTGTTTAAAGAATGTTATCTGCATACAGAGGCTGGATCTGCCTATACAGCCCAGCCTATGTTGCTATCCCAAACCCCACTAAGGTCCCCCTGCACTCTGCAATCCCTCATAAATCACAGCCGTGCTGTGAGGCTGTGTTTACATCTGTAGTGTCAGTCTCAGCTGCTCCCCCACCTCCTGCATAGCTCCAGTCCCTGCCCCCGTCCCTTCCCTCCAATCAGCAGGGAGGGAAGGGATGAAGGCGGGGACTGGAGTTCTGCAGGAGGCGGGGAGAGCAGCAGACTGACATTATAGAGATAAACACAGCCAGCTCTGACAAGCTGTTTGTCAGCAGCATGGCTGTGATTTATGAGGGATTGCAGAGTGCAGGGGGACCTTAGGGGGGTTTGGGATAGCAACAGCGGCTGGGCTGTATATTCAGATCCAGCCTCTGTATGCAGATAATATTCTTCAAACCCACCTCGGGTTCTCATTAAGTTATATTCAGTAAAGTTCCTCTTTGTGTTAAAAATCCAGGTTTGCCAGTTAGGCTCGTATTGCAGTCCACTCCTGCTTTTTATGATTGTTGAGTTTCTTATGGCCCATACTCACGAGGGACTTTTGTCGCCTCAACACGCGGCGCGCGCGTGTTGCGGCGACAGGTCGCCCGTGAGTATGGGCCGCCGCACACGCGCGCCCCCCGAACTGTCGCCCGCCGCTCTTGTCGCCATGCGATTGAAAGTTTCAATCGCATGGCAACAGTCGCCGCCGCACCTCCGCCGCAACTGTCGCTAGTCCGCGTGAGTACGCGGACTAGCGACAGCAACCTCCATAGAGGTGAATGAAGCTTCCGGCGGGGGGAGGAGGAACGTCGGCGACAGCTTCCGTCTCGCCGCTGGTCCCTCTTCCGCGTGTGTACGCGGAGGGACCTGGAGAGAAGCTGTCGCCGGCCTGTCGCTAGCACGCTCACGTGTGCTGGCGACAGGCCACTTCTGCAGCCCGTGAGTACGGGCCATAAGCACTTGCTGGGCCTTTCTCCTCACACTCCTCTCCTGCTGCTTCTCACAGTCACAGAAGCTTGATGGCCTAATATTGGGTATCAAAGAGAGAATGGGCAGCAAGACTGTAATTTTCAGCACTAGCTTATTAAACCCCATGACCAAAACTGGATAGAGAGAAAGTAGGCACATTTAAAGTGGTGTTAATACTGCATAAACACGTGCTTATTTCTGTATATAGATGTCGCTTCAGGTCACCTAAAAGTGAAATGCTGCGGATGCATCACTTCAGATTGCAGCCATATTTCTCACGGACGAGATCTGTACTTTTTAGTGCTCAAATTGTCCTCTAATGTCCCAGGAACTCTCCTCTTCCTGAGTGTGTAATTAGATGCGCGGGCAGACATTTTAACTCTCGAGGAGTCAGCTCTACTTAGACAATAGGCACTGCTAATACTCAGCTTGCTGGAGGGAAAGCTGGATATAAGCAAAGTAACAAAATCAAAACAATGTTCAAGAAATCCATTATGATGCACAGATATGGACGGAGGGGATTCCTTTGTTATCAACAAGAGAAGAATACCAATTTAAGTTAAAGAGGAACTGTAGTAAAAATAACATCATTAATACAATTGCTTATTCATTTCATTCATATTCATTTCTCTCCCTGATTTTCGTTCTAAAATGTATCACCGGTGGTGACATCTTCTTTACTTCTGCCAGGTAATCTGTGCAGAATGTTTGTTTACTGAGATTGCTTGCTTGGCAGCTGGATTTCCCATAATGCAACAAGGTTCACAGATAGGAAACTGTCAGGACAATAGTTATGACATCACTCTGTGGGAGGGGTTTCACCACAATATCAGTTGTACAGATCCCCCCCCCCCATCTTTATGATCTAAGGGGAGAAAATTTAAATATTTCCCATGGGAAAGGGGGTATCAGCTACTGATTGGGATGTTTAATCTTTGGTTAAAGTTCCTTTTAAAGTATTAGTGTTGGGTATTAAATTAGTGTTGGGTATTTGGCAAGGTAAAGGTTGTAGTTAAGTGTAATGTTAGGTTTAGGTGTACTTTATAATAAGTACCTGTTAAAGCGGATCCGAGATGAAAAACTAACTATAACAAGTAACTTGTCTATATATCTTATCTAAAGTTTAGATAGTTTACACAGCAAATCTAACTGCAAACAGCTTCAATAGAATATGATTATTTCTTCCTGTGATACAATGACAGCAGCCATGTTGTTTGCAAACATTACACAGAGGCAGGCTTATCTGCATCTTCAGCACTTAGCCTGTAAAAAAAAACCTAATCCCCCTGCCTCCTGCCCAGACTGAGCTCCCATGAGCCCTTGCTACTGTCTGAAAATGCCTTGGCTCTCTGAAAACCTGTGGGCATGGCTTGTTTAGTTCATAGGGAATTCGAGTATTAAATCAAAAACAAAAAAGAATTTGGCTTGAGGAATGCCCTATAAACAATAGGAAAGGAACACAATTATGCAATGAGTAAAAGTTCATCTCGGATCCACTTTAAGTTAGGCATTGGGTGATACATGGCTCCCACATAACTGGCTTTGTAGGGTTAGGACTTCTGGAGGGAATATTTAAAACTAAGAGGTCAAAGCTGATACTATGAGTATTTATTGCTATACACACAGCCAACTAAGACACGACATTGACCTGAGGAAGCAGGGGTGTCACCCGGGGAACGCATTGGCTTCAATTCATCAAGCATTACCGCATTCGGTAATGCTGAAAACAGCTGACTTAACGAAGCACTTTAGAAAATGTTAATTCATCAAAGCTGTTACCGAATGAGAAGCTGAAATGACACAGCAATGAGATAAATTACCGACATGTGCTCAACAAATGTTAATTCATCAAGGTTCCCACATTCGATAACACATTCGGTGTTTATCTCAAGCTCTCCCCTGTCGTTACAGGCTTCGAAAGCCTTCTGTGTGAATGTTTTCATGATTAGCAGGAGCAGGCAGCCAATAGAAACAGCCCCTGTTCTCCTGCAAGTGCCGCTGATAGGTCACACAGGCTTCTCCACACAAGCTTTCAGACCCCCCAAGCAGTGAGCAGAGAGAACGGGTCAAAATATATCCCCAGATTCCCTTCGGTGGTGTAACCCTTTCAGGCCCTGTTTGATAATGCAAAGATGCTGGTGGTGAAATCACCAAGCATGGCATTTGTAATGTCTCCAGGAAGTTCATCTACGTTGTGGCAAATAAGTAAAATGTTAAGAAACACTGATGGACAGATTCAGAGCAGCAGAGGCAGTATAAGTAACAGTAAATATAACACACGTTTACATGTAAAGGGATGTCTGGATGCCTTCTATTGTTATCAGCTTGTAACAACACAGAGACATTCCAAGCTGCTCTGCACCACTCTGCAGTTATCGAACAGCCTTTGATGAATTGAAGCCTAGTAGTTCGGTAACTTAACGAACCTCTACCACACATGGGAAAATATTGATGAATTAGCACAGTGAAGTGTAAAATACCGAATGCGGTATTTTAAGGACTGGGGTTTTGTTATCGAACACCCTTTGATGAATTGAAGCCAATGGCTTCAATTCATCAAAGGGTGTTCGATAACAAAATGCTAGCAAAATTGTCTCTTTAAGTGCGGAATAAAATCACCTCTAAAACTCATTGGTTGGTCATTCCTCAGAAGTTAAGCCAATACTTCCCTTCCATTTTCACCTCCTTCCACCAATCATAGATATGAGGTGTATTCCGCCAGCTGTGGTCTCCTGTGCCCCATGCACTAAGAACTGTGATTACAGCACTAAAGACATGCATAGGCCAGTGTGAATTGCAGCTGTACGGGGGACTGCATGACACTGACATATAGGCAGAATAAGGCACTCACACTAGTTGCATTATAAGTGCTTCCAATCATCCTATGATGAATACAAAGAGGGATTAAACAGTCATTTTTTTCCTGTTACCCTGCAGTCCAGCTTTCATCTTCGCATAGAATGATAAATGTTTCATATTTAACATGGAAACCGTAAAGCCATTACTCACGCCGCTACTAAAAACACAGAGTTGTACTTTTAAGCCTCAACATAAAATCGCAGTCACATGTGGTCAGCATTACAACTGAAGAAACAAGCAACATAGTTCATCAAAAAAGCAATCAAACTTTCCTTGTGACTCATCAATTGTAATCTACAGTCGTAGCAAGCAAAGGCACTGCAACAGGCCGTCCCTTCTCGCTGCAAAATACTCGGGAGGGTTTTTCCTTCTGACAAAGCGTGCAACAACTGGTTCCAATAGAAAATGACATCTTGTAGCATTCGTAAGGTTTGCATTAGATCAGCAAGAACAAGTGACTCATCTACTGCAAAATAAAAATGACATCAAGCCTGCGATGGGTTACTAATGCCAAGTGCCACTAGAAAACAGAGTTAGGGTGAAAACAAAAAGAACATTTTAGACAAGACGTCGCTGGCACGGTAACCAGGGCTGTGGAGTCGGAGTCGGAGCAATTTTGAGTACCCGGAGTCGGAGTTGAAGTTTAGGTCAGTGATTTCATAAACTAAGGAGTCGGGAGTCGGATGATTTTGTACAAAATCCACAGCTCTGGTAAGTATTAGACTAAGGATTCGGAGTCGAAGAGTCGGAGTCCTTTTGGGTACCCGGAGTCGGAGGTTTCATAAACTGAGGAGTCGGAGTTGGAGTCGGAAAATTTTTGTACTAACTCCACAGCCCTGATGGTAACAAACTCGTTCCATTGATTACTGATAAGTCTTAGGACTGGAACGCACTAGAGCGATTTTGTGAGCGTTTAGGGAGCGATTCAAAATGCTAGCGATTTCCCCAAACGTTCACCTAATGTTAATGGATGGGCCAAATTCCACTTCAGCGATTGCAATTACCAAAATCGCAAAACAGGAAATGCAGCATTCTTAGTGTTTAGCGTTAGCGTTTCTGCGATGTAAAGTATATAAACGCTGGTGTAATCGCTTGTCAAAACCTACACAGAGCGATTTCGCTAGCGTTTTTGAAATTACTGCAAACTGTAAAAAAATTTAAATTAAATGAAAGGACCAATCAGAATGAAAAACGCTAATTGCTAATCGCTACACAATCGCTGGCAAAACGCTTACACTTTTTAAATTCGCTACCAACATCACCAGAAAACGCTCATGAAATTGCTTACAAAACGCTCATACAAAATGCTAGCGCTTGCGATTAGCGATTTGTAGTGGGTTCCAGACCTAAGTTATGCAGGTTCTGGGGTTACTTACATATAATCAATGTTCACCCACCTCCATGACCACCCAGAGGTGGCGGAAAGTACCCGCGCAGCATGCATGTGTATGTGCTTGACCAATCAAACGCAGCAGGACCACTTTCATATACAGTAGCATATCGGTTATCCGGCACCGACTGGGATTGGCGATTCCAGATGTGCTTTGTGGTAACTTATAGCGGACCTGAACTAAGAACTTCCTCTCTGCTCTAAAAGATAAGCAACAGCATAATAGCCTTTACAGAAAAACATTTCTTTGTTACAGCTGATACAAATCCTGCAATAAAGGCGCAACAGATCTACTTCCTGCTTTCATGGAAGATAGGGTTAACATCCTGTGTTTACAAATGAGCTCACTGCCATGGCAGGCAGCTGACACAGCTGAGAGACCAAATTACATGTGAGATTAGTGACAGAAGAGGGGGAACTAGACAGGCTAAACTCTCTAACTACATACAGGGTGCATTTCTCTATGTTTTCCTTCTGTCTTTTGCAAGAGTTCAGGTCCACTTTAAGAAATCCGCAGCGCTAAGTAGCCAAGGCTCCATAAAAGTACAGCTGTCATTTTTAGTCTTCTCTCTTCTGTCACTAGAGCTGGCTCCTAAAGGAGATTCCTATTAAGGCTAGGTCCACACTAGGCATGGTTGCAGGACGGACGCTGCAGTCCGGGATCAGGGGAAGATCAGGGGAAGTACCACCAGACCGCAAACGGATCCGTTTTCATAAAAAGTGCATCAGTTTTGCATCAGTTTCCGTTCAGTTTTTTACCCCAAAAAACGGACAGAAAACGTCTCTATCATTAGGAAGGTAGTGGGAGGAGGTTTTGGGCCAATAATAAAGTTCAGGCTATCCGTTTTTTCATCAGTTTTTGGTGCTATTTTGCCTCTGGAGATGGAGATGCGTTTTCTCATTGCTTTTCACTACCCATCCGTGTATCCGTGGTCCGTAAAAATGCAGCAATTCCGGACCTTCCGTTCAGGTTTTGAAAACGGGTCCCTGCAAACGCAGACAGATCCGTTTTTTTCTTGGGTGAGGACGGCTGCTATTTTTAACATTAGTATCCGGGACTCAGTTTTTCATCAGGGCTGAAAAACGCAGCCACGGATACGTTTCCGGACCTAGTGTGGACTAGGTCTAACGCCTGGATTGAACAGACTGGCTCAGAAAGTCTATATTCATTTATCCGCTCTGGTTTAAACTCTGACATTTGTAGCCATTTCCCAAATCCTTTCCCAGCACAGATTCCATTTTCAGATGCTGAGGATGTAATGTCGTCCTGTTTTTTGCCAAATCCAGTTTCTTTATATTCTGCGCTGATGGAGGATAGACTACCTTGGGGACAATTTGATTTGGATAATTTAGCTGCTTTTTGATGCTGGAAGAGCCCAGGTCTACAGTCTGCCCTGAGGTCCCTCGGCCTGTAGCTACGCCACTGGTTGTCCTTATACTGTGCTGCAGGTGGGTGTAGACACAACATGCATACAGGCAAGCTCATCAATGTCTGAGATGTTTTTTCCATTTTGTCCCATTATTATAATGCATTTACATTGCTCAGACATCTTCCCTAGCACTTTACATAGTACAGTGTGATATAAATAACAAAAAAAAGAATAGACAAAAATAAATAAATCAGTACATTGCAAAATGAGAAATAAAATTAAAAAAAAGAAAATATACCAAGATATAATTGAATCTCGCAGTATCATTGGTGCATGTTGTTTGATCCATCCCTGAGCCTTCAGGTGATCATCTTTACTACTGGCAGACATGAAGAAAACGAGACAGCACCAACTACCATTATTTATAAACACACCTACTAACATTGTAATAGACGAAGGTTGTTTTATATATATGAGCAGCATGTGTACTGCTGCTGGGGAGGATTCGAGGAGAACGGCGGCTGACTGAGCAGAACGGTGTACTGGTTAGAACTCTCGTGCAGTGCTGGGTCACCGGTTCGAATTTCCCCAGGGCAATTTCGGTTTCCTCCCACATCCCCCCCAAAAACACACAGATAAGTTAATTGGCTTCTCCCCTCCTAAATTGGCCCTAGACTATGATACATACACTACACCATACATTCATAGACATAGGACTCTGGTAGGGACTAGATTGTGAGCCCCTCTGAGGGACAGTTAGTGAGTAGACAATATAATCTGTACAGCGCTGTGTATATATATATATATATATATATATATATATATTATATATATATATAAATATATATATATATATATATATATATATATATATATATGCACACACACACACACACACACACACACAGATACTGTTTGCTTGGGCAGTTAGAAGCACCCAATGAATCTAGGTTTACAGACAGTAAATTGACATCACACTGTAGGAGGGATTTCATCACAATATCCACCATACTGGGCAGCACGGCGGCCTAGAGGTTAGTGTTCTAATCCCAGCCAAGTCAACATCTTTGTTTGTATGTTCTCCCAGTGTCTGCGTGGGTTTCCTCTGGGCACTCTGCTTTCCTCCCCATCCCAAAAATATACAGATACGTTAATTGGCTTTCCCCTCAATCGGCCATACACTATGACACATGCACTACACATGATACATTCATAGACATACTGTATGACTATAGTAGGGACTTGATTGTGGGCCCCTCTGAGGGACAATTAGTGACAGGACAATATACTCTGTACAGCGCTGTGTAATATATAAATAAATAAAATACAGGCCCTGTATGATGATCAGTTTGAAAAAAATAAAAATAAAGATTTCTCGTGGGAAAAGGGGATCAGCTACTGATTGGGATGAAGTTCAATCATTGGTTTAAGTTCCTCTTTAAAAGTTTTATCAAGACAGCACAGAGCTCCTGTACCAGAGAGGAGAACTGATGTGATAGTGTGAGGCAGAGTATGTGTATACATCAGCAGCACTTAGACCAAAGAACTGCTGGCAAGGGAACAATGTGATCCTCTGAGAGGTATAGGAACCCTGACCTGTCTGAAAATAAACACGTCTTCTAAGACCTACATCCGACAATGGCCTCTGAAGAACAGATGTCCAGCGGCTGTGCCGTGGCCAAATACAGCTTGAAGGAACACCAAAGCTTTTTGGACAGGTTTTCCTTAAACGTATAACTTTTTTGCAGGATTTGACAGAGCGAGTCCTCCTCCGGGGAGACTTCTCCTCACTTCCTGTTACACTGAGTACTGATGCCAACAGCACAAAATGAGTTTATCTTTCCAGTGGTGATCCACAAAAAATGTGTGACAACCAAAATTCCATTTAAGGCTAGGTGCACACTTAGCAGAAACGAAAGCGTTGTGGGAATACACTGCATTTTTGCCGCTAATGGAAGTCTATGGGCCGCATGAAAAAAATCATAAAAAACGCGTATGCGTTTTGTATGCCTGCATTAAAGAAAAAAAAAAACACAACCCCCGAGCCTCAATACTCACCGAACCTCCAGCCAAGTCTTGTGGCCTTCCTGTTGCTCTTAGCGGGCTCCTGGTGGCATCTTCCGTGCATGGAAGTCGGCGTGTCACCTGACACAACGGGAGTCGTGCACAGAAGCTGGAAGCCAGTAGGAGACCTCTAGTAGCTACAAGAAGGCTACAAGACATGGATGGAGGCTCAGTGAGTATTTTAATGCCTACAAAACACCCCCAAAACTCTGTGGAGAAGAAAGGAAGAGCCCAATATAGTGTAGTATGTACTGGACTAACGAGAGTACACTTACACTTTTAACCATTTTAGCATATTTTATCCTTTTGGCGCCTCTGTTCACTTTCTACAACCCCCAAAACTCTGTCCCTGTTGTCCCCTCAGGCATGCCGGTTAGTTGAGACATCTGGTTGCTTGAGTTCCAGACAACGGGGACATTGCTGAATAATGTTTTTAGTAGAGGGCTTAAAGTTTCCCTTATTAGTCCACCAAAAAAAACGATCCTGCTGGTTTTTCATCCCCACCATATCTTGACTGGGTCCACCAATCCCAACATGATGAAAACATTTAGGAAGCTACCGTCTTTGTCTCGTGCTGCCCTGCCTAAAGTAGTAAAAGATCCCGCTGTACAGAAATGATATAAGAGTAAGATAGACTATAAATACTACTTTCGATGATCTCACTGCTCTGCCTTTCAGAATGAGATTTGTCACGGTGAGCAGAGAGACAGAACGCTAGTGAAGACATATTAGACTGGCGGAACAGAGGAAAGGCACATTAGCCGAGGCTACAAATGAGATTTGTGTTGAAGACCCCTGAAGAGCGGCCTGGGATAATCCAGACACAAGCCTGACATGCTTGGAGCATGCATGGGCAAATCCACATGGACATTAAAGCAAATGATTCCCGGGAAAAGGAACATTTGCATTACTCTCTGTGACTTAGGTGTCACGTTCCATATGCTCTCTCATTCTTACCATATGTTACCTCTCCGCACTGGGACAGAAATGAAAGATGTACTGACACAACTTACAAAGCTTGGAAAAAATATTTAAAGTAATCCTTTACATACGGTTGGAGGGAAATCACTGGGGAAGAAGTCCTACATAAAATTAGAACATCTTCACCAAAACCAAGCCTACCAGCAGAGTCAAAGGGGAGTTTGTTATGTCTCTCAAGGGGTCTGGGGTCGTTATAAAGGTACAAAGAAAAATGTCTACTCTCTCTTTACCATTTGAGTATTTTTCATAGATATTGTTGTTTTTTTTTAAAAATTAATGCTTCCTATCTTTTTTAAAGTGGTCTGAAGCTCAACTTTAAATCTGTGCTTTAAAACATTAAACACAGAATAAAACTAACAGAAAGAAGGTAATTGATAACATTGTTGGTTGCAAGAGAAATGACCACACACACACCCATACCACGTACACACACACACACACACACACACACACACACACAGTACTCACCCCCACAGTACACACACACACACTGTACTCACCCCCACAGTACACACACACGTACACACACACACACACACACACCACACACACACACATTTCTCGTGGCTGTCGATAGTTAAAACCAGGGCTGTGGAGTCGGAGTCGAGAAGTTTTTGGGTACCTGGATATTTTTGGATTCATAAACTGAGGAGTCTACCGCCTCTAGAGCCCTCTACTCTGCACTTGTGGCTGCCTAAGCCTGATGCAGTGTAGTTTTACGGTAGGTCCACATTTGTCCAGTTGCAGATTGGATCCATTTGAAACAGATCCGTTTTTCTAAAAAAAAAAATTCTCTCCCCGTTTTATGGCAAAATTTATTTTTTCCAGCATACGTTTCCAGTCTGTGGAAACAAATCCCCAGCCCTCTGCAGGTGGGGAGGGGGCCACCATGCTGGTGGGGGTAGCAGCCAGGAAGGGGGGCAGCGGGCACAGCGGCGGGGAATGGGGTCCCCCCCCCCCTCACCTGGGTCCCCCCTTCCTGGCTCCCCCTCCAGCTAGTTTGATTCATCATCAATCATTTAAAATCAATTTAGCAGCAAGCGGCGAGCGGAGAACTTACTTCCTTCCGTTCCACCGCTTGCCGCTTCACTTCCTGCAATGCCGCCCTCTGTACTTCCTTGCAGGAAGTATGTTCCCCGCTCGCCGCTAAATTGATTTTAAATTATTGATGAGAAATGAAACTAGCTGGAGGGGGAGCAAGGAAGGGGGGACCCAGGTGAGGGGGGGGGGCGAACCCCCTCCCCACCGCTGTGCACGCTGCCCCCCTTCCTGGCTGATACCCCCTCCAGCATGGCGGCTTCCTTCCCACCCACAGAGGGTTGGGACACAGAAAACAGATCCGTTTCTGTGTCCAAAGCTGCCTGTGTAGAGGGAGATGTGTTTTTGCATACGTTTTCACTACCCCTCCGTGTATCCTGGGTCCGCGAAAATCCTGCAAATCCACACTGTCCGTTCAGTTTTTCAAAACAGATCCCCCAGATTGCCCATTGTTCATACTAGTGAAGAAACAGACCGTTCCATGGGGCATGGGCCGATGCGAACCTGAGGGACGGGAGGGTGAGGGGAGGGTGCAGCAGCTGGGCGGGTGGGTGAGGGAGGGTTTATACATACCTAATCTTCAGTAGCAGCCGGCAGTAGAGGCTTCCGTCTTCTTCTGCGTCATATAGTCACTGTGACTAGTCACATGACGCGCTATGTAGTCACAGCAGAAGAAGAGGAAGCCTCTACCGCAGGCTGCTACAGAACATTAGGTATGTGTTTGCTGGTGGATCAATCATTGATCAGATCCGTTTTCACTTTCCATTTTTAATGTGAACCGGGCCGCAGACAGAGCCATCCAGATCCGGTGAAGCGGAGACCGGATGCGCTCACTGGATCCTTTTGGCTCAAAACGCTAATGTGAACCGGGCCTAAACAATACCAGTTGTTTGGCAGCCCTGCTAATATATTTGGCTGTTGTAGTGTCTATATCTCACAGGAAAAAAGCATGCAGCTAATCCTGTATGATCTGACAATAATATCAGAAACACCTGATCTGCTGCATGCTTGTTCAGGGGCTGTGGGTAAAAGTATGAGAGGCAGAGGATCAGCAGGATAGCCAGGCAACTGGTATTGCTTGAAGGACCACTGTCACGAAAATCTTAAAATTTACAATATATGTAAACACATATAAATAAGAAGTAAGTTTCTTCCTGAGTAAAATGTGCTAAAGATTACTTTTCTCCTATGTTGCTGTCACTTACAGTAAGTAGCAGACATCTGACAGAACCGACCGGTTTTGGGCTAGTCCATCTCTCCATAGGGGATTCCCAGCATGGCCTTTATTCTTTATAAAGACACTCCCTGTAAAGGATTTATACAAAGATGCTGGCCAGCCTGCCTGCTCACTGCACACTTTTTTGGCAGTTGGATGAAACAACTGTCATTCACTAAGTGATTTTAAAAATAAAGAAAACCCTGAGAACCCCCCATGAGGAGATAGGCTAGTCCAAAACCTGTCGGTTGTGTCAGATTTCTACTACTTACTGTAAGTGACAGCAACACAGGATAAAAGTAATTTATGGCTCAGAAGAAATGTACTTCTTGTATGTATATTTTTATATATATTTTAGATTTTATGATTTTCATGACAGTGGTCCTTTAAAGAAAATAAATATGGCAGCCTCAATATCCCTCTCACCTCAGGTTCACTTAAAGGGGAACTGAAGTTAGAGGTATACGGAGGCTGCCATATTTATTTCCTTGTAATCAATACCAGTTGCCTGGCAGCCCTGCTGGTCTATTTCTCTGCAGTAGTATCCGAATAACACCAGAAACAAGCATGCAGCTAGTTTTGTCAGATCTGACTTTAAAGTCTAAAACACCTGATCTGCTGCATGCTTGTTCAGGGGCTATGGCTAATAGTATTAGAGCCAGAGGATCGGCAGGGCTGCCAGGCAACTGGTATTGCTTAAAAGGAAATAAACATAGCAGCCTCCATATACCTCTCTCTTCAGTTCCCCTTTAAGGGGGCCAGGGTATGTTAGTCCCAAATGGGTTAAACTACTTATAACAGTTTATAGAATACTGTAACATTTAACAACAAAAACACGTAACAAAGTAGTATTGTATATTTTGTACATGAAGCCAACTTTGTATCTCAGAAACATTGTATCTTGTAAGTCGGGGACTGCCTGTATATGGAAAGTATCTGTCATTGTAGCTGAAGTTCTGACTAAATTAGGAAACTCCTTCTCATAAATTATACACAGACATGATATATTGATAAACCGTTATGGAATACATTACGCAAACCTCCTAATCTAGCCCATGTGAAGGCAGAAAGATGCGGCAGAGCGGCGGGCGTCCCCCTCCGTACAGCGGTGAGCGGCGCCAGCTGGTGCACATACTGCACTCAATTTATTTCCCAGCAAAACATGTCACACTGGGACAGCGCTGCCCACACAGCAGATTGCCAACTCGCAGCCGCTTATCCGATTAACTTCATAAGCCATGACCGTTTAATTGGCGTACACGTTAAACGAACACGCCACATTTTATCACAGAGCCTTCGTGGAGGCTGAGCCACACTATACCAGGCTGGTCAGTATAACATAGGCACGCTGGATTAGGCTGGGTTTACACTGAATGAGTTGCTGTCAGCTATAAAACAATAGACAACCGATAAGAAGGAAGTTTCCATGTTCCCCTATGGGTCAGTTTACATGAGTTCCTTATAACATAGATGTAAACTGACCCATAGGGAAACGTGGAGAATTCAGTTCTCTGCTTCGCTATAGCTGACAGAAACTCATTCTGTGTAAACTCTGGCTTTAAAGCGGAACTGAAATCAGAACTTCCTCTCTGCTCTATAATATAAGCAACAGCATAATAACCTTTTAAAAAAAAACATTTCATTGTTACAGCTGATACAAATCCTGCAATAAATCTGCAGTGTGTGTTTCCAGCTTTCATAGAAGCAGACATAGGGTTAACATCCTGTGTTTACAAATAAGCTGCTCCACCGAGGCAGAGGAGAGATAAAATTACAACTTGGGCTTAGTCACAAATAAGGGGGAATTAGATGGGCTTAACGCTCTAAATACATACAGGGCACATTTCTATATGCTTTCCTTCTGTCCTGTGCACTTTAAGCTGAGTATACACACTAGACCACCCTAAGGTGGCCGATAACATCCGAAAATCCAGCGTGTGTACAGCGACCGTTGATGCCCCCAACGCCACGGCCGGCGATCAGCCCAGCCGATCAATTCAGCAGAGTACAGAGCATTGTTCTCCCCACTTACCCTGCCCATCGTGGGACCTACCGCCGTCGGTCCTCCTCCCCCGCCCATAGCAGCAGAACACTTCTCTAGCCTGCAGGCTAGCAACGGGTCTGTACATCCTCAGCCCTGCAATGTTGCAGGGTCCCTTTACACTTGGCATGAGGCAAAATTGCTATAGCAAAGCATAGCATCATTACACATTATGAAATATATGGCAGACTATGTTGACAAGGAAATTGGAGGCAATTGAACATCTCTATCTGCGCATGCACACCGCAAACACACCAAAGTTGCATGTTACCACTGACTTGCTTGTGATGTCATGCTGCAGGAAGTGTGTCATGTTCAATTGGCTTTGATGGCCATTGTGACGAGGTGCTTTGGGAGATGCCAACAACTGGGTTAGCCAGGGGCGTAACTAGAAATCACTGGGCCCCCTATGAAACTTTGAAAGGGCCCCCCTCCCCCACGTCTGCTTGCGTCTTGTATGTCTTCAATGCCGTGACAGGAAGTAGAGTCAGCGACGTTGGAGACATAGATGACGTAGGCACGCAGAGCTCTGTCGCAACCTGCTACGCAGAAGTCAGAGGTCCATTCCCCGTTGTCTGTCCCCGTCTACTGCCATAATTTATGAAGGGGGAGTCGGGAGCGCTGAAGAGGGGGCCCGAGGTGAGGGAGAGGGGGAGTTTGGCTCCCTATCCACCGCTGTGTGTCCACTGCCCCCTCTCCTGCACTGTGCCCCCCCTCCTGCCGCTGAAAACTGCCCTGAAAGGGACCCTGGTGGGGGCCCCCCTGTGCCTGCATCCACATAAGCTTCGTGTTCTACTGTACCAGATGCAGTTTTGTGGCTTTACACTCAAATGTGTATACAGTTTTCACAGTCAACGCGATTACTTTGAGAGCAGTTTGCAGCTAATTTCTAGCACATTGTTACTACAGCCAACATCAAATGGCAGATAAAGCGCAGACACCAAGCAAATGAAAGCAGGCCCAGGACGCAGTTATCTTGGCGACATTGGCTCTGGTGACACAAGCCTCCGCTAAGAGCTCTTCTGGAGATGACATTCCTGTCACTGGAGTATGCTGAGGAGAGGATCTGAAAAATGGAGACTGTTATCTCCACATTTCTAAACATAACGTCCTCTGAAAAGCTCGAGCCCAAGGGGTCATGGGAAAAAAATGAGTGTCGACTTTTTGGCTGCGGTTACGATAAGTCAGAGAAAATATTGTGTTTACTTATGTTAAAAGTGGGAGGAAAAAAACGTACGTTCCTATATATTTTACATACATACAAGATCCGCAAGATAATATCACACTTCCGCCAGGCCCTGATTACACTAGGGAGCTTTCTTTGCATTGCGTTACTCTTTTTGCACGCAGGGTAAAGCAACAGCAATGATTGTCCTACAGTATGGGGCTTAGTACTCCTATGCCGTTGCGTTGTGCCGGAAGTTTGCAGTCGGCTGCCGACCTGTCGCACAGTCAACAGCACATCACCATCGGACTTCCGCGGCAACAGAATAAATAGTCGATGGATGACACAGAAATTTTAAATGTGTTGGCGTGCATGCGCGGAATGAAACAAATACAACGGGAAAGCCAGGGATCCCAGTGGCGTTCTTCCGGTCCAGCAGTTAGTATGTCACTGGATAAGGAGTGTGTCAGTGGCGCGGTGCTATGCATATGACTCTATGGGCGCACTCTGCGGTGCGATGGGGGCGGAGCATTGCACTGAAAACACACTGGACAGGTGTCAAACCAGCCTTTAACATAAAAATAGTATGGTGGTTTATTGTATTAGGACTCTCTCCTCCCCTTCCCCCCCCCCCCCCCCCTTTTCCCCTAATAAATAAAAAAAAATGCTGTAGGTAGTCCCTCATATTTGATAGAAGTAGTATGAATGAGCTGCATTACAAAATAGTGATGCAGCGAACATGGGTATGCTGAGACTATTAAACAAATGTATTGGTATGTGATTATAGTATATAAAATATGGTACTGTTCAGTCTTTTTTTTTGTTTGTCTTACTGATACTGTGAGGTAAAATTTACCTCAGAAGAACTGCTGTTGTTAAGCAGGTTATGAGCTGTGTGCTAAGGGCTCTTTCACATCAGAGCTTGCGTTGGAGAACGCTTAAAGCATACGTTTTGTTGTATGCTTTTTAATGCGTTTTGATATGCGTTGCACTGCAGTGAGTGTGCGTTTTTAATCCGTTTTCAATGCGTTACAGGACATAGGAAAACGCAGGTAATTTTTTTTTCTTTTAGTTTTCAACTTTCTACATTGTTCCTCTGTTGCATTCTGGGACTGATTGCCTGCGTTAACGGATTAAAAACGCGCATAGTGTGCGTTTTACATTGACTAACATTGTAACGCATAAAGCTAGCGTTGGCCGAAAAACTGCGCCTGGGTGCAGTGTAACGCAACGCACAAAAAGGCTGCGTTATATGTGAAAGCTAAAATGAAAGTCTATGGACTTTCATTTCACCTTGGGTAACGCAAACTTTATCCTTTGCGTTGAAACGCAGAAAATCTGCCCTAATGTGAAAGAGCCCTAATCAGGCGCAGCTGGAAGCTGATTGGACAAGAACCTCTTCCCTCCAGAAGTCCTTCGCCAATCAGAGCATTGGCTAAGGTGAAATAAAAGCAGTCCTGTCAGAGCAGTCACTGTCACTCTGAGGCGAGCTCTGGAGACAGAACAGTGCTGCTGCCCACCCTCCCGCCCCCGTTTTAATTATGGTCTCTTGTTGCGGGCTTCGAATTTATTCGGGGTGTGGTTTTTTGGACAATAAAATAAAATTCACTGGTGGTGGCGATTGTGTTGGGTCCACAGACCATCGATCGAGATTGCTTAAGTATTGTGTGTGTTCAAGTTGAAATAAAACTACATGGTTATGAGATTTATCCAATAAAGTTATTTGTTTATACCCCTATCCCCCAATAAACAATGGCCGCGGCCTGTTAAACGCCAATGGTGGTATTGTGTCTTATTTATTAGAAATAAGTGGTTATGGATGGTGTTATGGTTTACTAATGTCGAATGCATTCCCAAGACTGGACAGTGAAGGTTGTATCACTAGTGGGCATCTTTAGGGGATGGAGTAGAGGGGGGATAACACTAGTTGACTGGATTAGAATGTTAACGATAGGCTTCAGGAGATGGCTATTGTATGAATGGTTAGAATTAAGCATCAGGAAGGTTTAATGTTAAGAGAGAGGTTTCAATTGGAAACACATCCACTTATGCAGGAACACGGTGGAGGTCTGGCACTTGTGTATAGGACGATTGAATCCAATCTATGTGAGCACCTGAGGCTTGCAAAGCTTCTTATACAAACTTATACTGTAGGTTGTATGCGGTTGGTAAGCCTTAAGGTACGTACACATGTCCAACTTTTTCGAACAACTTGTGGTCCGACTTGTTGTTTGAATAACAACTTGGACATGTGTACGCGCTGTTGAGCGACTGATAACAGCTGGTTTGCCTGATCCACTCATCGGATCTGTTGGACCAACTGTCATTCAAAAGACTGTTAGGTCCCTACAAGTGTATAAACAACTTTTAGTCATTTGTCCAACTAATAGACATTCAAACAACAAGCCAAGTCATTTTTAATCTAGTCCATTGTTCTATCCAGTCCATTGTCCTTTATCAAGTTGGTTAAAAGACATGTAAATTAGATAAATTAGCGTACCAGCTGCTTTGTTGGTCAGTGTGTACATGATGTCTGAATGACTTTTTGTTTGCACTTCAAGTCGTTAAAACGACCAGTTTAAACGACAATCAGGCGTAAAGTTGGATGTGTGTACGCACCTGTATGCCTTTGAATGGTATTGGGATGCACATCTGATAGTGGTGGACTCGCCTCCCCGAAGCAGACAAGATACCGTCAGTTTTATGACAACAGGTTTATTAATATACTCCAAAACAAACAGTGCAACGCGTTTCACGGGTATGTTCCCGCTTCCTCAGGCAATAAACAGATAGGAGTATACAGTATAGTCTCAAGGTCACGAATAGCGCCTCTGTAAAACTGACGGTGGCTTGTCTGCTTCGGGGAGGCGAGTCCACCACCACCTCCTGAGGGATTTTAAGCCTTTTAGAACCTTTTATCCTGCTGACACCTCTGTTCACTCTTACATTATCAATATCCAGTGTACAAGATACAGAGGCGCCAAAAGAATAAAAGGTAATTAAATGAACTTAAAAAACCAACTGGTTAAACAGAGGAGGCAGCGGTGGTCTTACCCCCTCCAAACAGACACAGGCAAGGACTGCGATTCAGACAGTCAATAATTTATTCGGAACTCCAAAAAACAATGCAACGCGTTTCACGGGCCATACATCCCGCTTCCTCAGGCAAAATACAGTAGGAGTCACAGCATCTGTATTATATCAGCGAGCTTGGCGCCTCTGCTTTATTATCAATATCCACCCCTGGTGGAGGGGTTGATCCCCATTTTTCCTTATCTACAGAGAGCGACATTTAATCCTGAGTGAGGACAGGTCTAATCTCCTCACCTGCCTATACAGTGGTTACCTAGGCGGTAACCCATGTTTGTGAGTATATACATTATATACTTTTCCTTTCCAACCCCTTGTTTTGCATACTACACGATATTGGGTTCTCGGTATTTTTTTTGTCTTTATCATCACATCTGATAGTGGATACTCAAGATATTCAAGAAAGGTGGAAACCACTTATTTGCATTTGCTCTGACCTGCGCTGACTGCTTACATACTGTTTGGAACTTCGGACACTGTTTCTTGCTTAGCTGCGGTCGCCTACTACTATCCATTGGCATCGATTTTTTTCTTGTTGTATGACACTACACAGCTGGGAGAGTGGCATTGTGCCAGGTGGCAGGAAATGGGTAGAATCGAGCTGCTTAAAATGTACATAAGTTCTATCTCCTCTTTACACTCTAGTAAAAAAAAAAAAAATCAGACTTAAAACTGATGTCGCCCTTAAAGGCAAAAGTTGTCCTTCTCCCACAGCGATAGCTGTTTTTTGCGTCTAAGCCACTTTAACTCCACGCTGACACGCCACTTTCAACTTTCACCTCCCGGAACTTTGGGGGTCATCAGCCAGCGATTCCCACGAACCTTCCTGCGCCAGAATCCCCTTCTGCAGAAGTTGCATGTGAAAACATCTTCTCGCCCAGTGTTTGCACAGAACAGCATTTCAGAGGCAGAATAACAAACACAGCAGCACATAACTTCGCTGAAACTTCTAGACATAAAAAGAAAAAGAGGCTTCTTTTCTTTTCTTTTTTAACATTGTTTAAACAACACATTAAAAAAAGGCCAAAACAAGCTCTGGCAAGCAGATTGAATACGTAATCCGGGGGGGGGAGAAACCGTTGGATTGCTTCTCTACTGATCATCCGTAGCGGGTTTCTACTGGTGACAAACAATTCTTTGTCGAGAAACAATCAAAGAAAATGGGTTTCATTTGTTGAATGGGAGAGGGGCATGTAAAGCCGCACAATTCAATTTGTCGGCGTGTTTCAAGGAATCGGGAGAGCCGTTCTCAGCTTGCATTAGCTATTATGTAGTGTCTGAGACGGGAGCAAAGACATAATAATGGAACTTTTTAAATACAACATCAGCAAGTTAATACAAGTCAAAATAAGAGATAAAAATGTACTTCGTGAAAAGTAAATAGAAGAAAAAAAAAACGATTTGATGCAAATAGAAAGAATGTCTGTCGAGGCTTCACACGGATTTAAGGAAGGATCCGTTACGGATGACGCGAGCTGCAGCTAAATAAGACGTTTTTCAGGCAGGGTGGCCCAATAGATTCTCTCACCTTGCCAGTGGCGTACTTAGAGGGATGCAAGCATGGTTTGTGCCATGGGCGCCACGCTTGCCCCCTCCTCTCCAATGCTTCACCGTTTGTGCCATGCCTAGCCTGAGGCTGCCCGCCCTTCCCTCCTCCGCCGCACCATACTCCATGCCTTATCACATTAGGCCTGCCTCCCTCCTCCCCGCTGTCTCGTCCACCACCCCACCTTACTGACAGACCTCCTGAAATCAGCGTGACCAAAGAGCCAGAAAATCAGCGGCTCACAGTGACCGCTGGTGCGCTTCAAATGCAGGAACTGACGTCATTAGCCACTTCCTGCATTTGAAGCAAACAACAGCAATTACATGGCGAATATCAATCATTCCTTTATTGTATTTTTTTTCCTCCTTTTCTGTAAAGTTCCCTTTTAAAGGACATCTGAGGTGAAAATAAACTGATGAGATAAACAACAGTATCTATCCTCCTTCTCCTCAAAATGACTTTTTTAGATATCCCACAGTTTTATTTTATATTTAAATCTAGTTTTTAAGTTTTTACTGTTTCATTGTCTCTGCTCAATAACACCTTCATTGACGTATGCCAGAGCTCAAATCTACAAACTATTGACCCTTTTTATCTTTTTACTGCTCACAGAAGCCATTTACTGACAGTAAAGTGTTTTATGGCTGTAATTACTCATCAGTGATTGTTATGCTATAGTCCGACCCAGTCCCGACCCGGACAGAAACTGTTACTTGCATACCTGATTATTAACTTTTTCAGGCATAGAAAAAAAAGGAACACATCATAGTTATTTGATTGCTTGGCACTGTACATGTATATGTCTATCTCATCATGTCACATGTTACCTCTGTTGTCCTTTAAGTGACTTAAAAACGTGATGAAGAAACCACTAAGGGGGTCTTATAAGACCTCTTATAAAGCTGACTTACGGCAAAAAGTTCTGCAAATGTGAAAAACATCATAAATTTACTCCGGCTTTCAGGAAACAATGACCAAAACGCAGCTATTACTAATCATTGGTTTAAGTAATGACTGTTCCAGTAATATGACTTTTCTTCATTGGACGGGAACATATAATACTACTTTGTTCTCCTGGGTTTGATTTAAAAAGCAGCGATTCTAGAACCAGATGGTTTTCAAGGATTTCAGTCCAAAAAGTGAAGAGATAGTTGCCAGCCAGGCCGCTCCTTTGTCTTTCTCTGACGTCAAAGAAAGCAGGGAAGCAATCTGCCAGGTGTTCAAAGTACTGGCGTATTCCTTCAGTCTACTCTAACAGACAGGCCACCATGTTAGCTGCAAAGCACTGTTCAAAGAGTTACTTCTAGGCCAGCCATTAGAATTTCCCATCTGTGGTTTTCTCCCAGGAGATATTCTCATACCTGATCAATAGAAGTATGTTTAGTCTGGAGTAAAATGCACTATACATTTATTTTTTCATGATTAAATTGTACACGAGACAAAACAGTCTCAGATTTTGTACTTACCTGGGACTTCCTTCAACCTCCTTGAGGCTGCTCAGTCCCTCGCCGTCTCCTGGGTCACTACTGTCCCCTACTGGATGATCCGGTAGCCTGGGGGAGTTGCAATTACGCTGCTCTTGTGCGCATCTCTCATCAGATTCTTGTGGCCGGGAGCGTTCTGCAACTGCGGCGTGACAATGCGCAACTTGGCCAGGAACCGGGCTGTCCAGCAGGGTACAGAGGCGACCTGGGGAGACGTCGAAGGACTGAGCAGCCAAAAGGAAGCCCCAGGTAAGTATGGAACCTGGGATTGCTTTCATCTCAAGTAACACCACACAGAGGGTGTAGTGCCAACTCACTCTCCTTGCTCTGCAAAGGCTCCCTGTGATCTGACCTAAAAAAGAAAAAGTTAGATACTCACCTATGGAGAGGGAAGGCTCTGGATCCCATAGAACCTTCCCGGTTCTCTCTCCGTGCCATCCGTCCACTGCTATCCTTCCATGTGGGAGTTCTAGTGAAGTCTCCAGAAGTACTTGGGACCCCGACTACCTCTTAAGACCAATGGGTCCGCACATGAGCAGTACGGATGAGCCCGTTTTCAGAAGCACTCGGAGGCGTGAGTGCTTCCAAAGTCTTCGGAGGACTCCTGAAGGCATCAATTTCCACGGGTGGACAGTGGTGGAACGAGGACACAAAGGGAGGATCTATGGGATCCTCTCTCTATGGTATCTATTTATTTTTTGTTTTAAGTTCGCTTTATATTTGCTATAAGCTATGCAAAGCCACTAGATTTTCATCATCTGAGATAACTAATTCCTGATCATCTCGACATAAATCTAGTGAGAGTACAAGTGTCTCATGACATTGTTTGGTGATCCGCCTGCCGGACCAATAAATGGCCAGCATAAAAGATGACTTTTTGTTCAGTGCTCTTAGAGACTTGTTTATTTAACAGTACAGCAACACTCTCTTCAGCTCCCAATCCGTAATCAGTTGGGGTATAAATGGAACACCACAAAAAATCCAGAACATTTATTCGTTTGTCAATTTCAAAAATAATAATAAATATGCACTGAGTGGCCAAAAAATTCGAGACACTCCTTCTTTGAAAGGAAACCAGTCCAACAGTGACGTAGAGTGACGCAACAATGCAAAGTTGCTTATGTAAGGAACGCTCAGCTTCGGATGACATAGTTTTAACAGAAGTTCATGAAGATGAAAGATTTATGAAACTTTAAAGAAGGGATGATCGTTGTTGCAAGAAGAACTGGTGCCAGCATCTCTGAAATGACTTCTCTTTTAGCATTCTATCACCTCACAGTATCTCGATGCTTAGAGAGTGGCAGTTGAGAAAAAAAAAAAAACTTCAAGCGATAGGGACTATTCTGGTCGAAAAAAGCTGGTGATCGAGAGAGGCAAAAGGCGAGATGCAGGCATAGTTTGCAGCAACAGAAAGGCAACAACTCAACACATCACAGCTGAATTCAAGGGGAACTGAAGAAAGAGGTATATGGAGGCTGCCATGTTTATTTCCTTTTAAGCAATACCAGTTGCCTGGCAGCCCTGCTGATCCTCTGCCTCTAATACTATTAGCCAAAGCCCCTGAACAAGCATGCAGCAGATCAGGTGTTTCAGACTTTAAAGTCAGATCTGACAAGACTAGCTGCATGCTTGTTTCTGGTGTTATTCAGATACTACTGCAGAGAAATAGACCAGCAGGGCTGCCAGGCAACTGGTATTAATTTAAAGGAAATAAATATGGCAGCCTCCGTATACCTCTTACTTCAGTTCCCCTTTCAGCACAGGTGCATCTCAAAGCATATCCCAACGCACAACAAGACGGACTTTGCAAAGGATGGGCTTTAGCAGTAGGAGCCCATCAAGAGTGCCTTTGGTATCATAGAAAAATAGGAAAAGACCCCTGTTGTGCACTGTTTC
Organism: Hyperolius riggenbachi; assembly: GCF_040937935.1. Classification (NCBI taxonomy): domain Eukaryota; kingdom Metazoa; phylum Chordata; class Amphibia; order Anura; family Hyperoliidae; genus Hyperolius; species Hyperolius riggenbachi. The sequence goes on from NC_090647.1 coordinate 61,229,939, forward strand.
CACCATGCTCGATCGGTCTCAAATTGCTTTGAGGAACATCATCCAGAGTTTAACCCGTTTCCATGGCCAGCTCAATCCCGAATCAATTCTCAATCCTATTGAGCATTTGTGGGACGAAGTTAAAAGATCACTTGAAAGTTTGGAAACGCCACCATCCAATCTGACCAAACTTAAAGCTGCCATTATGTCAGCATGGGCAAACATTCATCAGTAGAGGTATCAGCATCTTGTTGAGTCCATGCCAAGAAGAATATCGGCTGTGATCAGAGCTAAAGGTGAGCCAACTTGTTATTAGAAGGTGTCTCTTTTGTTTTAGCCACTCCGTGTATATTTCCTTTAAAGTATGTGAGCTTATTTTTAGATAATATGCCAGCTGTAACATAAAACATACAATTTTCCCTAGACTTTCCTATCAGTTTTGATTTTGTGTTTCTATATTTCACTGCACAGCATAGTAATTGTCTAATTCCATAGGTTCACCTCAAGAATGGCATCATTTCAGGAAGTTCCCAGAATCCTTTGCTCCGAGCTTTGTTTCTAATAAAAGAAACTTCATCTTTCTCTGTTACGGTCAATTCAGAAGATGAAAACCAGATTTTGTCAGATGCCTCACAATGTGATTCAGATGATGTGATTTACCTTGGGTTTAGGTGAGGCTTTCTTTTGTGTATATTACAATTCGGTGTAGTGGGCTAGCTGGAAACCGACTATCTGATTAGGAAAATTATAAACATCTGCTCCACAGTGAAATGCGCTCAGTCATAAAACAAGATGACAAGATGTAACAAAAATAAACATTCCTCAGCACAAAATCCAATGGGCGCAAATCACAGCTGTTCCATTCCTTTTTCCGCACCGTGAAAGAGGTTATTATAGAGTTTAAAGGAAATGTCCACCATTGTGGAGTAACAAACCCCAAATTACATACTCTTCATAAACCAGTTCAAGTAAAAGTTTTTTAAAGTTCATCTTTGGTCACAGAAAATCTGCTGAACTCAACCGTGTTATGCTGTTTGCGAATCAATTTGATTTGATGCAACAGGACCGGTCAATGGCACTTGGCCCTAGCTTGGTCTTCAGCCAGTGCTTGGCTATATCAGAATCAGAATCGTTTTATTTCGCCAAGCATGACTGGGTCATGCCCGGAACTGGGTTTGGCACAATACTGAGCAATACATAGACAGAAAGGCAGGACAAAGCGTCAGAATAAGCAAGACAATATTTACATACACAGATAAACAATCAACATCAAATCAAATATGCATTCACATCGGTATGCGCCTTTCAAGGAAACGCTGCTGACGTCTACCAAAGTGGCCGGATATTTTCCAGTTCGTTGCTATGCAGGTGGTAGGGCACTGATGGAGGGTGGGAGAATATTAAGGGAGTTTAGGAGGCTAACGGCCAGGGAAGAAAGAGTTCTTGTGTCTGGTGGTCTTGATGGGGATAGCCCGAAGTCTCCGGCCCAATGTAAGTGGGGTGAAAAAGCAGTAGCCCGGGTGTGAGGGGTCACTTGCGATCCTCAGTGCCCTGGCACGCAGTCTTGTATTGTACAGAAGATCAAGTGGAGGCAGAGGTCTCCCAATGATTCTCTCTGCCGACCTGATGGTCCTCTGTAGTTTGTGCCTACAAACTACAGAGGACCATCTATATCGCAAGTCTTTGGCCAGAAGAGAAGACATCAATGTTTGGTGCTAAAGCTAGGAGAATAGTGACGGAGAGACAGAAACGGATCAGGTCATTTGGGCGTATATCCTAGGGGCTACAGCCAAAACTGCCATAGACCGAAATGTAAGTTTTTGGCTAAAGTGTGCCGGCCAGGTGCTTTAGTTGGGCACTGGCAACAAGGTAACAGTTCTGGAATCCAACTAATATCTAATGAGTTCCGGATATCGGCTTGGTAGAAAGGGTCAGATAAGGTTGTGTAGTGTTAGGCATACGTGGGGGGATCCATTTCCTTCAAGCTGTATGGTTTCAGTTGAGCTGTAATGGTTTGCAGCCACCTCATGTCCGCAGTGTGAGACAATAACAGAGGACTTGTGCTTTCCATTTTTATATTTTCTGCTAGTAGAGAAAGATCAAAGCATTCCAAGAATTTACAGCAAGACTGAGGTCAAAAGCAGAGCACTTATCTCAAACGAGATGACTCTATTGAAGCTTGTAATGGGTTAAACTCGGTTTCGGGCCATCAAAAACCTTAGTTCTTAATCTTAGCATTATGCCATTGAAGTAATATGGTTGTAAATCATTCCCTAAAAAAAAGAAAAAGGAGAGGATATTTTTAGAGCATTTGTTATGTTTCGTACCCATGTGCTGCTCCTATGCGGGCCTCCACAGGAGCAGGAAGCAGTTATGTCTCCACTGGTGAGAGCATACCACGGGTAATTTGTGTTATCCAATTAATTAGCTTGACTCATGCTAATTAGGTTATAGAAACTACTGCATAATTAGCAATAACAGAGCAATCTATTGTTACACAGAGCAGTGAGAAATAACAGAGCAGGAGTGCTGAAGAAGCTGAACCGTGGTGAAATCAGCTGATGTAGGACGACGCCTGTTTCGTGAATTGTATAAATATGTCAAACGGCGTCTTCGGAGGAGATGAACCGTGCTTGAATGGATCAAATTACACCTTGTCCACCAAAAGCTGAAGACTATAACACTGGCTTATAAAACCACAGTAATGCCGCTATATTTTGTTATAAAATAGAAAAGGAAAAACTTTGCTAGAGTTCATCACTTACCTCTATTAACAAATGACTTTGCTTCCTAGCTACAGAAGGGGGTTTCTGTATTTTCACCAGTTAAAAGCCACAAATGAGTTATCTCACTTTAAAGAGAATCTGTACTGTCCGATTTGTACAATAAAAAGCATACCAATCAAGTCACTGTGATCTCCTGGATCCCTCTTTGCCATTTCCGCCGCTCCCCGCCGCGATCCTGGCTTTTAATCGCCAGTTGTAGGTAATGTTTACAAACAAAAAACATGGCCGTTAACCAGGAAGTGATGTATGTTACAGTATACTACAAGTTTTTATTACCAGTGCATTATCTGCACTCCTGTCAGGGATTCTCACAGTTTCTCAGCATGACAAGCTGAAATAGAGAGCAGAGACCTGTCTGTGAGGGATAAACAAAGCACACCCACATAGCCTGCTGGGGGCGTGGAGGGGGCATTCGTAACTTCTCCCTATCACAGCAGAGCAGTGCATTCCTCTCTGCCTCGACAAGGCCTGACAAAGGAAAGAAGATTAGATATATTACAGAGACAGTGCAACTACGAAAGGCTGCAGTAATCCAGACCACATTAGAACAGGCATAGGAACTTATAGGATAGAACAAATAAGGCTGAAAATATTGTTACAGAGTCTCTTTAAGATAATGCACTGCTTTTGTCTTCAGCTGGCAGAACTCATTGTGCTGTAAATTCTTGGAATGCTTTTATTTCTCTCTCCAAGCAGAAAACATAGAAACTGAAAGCAGAAGTTCTCTTTTTTTGTCTCACACTGTCCCCTAGTGACTAATAGCCATAAATATACATTACATCAGTACTGATTAGAAGCTAGGAAATGTAACAAAGAAGAAATTAAAAAATGTGCTAAATTAAACTGGCCTTGAGCACTTGCAAGTCTCTAAATCATACATGTTAAACTTCAGCCTGTGGGCCAAATCTGGCCCTCGGAGCCATTATTGCATTATGTTTGGCACACTCTAGACCACCAAAGAAAATATATTGGAGGGTAAGCCCTAGATCACCAGGGAAGCCATATGGGGAGGAGGAAAACACTAGACACCAGGGAACTGTATATGAGAGGGAAGGGGGCCACTAGACACCAGGGAACTGTAGGGGAGGGAGGACCACTGAACATTAGGAAATTGTATGTATAGATGAGGGAGGACCACTAAACATCAGGGAACTGTATAGTGAATAGAGGGGGGCTATTAGACACCAGGAAACCTTATCGGGGAAAAAGAGGTGGCCACAAGACATAGAGGTCGGCCCGTGACTTGGTCCCAAAGCTCAATTTTGTCCCACTTTGTATGTGAGTTTGACACCCCTGCTCTAAATAAATTGTCTGCTAAAGGGTTAGCACTATTTTCTTTTGTGCCTGACAGCTTCCTTTCACTGGGCATGCACAGTTTGGTATTCGCACATGCCCAGTCCAGATTTGCTTGAGCATGGCCACAGACCCTTCCTCCGGACTATTTGACTGGCAATGCAGTCGAATATTATAAGGAAGAGAATGGGAGGGACTCAAAGTCAATGAGCAACATGAGGAGTGTCAGCAGCAGGTAATCTAGGCCAGCATGGGCTTCAGTCCCATTTTTGTGTGCAGGGCTACTTTACTAAGCTATACTTAGCTCCAAGCTGCAAGAGGGTTTACCGTACAAAACAAAAGCATTGCTGTGCTGATGCATTACTGAACGCCTGCTGTATGCAGGTCTTAACTCAGTCTCTAAGCAACCACATTAGCTGTGATTGTAAAACATCGATATATCACTCAGTAGTGCAAAGAACATTTAAATATATGCACTGATTACACAAATGTGTTAATCAAGTCATGTAAATAGGCATTGAATTAGCACAAAACTTGTATCACTCTGTTAGAACTTTTGGAACTTAGAGAATAAGTGAAGGTGGTAGAATGCTTAAAGGACAACTGTAACGAGAGGGTTATGGAGGCTGCCATATTTATTTTCTTATAAACAGTGCAAGTTGCCTAGCAGCCCTGCTGATCTATTTGGCTGCAGTAGTGTCTGAATCACACCAGAAACAAGCATGCAGCTAATCTTGTCAGATCTAACAATATTGTCAGAAACACCTAATCTGTTCCATGCTTGTTCAGGGTCTATGGCTAAACGTATTAGAGGCAGAGGATCAGCAGGATAGCCAGAAAACTGGTATCGCTTAATAGGAAATAAATATGGCAGCCTCCATATCCAGTTGTCCTTTAAGGGCTCTGTCTCTGACACAGGAGACCTGGGTTCAAATCTCAGCTCTTCCTGTTCAGTAAGCTGCACCTATTTAGTAAGGAGTCAGTGGGATAGACTCACTAAGGCAGCACTTTACTGAGCACTTTGTGATTTGAAAAGCTCTTGTTAATGTGCGCAGCCTTGGTGTGCTTATCGATGGGAAAATGAGTTTTAGAAACCAAATTTCGGCTGTAGTCAAATCTTCCTACTTCCATCTGAAGAACATTGCAAAAATGAAACATCTGATTCCCCCAGAGGATCTTCCAACCCTAGTTCACACCTTCATCACATCACGTCTGGACTACTGCAATGCCCTTTATGCTGGCCTCCCCAAAAAGGACCTGCTCCGCCTGCAATTAGTGCAGAATGCTGCTGCCAGATTGCTAACAAACCAGCCTCGCCACTGTCACATTACACCGATCCTTTGCTCACTGCACTGGCTACCAGTACAATGGAGAATACTCTTCAAGATTGGACTGCTGACATTCAAATCCCTGCACAATCTGGGCCCTGGATACATGAAGGACTTGTTGAAGCTGCACCACACCTCTCACAACCTCAGATCAGCAGGTTCTATAAACTTGGTCACTCCCAGAGAGCACCCTAAAACCTTTGGAGACAGAGCTTTCTGTCATGCTGCCCCTACTCTTTGGAACTCCCTACCATACCCAGTAAAGACAGCCCCATCCCTGGAGTTATTCAAATCAAGACTGAAAAGCCACCTGTTTAGCCTGGCATTCCCAGACTGATAGAATTCTTCCTCTGTTCCATGACTTACCAATCAAGCAATTATTGGTCTGAGCCATGCTTACGCGCTTTGAGTCCTACGGGAGAAAAGCACTTTACAAATGTTATTTGTTGTTGTTGTAATGTAATGCTATGGAGTGTGATCCCACCGGAGCGATGTGATTTTATAAAGATCCCCCATAGCATTGCATTAGGAAGAGCTTTTTCAAATCACTAGCGCTTAGAAAGGCTGCTAGTGGGTTTGTGCCCTAATTCTGCTACTGCCTACTGAGCGCGCCCTACTGGCTGCAGCTCAATCGCTTTGAGTCTGCCAGGAGAAAAGCACAATATAAATGTTATTTGTTTTGTCTTCAGGTTTCAAATTAAAATATCTACTTATAGACCAAGGCCCATATGCAATGATAATTTCACAGCTTGCCATAAAATGCATTTTATACACCCAGCAAGCAAGAAAATTCGCAAAGTAATTTTGATAGTACATTTTCACCAACTTGTGGGTACTTTTTCAATTGTAAAATGCTGAAAAGTTATTTTAAAGAGAAGATGAAAGTTATCTCCTAGGAGATAACTCAGGAAAAAAGTGAATTGCATATGGACCCAAGAGCTGAAAATTAGACTATAGATTTGCATAGGGTTCTTAATGAAATGCATACATTAGTGTATTATTTCAGTCATTTTGCCTGTAAATGCCCTCAGTAAGAATGTCTGCGTTCCTGTCTGGTCATTCTATCCTGATTGGCCAATGAGCAGACAGGTCTGGTTAGAGGATATCCTGAGAACGGCTCCCCTGCTCCTCCATGGCTTTGGACAGCTTTATAGCCTCCAGGATATGACTGATGACTGCATTTTACAAGAAGCGAGCTTCTGGAACAGTGGCAAAATAACAGTCCTGTAATCCAGAGGCATAAACCAATGCAAACCGATTCCTCGGACAACCTGCAGACATGAATCATCATAAATCAGCACATGAAACTTAACTGTCACAATAGAAAAATGCCCCCGCTTGCATCCACATAAAAACAGGCATAAGATGGCTTTAGAAGTCAACCTTTCAAGGTCATCTCCAGGCACAGATGGTTTCCTAGTCCCAAGCAGTCAGGAAAACACCTCGTTTTAGGTTGTATTGTTTCTTTCTCATATCCACACTATTAACCCTTTTCAATCCAATTGCTGGATCACCCACATCCCCCCCAACCCTTACTTTTTTCCATTGTGTGGAGGGGAGATGCATGGTCCAGAGAGTGGGGCAGCGTCAGGGATACAGATCGAGAAGGAAGCTCTGCCCCTTGCACATGTGTCGGCGTGCTAAGGTGGCACAAAGCATGTTGGTGGAGGTGATCAAAATGTCTGGCACTTTGGTCCACATAGGGTAACAGCATGCTGGACTACATTTGCCCCTAGTGATTATCCCAAATGAGCCCACGTAATTTATTAATTACATGGGGCAGCGGCAACAGATGGGGCCAGTGGCAATCAGAAAAAACTTTGATTTTGAAGGGCTGGCGTTGTTGCAGATTTTATCGGGCAGCAACCCCCCTAGCGGCAGTCGTTTTCCTATGTTGGGCTATGTCCGTCTGGGCCTATGCTGGAAAAGGCCTATGCCAGATACGATATAGGATTGGAAAGGGTAAAGGATGCGCGGTGAAACTCTGTTTTGCAGAAGTACCAGGATGGTCCGCCCTTCGGCAGAGTTTGGTAAATTGCCCCAGAAAAGCTCGTCATGTGGAGAGTCTGGGTTCCAGCCCTGAGCTGGGAGGAACCCCTGGAATCCCTCTACATGCAGAGTAGAACAGCAAAACCGGTGGGTGGGTGTATTCAACCCATCTGTCTGGGCGCTCTTTCCTATAGACCCGCCAGTTGACTTATTTCTTTCCGCTTAGCCAGCTCAGAGTTCCCTGCATCAACGTCTGTGTCATCAGCGGAGACAAGCCTGAAGCCAAAAGTTGACTGGAGGGCCTGTAGGATGGAGTACCCAGACAGGTGCATTAAATACACTCGCCGACCACTCTCATGTACCACTCTGCAACCAACGTCCCCTGGTTGCCACCTCAACTGCCACAGCTAGATTCCTGAACCTGGTTCGCAAACTCCCCGGACAAGTCAGGGATTCATGAACCAGCTTGTGAATCTGTCTGTGGCAGGTTCATTCACCCCTACCCACTATGTGGTTTCAAGGTATCTGAATCAAGACTAGCCAAACCAAACTGAATGGATTGCATTGACGTTATCAAGAGTAACCAATCAGAATCCTTGTTTCATTTACCAGCCAAACCTGATAGGCAACCAGAGGTTACTATGGGCCACCGCTTCACTCTTTCTCCAGTTTCCTTCATACAGCCAACATTGTGATGTGTCAGGCCCCGAAGGGAAGAGAACCAAAGTTGATGATTGTGAAAAACGGGTCGTTGAAAGTGCCGTAAAAATTACAAAACAGCAGTTGTGGCATTTTTATGTTATTTGAAAATAACAAAGTCTAAGCTCTCTTGTACCTAGTAAATAAGTAAAAGCTGACACTTGCACATCGCGGGCCGAAGCTCATTATTCAAGGCCTGGAAGACCGGAATTCATACTGAGAATCATTAAAAATCGCAGTTTCCTTTTTTTGTGATCTGCCATGTTCCCCTGCCCACGCTTATTATTTACAGGCCGAACGACGACTATGGCTTAAATAAAAATTTAATATGGTTATTTATTTGTCAATGTGGCCACATTTAAATTCAGATTACTGATTTCCCCTCCCCGGTGGGGTGGAAGGAGAGTAAATGAGACGGAGTTGGATATCCACAGGCGCCCATTTCAAATGAGACTAGAAAAGAGGCAGATTTATATGAAAACCTCTGTAAGAAAAGACATACGGCCGTCCGCTGAATTCTCCGACGCTAATAATTTTTCCTCCTGGTGATGGAAAGAAATACATTACCAGGAAAATTAGGCACAAAAAAAAAACAAAAATGAAAAAAAGACACAGACTGAATCCAATGGAAGGACAGCCCCACCAAGGTGAATTAGCAAGTGATGAATGAAGATGACCAGAACTGACCTCTGACTATTTTAACCAAGAAGTTTTAAATCAGGATGATACCATTTATTGGCTAACTAAAAATGAATAAAAATAAGCAAGCTTTCGGCCTTGCAGCCTTCGTCGGGCTTACATCCTGTTAGTTTGCAAGCTGGTGGTACAGACAGCTATATACATGCAGCATCAAAAGGGAAAACAGATATTTTTTTCAAGCATAAATACATGTCATTAAGATGCCTTAATTCAAACAGACCATCTAAATGGGGTTAGAGGTTGTTAGCTAAGATAAGGATCCTTGTTTACTCCCTGCTCACAGACCTGGGATTAGGATTGACCCAGAGGTATCGTAATGTCTTAGTTCACAAGTTCAGCTAGAATGGATGAGAAAGATCAACTATTTTAAAGGGAAGCTTAACCACTTGAGGACTGTAGGCTTACATTCCCCTAGTGACCAGGCTATTTTTCACAAATTAGGCCACTGCAGCTTTAAGGCCTCGCTGCAGGGCCATACAACTCAGCACACAAGTTATTCCCCTCCCCATTTTCTGCCCACCAACAGAGCTCTCTGTTGGTGGGCTCTTATCCCTGCCGGCATGTTTGTTTATTTTTATACAAATATTTAATTTTTTTTTTTTTTTTTTTTTTTTTTTATAAATATTGCTATCTTTTTATTTTGTCCTACTTGGCCCTCGCTCCCCCCCCCCCACCGCCAGCCAATCATAGCGATCAGCTGTCATAGGCATCAGCCTATGACAGCAGATCGCTCCTGACACTCTCAGGGGGACAGCCGTGTCACACGGCTGTCCCCAGTACAGAGCTGCCGTGGATTGCAGCGCTGTACACAGTAAATAGACGGTGGTTTCGCCATATAACAGTCTCCTGGCGGAGATTGCCGCTGGGAGACTGATGCGGAGATCCGCGCGCATCGGTGAGCACGATCTCCTGCAAAACCCCGCCCCAGCACTTGACTCCAACTGGCGTTAGGCGGTCCTGGAGCTGCCACCGTGTTCATGCCCATCGGCGTGACACGGTTGTTGAAAGTTTAACCTCTTGAGGACCTCAGCCCCCCTAAAGACTAGGCCATTTTTCTTGAAATTGGCCACTGCAGCTTTAAGGCCTCGCTGCAGCGCTGCACAACTCAGCACACAAGTGATCCCCCCCTTTCTGCCTACCAACACAGCTCTCTGTTGGTGGGGTCTGATTGCTCCACCAGTGTTTATATTTTTTTTAAAACAAATATTTATTTTATTATTTTTATAATTTATTTATTTATTTATTTTTTCCCTACTCCCTCCCACCCTCCCCCCGCCAGCCAATCAGCGTGGTTGGCTGTCACACGGCTGTCCCCAGTACAGCGCTGCTGCAGATCGCAGCGCTATACAGCATAATTAGACAGCGGTTTTGCTGTCTAACAGTCTCCCACTGCCTACCACGCAGGAGATGCACGTGCAGCCTGCGCGCGATCTCCTGCTAGCCCCATAGAGAGCCGTTCACACCAATCCGCGTGTAGCGGCCCTGGGGCTGCCGCCGCGTTCACGCCAGTTGGCGTGAAGCGGTCAGCAAGTAGTTAAAGAGGACCTAAACTTTTCCACGGGAGAGAAGTAAAACAGAAAAACCCTCCCTGTTTGTACTTACAGATAACAAGCTGTGCTGTAGTGACAGGCAATATGTAACCACTGGAGATTAACCCTGTATGTGCTTCCATGAAACCAGGAAGTAACTGTTTACATTTCTCCACAGAGATGCTGCTGTTTAAAGTGAGTCTGAAATTTAAAAAAAAACAAACAGATACTCTCCTAAGGAGAGGGAAGTTTATGGGTCATATAGAGCCTTCCCTTTCCTCCCACGGTCCTCTCATTGCAGCACTGGATCCCCTGTTAGCAGTCTGCAAACGATGGGCCGGAGAATGCTCACTTCCGCTGCTGTGAGAGGCTTCGGCAATCTTCAGAAGCCCGAGTGCTCCCAAAGGCGGTAACTCTGTACCGCGCATGCTATACGAGCATGCGCATGTCTTCGGAAGCACTTGGGCTCCTGAAGACTACTGAAGCTTCTGCATGTGGGATTTGAACTGGGGATACAGCGCTGGAACGCAGGGACTGTGAGGAGAACAGGAAGGCTCTATAGCAGTGTTTCTCAACATTTTATTTGTGCGTACCCCTTTTAAAACTCTGTACCCACCAAGTACCCCCCAGCATAGTAAACATTATCACAAGTACCCCTTGACAAATCTATATTTAATCATAGTACATAATAATTGGTTCTAAACAATTTCCAAGCATTTACTATTGTTTTTAATTAGTCAAATACTAATTTGGTGTTGTTTAAATAAGATTTATCATTTTCTAAAACTCTAAATTTGTTGTTCTTGGTTAAGTATATAAAGCCCGAGTACCCCCTGGAACCATCAGAAGTACCCTCTGGGATACGCCTACCACACATTGAGAACCTAGGCTCTATAGGACCTAGAGCCTTCCTTCTCCTTAGGTGAGTATCTGTTTTTTTGTTTTTATTTTCGCTGCAGATTTACTTAGAAATGTTTCTCTGTAAATTATTATTATTATTGCTACGGATATTACTGCTTATCTTTTAGAGCAGAAAAGAAGTTCTGGGTTTAGGTGCGCTTTAAAGCGCACCTAAACCCAGGACTTCCTCTCTGCAATAACAGACAATCAACTTTATAATAACCTTTACAGAAAAACATTTTTTTTTTGTTACTGCTTTCAGAGCTTTCAGAGCACCTTAGAGCTGCTGCAGTTTTAGCAGGGCTGTGGAGTCGAAGTAATTTTAGGCACCTGGAGTCAGAGTTGGAGTCCACAGCCCTGAGTTTTAATTACTTCCAGGTTTTATGGAAGCACATACAGGGTTAATCTCCTGTGTTTACATATAGCCTCTGAACTCAGCACAGGCAGCACAGATCAGACAGAGGTGACAGCACAAATTACAGTGATTTATTACTAGTAAGGGAGAATTAGACAGACTGTAATCTCTAAATAAAACCAGGGTGTTTGTCTGTGTTTTCCTTCTCTTTTGTGAAAAAGTTTAGGTCCTCGTTAACTATACAACTTTGTGTCCATGATAAGCATGAGCTATACAAGGGATGATGCAGAAGACCGCAGCCCAGCGTGGAAGTAGTGTAATTTGATTAGGGTGGTGTTACTGTGTTACACTGTGTTATTTTCAACGTGTCTGCCAAATATCAAGTGTTCAAATACTTGTGGTTTATTTTATGTTGAAAAATAGAAATGTTTTCTGATCCTAAGTCTTTTCTTTCTGCATGAGGCTACAGACTTTTGTATCACCCCTTCTATGTTGTATTGGACTGCATGGTCCAATGTCCACTTATGTCCACGGGAGATGGAGTAGAGGTGTCTCTGCTCTGGTGATGCCAGGTCTGAGGGCCTAATACGTTGTAGACCATGTGTAGTTATGAACTCATCTCTGGTTGTCACAGCTCCATCTTTCTTTACTACGTAATGAGTCATTGGCTTGAAGAAATGGCATGCAACCAGTAAAGATGGAAGTGTGAACCGACACTGGGTGACATCCTGGGACACACAGGGTGGCATAAGGAAACAGCAGGTGCCCAGTTTACAAGTTATGACATGAGTTGTTGTCATCCTTCTCCAGTCTTGCTTTTTGGAAGCTCTTCCTCTCCTCACATCCACCTTCTATCAACAATCCTGTGGTCCTCAAAGAAGCAGGAGACGGATGCAGATATGAGAAGTGGAAAGGACAACAAATCAGATCAGAGGAGAGGGACTGTGCCTATGCTATAACTGGTCACCACACATGCTTCCCTGCATTGTTCTGCACGGGAAGAGCAGGTGAGGTTGCGAACACTGGGAGTGCACTTGGGGTGCACTTGGGGAGGAACCCTGGGCCAACACTAGGAGTGCACTTGGGGTGATATACCTATACAAAAGGGCATTGGGATCGCGGGCAGGACATGGCCACTAATATGAGGTGGAGGGTCTCATGTTTACATTTTTTTTTGAAGGGGATGAAAGGTAAGGGGTCCAATCGTGATCAGACTTGTTATGCTGGAAGAGGGAATTATAGTAGCTGCACTAGTTATATGGCCCCTGTCAGGTGCAGCCCCAGGCTGTAGGCCTCACCATGGGAGACAGGAAAGTGGAGGGAAGCATCACTGGGGATATCATGATTTGTTATCACACCCCTAAGTGGCACCACCCATGTTTTCATCCTGACAAGATCACATCATCTTGGCAGTGCTCTGGCTAACATTTTGGAAACCTCCAGCCAGATTGTAAATATGGAAGAACACCAGGAGAGTTAGCAGAGCTTGATTTATGACTAAAGTAATCAACAGCATCCAGCCAAGTCCATCTCTGTTTATGCAGAAAGTCCAACTTTCCCTGCCTGGTTCAGGCTCAACATTGTTTTAATTAACTCTAGCTTCTCAGGTTTAACAGAAATCACACATTTTCAGCAGGACATATCCTCTGACTATTGTTCTCCACAGACCTGATGGAACCCACAGACTCTTAAACTTGTCATCAAAGTATTTACGAGAACGGAGTCTGAGCCTGTTGAGGGTGACACGCTTGGTGTGTGGATGGGGAAGGCAGACTGAAGGTCTAAGGATAGCAGGCAAGAAAAATGACTGGTGAAAATAGCAGGTGAAAACCAAAGCGTGGGTTTCACAATAACATCAACATGAAGCCATCAGCTGGCTGAAGCAAGAGCCAGATGAATTCATCACGAAACGAGAGATGAGTTATTAGTTTACATCACATAGCTAGCAAAATTCTTCACCAAGTGTCCTCCAACCACCACGCCATAAAATGAGTCATGCTAGGTACACACTATGTAGTTTTCTGACAGATTTACTGTCAGATTGATTATTTCCAACAGGTCCGATCTGATTTCCAATCGCTTTTCATCGAAGTGAAAGGAAAATCGGTCGGAAATCAGATCGGACCTGTTGAAAAATAGTCGATCTGACATTAAATCCGTCAAAAAATTGTATCGTGAGTACCTAGCATTAGGCCACATGGCCTTATTCACACAGAGGTTATCTTGTTTCCTAGAAGCTATGTGCAGCTTTCAGCATTCAGGATCTGGCTTGTCCATGGTGGCGTTCACTGTTGTAGGCAAATCTTGGCATTGGAAGACCTGGATCCTTTAGAAGCTTCCCACATCCTCCTCCTCTTGACCACCGATCCAGCGCTGGGGCCGTGCTCTCGTGCATTAATGTGCGCTGCCGAACTGTGCAGGCACAGGCCGACGTGCACCTGCGCAGTAGCAAGAAGCTACCGCTAGGGCTTGGTAAAAAATGCCAAGCCCATTCGACTCCGTGCTGCTGTGCTGGCGTGAGCCATCTGGGCATGCTCAGTGCTTTCAAGCTCTGTTGGCAAGCCCTTGTCCCAGCACTGGAACTGCAAGTTGCAGGGGGGTCGAAGAGAAGCCTCTGGATCATCCAGAAGTGCCCCTCTACTTAGGTAAGAACCCATTAGGGGCATAAAGAGAGAATTTGCATATTCCAGAGAGATGTATTGTGGGTAACCATTGTAGCACTAGCTCTCTTAAAGAGAATCCGAGGTGGTTCTTGGAGGGGCAGATGGGACACATAGGCATGTTCTTTGCCTCATGACATGCCTCTGTGTCCCCAACCCACCTGTGCCCCCGAGATTGGAGACATTATTTGCCGCCATCTACAGGGGAGAGGGATTCCTTGTTCAAAACGCTCACAAGGAGTGTTCCTACAGGCTTTCCAGAGCTGCCATTGGGTAGCTCTCTCTCCCTAGCCGCGCCTCCCGCTGCTTCCTGCACGCTGGTGAGAGAATGAATCTCTCTTTACAGTGTCGTGACCCAGAGGTCACAAAAGTGAAAGTGGGCCAGTGCGGCCCACAAAAGCGGCAGGAAGTGGCGGTTTTTGAGGCTACTTGATCCACTCAGCCCCCCGGATAAAGTAGTACTTTTTTTTTTATTTTATGAGTCCACCTCGGGCTGTCTTTAACCCTCCTGGCGGTATAAAAAAATATGCCAGGAGGCAGCACGGCAGTTTTTTTTTAATTTTTTTTTTTCTATATCATGTATAGGGCTCGCTACATGATAGCCGCTGCTCAGCGGCATCCCCCCGCCCTCTTCGATCGCCTTCGGCGATCTCCGATCAGGAAATCCCATTCAAAGAACGGGATTTCCTGGAGGGCTTCCCCCGTCGCCATGGCGACGGGGCGGAATGACGTCACCGACGTCACTGACGTCGGGTCGTCATTGGGAGTCCCGGGCCACCCCTCGGCGCTGCCTGGCACTGATTGGCCAGGCAGCGCACGGGGTCTGGGGGGGGTGGGGCCGCGCGCCGCACCGTATAGCGGCGATCGGGCGCGCGGCGGCGGCGATCAGGGTGCTGGCGCAGCTAGCAAAGTGCTAGCTGCGTCCAGCAAAAAAAAAATTAAACAAATCGGCCCAGCAGGGCCTGAGCAGCACCCTCCGGCGGCTTACCCCGAACTACGTTCGCGCGGCAACTTCGCGCGAGTTTCTACTTATCATGCCTAAAGTGACTTTAGGCGTGATAAGGGCCTTTTCACCACGGTGCTAACACTTTGCACCGCTTGGTGAATCGAGCCCCTAAACTTATCACACCTAAACTTATCATGCCTAAACTGAGTTTAGGTGTGATAAAGGGCTTTTCACCAGCGTGCTAACTGTTAGCACCGCTTTGTGAATCAGGCCCTATAACTGGGTTAGCACCGCTTTGTGAATCGAGCCCTATGTCTGCAGGAAGTAGCCCCACTGCATATTTATTGCAGGATTTGTATCAGCTGCAACAAAGAAATGTTTTTCTTTAAACATTATTACGCTGCTGGCCTGCTTATCTTTTAGAGCAAAGAGGAAGTTCTAAGTTCAGGTCCGCTTTAAAACATGAAAGGCAAACTCTTGCAGAAACCTTTCAGCACTGCGCTTTCTAGGAAAATATAGTGACTTTAGTGAATGTTTGCAAGCAACACAGACACAAATATACTGTAAATAAAAGCTGAAAATGTTTTGTTTTTTCCACAATAATTCCTTTTGTACATTGTCTTATCTTTTGGTAGACACCTATGTCATTTCCTATCAAAAAATGACTTGCTGGTTGAATAAAGAGAAACTGTAACCAAGAATTGAACTTCATCCCAATCAGTAGCTGATACCCCCTTTCCCATGGGAAATCTATTCCTTTTCTCAAACGGATCATCGGGGGGCGCTGTATGGCTGATATTGTGGTGAAACCCTTCCCACAGTGTGATGTCAGCGCCTAGGTACCGACATCACACTGTGGGAGCCTTGTTGCATTGTGGGAAATAACAGTTGTTTCCAACTTCTACAAAAGCAAGCAGCATCTCCTTCCAGTGACATCACCTGCCAGCAGTAAAGGTGTCACCATGTGATAAATGTCTGAATGTAAATCAGGGAGAGGAAAGATTTTACAATGAGCAAAGACAGACTAAATTATTTATATGTAACTATTGTGCAAATTAAGCACTTTTTTAATTTCATTATTTTCACTGCAGTTCCTCTTTAGGGCTAAATTGGCCAGGGGTATACATAATTATGGGCAGCACTGTACCTGCAAGGTCAATACTTCCCAACTCATGAGAAAGGCACCTAAGGCCTCTATTCCACAAGCAGCTGAAGGTGGTGAATTCACCTCCCGGGCGCTTGCTGCCGCGCGGGATTGGCAATGGACAGGCAGCCCCCCATGTAGTTGCACCTGAGCAAAGTGGTCACCATTCTCAGATGCGACATGAGACTTTATTTTCTATTTTTTGCTGCTGGGCAATGCAGTTGCCTGTCAAATGTGACGCCTGGTGTTACTAAACACTGCCATTTGGTTGCATGTCATTTCAGCCGAATGGCGCATGTGATCAGTAGCCGAGTGGCTCAACTGCTCAACAAATTGTAGCAAAAAGTATATCTACCCGCCTCAGGAATCAATTGTTAGTGGGGAGTCCTAGTATGGAAGGAGGTCCATCAAGCCCCCAAGTCCAAACACGTAGCAATTCCAAGCAGGACTCGACCCTCAGCAGATATACTGCCGTCGATATGCAATAAAAAAAGTATTGGATATATATCTGCTGAGGGTGGAGTCCTGCTTGGGGTCACTACGTGTGTCTGCTCAACAAACCAGCAGTTCAGCAGTCGGCAGGAAAGAGGTCTTAGGGCCGGATGCAAAACAGGCATGGTAAGACAATGCATTCCGTCTGTTTTTCATCTACTAGCAGCACTTTCACTCTCCGCTGCTCCGCGTCTGCCCATGTGCTTCGATCACATCAACCAGAATGCACTGCCACTCACGAGTCCCACCGCCGCTCGGTCCCTCGGTACACACCCGGTAGGATCATGGGATTCCCCATATGAGACACTAGACCAACTCTCCCTAGCAACAGGGAGAATTGTCATTGTTCCACCATGAACCAATGACAAGCCTCCCTGATGCTGAGGATTCTCATTGGTCCAGCCCAGTGGAGATCACCATGCTTCAGCCGGCCACCGGGCTGTATATGGGGACCGAGCGGTGGCAGCACACTTGAATCTTTACATCACCACAGCAATCGAAACAGGCGAAAGCGGACTTGGCGACTAGCCTAGTGAGAACAGACACAGTTTATGTTCATAGGCTTTAACCACTTCACCTCAAAGGGTTTTTCCTCTTAAAAAAACAGAGCAATTTTCACCTGTCAGCACTCCTTCCATTCATTCGCCTATCATTTTATTACTACTTATCACAAGGCAACAATCTATTATATCTTGTTTTTTTCGCCACTAATTAGGCTTTCTTTGGGGGGTAGTTTTTGCTAATAATTATTTATGTCTACATGTGTTTTAACAGGAAAAATAAGAAAAAAAATTGAAAAAAAATCATTATTTCTCAGTTTTTGGCCATTATAGTTTTAAAATAATACATGCTAACATAATTAAAACCCACACATTTTATTTGCCCATTTGTCCCAGTTATTGCAACGTTTAACATTTTCCCTAGTACAATGTATGGCACCAATATTTTATTTGGAAATGAAGGTGTATTATTCAGTTTTTTGTCCATCCCTTATTATAAGCCCATAATTTTTGAAGTAATAGTAATTGTAATATACCCTTTTTACATACATATTAAAAAAGTTAAGTCCCTAAGGTAACAATTTATGGGAGTTTTTTATTATTTGTAATTTTTTACCCCCCCCCCCCCAAAAAAAAAAATGGTAACTATTGGGAGAGTGTGGGAGGTCAGGAGTTAATTTAGAATGTAAAAATAAGTAGGTCCTTTATTGAAAAAAAAATGTAATGTAATTTTACTATTTGGCCACAAGATGTCCTTACTACTCACTTCCTTATGTGTAGTATTGCTACACAAACAAGAAGCAATGCGTGGATAAGTTTTGTGAATGACGGCGCCGTCTCATAGACGACTGCGGTCATTCACACGGGGACTTAGATGAATGAATGGGAGATGTGATCTAGTGGCTAAAGATCAGCGGCAGTAATGTGCGTGGGGGGCGAGCTGGAACGCGCGGCGGGGAGAGACGTAGTTACTCGATCCGGGGGAAGGGAAGTGGTTCATTGCAATACATTTTCTCGTCCGGTCCGGGAAAATGTGCAAAGTTCGGAATCTGTGTTCTGCTTAGTGCAACATGGCAAGCGGATTCGTTTTTTGCTATCAAGTGGAGACAGATCCTAGTTTTAACATAAGGATGAACTGGCCCTTACTGTAGCTCTGATGGGTATGAAACCTGAAGGCAACAGCCTACAGCAGTTTCCCACAATGCCTCAGCACAGGACGTTCCCTGGAGCAACACATGCCTTGCAGCTGCTAGAGCGATCTGCAGCCGTAAGAAAGATATTTCCTAATAAACCGAACTGGAAAAATAAACATTGGCCCGGCAGGAAGTTTTGAGAATTTGTGATTTTAAGGACTTCTGTCATAGTTGGAGGACTCCGGCTCTGCCTCAGATGGGATAATTGCAGGAATGTGAAGCTGGACCGCAAATCTGGTTATTAGAAACGTAGAACAAATGTATATTTTTTAACCTAATTTCACATTCCCCTCCCCGGCCCGTCATTGCCAAAAAAGGCGCTAAGCAGAGAGCGCAGGAAACATATGGGCTTATTTAATGATGAAGAATAGGACCGTGCAGTCATCCATAGCAACCAATTACAGATCAACTTTCTTTAAAGCAAACCTGAAGTGAAAATAAACGTATGATATAATGAATTGTATGTGTAGTACAGATAAGAAATAGAACATTAGTAGCAAAGGAAAGAGCCTCATATTGTTTTCCAGCACATGAAAAGTTAAGACCCTTCAGTCGGGATCTATGCACGACCAGCAAGAAGTAATCGAAATTACGATTACGAACAGCGAGGCTGTTCGGAAGCTCATCCTTAGGCAGCATCAGACACACTTCCTATTTTTTTTTCTCTGACCCGAGAGTCAAACTTATGAACTCCTGCTTAACAGTCAGGGGCAGTACCTCTGGATCTTCTCAGCTGACTTAGACTTCCTACAGCTACATATTGCTGTATATTAAATGTAGGTCTGCCAGCCCAGGAAATCACAATACCATAGAGATCATAGCAGCACTTTACATACACAGTGACATCTTGTGGTTGCTTTACTATACTGCAGTTTAATCAATCCACGATGACACTTCCAACAAGAATGTATTAGGCCACATGGCCTAATTCACACAGTAGAGGTTATCTAGCTGCCTAAAAGCGAGTCCATAGTGGTGTTTACGATTGTGGGCAAATCATGACTACACTCTGTAACCCACCCAGCCTAACCACTAGTTCAATGTTGAGATTGTTGGATACAGAGCTGTTCTCGCATCCATGGACTACATTTCCCAGCATGCATTGTTGCACATGCACGACACTGCCGGGAAATTTCACAGCTAGATCTCTCCCAGGAGAAGATGGCAGCATTATTAATGGGCTTCCAAATAGCCCCGGCATTCCTAGTTGTAATTTTGATTACTTCTTGCTGACTCCGGTGGGGGTCAACTTACTCACGTTGCCGCCTATAGCTGATGCAGTCCACCTCTTGTTCACTAGTGTTCAATGTCACTCCAATGCTTCCTCCTTCAAACCCAGAAGGAGGTAGCATTGAAGTGACGTGGAACGGAACGAGGGCCGCATCAGCTGTAGGTGGTGACATTGGTAACACCCACCACGACCAGCAAGACGTAATTGCAATAACGATTACGAGCAGCGAGGCTATTCGGAAGCCCATCACTAGGCAGCATCAGATACACTTCCTATTTTTTTTCTCTGACCCGGGAGTAAAATTCATGACCTCATGCTTCACAGTCTGGGTCAGTACCTCTGGATCCTAAAGCTACATATTGATGTATATTGAATGTAGCTCTGCCATCCCAGTGATGTTTAGCCTAGGCTTTTTAGCTATGCAGAAATCTCTCCCCTTTCTTCCCCCAAAATTGTGGGAGACCAGGTATATTTTCTCTGGCTTCAAAATTCTCAGTATCTAAACATTTGCAGAGATCACCTGGCAGTACTAAATATGTCACTACCAGTGATACATTTCAGGGGAAAGATCTTACAATGGTCAAACACTGACTAAATAATTTAGAAATTAATATTGTAAAAAAAAATAATAATAATAAGCAATTGTTTTCATTCTGTTATTTTCACTACAGTTCCTCTTTTAACTTTTTTTTTCTAGTTTTCTTTCTTTTTATTCATATAGGGGTTTTAGCACGTGGTCAGTTAAAATGCCACAAATGGGAGAGGAGTTCAGAAAGCTGCAAAGCACAAAAAGCAATCTCATCCAGCACCTGATGGAGCAATTTAAAGCTCTGAACTTTCTCCGCTGACATTTGGAGCCTAGAGCGCGAGTCACGCCTCATTTGCATTGTAATAGAAGCCTGAGCCTGACCCCCGGGACTACAGCCCTGTATGCCCACAGCGCCACTTCCTGCATCTCCTCTGTGGCGCTGCTGATACTGGGCCCGATGCCAGGACTCCTCTGCAGCGCTTTCTGCGACTCGCTAATTAGCTGAGCTGAGAATCCGGTAGGGCTGCCCGATGTTTTCATAATTAATCTGCCTTATGTTTATCATAAGGATTTCTTCCCAACGTATGCTCCGTCTACAGTAACCGTGCAGCTCACAGAACTGCTAAAGAAAAAGGTTATTGGTATTTTATTCAGCATTACAATTTATCACTAAAGCCTTAATTAAGCCTCCCTTTTGTTTTTAAAGCACATGATTGTATATTTGGAGTCATTTTAGCAATAAACTCATCATGGAAAATGCATGTCAGGCAGGATTCAGTAGCCCCTTTTTGCCAGCAGTGAGGGGGCGTTCCATTTTACTAAACAGAGCAGATCACCTGACCCAGTTTAAACCCCTCCCACTGCACTCTTTGTCACCAGCACTGCAACTACTACTATACTGAGCAGAGAGGAACTAGCTGGGACTTGATTAAGGCTAGCACACGAGTCTGTACAGAAAACCATGAATTTTCTGCCATGTGCGTTTCTGTTCTTCAGTTTTTTCTACATTTTTGGAATTGCATTTTTGTGTGCGTTTTGTGTTTTTCATGCACTCGCCTTTTTAATAATCATCCTTTTTATCAAGAGAAATACAGTATCACATCTATGAGTTTTTGTGGCCCAATAGGAAAGCATTGTATGCAGGAAGAAGCTACTTGCAGTGCAAGTTTAAAACGCACATTGAAAATTGCAGAGAGTTGTGATTTACAATGTGTTACATTGTAATTTAGAGTTAAATAAACATATAAAGATTACATCTGGTACATCATAGTGGCATAGAACCGACTCGCAGTTATATCTGTAGTAGCATTTCCTTCTTTCTTACCCTCAGCATTGTGTCCTCCCCTCCAGTCTGGTGCCCTCTCCTGTCCCTCCCTTCCCTGCTCTCTGCTAAGTTCTAAGTTCAGGTTTAAAGGAGAACTCCATATATGATGTCTGTGTGGAGTTGACAATATCATTATTAATCTTTAGGGCATCTACATATGATCTAGGTCAGTGATGGCTAACCTTGGCACTCCAGCTGTGGTGGAATTACAAGTCCCATGAGGCATTGCAATACTCTGATAGCTCTAAGCATAACTTGGGGAGGCAGAGGCATGATGGGATTTGTAGTTTTGTCACAGCTGGAGTGCCAAGGTTAGCCATCACTGATCTAGGTTAAGCCAAAGTGTTTATGCTACTTGTATGACCAGCCTGACTATACTATAGACTGATGGGATTGATGTGAGGAGAGGCACAGGACTGACAGCAGTACCACTGGGGAACATCAGCACTGACAGAGCAACCGACACATACAAGAGGCATTCCAGTGAAAGGTGGGAAGACAGCCAATGAGAGTAGCAGAGGGAAACCTGTATCTTTCCCACTCCCATAAACACACCTTAGATACAAGTCTGTCATCTTTACAGTAAACAACTGGTCTTTCAGGAAATAGAAAAGAATGTAAATAAAAACTGCAACATAACCACTGACAGCCAAGCTCCAGAAATGATTTCCTAGTTCCCTGCAGGCGTTAAATGGCAACATTGTTTTTGTCTGCACATTTTCTTCATTACACCATACCAAATAAAAGGGAAAAAAAAAAAGAAAAACATTCAGAGCTGTAGGTTGTGATCTTCTCAGGCAGATGGGTCTGTGCCTGGCATTCTTGTGGTGTAAACACCAAGAGGATGCCAGGGAACAGGGACGCCATAACCCTGCCTGCTATTAACTTCTTCAGCTGGGCTGTTGCAAGTCACCTGACTGACCAAGCTTTTAAAGGGAACCAAACGTCACTTTTTTCCTGAAGTTTCAGGTTTTTAATAGCTATAAGAGATGACATGCCCCCCTTCTAGTTGCCCATTATTTATCCAGGGGCAGGTGTGAAGATAGCCTATGTGATTTCTCTAAACTCTTTGAAGCACAGTGTTCTATCTCCCCACCCACCCCTGCTGATGAAAGCTTTTTTTTGCTCTCTGCTAATGTGTGCAATAAAATAATTACATCAGTCCTTATCTGCCTGAAATGTCTGGTCGGGCAGGTTTGAGAAGTAGGGTCATAAAGGCCTCTGCTAAACTTTTAAATGTAAAAAGAAGAGGTACATTTTTTTTTTATTATTATTAATGAGGCACATTGTTAGCATGCATTTTGAATGTGCTACTGAGATCACTGTAAAGTTACAAAAATAAATAAATAAAAAATATACTTTTCTCAGTGGGGGAGAAGACTATAGATAGTCCAGAGGCTTCCTAGTCTCCCTAAAGGGAGTATGAGAGGAGCCAGGAGACTTGGGCACAGGATACAGCGGGTGTGGCTTATCCTG
This sequence comes from Hyperolius riggenbachi, assembly GCF_040937935.1. Taxonomy (NCBI): domain Eukaryota; kingdom Metazoa; phylum Chordata; class Amphibia; order Anura; family Hyperoliidae; genus Hyperolius; species Hyperolius riggenbachi. The sequence continues at coordinate 61,252,991 of NC_090647.1, forward strand.
CTCCTGCACAAGTCCCGGCGACGTTAATTACTATCCCCCCTCCAGGTCTGCGTGGATGGTGGGGAATTAATGGCGAATTACTTGGCTTCCAGTTATTGCTGGAGGACAAAATACAGTGTTTTAAGGCTGGTTTCACACCAGGACGTTGCGTTTTAGGGGACGTTATGGTCGCATAACGTGCCCCTAACACAACGCCTGGTGCTCCCTGCTTTGGACGTCGGAGTGAGCCGCGTTGTGCAGCTCACTCTGGCGTCCGTGATGCCGTGATGCATACTCTTGTACGCATGCGGCATCACGTGGTCCCGCCGGCCAATCGCTGCACAGAGCGGCCGCTCCAGGAAGTAAACACTGCACTTCACTGAGTGCAGTGAATATTAATTAGCCATGTGCCTGGTCGCTCTCCGCTCCTCCCCAACGTTACTGAGCATGTGCAAGCAGTCTAACGCGGCTCTACCGCTTAGAAAGTACTGCATGCAGTACGTTGTCTGGTGGCGCAGCGTTACTATGTAACAAAGCGTGGGCACTGTGAACAGCCCATTGATTTTTCATTACTGTGCGGTGGGGTGCGTTACAGGCTGCTCTAACGTGCGCCTGTAACGTCCCACTGTGAAACCAGCCTAAAAGTAACTTCAGTTCCCTCTTCTGACGGCGCTGAAGTTACTCACTGTGCGCCGCTATAGCCGTAATTCCTCTTACGGCCTATGGTGGTGCCGGCTGCGTCCAAGTCTCCTGCGCTGGATTGCGAGTGTTCGCCCTAAAGGTAGTCACACATCATACAATTTTTTCAATATCTGTTCAATTTAAAATTTGCAATCAGTTTTTGATTGTAACATTTCAAAAATATGACCAATGTACCACCCACATATGTTCAATTTTTCCCCAATTATGATAAAAGTGATTGGAAACTCTCAGAAAATTGCTAAGGTGTATATATTAATAAATTCACTATGTAACACACATCATACAATCTTTTGAAAAATTTCCAGAATTAAAAAAAAAGAAGAAATGGGAAATCCGATTTTTCAGTCAAATGAAAAAAAAAAGCTTCCAATATTTTTGGGGGAGATCCGATCATATTTATCAAATTGCCGTAAAAATTGTTAATTTTATTGTATTGTGTGTGGCCACCTTAAGCCCCTCCTGCACTGTACTGGGACCCTCGGACAAATCTCGAACTTTAAAGTCAACGATTGCTCACTGGCCACGCACCCCTCCGTGTACAAGCACCGCTGCACTGCACAGGAACACGGTACAGCACAAGTCTGTGGAGTAGCAAGAAGCCACTACCCCACAGCTTTCTTCTCCATGCTACTGTGCAGGTGTGGACCCACTGGTGCCTGGGCAAAGTAGGATCATCCACCAGGCAACCTAGGCAGGTGGGCATCAAGGGGCCTACCTGCAACCTTCTCTGACCGCTCTCCACTTCAGCTTACTAAAAAGACCTTCGAGGGGGCCCAAATCTACTATCTTGCCTAGGCACATCTTAATCCATCTCTGTGCCTGGGCTGTGTGGCTGCTATCGTACATGGAGGGGAGTGCGGGCACGAAGATAAGGAGAGTCCCATTCAGCAGCGAAGGGGTCGCCGTGGATCAAGGAAGGTTCTGGATTATCCAAAAGCTTCTACCTACTGATGTAAGAATATAAGGTTAAAAATAAATAGTTGCAGATTTACTTCAAAACAGGCATGAGCCTCAAAAATAGTAACACTCCGTTCACTAAGCTATCAGATGGTGACTTTACTGCTGTGCCCAGGTCTCAATCTGCAGTGCTTATTTACAGCTGTGCCAAACCAGTAGCCCGAGTTCTTAGATTTGCCTTTAGACCAAAGTCCAAGAAGAACGAGATGAACTTGTCTCCCTTGTCTGAGCCGGTGCCAACATTCCTCGGCCTGTAACCCGGATCCCAGCTGGTGAGTCACAGGCTGAACACTACCAGGACAAGGCTGAATAGATGCAGCCAGTCTCTCAGGGCAGAGACTGGCACACACATCCGATTCCCAGAGCGGGAATATCAAAGAGAGGCACACATTAATGTTCAGCACTCCCCCAACTGATGACCTGGGCGAGAGCTCTCTCCGCCCACTGCAAAGATCAATTCATTGTGTATTGTTTCCCCAGAGAGCCAAGGAATTAAGTAGAATTTAAAGTGTTAATGCGCTAAAACTTAAAGCGGAATATAACCCAGCATTTCATCTTTGCACTAAAACATTATTTACAGCATACTATATGCAACCAGCATTTTTTTTTTTTTACTAGACCAGCATTCGAAGAGTTACACACAGAGCGTGAAAGTTCCATGCAGTGAATTGCAGATGCATCTGAACTTTAGAGAATGTTATCTTGTGTTTACTTAAATGTATCAAGTGAGGAATGTGACACATTCCCTGACTGCAGAGAAGCTGCTGGAGACAGAGAGACACTGAAAGCATGTCTGCCTGCAATACAGCAATTAATAAAAACAGTTATTAATAAAATGCAAAGTCAGCTCACAAAGCAAAAAACTGTACTTTTGGAAACCTATAACTTCTAAATAAATACTAATACTTATGCACAAATGCAAATATGATATCCTTATGGCATATATAAAGTAGGTAAACATGTTTTTATTGAATATTACGTCAGGGTTTTAAACCGCTTTAAAGCAGACCTGAACTGAGAACTTCCTCTCTACTCTTAAAGATAAGCAACAGCATAAAAACCTTTAAAGAGAATCTAGGCATGCCTCTGTGTCGCCACACCGCTGCTCTCTGCCCACCTACTGCCGCGTTATAGACCCCACCACCACCATGCTATAGTCAACTCATCGCCGCACTATAGCCCCCCGAGATTAGCGACAATATCTGTCGCTATCTTGGAGGGTACTGGGAGCAGAGGGATTCCCTGCTCAAAAGCCCACTAGGGGCATTCCTGCAGGCTTTCTAGAGCTGCCGTTGGGCAGCGCTCTCTCCCTGGCCACGCCAGGGTAATTAAGTCTAATTAGAATAGTCCTTGTCTGCCATTTTTCTGTGGTTTGCAGACTGCTTGAGGATAGCGGAAGTAGAGGAGGTAGAAGGTTACTGCCTGTAATTAACCCTTAAATGTAAAAAGATGAGGTAAAATGAATTTTTGTTCTATTAATAAGCCACAGTTTTAGCATGCATTTTTAATGTGCTATTCAGCTGCCCTGGAAATTAAAAACAATGCTTGGTTCCCTTTAGGAAGATGAAACATTTCTACAGCAGTTTTTGGTCAATTGCAGGAACGAATGAAAAAACTCTTTAAAGTAAAGCTAGGCTACTGGATCTCAGAGCGCTCCCATTAAATGTAGCATCATCCAGTTTCTAGGACTGTAAATATATTGTAATATCCAGCATCTGCAGAAAATGTAGCGGGGCGCCCTGGCTACCCTAACCAGATAAAGCGGCCGGTCGTCACATGGCTGCCGCGGCTGTACAATACCGCCACGATTATAATAAAGGCAGAGAAAAGCGTATAATCAGATCGGCCGGTGAACGCGGCACGCACAGCTTCAGACTAAGATTAAACGCCCGTCATTCCACTGAAGCACTTTATCCAGTATAATGAAATTTCACCGCAGACTGAATGGGGACACGCTCGCCTAATGACGGCGCGCAGAGGATTGTGCCGCGCGTCCTTTACGTATCACCGCCATAAAATAACTCCGTCTCTGATCCTTTTGTGAAATTCCGAGCACAAGATTTATTTCCAGCCTTCAGCTCTCTAACATTAAATTTGCTTTTAGCTCAATTAGGCGCCAGCTTCTAACATAAATATTTTTGGGGTTATTAATAGTTACTGCTTCGCCATCTTAAAATGCTTTTAAAACAGGTGTGAGTGATATTGCAGAGATGAGTGAGAAATGGAAAAAGGGGAACACAGGACGCACACAGCGGTCTGGTCAGGCAGGGAACAAGCTCAGGCCTTGTTCACATCGAAATCGCAAACGCAAGTGTTTTGCGATTTTGTGCACGTTTTTCCCCTCCCGACGCTCCACTGTGCGCTACAATTTTGGGCAAATCGCTTTTGCAGACCGATTCGGTATTTTCTCTTCCTGACGTCAGCAGGAAGTGAACGCTTTCACCCGGAAAAGAATAAATACAATGTATTGTATATAATAATAGGCAACTGTCCCTGCGTACAGCAGGGACAGTTGTCTTTGTGTAGCTGGGTCCGTGTTTTTTGCTACTGCGCATGTGCGCAGCACGGACCCAGCCTCTCACACACAGGAGGACGGGGCCAGGGAGCCGAGCGGGCGGCGTGTGAGCGGACGGCCGGGTGTGCGGCGGGTGCACGCGTGGCGGGGGCGTGCACATGTGCAGTACATGCGGTGGCAAAAAACACGGACCCTAGAGCCCGTTTCTAAACGGGCTTGGGTCTGCTAGTTTATTCATAAAAATGTAAACGCAGTCGCTGCACAGGTGGAAAAAGCGATTGCAAATGTGGACGCACTAGAACGGAAACCCTGGAATTGCAGGGAAAACCGCCTCTGCAAGTGTGTTCCCTGCCAGAGCTGTACAATACTGGGAACACAACGGCCCACCAAACAGCCACACTAAGCAGAGTTCACACTACGATGCTTTGAAATCGCACACGCATTTTTACACGTAGGTTTTCGGACACCACGAGTGTTCGTATGCAAAACTACTCGCATGTCCATAGCACTCCGGTTTCTTCCCACATCCAGAAAACATACAGATGACTTAAAGAGGAACTCCAGTGAAAATAATGTAACAAAAAAAGGTCCTTCATTTTCATTTTTGTGTATAAATGATTTAGTCAGTGTTTGCCCATTGTAAAATCTTTCCTCTCCCTGATTTACATTCTGATATTTTCACATGGTGACATTTTTACTGCTGGCAGGTGATGTCAGTGGAAGAAGATGCCGCTTGCTTTTTTGGCAGCTGGAAACAGCTGTAAACAGCTATTTCCCACAATGCAATGAGGTTCACAGACAGGACACTGTCAGGACCATGGTCCTAACATCACACTATGGGAGGGGTTTCACCACAATATCAGTCATACAGGCCAAACCCCCCAGATGATCCGTTGAGAAAAGGAAAAGATTTCTCATGGGAAAGGGGGTATCAGCTACTAATTGGGATGAAGTTCAATTCTTGCATATGGTTTCTCTTTAAATGTCTTCCTCCTAAATTGGCCCTAGACTACAATACATACGCTACACAATACATACATAGACATATGACTCTGGTAGGGATTAGAGATTGTAAGCCCCTTTGAGGGACAGTTAAGTGACAAGACAATATACTCTGTACAGCGCTACAGAAGATGTTGGCGCTATATAAATACTAAATAATAATAATGTGACGAGTGGCTGGATAGTGTACTGAGTGGCTGGATAGTGTACTAAGTGGCTGGATAGTGTACTGGTTAAGGGCTCTGCCTCTGACATGGGAGACCTGGGTTCGAATCTCAGCTCTGCCTGTTCAGTGAGCCAGCACCTATTCAGCAGGAGGCCTTAGGCAAGTCTCCCTAAAACTGCTACTGCCTATAGAGCGCGTCCTAGTGGCTGCAGCTCTTTCACTTTGAGTCCGCCAGGAGAAAAGCGTTTGTCTTTGTATGAAAAATCTATCTGGCCGGCTGTCCAAAAACAAATTGCGCATGCACCGTGAATGAGATTTTGCTTGAAATTTGAACCACCTATTCCCTTACACTGGGTGTGCATTGAATGCGTTTCATGAGGCAAATTTGTGTGAAACCTGCCTCACGCATTTCATGAAGTAATAGAGACGGCCAGCGTGCTGTCACGGATATCAACCAATCACAATGCCGTTTTCAGTGGTTTAGCCCACTCATATCTGGATACTGCAGTTTACTTGCTGCTCTCTATTGTACTGTATTGGCGTGCTCACACATGAAGTGGTCTTATGTATATGGACTATTTGAAGGAAGGGTCCACACACAGACTTACTGGAACTTCAATACATTTTTATTGTCCCATTGCACACACACGTAATATGTCTGTGTCACCGACAATCATTTCGGGGCCAATCCGGTCCCCTTTGTCAAGGCATGGGGCAGACAATGTGTCATATATTTGTCTGCTCTATGCAATGACAAAGGGGACCGGATTGACCCCAAAGAGATCGTCGGTGACACGGTCAGATATATTACGTTTGTGTGCAATGTGGCAATAAAAATGTATTGAAGTTCCAGCAAGTCTGTGTGTGGACCCTTTCTTCGAATTATCTAATTTCTAGCGAAAAATTGTTCGAGCGATCAGGAATTCTGATCGGATTGGTTGTAAATACACAATAACAACCAACAAGAAAATCCAAATTTTGGTTCGACGAAAATCCAATCAGACGACAATGTTTAGACAAATTAGACTGTTAGTGGCCACCTTAAAGAGAAACCGTGACCAAGAATTAAACTTCATCCCAATCAGTAGCTGATACCCCCTTTTACATGAGAAATCTATTCCTTTTCACAAACGGATCATCAGGGGGCTCTGCATTGTGGGAAATAGCTGCTTGCAGCTGTTTACAACTGCCGAAAAAGCAAGCAGCAGCTACTTCCTGTGACATAACCTGTCAGCAGTAAAAATGTCACCATGTGATAAATGTCAGAATGTAATTCAGGGAGAGGAAAGATTTTACAATGGGCAAACACTGACTAAATCATTTATACATAATTATAGTAACAATGAAGCACTTTTTTTTATTACATTATTTTCACTGGAGTTCCTTTTTAAGGATCCTTGAACCAGCACCCACCCCATACAGGTGTGCGGTTCTCTTGATCTGCAATACGTATATACTTCACAATGCCTGTATAAATCACCGGGTAAAGCACCTCCCCCATTTTTTATTTATTTTTTACGCCTAGTGATCAATGATGCTGAACAAAAAGATAATTTCCTGTTTGTGCCTCTCACCAGCTATACAGAATGCAACATCCTGTCTGCAGCACACGCTCGGTATCACACTCTGTATCAGGATGGGGGGTAAAAACAATCATTTCTACACTGACTAAAAAGCAAGAATTTTGTGATGAAAACAAGCTATTGCAGCTGCAAGCTTGTTTTTAGCCCAAGTTGCTATGATGAGAATACTTATCATGGGGGCTGAAGTGGTTACACATTGTGTGCTGTTTAAGCGGAACTAAATTGTTTATATCATGTTCGCTCCATCTGTAATGTCAGTTAAAGTTATATCAGCTCCGACTGCAAATACAAAACTTTCTTTCTGAACTTTGTGCTCGTTTTTTAGACGATTTACAGCTTCTGTCCTGTCTCATTTATTGATTAAACTAACATCCTTTCTCTTCCTGTATTCATGTAAGATGAGTTAAAAGTACCACTGAATCGGGGAAAAAAACGATTGAAAGAAGGCCATGGTGGGCTAGATCTGTATCAGGAAGAAAGGGCGCAGGAGCCCTTATGAAGAAACGGCGCCTTTTATAAAAGCCGCGATTTGCAGCAAAACACAGAAATTGGGGCGAACAGCGCCGTCCGCTACCGTGCACTGAAATTTACCTTCTTTGCGACAAATTGCTGCTTTTATAATGGCCGCGATATGAGGTTAAAAGGTAAATTGCAGCATCTGGAGACTCACGATTAGCGGCAAAGAAGCTAAATTTTGGCGCATGGAGGCACCCAATAGAATCAATTCTACCGGGCGCCAGGGGCTTGACGATATACAAATTGTGGCACTGCTAGTGTCTTTGCCCCTAATCGTGACTTTGCACGAGTCCCTCCAGGCACCCAAATTAACTTTCTTGCCACGGCTCTGTGGCGGGGGATTTGAGGTTTGGGGGGGTGGGGGGGCGGGATTGAGTGTTAGGCGCCAGGGGGCTTAGGGTTAGGCACCACTGGGGGGAAGGAGTCTTAGGATTAGGCACCACCAGGGAGATCTTAAGGTTAGACACCACAAGGGTGGTCTTAGAGTTAGGCATCACCAGGGGGATCTTAGGGTTAGGCACCACCAGGGGGGGTCTTATGGTTAGGCACCACCAGGGGGGTATTAGGGTTAGGCACCACCAGGGGGGCATTAGGGTTAGGCACCACCAGGGGGGTCTTAGGGTTAGGCACTACCAGGGGGGTCTTAGGGTTAGGCACCACCAGGGGGGTCTTAGGGTTAGGCACCACCAGGGGGGTCTTAGGGTTAGGCATTACCAAGGGGGTCTTAGCGTTAGGCACTACCGGGGGGGTCTTAGGGTTAGGCACTACCGGGGGTCTTAGGGTTAGACACCACCAGGGGGGTCTTAGGGTTAGGCACAACCGGGGGGGTCTTAGGGTTAGGCACCACCAGGGGGGTCTTAGGGTTAGGCACTACTGGGGGGGGGGGTCTTAGGGTTAGGCACTACCAGGGGGGTCTTAGTGTTAGGCACTACCGGGGGGTCTTAGTGTTAGGCACTACCGTGGGTCTTAGGGTTAGACACCACCAGCGGGGTCTTAGGGTTAGGCACAACCGGGGAGGTCTTAGGGTTAGGCACCACCAGGGGGTCTTAGGGTTAGGCACCACCAGGGGGGTCCTAGGGTAAGGCACTACCGGGGGGGGGGGGAGAGGGTCTTAGGGTTAGGCACCACCAGGGGAGTCTTAGGGTTAGGCACTACCGGGGGAGGTTTAGGGTAAGGCACTACCGGGGGGTCTTAGGGTTAGGCACCACCAGGGGAGTCTTAGGGTTAGGCACTACCGGGGGTGGGTCTTAGGGTTAGGCACCACCAGGGGGGTCTTAGGGTAAGGCAAGGAGAGGCAACTCTCACAATCATAATGAGACTTGCTGAAATAAATAGAAATTACTGTTTGCATTGGCTCATACTGTAAAGGTGCCAATTAGCCGTATAATTTTTCATCAGATGCGATTTTTCAATGTGATTTTTACAATGGAAAGTAATCGGAAAGCAATTCTTGATTGTTCCCATAAATATGTCGATCATGGAATTTTATTTCTTCCGATTCGATCATAAAATCCAACATTATGATCAATTATATTTTTGTTCCAATCCGCTGTAGAATAGTTTTATGTCGATTTTGGCTACACACTGCACCGTTTTCTGTACAATTCGATCTTAAAAAAAAATTGTATCTGTTGAAAAAAATTGTACCGTTGATGGGCACCTTGAAGTGGACCTTAAGTCTTGCACAGGACAGAAGCCAAACATAGAGAAATGTATGTAATTAGAGAGTTTAGCCTGGCTTATTCTCCCTCATCTGTGACTAATCACAAGTTGTAATGTGATCTCTCAGCTGTGTCCAGCTCAGGCATCTCCTCTGCCATGGCACAACAGCTTTGTAAACACAGGATGTTAACCCTATGCCTGCTTCCATGAAAACGGGAAGTAAACACTCTGCAGATGTATTGTAAGATTTGTATCATCTGTAACAAAGGAATGTTTTGAGTTCAGGTCCACTTTAAAGAGAATCTGTATTGTTAAAATCGCTCAAAAGTAAACATACCAGTGTGTTAGGGGACATCTCCTATTACCCTCTGTCACAATTTCGCCGCTCCTCGCCGCATTAAAAGTGGTTAAAAACAGTTTTAAAAAGTTTGTTTATAAACAAACAAAATGGCCACCAAAACAGGAAGTAGGTTGATGTACAGTATGTCCACACATAGAAAATACATCCATACACAAGCAGGCTGTATACAGACTTCCTTTTGAATCTCAAGAGATCATTTGTGTGTTTCTTTCGCCCATGCACTGAAGTTTCAGGCTGCTCTTTTCTTCCTGCAAACAGCTTTGGCCTTGTTTGTAATTCCTCAGTATGTGAAAGCCCAGCCAGCTCAGAGGACGATTTATCCAGCTTGTAAGAGATAAGAGAGAGAAGAGAGAAGCTGCTCTAATCCTAAATAACACACAGGCAGTGTGCATAAAGGGGAGTTCATAGCAGAACCACAACACTGAAGAACTTGGCAGCCTTCCAGACACAGGCCGACAAGTCTGACAGGGGAAAGATACATTGATTTATTACAGAGACTGTGTTAGTAGATAGTGCTGCAGTTAGCCAGAACACATTAGAATAGCTTTTGGAACTTGTAGGATGATAAAAAACAGGATGCAATTTTTGCTACGGAGTCTCTTTAAGTGAGAAATCTACGCGCCTTGTCCTCAATGAATGTGATTTGCACTACAAGCTTGGCAGTGGCTGGCTTCACTAAATAATCTGTTGCCGGCATTTTGGTGGAGCTGATGAGTGATGTGACCTCCGTAGGAGTCAGCTGAAAGTGCCTGCCAGGGAAAAGCGCTATCGAGCGCCAGTCAGCACCAATCAGGCCAATCAACACCTGTTAAGAGCTGCAGTCAGTGCCAAGCTGCTCTGGCACAAGCACAGCCTATGGCCTTTTTTTCTTTTACCAGCACTTCTGGTGTGATAAAAATAATAATAATAAATAGTAAAATGTAATAAGAAAAAATAAACAAATAAAGAAAAAATAAACAAAGATCCCAGTTGGGATCAGAGCCCACCAACAGAAAGCTCTGTTGGTGGGCAGAAAAGGGGGTGGGGATTACTTGTGTGCTGAGTTGTATGGCCCTGCAGAGAGCCCTTAAAGCTGCAGGGGCCTAAATTGTAAAACATAGTCACTATGGGGGTGTAAGCCTATGGTCATGAAGTGGTTAATGTTATTGTAAAAATGATCTTCCCAATTCAATTTGCAGACAGTTGAGCCCAGCACATCTAAGGGCCTGCATTTTTTAAAACGCACTAGTGGAGACTAGCGCTAAGGGTCCTTTTACACTTTATCAGTTGTTGTCAGTTGTAACTGAAAGGACAACTGATGTGCAAGGTAATGTCCATGTTTCCCTATGGCCTCTACCACTCTATATGCTGAAAAGCTGACGGTTTTGCACAATGCACTGCTATGGAGGAAAAAAATGCATTAAAACGCATTGTGTAAAAGGGCCTTTGGCTGGATTCCCACTGTACAGGCAGAAAAACTGATCCTGCAAAAACTGATCTGTGAGGCTGCAAACGACTGACTTAAGTAACTAAGGGGTGTGCGCAATAAACTGCATCAAGCAGAGTAACCAGCGCGTAAAGTATTATTACATGATGAGTAAAGCACAATACATTGCATATAATGTATCACATTGTGCTCTACTCACCGTGCATAAAACTTTATAAATGTAATTATGCTAAAAGGGAGCCTGAAGCAAGAAGATATGGAGGCAGCCATATTTATTTCCTTTTAAACAATCCCATTTCCCTGGCTGTCCTGCTGATCTATTCGGCTGCAGTAGTGTCTGAATCACACCAGAAACAAGCATGCAGCTAACCTTATCAGATCTGACAATATTGTCAGAAACACCTGATCTGCTGCATGCTTGCTCAGGGGCTATGGCTGAAAGTATTAGAGGCAGAGGATCAACAGGATAGCCAGGCAGCTGGTGTTGCTTAAAAAAAAAAAATAGTGCATGGATGACGATGTATGTGAATTTAAAGAGACTCCGTAACAAAAATTGCATCCTGTTTTTTATCATCCTACAAGTTCCAAAAGCTATTCTAATGTGCTCTGGCTTACTGCAGCACGTTCTACTATCACCATCTCTGTAATAAATCAACTTATCTCTCTCTTGTCAGACTTGTCAGCCTGTGTCTGGAAGGCTGCCAAGTTCTTCAGTGTTGTGGTTCTGTGATGCATCTCCCCCCTCCAGGCCCCTCTCTGCACACTGCTGTGTGTTATTTAGATTAGAGCAGCTTCTCTCTTCTCTCTTATCTTTTACAAGCTGGATAAATCGTCCTCTGAGCTGGCTGGGCTTTCACATACTGAGGAAATTCAGACAAGGGCAAAGCTGTTTGCAGGAAGAAACGAGCAGCCTGAAACTTCAGTGAATGAGAACAGGGGGAAAGAAACACACAAATGATCTCTTGAGATTCAAAAGGAAGGGTGTATACAGCCTGATTGTGTATGGATGTATTTTCTATGTGTGGACATACTGTACATCAACCTACTTTCTGTTTTTGTGGCCATTTTGTTTGTTTATAAACAAACTGTTTTTAACCATTTTTAATGCGGCGAGGAGCGGCAAAATTGTGACAGAGGGTAATAGGAGATGTCCCCTAACGCACTGGTATGTTTACTTTTGTGTGATTTTAACAATACAGATTCTCTTTAACAATGGCAGTGCTGGTGTGATTTTCCATTCGCATGACAATTTGCATGAAAATTTGCATACCCAAACCGCATGCAAATTTCCTATTAAATACATTGTATGCGATTCGCATAGCAGTATGCGGTATGCGAATTCTGATGGCTCTGCCATGCAAATTTTTTCTGCACAGAAAAATGCAAAGGAATCCTGACAAGTGGAAACAGTCCCATTCACTTGTATTGCTATGCGAATTTGCATTCGAAAAACGCATGCGAATTCATGATAGTGGAAATGGGCCCTGAAAGTGGAAAGAAAAACATAGAGAAACGCACCCTGTATGTATTTAGAGAGTTTAGACTGTTTAGTTCCCCCTCATCTGTGACTAATCACAAGTTTCTATTTGATCCTTTAGCTGTGTCTCCTGACTGCCACGGCAGAGAGCTCATTTGTAAACACAGGATGTTAACCCTATGTCTGCTTCCATGAAGCAAGAAGTAGACACACTGCAGATTTATTGCAGGATTTGTATCAGCTGTAACAAAGAAATATTTTTTACTTTAACAGTTATTATGCTGTTGCTTATCTTTTAGAGCAGAGGGGAAGATACAAGTTCAGTCCTGCTTTAATGCAGTTTATTACATACACCACTAAGGCCCAGTGCACACCAAAACCGCTAGCAGATCCGCAATATGCTAGCGGTTTTGGGAGCCGATTTCAGAGCGATTCTAGGCATGTTTAGAGAGGTTTTCTAAACACACCTGGCGGTTTTAGGTGCGTTTTTGTGTAGCAGATTACAAATATTGTTACAGTAAAAGCTGTTACTGAACAGCTTCTGTAACAAAACCGCCTGGCAAACCGCTCTGAAGTAGCGTTTTTCAGAGCGGTTTGCGTTTTTCCTATACTTTACATTGAGGACGAAACGCTTCTGCAAACTGCGAACGTGCAGCAGGAGGCGCGTTTGCGGCTGGGCAAAAACCTCAAACCGCCGGTGTGCACCATCCCATCGCAATATATAAGCCAAGCGTTTTTACAGGCGGATGCGGCCGGCGGATCGCTCCAAAAACCGCTCGGTGTGCACTAGGCCTAATTCTTACTAGTGTACTTTAAGAAACTTGAAATAATATTTGCAAAAGTCACTGGAATCTTTAGATCTGAACTGAAGAGATGCTATATTTTTATTTTTTGTTGTCAGCATTATCAGCTTCAGGCTGGGTGCACATATAGCAGAAACGCTAGCGTTGCGGGAAACGCTGCGTTTTTGCCGCTAATGGAAGTCTATGGGCCGCAGGAAAATCGCATACATTAAAATGCATATGCGTTTTCAGCGTTTTTAAACCTGCGTTTTCAAAACCGCTGGTTTTGTTGCATATTATGCAGGAAAACTGCCAAAACGCACATAATGAAAGTCAATGGGAATGCAATGGTGTGCGTTTTTCATGCGTTTTTTAAGAAAAATATTTTATTTACTTTTTTACTGTATTTTTCCTTCCTGTTGTCTTTCAAGTGCTTACCAGAAATGTACTAAAAACGCAGTAAAAACGCACACAACATCAACATAAACCTTGACATAAACCGCAGCTTTTCACGCTATGTCCTATGTGAACCCAGCCTCAGAAACAAGGAATATATATATATATATATATATATATATATATATATATATATATATATATATATATATATATATATATATACGGGGAGGCCTGCAAGGCAGCAGCTTCTGCTGTTTCACAGGGTTTACTCAGCTGGTATGAAACAGCTACAGGATAAGAAGTGTAAACAGCCAATGTTTTTACCTACTTAGTAAGCAAACGGAACCAATGATTACTGCATGAAACACAAGACAATAGAGTCGCAGGCAGAGTCCAGGATAGACTCACGTTTCATGTCCAGTGCAGATAAAATGCTTAGGAACAGCCCGTACAGTAAGACAGTTGTACACTGTTAACAAATGACACCCATGCTAACCTATAAATAAAAAACACATATATGAGTAAATAAATACTACTTCTACTTACATAACAGATGTATTGCACTGTCCACTTATGATTCCTGTGAATTTTATAAGGGAAAAGCAGAAAATTCTATTCTAGACAGTTTCCATCTTGGTTACCTTGGAATGAAGCTAATCTTGACATCATTTCCTCCCTCACTCTTTCTTCTCCTCTTGCTAATTGTGTATTCGTTACCCGCCCTCCAATCCCAGAGTCTTCAGACACTCCCACTAAGGTCTATACAAGGAAGTGCACTATCTTATGTCATTAGAAGGAGGCGGAAATAAAGGGAAGAGGAAAAATCTATTATAGATAAAAAGACCCCCCGCCCCCCGACATGCAACTGTTTTGCCAGCCGATGGCAATGGCAATTAAAGGGCCAGTGCTCCTAAGGTATGTGATAACTCCAAACCATAACAGCAGAAAAAGTTTTGAATGCAGGATTAGCATCTTTATCACCTAATACACTCAGACCAGTTGATGTTGAAATTAGATTTTTATGGTGACAATTCTGCTTTAACAATTAGTAGAAACAAGAAAAAAAACATGCACTTGCAGTCTGTAGGCCAATAGTCAATTGGCGTATGTAGGCCACTAGTCTATTGACTTTCGATCGACCATCTATATATTGCTGTACATTGAATATAGCCCTAACCTCTTAGGGCTACATTCACACCTGAGCATTTTGCCGGCGATTTCGGCAAAACGCTCAAGCGCTAGCGAAATAGAAACCTATGGGTCCGCTCTCAGTTGAGCGATGTGCGTTAATCACCTGCGATTGACGCAAATCGCCCCCAAAAAATTGTATCCTACACCATTTTCCCGGCGATCGCGTTTAGTGCTATAGAAGCGCTAATCAACTTGCAGAAAATCTCCCCAAGTGTGAATGACGATTTTTTTTTGTCGTTAATCGCCAAAAATCGCCAGAGCAAAATGCTAGCAAAATCGCTAGCGTTTTGCAAGTGTGAACGGGTCCTAAGTGATGTTTAGCCTTGTCTGATTAAGTATGCAGAATCCCCACCCCATCACCGAGCATTCTGGGAGACCAGGTATATTTTCTACCAGCTTTAGAACTCTCAGTAACCAAACATTCCACAGAGCAGCACCTGACGGGACTAAAGATGTCACCACCTGTAACAATTTTCAAAATGTAAATATGTATATCAGGGAGTGAAAGATATTACAATGGGCAAACATTGACTAAATAATTTATAGATGAATATTGTAAAAAAAAAAATTTAAAAGGTATTACTTTTACAAAACTTTTTTTTCTATCTACGTAAAAAAATGAAGAAACTGTGTTCATTATGTTATTTTCACTACAGTTCCTCTTTAAAGCAGCAAAGACAGCCATACTATCCCAGGAAACAAAACACATATATAAGTAGATAAACACTTATACATCATATGTATTGTACTGTCCATGTTTTGATTCCAGTGAATTGTATATAGTACATAAAGAGAAAACTGGCATTTTCCATTTGGATTACCTCTGACTGAAGCCAATCCTGATGTAATTTACTCCCTTACTCGTTTTCCTAGAAACTGCACTGTCATATCTAGCTTGCTTTGTAAACACGTGTGCACAGCGTAGATTGTATTTCAGCAGCTGCTCCCTTCTCAGCCTCCTGTCACACTGAACTGCTTTCAGCCAATCAGTGAGGAGCACGAATGTGGGAGGGGATATGTCAAGCTTCCCTCTCCTCAGCAATGTACAAGAACAGAGCCAGGCTGACTGAGATAAGATTTATTACAGCAGAAACATTTATGATTATATTGGAATGCTTGCAATGCAGGGGTACAGTAGGTTGCAGGCTGCATTATAAACACAGAGAAGTGGGTATATGGAATTTTATTATGTGGCTGACAATCCTGCATTAAGGAACTGGATGTGCCAGTAAATATAAATCAGTTGTACACATTGCCCGGTATGGCCCATTGACTGATACAACAGGAACATGCACAGGATGTAAAAATGAGATGGAAGAGCTACTGTACACGTTGACCTCAATTTGGAATCTTTATTTAGCTGATTATTGATAGGGAAACTTCTCACGAGATCAGTTAGGGATCAGCTCCGGTGCACCAGGCCTAAATGTTGCTAATTGTTCCACGTACACAAAGAGCTTCGGGAAAGTTGTCAGCTTTGGATAAATGTTTGAAAGTAACAAAATATTTTGTGCTTCTAAAGTACCTGCTACAAAAGCCTTGCAATAAGGGCTGGTGCACACCAAGAGCGATTCTGAGAATTTTTAAAAATGTTTGCGGGGGGAAAACCGCTTGGCTAATGAAAGTGAATGGGATGAGTTTTTTTGAAGTGTTTCAAAAGGTAGCTGCACTCACACGGTGCAGTTATCCATAACTCATGCATCAGCCCCCTGGGACTGGCTTCTCCCATCTTTACCCACATCTATAAACACCAGGGACCATCCAATCAGAAGAGCCAGAATTTCCTTCGTTATTTTCCCTCCATTCAGGCAGCCGGGAATGCCACGAGATCTAACTTGGAGTACCGAGGAAAAGACCTACCCATGGAAATTAACGTGGACTTAAACTCAGAACGTCCTCTTTGCTCTAAAAGATAAGCAACCGCATAATAGCCTTTAAAGTAAAAAAAAACATTTCTTCACTGCCACTTATGGAACTCCAACAGAGATCCTGCAGTGTGTTTATTTCCTGGTTTTCTGGGAGCACAGAAAGAGTTAGCCTCCTGTGTCTACGTATTAGCACAAAACCCGGCAGAGTTCAGACAAAGCTAGAAGCCTTGATTTACACTGGCTCATTACTTGCAGATAAGGGAGAATTAGGCAGGATGTTCCATGTGAAGACACACAGGGTGGATTTCTCATGTTTTCCTTGTCTCTTTAATCGAGAGGCCTATTTTCTACTCAGCAGTGCCACCTAGCATTCAGAGGAAGCAGTTGCACCACATATAATCAAATATAGCTGCCAGAGGGAGAAGTGGCACCAAATGTAAACAAATGTCTCCATAATCACTATGCTTTGATGTTTGCATGAAGAAGGAAACAGGTACCTGGGGTCGGGATGGGACATCCTGGCAAAGCATTAGCAATACTTTTATTCTAAATCAACAGACAGCAGTAGTCTTTAAAGAGGAACTGTATTCAAGGATTACATTTCATACCAATCAGTTGCTGATACCCCCTTCCCATGAGAAATCTTTACCTTTTCTCAAATAGAGCATTAGGGACATCTGTATGGCTGATATTGTGGTGAAACCCCTCCCACAGTGTGATGTCAGGACCATGGTTAGTGGAGCCTAGCTGCATTGTGGGAAATAACGGCTGTTTCCAACTGCCAAGCAAGCAATATCTCTGTGTACAGAATTCTCAGGAACGAACATTCCGCGCACATCACCTGGCAGAACTAAAGATGTCACCACCAGTGATATATTTCAGAATGTAAATCAGTGACAGGAAAGATTTTACAATGGGCAAATTATTTATATATATATATATATATATATATATATATATATATATTCCTGAATGGACTATGCAATATTCGCATCTCATCACTAGTTGTGGGACTTTGAAATAATGTATTATACCTCAACTTCCTCCCATCCATGGGCTGTCTAAATGATGCGTAATAGAGGTTTTTTGTCTTTTTCTCTTCCTTTAGTCCTGTTGTTTGGGCTGCATTGTTTGTTTTGTTGACTTTTAGTTGTGATGTTTTATCCTGTGAGTCTGGGGGAGAGGAAGTCGCTGTAATTATGGCCTTTTCGGCAGATTTGTCTCTGTAGGTCTTTAAGAGAAGATTTGGTTTCACAGGGAAGGCGTCCGGGGTGTATAAAGACGTTCACTGAGGCAGGGGAGCCTTTTGTAAAGTGACACTGAAAAATGATTAGCGTCTGTCTGTTATTACACGCAAAGCCGTGGAAAGCGCCAGTTGCTCGCCAATGTGTAAACAAGACCTATCCCGTCTGCGTAGTTAATACGATGGTGGTTGGGGCGTAATCTGGAAAATGAACATTTGTTTGCCTGAACCATGGAAATAAGGAGAATGTGTGTGGTCTGCAGCCACTTATTTCAGTGAATCATGAGACAGCCAGACCTCACTGTGATCACTTACACTCCTCTTTAGTTAAAATGTATCTGCAACTTAAAGGGAAGGTTCAGGGACTAGCTAAAAAAAATAAAAATACATTTCCACTTACCTGGGGCTTCCTCCAGCCCGTGGCAGGCAGGAGGTGCCCTCGGCGCCGCCCCCCAGGCTCCCGGTGGTCTCCGGTGGCCGACCCGACCTGACCAGGCCGGCGGCCAGGTCGGGCCTCTTCTGCGCTCCATGGTGCGTTCCACGCCGGCGCGCTGACGTCATCGGACGTCCTCCAGGCTGTACTGCGCAGGCTCAGTAGTTCTGAGCCTGCGCAGTACAACCCGGAGGACGTCCGATGACGTCAGCGCGCCGGCGTGGAACGCACCATGGAGCGCAGAAGAGGCCCGACCTGGCTGCCGGCCTGGCCAGGTCGGGTCGGCCACCGGAGACCACCGGGAGCCTGCGGAGCGGCGCCGAGGGCACCTCCTGCCTGCCACGGGCTGGAGGAAGCCCCAGGTGAGTGGAAATGGATTTTTATTTTTTTTAGCTAGTCCCTGAACCTTCCCTTTAACCCATTCAGGTTCCGTCGTTTTCACGTGAGAAATGTTCACCTCCCATTCATTAGCCTATAACTTTATCACTACTTATCACAATGCACTGATCTATATCTTGTTTTTTCCGCCACCAATTAGGCTTTCTTTGGGGGGTACATTTTGCTAAGAGCCACTTTACTGTAAATGCATTTTAACAGGAAGAATAAGAAAAAACGGAAAAAATTCATTATTTCTCAGTTTTCAGCCATTATAGTTTTAAAATAATACATTCCTCCATAATTAAAACTCACGTATTGTATTTGCCCATATGTCCCGGTTATAACACTGTTAAAATTATGTTCCTATCACAATGTATGGCGACAATATTTTATTTGGAAATAAAGGTGCATTTTTTCCGTTTTGCATCGATCACTATTTACAAGTTTAAAATAAAAAAAATATAGAAATATTTCATCTTTACATTGATATTTAAAAAGTTTAGACCCTTAGGTAAATATTTACATGTTTTTTTTTTATTGTAATGGTTTTTTTTTGTTTTATTGTAAACATTTTATTTGGGTAGTTTTGGGAGGGTGGGAGGTAAACAATAGATTTATAATGTAAATGTGTGTTAATTTAAAATTTTTTTTTTTACAGGTGTAGTATTACTTTTTGGCCACAAGATGGCGGCCATGAGTTTGTTTACATGACGTCACTCTAAGCGTAACATACGCTTACAGTGACGCATCGGGAAGGGAACGGCCAGAAAAGGTGCAGCTTCTGAGAGAAGCTGTCGCTTTTTCAGCGGGGGAGAGGAATCAATGATCAGGCACCGTAGCCCGATACATTGATTCCCTGGCTACCGAATCCGCGGCCGGGAGTGCGCGTGCACGCGCGCGATCGGCCGCGGGAGCGCACGGTAGTGCGCATTGTTCCTGGACGTAGAGACTACGTCCAGGAACCAAAATATGTTAATGAGGAACCTTTGCGAAAATCTTAAAATTGAAAACACATACAAATAAGATGTACATTTCTCCCAGAGTAAAATGAGCCATAAATTACTTTTCTCCTGTGTTGCTGTCACTTACAGTAAGTAGTACAAATCTGACATTACCAACAGATTTTGGGCCAGTCCATGTCTCTATAGGGGATTCTCAGCATGGCCTTTATTCTTTATAAAGACAACCCCTGAAAAAAGTGTATACAAAGATGCTGGCAAGCCTCCCTGATCACTGCACACTATTTTGGCAGTTGGACAGAGCAACTGCCATTCACTAAGTGCTTTTAAAAATAAAGAAAACCCCGAGAACCCCCCTATGAGAAGATGGGCTAGTCCAAAATCTGTCGGTAATGATAGATTTCTACTACTTACTGTAAGTGACGGCCACCTAGGAGAAAAGTAATTTATGGCTCATTTTACTCTAGGAAAAATGTACTTCTTATTTGTATGTGTTTTAAATTTGAAGACTCCCGCGCCTGTTCCTCTTTACGGAGGAACTGTAGTGAAAATAACGTAATGAATGAAATTGCTTATTGTTTACAATATTCATCTGTAGATTATTTAGTCAGTGGGCTTGATTCACAAAGCCGTGCAAACAGTTTAGCACGGGTGTTTGCCCATTGTAAAATCTTTCCTCTCCTTGATTTACATTCTGAATTTTATCACTGGCTATGACATCTTTGGTTCTGCCAGGTGATCTGTACGGAACATTTGTTTACTGAGAGTTCTATGCACAGAGGAAGATACTGCTTGCTTGGCAGTTGGAAACAGCCTTTACTTCCCACAATGCGATGTGGTTCACAGACAGCAAACTGTCAGGACCATGGTCATGATAATAAACAGACAAACCGAGAGCCCAATATAGTGTAGTAGGTATTAGCCCAAATGGAAAAACATGAAAGGTAAGTATTATACTTACAAACACGGGTTACCGCTAAGGCAACCACTGTATAGGCAGGTGGGGAGTATAAGCCTGTCCCCACTCAGGAATAAGATGTCGCTCTCCGTGATAGAGGAAAAAAGGGTATATCACCCATCCACCAAGGGTGGTTCACTGGATCAATCGATGTACAGAGGCGCCAGTAGGATAAAAGATACTAAAAAGTTTAAAATGACTAGGTGGTGGCGGTGGACCAACCGACCCAATATAGACACGATGCTGTCAATTAAAGTCAACAAATTCTTGTTGACTTTAATTGACAGCATCGTGTCTATATTGGGTCGGTTGGTCCACCGCCACCACCTAGTCATTTTAAACTTCATGGTCATGACATCACACTGTGGGAGGGGTTTCACCACAATATTAGCTATACGGACCCCTTTGGTGATCTGTTTGAAAAAAAGGTGGGAGGGGGGTATTGGCTACTGATTGGGATTAAGCTCCATCCTTGCTTAAAGTTCCTCTTTAAAGAGACTCCGTAACAAAAATTGCATCCTGTTTTTTATCATCCTACAAGTTCCAAAAGCTATTCTAATGTGTTCTGGCTTACTGCAGCACTTTCTGCTATCACAGTCTCTGTAATAAATCAATGTATCTTTCCCTTGTCAGACTTGTCAGCCTGTGTCTGGAAGGCTGCCAAGTTCTTTCACTGTTGTGGTTCTGCTATGAATTCCCCCTTCCAGGCCCCTCTATGCACACTGCCTGTGTATTATTTAGATTAGAGCAGCTTCTCTCTTCTCTCTTATCTTTTACAAGCTGGATAAATCGTCCTCTGAGCTGGCTGGGCTTTCACATACTGAAGAATTACAGACAAGGGCAAAGCTGTTTGCAGGAGAAAAAAGAGCAGCCTGAAACTTCAGTGCATGAGAACTGCAGGGAGAAAGAAACACACAAATGATCTCTTGAGATTCAAAAGGAATGCTGTATACAGCCTGCTTGTGTATGGATGTATTTTCTATGTGTGGACATACTGTACATCAACCTACTTCCTGTTTTGGTGGCCATTTTGTTTGTTTATAAACAAACTTTTTAAAACTGTTTTTAACCACTTTTAATGCGGCGAGGAGCGGCGAAATTGTGACAGAGGGTAATAGGAGATGTCCCCTAACGCACTGGTATGTTTACTTTTGTGCGATTTTAACAATACAGATTCTCTTTAAGAAGATGTTATTCACAATTAAGGGGTACTCAGCAAATGGCAACTTTCATAAAGGAGTTCGATAATACAATTACAGTAATAAGAACAGAGAAACAGGTTTTTCCGAAAATCGGACATCCACGTAGAGAACAACGGTCTTGATTCTAAAGTAAAATAAGAAGAGCTGTTGGAAGCAGCGCATGTAGAACGCCGCGGCACACGAGGGGTTACAGATAGCAGCATTTTTGGTAATTCAGACACAATACGTAGGACGCCTCGTGTTTGTTTTTGCCCTCGGCGTCCGCGGAGTCAGTCATTAGCAGCAGACAGCGAGGAGAGGAAACTCATCCGGGAGAGGACAGGGGGAAGTCTTGCTCTAGTTGTGCTGCACTTGGACACATGCGGTGATAAGCCTTAGGTAGGCACTTTTTAATTCATTTCTAGGTTGGAATTGTTGCCCCGCAGCTAAGCAACTCGTAATGCCAAACTGAGCACTAGAAACGCGATGCAAATATCTGATCCGGACCAGAAGACTGTGACCGTAGCAGCCATTAGCCTATCGCATTGCGTTCTTTCTCTAAGCCTCGCTCGCTATAAATTAAGCCCGTGTACAAATGAGAGGGTTTTATGCAACGGCGAAGAAAACAGCAAAGTAAAGCAGCGAAAAACCTTTTACCAACACTTTCAGCTACCAAAGAGGACCGGTTGTGTCAGATGCCTACATCATAGTCATACTTCAGCTAAAACTGAACCTCTAGTCTCTGTCCGGCTAGTGGGGATTCTGCTCACTTCCTGTAGCAACAATAGAGACAGTACGCTAGGAGAATGCCTTCAAACAGGTCACTGACAGCAATAATAACATGATATGTTCCAAACACAAATGTACAGCTGAGTCCCAGTATCTGGCACCAGCGTAATCGCCTGACGCTGGTACATGTGGTTGCCAGTTGCTTTAGCAACCAGTCTAAAAAGCACAAACCACAAACCTCCCCCCTAAATACTTACCGAGCCTCCAGCAACCAGGGCTGTGGAATCGGAGTTGGAGTCGGTGGTTTCACAAACTGAGGAGTCAGAGTCGGGAGTCGGGTGATTTTTGTACCAAATCCACAGCCTTGGTAAGTATTAGACTAAGGAGTAGGGGGCGGAGTCGGAGAGTCGGAGCCATTTTGGGTACCTGGAGTCGGAGTTAGTGGTTTCATGAACTGAAGAGTCGGAGTTGGATGATTTTTGTACTGACCCCACAGCCCTGCCAGCCACGTCTTGTAGGCTTCCTGCAGTTCCAAGCGGCTTCTGCATCCTCCGTGCACAAAAGCCAGCATGTCACCTGAACCGCATCGGGTCAGGTGACACGACAGCTTCCATGTACGGATGGCGGAAAGCCACTAGGAGTTGCAGGAAGCCTACAAGACATTGCTGGAGGCTCAGTAAGTTTTTTTAAGGCCTCCAAACTCCCTAAAAAACAGTCCCCATTATCCCCTTACGCATGCCAGTTAGTTAAGACTTCCAGTTGCCAGAGTTCCTGATTGCTTTATCTGGAATTTTTTGGGAAAAAAAGCATTCCTGCATTATACAAATGAAATTCAACGCAACATTCGGAATTTATGGTCTGTACATCCAGACTTCTTTGCAAACCTGATCTGGGACGTGATGATGGCTTCTAGGCAGGTAATAAAGGTTGGAAGTTCAAGTGATAAGTCCCCCCTCTGTTCTCGAGTCCACACCTGCAGCCCACCATCCCCATCCTCACACTGAACAATGAAAGGTCTCACAAGCTCACTAACGCTGGCCTGATCTTCTGATTCTGGAACAAAGCTGGCATTTTAGGGAAAGGGCACACTGGGGGTGATATTATCATGCACACAGCCGACTTCCTGTCAGTGATCTCTCTGAGGTACACTGTAGACAATTCCGAGCGAAGGTTCATCATCACAAAAGACAGTGCCAAGTCTTCTCTACTGCGTTCTTCTGCGTATAAACATTGTGCTAAGATAAAGAGCTCAGTAACGAGTCCTGAATACAGATTCAGCCAAATAAATAGATCTCACAATAAACCCACAGTACCGAAACACAAAACACTGTGTACTCCAGTATTCGTTTTTCCCATTTGAAGGGAACCTGAGGTGAGCGACATTCAGAGACTGACATATTTATTTACAGTACATTGCCTGACTGTCCTGCTGATTCTCTGCCTTTCAGCCATAGACCCTGAACAAACATGGAGATCAGGTGTTTCTGACTGAACTCTGACTGTATAAGCTGCATGCTTGTTTCAGGTGAGTGACTCAGGGCCCTTTTTCCAGTATCGACGTTTTGCGATCCAAACAAGCAATAAAAACACTAGCGTCTAAAAAGCTTGTGGAAACCGTGGCAACTGCTTCCATTAGTGTGAACCATTTGTGGCGCAATTGTTTCCCAAGCGCAATTGTCGTCCTGCCAAGCTCAAGAAAATAGTACACCAATCACACTGCTATGCGATTTTTTCCCCACAAGAGAGCAACTCCCCACTCGTTTTTTTTCTCCCAGCACAAATCGCAAATCCAAAACACACTTCAGTCGTGCTGAACACCTGACTGATCACACGGAACCTAGGCAGTGGTCATTTGGAAAGAAACGCAATTGTGTTTCCTAGTGGAAAAAAGCCCTTCCTCACTGCTGTAAGCAGAGACCTGTTGATCAGCTGTCAAAAGGCAGTAAAACAATTAGCTGATAATACAAGTGTAACCCATTCATTACCCAAAAAAATTTTTTTTATATGTATGTGTGTGTATATACAGTATATATATATATATATATATATATATATACATACATATATATATATATATATATATACATACATACATATATATATATATATATATATATATACATATATATATATATATATACATACATATATATATATATCCCCATGCATGTATAGCTGAAAGAACTGACAGACTCTGGCACTCCTCATAGAATCTTCTTTTATTGAAGCCACAAAGCGCAGGTACAAACGAAAGCCCCTATGTCTACAGCTGTTTCACGTGTAACCGCGCCTCTTCAGGACACGTGGGGCCTGCCACCTTCACTTCCTACCCCACCTATATCCAGGTATCCCCTCCCACCACCCACCTCTCTCTCACAAAGGGGGCGGGGGGGGGGGGGGGGGAGACAACCATGAACATATTACAGGTTAAGGTGACAGTGTAGTATAACTTGAAATCCTACCTAGAGCTTTTATCCCCATGCATATTATATCATAGTGGTTTTTAACATATGGAAGTCCTTTAACATATGGCAGTGTTGCTTTTAAATTCCTTCCATTTTACTATGTCAGCAAAACTGTATTTTGGTGTAACACAACAGAGTTCACCATTTTCACCACAGGGAGATAAGCACAGCCATCCACAGACTACAGCACCGACTTTCACTCTAGTAACTGCTGCAAAGTCCCAATGATTGAAACCTGATTGGCTACTGGCCCTGACACATCATCACTGTACCATTCAAAAGCCTGTCAGCTTTGCAAACCACTGAAGGAAGACAGAAGCACAATGAAAGTGGCTATTATATAATTATTGATTTCTATTTTGGTTCAGGAAACATTAATGGTAGGCCCCTTTGGTTTTAAAGACAGGAAACCAAGTTCACATACTTTAAAGCAACATATACTTAATTTCATTACAGTGTGTAATCAGCAAGACAAAGCGGCCTATATTCAGTGGATTCACTTATCAAACAGAAAGTGAACATGATCGTTTTGACTGAAGGATTGTACACAAATGCAATAATTGCCAGCCAAAACAGCCGATAACGACCATTTAAGCAGACAATCGAGTGTGTGTACAAAGGTCTCCTGATCGATCCTGCTCGGACAGCATTAAAGATTCATTGTGTCTAATCCTTTACGACCCCCAACGCCTCTGCTTGCAACTCTGCATGGGGGAGGGTCATCTGCTACCTATACTTGGGGAAACTAAGTACCTTCTGCCTATTCTGGGGAAGGGGCTACTTAATAATGGGGGTACAACTAGCTACATATCTTGAGGGGGGCACATCCGCTTCCCATACTGGGGGCCTACCTAATACTGGGGGGTACAGCAGGCTACTTATTACTGAGGGGGGCACATCTGCTCCGTACACTGGGGGCCTGCCCAATACTGGTGGACATCTACTGCCTATACTGGTGGGAATAGTTGGACATGTGTGTGAGGTCTAAAGATTTTGTCCGCAATTCTTCCGATGACCGGCAAAGACCGGCAAAGAGTGATAAGCGATTGTTTCTGCGATCTCGCAACATGGGTACAGGCACGCAATTAGGTGAACAATATTTTGTGGCGCGCGGCGATGACAAGCGTCACAGATCTTTGAGATCCGTGATGACCTCGCGGACCCACTTCGCAATTTTGTCCGTGATTCTTCCAATGACCGCCAGTTTTTCTGAGCGATTGTTTCTGCGATCTGGCAACGTATGTACAGGCGTGTGATAAGGCGAACAACGCTTTTTGCGATGTGGAGCAATAACGACCATCACAGCAGATTGGATCTTTAAGTGTCGCAATCGTTTCAACTCTCTTTTGCGCCCGTCGTGTGCTGTTGCGTGGATCGGGGAACCTTGTTCATCGGGAGCTGTGAGGTTCCCTGATCCATAGTCAGGTGAGCATTCAGCTTTAGTTTTGCTATCTTATGCATAGTACATCTGAGGTAGCACAGAAGTCAGGCTAAGTGATCATAGCTGTCCCCACAACTTTGTCATGACAACTCATGTGTGGCAGAGCAGGTAAAATTTTTTAAAGTAGTGCACTATACTGCTGCAGCATGCACCACTCACTCGCAACTCGCACTCCCCCCAAAACAAACAGCTGCTTCGGTATCGGTTGAAAAGGGTGCCTGAGCTGCCTGTATGAAAAGGGCGCGCCATAGACATCAATGTTATTTCTGGAAATATGGGCTACAAGGTGTAGAAAAGGGCGCCCAAGTTTTGATATAGGCTACAAGCGGGCGCCCCTTTGTAGCTCATATTTTTTGGGCTACAAGGTTTTCGACTACAAAAGGGCGCCCCTTTGTAATCCATATTTTTCGGCTACAGTAGGGCACCCCTTTGTAGCCCATATTTTTTATTCGGCCGATTTTTGATATAGGCTACAGGCGCTGGAAGCCGAATTATTTCATTCCCCCACTATCCATGGCAGCCTGGAGGGGGAATAGTAATTAACACATCCCTGACTTTTTTTGTAGCCGAAGTTTTTATATGGGCTACAAGCGCTGGAAGCCGAATTATTTAATTCCCCCACTATCCATGGCGGCCTGGAGGGGGAATAGTAATTAACACGTCCCAGAGTTTTTTTTGTAGCCGAAGTTTTTATATGGGCTACACCAGGCGCCTTTTTTGTATCCGAAGTTTTTATATGGGCTACACCAGGCGCCTTTTTGTAGCCGAAGTTTTTATATGGGCTACACCAGTGCCTTTTTTGTAGCCGAAGTTTTTATATGGGCTCCACCAGGCGCCCTTTTTTACAGGCTCCCTTTTCATATAAACCCGCTGCTTCAATTGTCCCACTCTGGACCCTGTCAGGTCCAGTGACTTTGTAGGACGAGATACCCGCACTTTGATTGGCCCAATAGGCTGCCTTTCACTTAACAGGCAGCCTATTGGGCCAAAGTACAGGGATCTCGTCCTACAAAGTGAATCAACCCCCAAGTCAGCTAGCTAATTGTACAAGCTGTTAGTCGGTATTTCTCCTGTCTGGCTCTGTGGGAAATTGCTGATGTTGCTGAAACCCAAGAGAAGCTGAAGACGTGTCTGACACTTCCGCTGCCCAGCGGATCAACTGTATACACATCACCATGGCAACAGGGAATGCCCTCTGCTGTGCATGTGCACTGTCCTAGTTTGAAACATATTGTATGGCTCTCACGGAGATACATTTTAAAATATAATGCGTTTATGGCTCTCTCAGCCAAAAAGGTTCCTGACCCCTGGCTTAAAGCAAAAAGAAAAAAAAATCCCAAATTGGACTAGTCAGTCCCAATATAAAATCATGCACACTACAGAACTGGCAGATGAAAAAATAATTAAGAACAAGTTATGGCCCTTGGACCTAAACATTTCAATGCAGAGTTATGCACCACATCGACCAATGAATGTCAAAAGCACGGTCCCTGTTTGTATATCCAAGTCAGGGCATTTGTAACCGTGGTTGGTCAATGTATGTGGTGCATGCATAAACAGAGCTATATGTATGTCAGGAGTACCAAGTTATAGATATACAGACATAAATGCAATTAAGCAGCTGATTCACAGTGACATTGGAGACCAGGGTTCGAATCCTGGCTAGGATCAGTACCTAATCAGTAAGGAGTTCAAGGCAAGACTCCCTAACACTGCAGGGTGGCCTCTTTAGTGCACCCTTAGTGGCTGCAGCTCTTGTGCGACTTGAGTCCGACAGGAGAAAAGCGCCATACAAATGTTAGGATTATTATTAGGATTATATAAAACGAAAAAGTGCTTTCAGTGCAATATAAGGTGCAATCAAAATTGAGCTTTGATAATCTTATAAAGTGCAAAGTGCAATATTGGCTACAGCGTCAGACTGGGAGGTGGAAAAGCTGAGGAAATCCACTTGCTGGCCAAGCAGCAGTAATCGGGTGTTGCTGCTCACAGTGAAGACTTGCTGCAGGTTTCTGTTAGGAGTGATAACACAGGGTTACTGCTGTTTGGCCAGCAGGTGAATTTCCTCAGCTATTCTACCTCCCAGTCCAACACTGATTGGCTATGATATAATATAATCCAGTCTGAATATACAGTAAGTGCAGTACACCACAAAGAAAATAAAGTACAAACCATGAAATGGAACAAATGTATGGCCACAGAGTCAACAGGGAGCGAGACCAGCGTCACCGGGAGTTGTGATCAAAATGAACAAACATTTCACCAAAAAGGACCATGAGAAGTGAAGGTAGTCTGGAAATGAAAAGCGTGCTCAAGAACCACTGATATCAAGAATAACATGACAACTCAAAGAGGAAACAAACTGTTACTCTATAAAATCTCATGCTGGATAAAACTATTACAAATACGCTTCTGCAGACCCGATCGCCCTCCAAATGATTTCGGCACGGCGAGATCACATCCTGCCACTGACTCCCGTCATTACAGCAAGGCAGGAACATCTCATGTGATCAATGCGTTACTTTCAAGTGAATTTACACGTTACGCAGCGTCAGCGGCTGAATAATGGACTCCCAGCCACCAGCCGAGGAAAATCCGTCATTAAGAAATAGGGAAGGCGAGAAGCGCGTAGAGAGCGTGACGCCCGCCAGCGACAGACACGACACGACGTGGCTCTGTCTATAAATCCAACGTAAGACCACATAAATATATCTCATGAATACAAATCTGCTGCTTCGGCTCTCCAGGAAACTGTTTAAATAAACAATGTATCAAAATATTCGGGGAGCATCCAAGAAAAATACTCCGGAATATAAACTTATTATACGCATTAAAACCGGTGCCCGTCTCGCTCTCCGTCCCAAGAGGCAAGGATTGGTGTTCTCCCCCACCGTGAGATGTACAGATATACGGGCTGGATCCATACGGCTAGAATGAATTGTAGCGGCGATGCCAGAGTTATTCGTGCCAACTAGACGGGAAAGTTTCCAAGAACAATATGAGCAGAGTTCATGTGTATCTGTAAAATACGGAGGGGAGGTTTTCAGCGTATCACGCCAAGAATCGGCATGTATACCGCGTTTCCCTGAAAATAAGATATGCCCTGAAAATAAGCCCTAGCTGTAATTTGGATCATGCTCAAAATATAAGCCCTACCCTGAAAGTAAGCCCTAGCAGCAGTTATTTATCCATGACTTAATTATTGGACTAATCACAGCACTCACTGCTACTCAGCAAATGCAGTGATTGGCCCAATAACAGAGCCGTGGTCCAGCCGGCGAGGCTATCTGTTCCAATAGAAACAAAAGTTGCAGTACTTCTCCCCCATAGACTGAAGCTGCGCTAGAGATAAAGTGTGGCATGGAGCTGGGTGACATCGGAAGACATGGGGACAGAGCAGCAACGAGGAGAATATATGGGTAGGAAGATACAGGGACTCATAGGGGGGGGGGGGGGGGGGGCACCAGAAGACACTGGGGACGCATGGGAGACAGCAGAAGACACATAAGGGACATGGAAGACATAGGGGGACACAGGAGGACAGGGGATAGAGGAGGACACAGGGACAGAGGGGGACACCATGAGAACACAGGGACAGAGGACAGGTGGATCCAGCAGAGGAAGAGGTGGCACACTCGGGAAGGCAGGAGGAATATAAGACATCCCCAAAAATAAGTCCTAGCACATTTTGGAGCAAAAATTAATATGCGACACTGCATACTGGAAAAGCACAGACAGCAACCGTACCAATGAGAAATCAAGAAAAAAACTTGCCATACAATGCAAATTCCTGGCTCTCCTCAGTCTGAAGAGTCATAATACAGCCTATATAGCAATTATAAACCTAAAGCACTATACCTACAACTCAACCAGCACCTTAAACTGCTTCAACAGGAGCTATGACATTATTCAGACCATTAGGTAAGAACAAAATAATTACAGTACGCTTGCGGGTATACTTTAAAAGTGCACAGTGCTTTATTGGTATTCAAATAGTGTAATTGCAAACAAGACAACGAAAAAACGCTTAAAGCACACCTGAAGTGAGAGGGATATGGAGGCTGCCATACTGCTGTAGTTCCTTTTAGGTCACTTTTTACGCTTGCCTTGCAAGTGTGCGTTGCGTTAACCTGTTTAACCACAGGCTAGGTTCACATATGACATAGCGTGAAAATCCGGCGTTTTCCGCAGGTGTGTTGGCATTAGGGTAATGTGTTTTTACTGCATTTTTTGGTGCAGATGCGTTTTTATTGCATTTTGCATACGTTTTGCATGCGTTTGCAGTTAGGTAATGTAAAACGCACATGCGTTTTGTATGCATTTTTTCTTCTAATTGATGCAAATCATTAGGAAGCGAACAGGAGATGGAGACACATCAGAGATCTTTACTTTTTATTTAAAAACGCATTTAAAACGCAATGCATATGCGCTACCATAGACTTTTTATTATGTGAGTTTTGGCAGCCAGCCTGCATATAATGCAACACTACAAGCGTCTGCAGAACGCTTACTGCAAATCACAAGTCCAACACTGCTCCTTCTGCGTTCCATAGACTAACATTGATGCATAAAACACAGCGTTTCCCGCAACGCAAGCGTTTCTGCCATGTGTGCACCCGGCCACAGAGTAATGCAACCACAATGCAAGGCAACGGCGTCTGGCACACTTACCGCGTCCAGAAAAGCTTGAACCGCTGCAAAGTCAACAGTGCGTTACCAGCAGACTTCCATGGCGACAGAATGAATGTAAGTCAATGGATGACGCAGAAATGTTAAATATGTTGGTGGCGGCTGTGTGGCGTCCCGGGGAATCCCAGTGACGTACTTCCTGTCATGCGGGGAGAACGTCATACGGCGAAGGTCGGCAAGGGGTGTGTGACGCTCTACATAGGACGCTGTCGGCGCAATCAGCCCCAGGGTGAATGATGTTTTGTGCGATGGGGCGGAGCATCGCACTGCAAACGCACTGGCCAAGTGTAAAGCCAGCCTAATTGATAGATTAAAGATAGACAATATGGCCTTGTGCGGGGGTTGTCTAGTCTCTTAGTTAAGGATAATAATAATAGTTAATTACAGGGCCGCTGTCAGGTAGCCCTGTGATGTGGAGTCATGGCACAATACATGATAGACTGCAGACATTCCAGCACAGTAATAAAATGACTGGGGTGGAAAGGAGGCCTTAATGGGATTCGTTCACGTTGATTAACTAAGTACATTGGTGAAATTACCAAGCCTACTTCTTGTGAAGTCGCCTGAGTCTCAAGGTCACTCTGTGCAGAGTCGTGTACAGCCAAGATAAGACAGGAGATCGTATTATGCAGGGGAAAATAAAATGACATGTTGCAGTTGTATCCAGATGTTGTAATTACTGTACATGTTCGCGGAGAGCCAGATGGGAAATCTAAGCAGGCTAGAAGTATGGAATTAAAACCCACACTGCTAGCACAGGCAGCAGAAAGGATAATGTAGTAAAAACTGACTGTGCTGTGGTTGACGGTTATCACATGTGTGTGCGTACCTTAAAGAGGAACTCCAGTGACAATAATGTAATTTCTACAATAATTATGTATAAATGATTTAGTCAGTGTTTTCCCATTGCAAAAACTTTCCTCTCCTTTTTACTGCTGGCAGGTGATGTCACTGGAAGGAGATGTTTCTTGCTTTTTTGTCTGTAAAAAGCTGTTATTTCCCACAATGCAGCTCGGCTCCCACAGTGTGATGTCAGGACCTCAGAGCTGTGAGGCGCTGACATCACACTGTGGGAGGGGTTTCACTACAATATCAGCCATACAGAGCCCCCTGATGATCCGTTTGTGAAAAGGAATAGATTTTTCATGGGAAAAGGGGATATCAGCTACTGATTGGGATGAAGTTAAATTCTTGCATATGGTTTATCTTTAAAGGAACACTATCATGAAAAATAGTACAATTTAAAGGATTCCTTCGTCCTAATTTAAATCTAAAACTGACGCCCTGTGTGTGTGTGGGGAGGTGTACATAGGCTTATCGCACCTCATGAGGACCGGCGTCTGCCTCCGTTCACCTGCTATTGCTGCTGTTGTCCAGGTTCCGGTTGGAGCCGTCAGCCCCATTTGTCCCGGACATACTGCGCATGGGCAGTATGTGCTCATGGGTGGCTTGTGCATGCTGAATAGATCATCACGTGGGCGTGTGCGTGCGTACAGCACACTGGGTCCCTGACGAGCGCGGTCACAAGCTTCCCAAGAGGACATACTGTGTATGCTTGTTCCGGGTGCGTGAGTCTGACATTTCTGATGCATGAAAGATCAGCAGGACAGCCAGGTAACTGGTATTGCTTAAAAGGAAATAAGTATGGCTTCCACCATATCCCTCTCACTTCAGGTGGCAGGCAATGCTGGCCATTAAGCACAATCTAGTAACATTTAGCAGGGATTATATATAGAATGGAGATGGGTTTAAAAAGTAAATTGACATGCACATACTAGATGTGTTACTGAAAACAACTGTTCGTGATCATTTAAGGTGACAATCTAGTATGTGTACACATCTACTAAACTGATGCCTCCACCTCCATAGTCCACCGAGTTGGAAAGTTCTTTATGAGCTGCAATGGGGCACCAACTGCTTGTCTTCTGTCTTCCCTACTGTATAGGACAAAATGCACTGACCATCAAGGAGCCAAACTGCATTAAGCAGCTAGTCACAGCGCCAAGAGGGTTGGGCGCTGCCCAGGACTGCGGAGTTGGAGTCGAGTCGGAGCAATATTGGGTACCTGGAGTCGAAGTTGCTGGTTTCAATAAACTGAGGAGTCGGAAATTGATGATTTTTGTACCAATTCCATAGCCCTGGTCAGTATTAGAGTAAGGAGTCAGAGTCGAGGAGTCTGAGAAATTTTGGGTACCTAGAGTCGGAGGTTTAATAAACTGAGGAGTCGATTCGGAGTTGGAGTCAGAGGATTTTTGTACTGACTCCACAGCCCTGGTGCTGCCACTGGTAGGTATTGATTAGGCTTTGTGGTAGGATAAGTAGAGATTGCACAATTAGAGAAAGTAAGTTAGAGTTGGCCATCAGGAAAGGTTGCGCACTGCCCAAGTAACAAATTGCTAGACCTCAAAAATGGTCACACGAGAGTAGGAGTGGCCATGGCATCTTAACATTACAAGGTGGGTCAGAGAGTCATAGGGAACCAGGCAGGGTGAGTATTGGATAAAATCAAAGGGATAGTGGTGTACTGGTGGGTTTTTCTAGATTTCTATTCAAGTTCAATTTGAATTGCAACAAGGGTTAAAAAGATATCAAACCTATTCGTAGGACTACAAAGGACTCTGGGCCAGCCCCTCTCCTAGCAATCTGTCAGTTAAATCACACCTCATTTCTTCAATCATTGCTCTCTTGGGAAGTTAATGATCTGAGAACAGTAAATTACTGAACAGACTCCCTTCGTTAGTGGAGCAAGCTTCACGTGCAGTTCTGTCCTCTTAGATTGTAAGCCCGATGGGGGAAGTTCTCTCCCTTTTCTGGGGCTTTTTGTTGTAATGTTTGTTTTGTGTCAGTAATCAACACCGCCATGCATCAATCAATGCCCCCCTTCCCCCCGAAAAAAAAAAATTTGACCAAAATATAAATCTCTATCCGATCAAAAATCTGATCACACTGTAATTTCAGCATCAAATCTATTAACAATCTAAAATTGCTGCTCTTTGTTTCTCTAAAGATGCCCCCCTCCCCCCCCCCTCAGGTCTCCCCAAAGCTGTAGCGCTCCCCTGGGGTAACTGCAGAGTATTAGCAGCTGCGGAGCACACTCACCCCATGCAGGATCCAGAAGCAGAGCAGGATTATCCAGCAGGCAACCTAGGCAGGTGCTTGAAGCCTATTGGGGCCCCATTACATCTTAATCAATCTCTGTCCAGAGGCTTCCATATTCTTAGGTAAGTATCTATTGTTTTTGCTTTAGGCTGGTCAACACTTTAAGGTCACATGACATGGTTGTGGTATCTCAAACTCCAGCAGTAATGCCGTGGCCATCAAACTGCTTTCAAGAGGTTTGTACAACCTTTGCATGTCAAAAAGGAACAAAACTGGCTTGTGGACCAGATTGGGTGCTATTAATATCTGTGCACTAGACAACATAGTTCCAACCTAGTATAAAAAGATGGAAAGGCAGTTCTCACAGGATGGACAATTTGATAGAACTTCCAAACTTTCGTTGGTTTATTCAAAATTAACGAGGTTTACCTGGAATCCTAAGCAAAAAAAAAAGACAAGCAGATACAGTATCTGAGTGTTGAGTGTTGAGAAATTGACTGAATCCCACCCAGTCCTCTTCCTAAGCTGACTAATATTTCTAAGAGTCTCCGATGTTGAGAGTTTCCGCTGTGGTTTGTGTTTCCTCCCCCTCACGCAAGGCCAGAAGGATGGTGTCACTCTCACAGCTGGGCTCCTCAATTATTTATTTACTGTACATTATGGAGAATCCACTGAGAGTAATGACTCTATCACGTGGCTTGTATCGGCTCCCACAGTTGGGTGGAACGACCAAACCAAGAGAGACGGTATCAGTTCTATGGTCACTAATAGATGAAAGAAGCCAGCCTGTGATTCAACGTGTCAGTAACTGAAAGTGGAATGTGAAATCTTTCCAGGAAAGTCTGGTAAAAAATGAGGTGCAGCCTGTCTTACGAGGTCACCAGGGCTTTCATTAACCACTCAAGCCCCAGGTTCCGTTAATAAACAGAGCTACAATAGCCATTCTAGGCTGCAGCTGTGTTTAGACATAAAACCTGTGCTCCACAGTTATAGACAGCAACCAATGCTCTCTAAAGAGAAACTCCACTTAAAGTAAACCTAAATTGGAAAAAAGAGGAAGCGTAAGTTACTTAAAGGATACCCGAAGTGACACGTGACATGATGAGATAGACATGTGTTTGTACAGTGCCTAGCTCACAAATAACTATGCTGAGTTCCTTTTTTTCTTTCTCTGCCTGAAAGAGTTAAATATCAGGTATGTAAGTGGCTGACTCAGTCCTGACTCAGACAGTAAGTGACTACAGTGTGACCCTCACTGATAAGAAATTCCCCTTTTTTACCTCTTTCTTGCTCTCAGAAGCCATTTTCTGCTAGGAAAGTGTTTTATAGTTGGAATTTCTTATCACAAATTTTGAGTAGGGGACAGCAGTGAAATGAGGGACGGAAAGAGGACTGAGAAGGCTCTATGCAATCCAAAGCCTAGCCTATTCAGATGTTTCCTCACTTCAGATTTGCTTCGATGAGATTATAATATACAATGCTTGGTCACCACACTGAAACTAGGGATGGTCCATGGATTGGAAATAATTTATGTATTTTGTATTCAAATGTATGTAGCTGAAAATGGACCACAATCAAATCCTGGCCGGGTGGAATATGATTAGTCCATTTTAAAGTTGTATGAATTTGAATACAAAATCTGCATGCTCCTTCATCAAATCTGGATCCCTGTATTGTATGGGATGACGGTAAGTATTTGAGGCTGCCCCACAGGTCTGGGCCCCTCTGCAGTTAGAGGGGCTGCTACTCATGTTATAACGCCATTAGTCAAGACTATGATGGATAAAGAAAAGGGTCGGAATATCTACAAAACAGTTGGCCTTACGGGGTGCTTACTCGTATGCAGTGGTTAGTAGCCACCACAGATGGTTCACGTAAGGACAACCAGTGAGCCAGGTCCTGAATAACTATAAGTAATTATGGCTATTAATACTACGGATCTTGGAGAAATCCCACGAATATCAGAAGATTGTCTACATGTGCTTTATGGACTATAAAAAAGCCTATGATGATAGTGTCAAACACAATAAGCTGTGGAAAGCCTTAGGAGAACTGGGCATGCCAACTCATCTGGTTAAGCTGATAAGATCACTACATGACGGCCAAGAAGCCAAAGTGCGAACACCCCATGAAGACACTGATTGGTAAAAAATTGGTAAAGGTGTGGGGCAAGGTTGTATCCTATCCCCCTTCCTGTTCAATCTTTACGCTGAAGTGATCATGAGAAAATTGGATCTTGCGGAAACAGAAATCGGCATTAAAATCTGTGGATGGAACATCAATAACCTTCGGTATGCTGATGACACAACTCTTCTCTCAGAAACGGTGGATAGCCTGCCGCATCTGATTAATCGAATCAAAGATGAAAGTGCAAAGTTCGGCCTCCTCCTGAAACTCAAAAAGACCAAGATCATGACAACTGTGGATGACTGCAATATCAGGATAGCAGTTGACAATGAAAATATTGAGTGTGTGCAGAAATTCTCCTTCCTCAGCTCTCAGATCAATCGAAATGGAGATTGTAGACATGAAATAAAACGTTGGATAACCTTCATCAGAAATGCAATGGTAAGTATGATCCAAGTATGGAAAAGCAAAGACATTAGCATTACAACCAAATGTAGACTGGTTCATACCATCGTTTTCTCCATAACCATGTACGGCTGCAAAAGTTGGACCCTAAGAAAAGCGGATAGAAGAAAAATCGACTCCTTCGAGTTGTGGTGCTTGTGATGGTTGATTCCCATTCCATGGACAGCAAGGATGAAGAACAAAGAAGTATTGTAACGTATAAGACCAGACATGTCACTGGGAGGCAAGATCACCAGACTCAGTCTCACATATTTTGGCCAAGTGATGCAATCAAATTCCTTAGAAAAAGACCTAATGCTTGGACTGATCGGTGGTAAACAGCAACAAGGCCACAAGAGAACGCGATGGCTTGACACCTTCAAAGCCGACACAAGATTGAGCTTAAAGGACAATCGAGGTGACATGTGACATGATGAGATAGACATATGTATGTATAGTGCCAAGCACACTAACACTAGGCTGTGTTCCTTTTTTTTCTTTCTCTGCCTGAAAGAGTTAAACATCAGGTATGCAAGTGACAGTTTCTATCCAGGTCGGGACTGGTCGGACTTGGTCGGACTATAGCATAACGCTCACTGATAAGTAATTACAGCCATAAAATACTTTCCTGTCAGTAAATGGCTTCCTGGAGCAGGAAAGAGATATAAAGGGTCAATAATTCATAGATTTGAGCACTGATATACTTCAATGAAGGTGTCATTGAGCAGAGACAATGAAACAGTAAAAACTGAAATACTAGATTTAAACATAAAATAAAATTGTGGGATACCTAAAAAGTCATTTTTAGGAGAAGAACGATAAATACAATTGTTTTCTTATCCGTTTATTTTCAACTCAGAGGTCCTTGAAGGCAACTGGCGGAAACGGAACAAGATCGGACAGCATGGAGAGAGCTAACCCATAGAATCACCAAGAGTCGTATACAACTGAATGGATAACATCATCATCATCAGCTACAGCTCATAAATGCGTGTGGGGTTCATCTGGTCCCATCCCACTGGAGAGATACTGCAGAAAAAAACTGCTGAAAACATGATTCTGACCATGTATCAAAACACACAGTACAGTGCAGCTTGGGATTTGGCAACTAAGGACCAGTCACAGTGACCATGCTGACCTCTGCTTGATGCCAAAACCACCTACAACGAACAGATGGGCATCAAAACAGGACTATGCAGCAATTGAAGAAAAAACTGGTCTGATGAATCACATTCTCATTTCTATCTTGATGGAGGCCCTATCATGAAATATACAGAACTGAGTGTCATTGTGATGCAATGCACAACTTCTCATGTACTATGAGAAGTTGTGCATTGCATCACAATGCAACATTCATATCTTCGTGGAAGGGTCCCTTACACTGTCCGCTGTTGGTCTGATGCAGAGGCATAAAATGACTAGTAGCCCAATTCACTGTCTGGAAAAATAGGAGAAGCATGACTTTTCCTCAACAGACAAAACCAGGATTTAGGGAAGCAGATATTGTATGACTCACTCAGCCCTTGAAAGATACCTGTAGCCACCTGAAAATAGTTACTTACTTAAGAAGATGGAAGGCTCTAGATCCCAAAAAGCCTTCCCTGTCCTCTCTGTGTCCCCTTGTTCCATCGGCAGACCCCAGTTGCAGCAAACTGACTTTAATGTTGAAGAAGCCTTCGAGTCTCCTCTGAAGGCTTTGGAAATACTCAGGTCTCCAGGCACTTTCAATGACAAACATCTCCATACTGCGCGCATACAAGTGCGGACTCACATGTGTGAAAGTCTTCAGAAGAACTCGGAGACCCGAATACTTCTGGAGCTTTCCCAGAAGACCTGAAGATGCAGCCGGCTAGGAATTTGAATGGGGGACAGTGGGGGGAACAAGGAGACCAAGAGAGGACCAAGAAGGCTTTATAGGATCCAGAGCCTTCTTAGGGCAAGTGTAGTAAGGTCCGGTGTTAGTCAAGAAGAAGCAGAAATGCAGGCATTAAACCAACAAGCGTTGATTCTGGTTATACCTTTACTGACTAACTGTACATGGTTTATTTCAAGGTTTCAAAACTTTGTTTCTTCTTCAGGCATTATACAGAACTGTATCAGAACCGTACCCAGTTCTGTATAATATCTGAAGAGATACTTCTTAGGGGAGTATGTCACTTTTTTATTTAGGTTGCTACAGGTATCCTTTAAAAGATCTGTTGAAACGGTCTTGGTGCCAGATAACATAGGACTCCTTCAAGGGTCCATGCCTCAATAGCTCAGAGCTGTATTGGTGGCATAAGGGGGAAAGGGGGAGCTACACAATACGAGGCGGGTGGTTTTAATGTTGTGACTGTTCAGTACATCTTACATAGATTTCTGTACTAAAATTGAATTACACGTTAAACACAGGTAACAGGTTCTCTATAATGCTCTCCAGCGACTCCATGTCTGAATAAGACATTTCACACATCTGAACAATGTATAAATCAATGTGTTGATATTTAGCCACATAGACCCATGAACTTATATCCCAGCCAACTCTCATGGCCCATACTCACGAGGGACTTTTGTCGCCTCAACACGCGGCGCGCGCGTGTTGCGGCGACAGGTCGCCCGTGAGTATGGGCCGCGCGCACCCCGAACTGTCGCCCGAAACGCGAACTGTCGCCCGTCGCTGATGTCGCTATGCGATTGAAAAGTTCAATCGCATGGCGACAGTCGCCGCCGCAATTCCGCTGCAGCTGTCGCTAGTCCGCGTGAGTACGCGGACTAGCGACAGCAACCTCCATAAGGAAACACATAGCTTCCGGCGGGGGGAGGAGGAACGTCTGCGACAGCTTCCGCCTCGCCGCTGGTCCCTCTTCCGCGTGTGTACGCGGAGGGACCTGGCGAGGAGCTGTCGCCGGCCTGTCGCCCACACGCTCACGTGTGCTGGCGACAGGCAACATTTGCAGCCCGTGAGTACGGGCCATCACACTGGAGGGAAACCTTAACAAGCCCCTGGTAGACATGCATGGCTGCATCTTCAATCCATTCCATGATCTCTGAGGCATGAACACCATTTCACTAATCTTCAGGCAGAAGCAGCAGATATCAGAGCAGCCTCAACCATCCTGCATCAGCATTCACTGGAAATCCCTGTTTGGGGTATTCTCAGGGTTTTTCTTTATTTTCAAAAGCTTTTGCAGAATGGCAGTTGCTCTGTTCAGAAGATATAGATCAATTCATTGTGATAATCAGTGATAAAGTTATTGGCAAATGAATGGGAGGTGAACATTTCTCGGATGCATAAGGTGAAAAATCCCCGTGGGCTGAAATGGTTAAGGCCCAACCCATCCATGCTGGTTTCCTGCTGCGAATCCCGAACTTGCGCATTTTCTCAGAGAAGTTTTACAGTCGATTTCTCTTTCACAATTCTGCGGAACATATTTCTGCTACATTAAGGCCGTGAAAATGGGAAGAGA
Organism: Hyperolius riggenbachi; assembly: GCF_040937935.1. Lineage (NCBI taxonomy): Eukaryota > Metazoa > Chordata > Amphibia > Anura > Hyperoliidae > Hyperolius > Hyperolius riggenbachi. Next base: position 61,293,169 of record NC_090647.1, read on the forward strand.
GCAGGCTGGATGACAGCTAATGGAAACCAGACGTGAACTCTTACATCCTCGATAAACTAGCGACATCTGGACAACCCCTTCTTTAAATTAATTGTAAGCCGAGCCGAGCAAAAGGCAGTTTTTCTAAATATATTCTCGGGGTGTGGGAAAGGAAGTCTCTGAATGGCAGAGGGTAATTCAGAGCTATTCTAAAGACGGTTTTAGAATGCTCCACTGAAATAACTTTAGCATAAGCCATGTATGACATCGTAACAAGTCCCCGAAGCCAACTCCCTGTTCAGTTTCTAAAAAAAATATTTAAGCCCTACAGGCCTAGTTATTCCAGATCCAGGTTGTTAGCAGAAATCTTCTGGAGATGCTTTGTTTTTTTAAGCAAACCTGTAACATTAGGAAACACAAAAATAGGGCTGTGGAGTCGGTACAAAAAAATCATCCAACTCCCACTCCTCAGTTTATGAAACCAGTGACCCTAGGTGCCCAAATTTGCTCCAACTCCTCAACTCCAACTTCACAGCCCTGCACAAAAGTCTGATACTTACCTCAGTAGAGGGAAACCTCTGGATCTCTAGAGGTTTCCTGTGTCCTCCTGGAGACCACTCCCATCCGTGAATGAGGACAGCCGCAATGCGCAAGAAGCATAGAGCCTGCAAAATACCTCTAGCTCAGCTTTTTCCGCCAAGCCCGAGCAGCTCCGTTCTACTGCATTGGTGCAAGGTGTCTTGCACCTGCACAGTGCAGCTACGCTCATTTATTGATGTGAGTGCCGTAACACGCACTCTTCAGCAAGCCATTGTTGTGTTGCTCCTGGGCACCCCATCGTTGGATTGGTGAGAGCAACGTGGACGGGGTTTATCCAGAGGCTTCCCTGAGCTAAGTACACCCTGCTAAATTTAGTGTGGAGTAAGAATCACACACACCCTAGGCTAAACTATGAGGAGCATGTACATCTTCCACGATGTGTCGCCAAAGAAAGCAGCATGCTTGATCATCTTCAGTGAGTGCATTGTTCCCCACCTTCCCCGCCAGATGACCTCTGCTCCATCATACAACGAGCCGTGGTCACTTCTCCCTCGTACATACCAACAGAACTTATAGCTCAGCTGTAGCCCAGCGACGCACCTGTACATTACTTGGCCTCAAACTGTGGCCCGAGGGATCATGTCCCGACTCCTTCAGGTGACGGTCACTGTGCATGTGTTAGCTATATGTAGCTGAAACTGAACTCATGATGCATTAGAAATCATAATCTCAGCAAGAGTCAACTCTACAGGGTCGCCATCCAAGGAAAACAGGAAGCAGACTATCATCTGAAATGGTTCTCAATGGACACTATTGGCCAGACTTGAAATGTAACCGAGGTGCACCTAATGCAGAAAATGAGATACAGGTGAAACTCGAAAAATTACAATATCATGCCAATAGTGCATTTATTTCAGTAATTCAACCTCAAAGGTGAAACTAATATATGAAATAGGAATCCTTTGCAGATATTTTGGATGAATTTGCTGATTAGAGTCTGACACTTTGAGCCTAGAATACTGAACCTTGTCACAATATTCTAATGGTCTGAGAATTTGATTTTGGGGTTCTCATAAGCTGTACGCCATAATCATCAACATTATAGCAAATAAAGGCTTGAAATATGTCACTTTGCATGTAACGAGTCTATTTCATATATTAGTTTCACCTTTTAAGTTGAATTACAGAAATAAATGGACTTTTGGACGATATTCTAATTTTTCGAGTTTCACCTTCCCCCAGAGGCTCCCCGTGTCCTCCTGGAATAAGGGACAACTCTTTAGACATGCTTTGTCACACCTCTAATCACGCCCCTGCCACACCCCTAGACACGCATACCCAAAGAATTCATAAGCAAAAAACGAAGTTTTATCATTCAAACCACAATGGTCCATTCCAACACTGTTAGTTTTCCTTCACATTTGGAAATTAGAAACAGATCAACACTGAATCATTTAAACATATTTCTCAATAGAAAAACAGTTATATTAAAGTGGGATTATCCGCCATAAAATCAAATTCTATTTTCCCACTGCTCTGTGTTTATTATGCTGTGGACAACCTGTTTCTGCTGCAATAAATATTTCTCAGTCAGTCTAGCTCTATTTGGTACATTGCCGACAAGAGATGGAAGTTTGTTATCTCCCCTCCCACATTACTGCTCCTCACTGATTGGCTGAGGGCAGTGCAGTGTGACACGAAGCTGAGAAGAGAGAAGCTGCTGAAATCTGATCTATGCTGTGCTCACGTGTGCTTACAAAGCAAGCTAGATATGACAGTGGACTTTCTAGGAGGAAAAAGATGTAAGGGAGGAAATGACATCAGGTTTGGCTTCAGTCAGAAGCAGTAACAATGGAAAATGCCTGAAACAGTTTTCTCTTTATTTACTATATAAGATTCACTGAAATCAAAATGTGGATAGTACAATACATCTGTTATGTAAGTAGAACAAGTATTTATCTACTTATATACTGTATGTGTTTTTTTCTGGGATAGTATGGCTGTCCCTGCTGCTTTAACAGAGATCTGCACATCTATACATTTATTCCCAGCAACAAAACATAGCACAGCTCCCCCGCGTAAACTACCATCCTCCCTCCATAACCAAGCATTCCCCTCCTCCCAATTAAAATATAATTTCCCCTCCATAACCTTGCATTACTGCATTACACTCCCCATGTAAGGTAATATTCCCCCTACATAACCCAGCATAACTCCCCCATGGAGCATGCCATTTCCCTTCCATAACCTTGCATCTGACCTAGCCTGTCTGGTGTCGACATGAACAGGGCTGAAATTACAATGACTGCTGTGTGATCTCAGCACCTGCTCGGGAGATATGAGAAGTCTGACTCTGTTCACTTCGGCACTGGGAGTGTCTGGCTTCGATACCGAACACTGAGGCCCCTTTTACACTAGCAAGCTAAACCTGAGTTGTGTTACGCTATTCTGCCACAAGGGGCTGCAAAAGCGATAAAAGTCTATGGGGACTTTTACACTTATTGCAGTCCCTTGCGGTGCGTTGGAAGTATCCGGTCCAACGCAAGGGCACAGCGCATTACCGCAAACTCCGCGCTTAATGCACAATGGGCTTGATTTACTAAGACAAATAGCATGCCTTATCAAAGTTAGCACGCCTTATCAGAGTTACATAGTGAGCGCTATGAACCCGCAGGGGGTCAGGGCAAGACGAGTGGAGCTCTCGTCATTGCCAATTAGCAGGCATAAGTTCGCTATGCTGCTCTGATAAGGCGTGTTAACTTCGATAAGGTGTGCTAACTTTGATAAGGCGTGCTATTTGTCTTAGTGAATCAAGCCCTATGCTTTGGGAAATGGAAGTCTGAGTGATACAAGCAGGGCTATACATATGACCCTGCTTGCTCACACTACCACAAGGTCACATATTTGTCATTTTTTGCGCAGTGGTGGTGATGCGGCAGGAGCGTCACATCCCCACCGCAACGCACAAAAACAGCTCTAAAGTACCCCTGATCTGGGGAAAAACTTACTGAATGAAGTCCATGGTGGGCTAGATAACCTTTTCAGAAGTGTCCTGGCGCTGCTCATTGTCCTCGTGGTATCCCCTCCCCCTGTCCTTGTATCTCCTGCATCCCTACCGGAAGATCCTCTAAGTGGTGCTGGGCTCTTATGAACTGCGCAGGGGCGAGTGTCTGCTTCTGTTGTGCTCACGCAGCTTGGAAATTGCGCCTTTACAGTCACACACCACCGCTAGGTTACTACCGGTAGGTAGCGTGCTTATGAATCTGCCGCCGGGAGATTTGGGTGCAGGGTAAAGCCAATAAATGGCTCACCCTGCTCCTGCAAAAGTCCTGGCGGAGTTAATTACTATTCCTCCTCCGGGTCGACGTGGATAGTGGGGGAAAGATATAATTCGCCTTCCAGCTATTGCTGGCGGCTGAATTACAGTGTTTTTATAGTAATTTGTGCTCCGTCTTTTGACAACGCCCAAATAACTCACTAGCACCGCTGTAGCAATCATTCCTATTACAGCCTATTATGGTGCCAGCTGCGCCCAATTGTACTAGGTAACCTTCTTGGTTTTAATAATCGACCAGAGGTTAGAAGAATACAAAGAGGACCAGGGACAGGAGGACATCAAGGACAACGAGCAGAGCTAGAGTAATCTAGCCCACCATGGACTTCATTCAATCTTTTGCCTCTGGTTCAGGTGTACAATAAGCTAAGTATACATGCTGGATGACGGCCATTAAGGACTGTCTTGGTTGACAATCTAGCATGTGTACCTCCACCCACCTTATTCCAATTAAATATCTTCAGCAACAATGACGTCCATTCAAACCACTGCCGCCATTCCATCGTGCATCGTCCCTTCTCCCCACTCCATAGCAACAGATGTGTTGCTAACCTGTAGGCCAGCGATGCCTCTCTATTTATGAGGGATTGCAGAGTGCAGGGGGACCTTAGGGGGGTTTGGGATAGTAACAGAGGCTGGGCTGTATAGGCAGATCCAGACTCTGTATGCAGATAATATTCTTCAATCCCACCTCGGGTTCTCTTTAAAGCAAAGCTGAAGCAAAAATAAACTTATAAGATAATGAATTGTATCTGTAGTACAGTCGAGAAATAGAACATTAGTAGCAAAGTAAAGAATCTCATATTGTTTTCCAGTGCATGACGAGTTAAAAAAAAAACTTGAATTGTTATCTATGCAAAAGAGCTTCTATGAGCTATTCCACCCACTGGGTCGAATACAGTGCTGTTTTCTGAAGCACAAAAACAGCAAATAAACAGTGAAAGACAGTTTGAGATATTTTTTTACTGCATCAAAGTTCAAAGGGCCATTATCTCTGCTCTGTTTTATGGCTTAACCACTTCACCTCCAAGGGTTTTTCCCCTTAAAAAAACAGAAGCATTTTCACCTGTCAGCGCTCCTTCCATTCATTTGCCTCTAACTGTATTACTACTTATCACAACGAAACAATCTATATCTTTTTTCGCCACCAACTAGGCTTTCTTTGGGGGGTACTTTTTGCTAAAAATTATTTTATTCTAAAAGTGTTTTAACAGGAAAAATAAGAAAAAAAAATCATTACTTTTCAGTTTTCGGCCATTATAGCTTTAAAATAATGCATGCTAACGTAATTAAAGACTGCACATTTTTTGCCCATTTGTTCTGGTTATTGCAACGTTTAACATTTTTCCCTAGTACAATGTACAGCACCAATATTTTATTTGGAAATAAAGGTGCATTTTTTTGTTTTGCGTCCATCCCTAATTAAAAGCCCATAATTTATAAAGTAATAGTAATATACCCTCTTTACATACATATTAAAAAAAAGGTTCAGACCCAAAGGTAACTATTTATACGTTGTTGTTTTTTGTTTTTTTTAATTTGATAATTATTGGGGAGTGTGGGAGATCGGGGGTTAATTTAAAATGTAAAAATAGGACTTGAAAGACAAAAAAAGATGTAATTTTACTATTTGGCAACAAGATGTCCTCGCAGTTGACTTCCATATGCGTAGTATTACTATGCAAACAGGAAGCACTGCGTGGACGGTCCGTGTGAACGGCGGCGCCGTCTCATAGACTGTTTTGGTCATTCACATCGGCATTTAGATCAATGAATGGGAACTGTGCGGCTAACGGTCGGCGGCAGTAACGATTGAGGGGGGAGGGGGCAAGTGGAAACGTGCCGTGGGGGAGGGACGTAATAGCTACTTCCCTGCACATAGTTAGGGCATTTTGCAGGGATGTAGTTACTCGTCCCGGGGGTGGGGAAGTGGTTAAAAGACAGAGAATGTGCTTTCTAAATGGCAAATATGAAATAATGATGCAATGTTATAAAAAAAAAGCTATATAACTGAAAACAAGCCTCTTTTCTTTGCTACTAATGTTCTATTCATTATCCGTAATACACATACAATTCATTATATCATAAGTATTTTTCAGGTTTGCTATAACCTGCCTGTGGTGAACTAGCGGGACCCTGAACCATGTCCCCCTAAATTCATAACAACAGCGTCTACGTGACCAATTGATATGATCTGCTGGACACGCTCCTATTTACATCCTTCCCATGTAACTCCATACCCGGGCCGCAGCTTGGCATTATGGCCCATCTATACAGCATTTCACTCTACAGATTTCACACATCAATTGATTTGACAGTTTCCCTCTGCAACTGGCGCCCGCACCCCACAGACCTAGGTTACCTCAGTGCATAGAGACAGGCTTGTGTTTGTCACGGGGGAACATGATTGGGGTTAAACGCCGTTCCAGTAATCTCTCTCCTCTGAGGTCACTTTGTGGTTAATAATATCTAAGCACATGAGGAAGGAAAATCATTATGAAACTCAAGTTGGGTTGTAACTAACCCAATTACCAACTCATCTGAAGCACAATGGCCTGAGAGCAGCCAAGAAAAACAGGCCAAGATTTTTTGTTTTATTTATTTTAATATAGGTTACCAGGAAATATAAATGAGGATTAATCTGATTTCCCGCTTTAATCCCTGATTCACTGTGAAGCCGTTCAAAAATACCTCAAGGAACAAACTCCGTCTCACGGTCAGTCTGGCTATAAAAGGCCGAACAGAGAAAAACACCGGCCTCCATCGGCTTTGGTCATCTCATAAAGTAAGGCTCCAACACACGTCCAACGGAGTGCACAACCAACTCTACATGACCCGACTCCACGACAAACCATTTACACGGCTTGTATTTTCTGTGCACCAACCAACTGAACGACCAATTCATTTACATAGTATGTGCGTTACGAAATGACAGACTGCACAATATGACTGCATTCAAAACAAGCGCAAGTCACTCAAACGACTGTACGCGTGGCCAACTGCACAAGCACAATATCAGGACAACAGTCATGTGAGTTGACCAAAATCAGATAACAATCAGGCCTGTTTAGTTGAGAGTGTGTACGGGCCTTTACATGTTGGGCTTAAATTACGTGTACTTTAACTTAGAAATGGCGAGCTTATCAATGATGCAGTATATTTGTATTTCATGATTGTAGCCGCACTTTAAAGCAATCCTGTGAGATCCACAGGTCAAAAATGTAGATACTTACCTTGGAGTGAGAAACTCAGAAGATCTTAGGCACGCTCCCATACCCAAACGAGCAATTCCATGCTACTGTGCAGAGGCACAAGCCACCTGCACCACTGCCATCTGCGCAACATTGTCAACAAGCTTTGGGAGGTCCCAGCACTAAAACAGCAAGGTGGAGGGGGCGGGGCAACCTATGGATGGGTTCCCGCTGCTTAAAGAGAAACTCCAACCAAGAATTGAACTTTATCCCAATCAGTAGGTGATATCCCCTTTTACATGAGAAATATATTGCTTTTCACCAGGGCTGTGGAGTCGGAGTCGGAGTCGTGGAGTCAGAGTCGTGGAGTCGGGCAATTTTGGGTGCCTGGAGTCGGAGTCGGGAAAAAATGCACCGACTCCGACTCCTAATGAATTTGTAACTGTAATTAAAATAGAAAATATGATAAAATGTTCTATTTCTCAGATAATAGTCATTAAAAATAATGTATATATACAGTATATATACAGTAATAGCTGTGCTTAGTCCACAAAAATGAAATAAAGCAATCAAAATTAGTTACTTGTGCTGCTTCAATAAAGCAGTCCCTGTATTTTTAAGGTCAGATATACATATCTGATTGTGACTGTATATATGATGTGTACACAGGAATCTCTTATATATAGTAAATAACATCTATGCTGTAAGAATAAAGCCTGATGTGTAGCTGTGTCACTAATAGAGATGGTCAACGAGATGGAAATAATTCTGCATTGATGCTGATTTATGCAAATGTATGCACTCCCTTTGCTGATGAAATCAAATAATTTGATATGTTGTTAAAATTTGGTTTGGTGACTACAAATTAAAGGGTAACTGAGACGGATGAAAAGTAAAGTTTTATACATACCTGGGGCTTCCTCCAGCCCCCTTCAGGCTAATCAGTCCCTCGCTGTCCTCCACCACCCGGATCTTCTGCTATGAGTCCTGGTAATTCAGCCAGTCAGCGCTGTCCGGCCACATGCCGCTCCCACAGCCAGGACCATTCTGCACCTGCGCAATAGTGCTGCACAGGTGTAGTATGCTCCTGGCGGCGGAGTGTGTTCATGCGTACTACGCCCGACTGGCTCAAGTACCTGGACTCATAGCAGAAGATCCAGGTGGTGGAGGAGGACAACGAGGGACTGATTATCCTGAAGGCGGCTGGAGGAAGCCCCAGGTATGTATAAAACTTTAATGTCATCTGTCTCAGGTTTACTTTGTTACACAGTAGTACTATACTCTACATATGCACTCCCCACAGAGCTGCAGGGAATCCACTGAGAATGCTGTGCACATTGAACACAGAGGTGTTGTCTGTTTACAATCTCCTCATTCCCCTGCAGAGTACCTGCACATCATTCTTACATGAACCCACACTTACATTGCCTAGAGCCTGATCCATGTTCAGATTGTGCATGAAGAATGTGTAATAGAGGAAGAATCTCCTCATTCCCCTGCAGAGTACCTGCACCTCATTCTTACATGTACCCACAGTCACATGCCTAGGGCCTGATCCATGTTCAGATGTGTAATAGAGGAAGAATCTCCTTATTCCCCTGCAGAGTACCTGCACATCACTCTTACATGTACCCACACTTACATTGCCTAGGGCCTGATAGATGTTCTTTGTTCTGGTTTGTACCTTTTACAAGTACTCTAACCAAGGACTAGTTTTAGTCTAAAGGGAATAAATATAGTAGTCTCCATATCCTTCTCACTTCAGTTGTCTTGTAAAATTCTTAAGCATTGGCAGTTAAGAGACAAATTTCATGTTACATACTTTTAATCAACAAAATTGTAATATGCAAATTAGAGGAGTCGGAGTCGAGGAGTCGGAGGAATCCTAAACTGAGGAGTCGGAGTCGGTGGATTTTTGGACCGACTCCACAGCCCTGCTTTTCACAAACAGACCATCAGGGGGCGCTGTATGACTGATTTTGTGCTGAAACTCCTCCCACAAGAAGCTCTGGGACTGAGGTACTTTTGGCAGTTTGTTACAATGTAACAAGGTTCACAGACAGGAATTAGCTGTTTACAGCTGTCTCTAACAGCCAAAACAGCTACATAACCTGCCCACAGTAAAAATGTCACCATGTAATAAATGTCAGAATGTACATTGGATGAGAGGAAAGATTTTACAATGAGCAAACACTGACTAAATCATTTATGCATAATTATTGTAAAAATGAAGCCCTTTTTTTATTGCATTATTTTCACTGGAGTTCCTCTTTAAGAACAAGCAATACCCATGCTAACCTAGAAATAAAAAACACATATATAAGTAGATAAATACTACCTCTACTTACATAACAGATGTATTGTGCTATCCACGTAATGATTCCTACCGATTTTACAAAGGAAAAGCAGAAAATCCTATTCTAGGCAGTGGCCATTTTGTCAAGCTAATACTGACATCATATCCTCCCTGACTCTTGTTTTCCCCCCTCCCTTCTCTTGCTCATTGTGTATTCATTAGCTGCTCTCCTCCCAGAGTCTTTTTTTTATTTAAACATCCAATCACTGAGTCACCTCAGCCTTGCTTGTAAACACAAGTGATCAGCTAGGCAGGGAAATAAATGGAAGAGGAGGAATATATTATAGATAAAAAGAACTCCCAGCATTCAAAAGAAATCCCAGCATTCAAAAGAACTCCCAGCATTCAACTTTTTGGCACTGTTTGGCACTAGGGCCAGTGCTCCTATAGTATGTAATAACTCCAAACCATAACAGCATAAAAAAGTTTTGAATGCAGGATTAGCATCTTTATCACTTAATACACTCAGACCAGTTGCTGTTGAAATTTGATTTTTATGGTGACAATACCGCTTTAGGTCAATACTCATTTGACACATTTTTTCTCTTTGAGGTACACTTTAATATACCAACATGTCACTCTTGGCATACATAGTATCAGTGGCTACTCAAGGCCCATACTGATAGTAAATTAGTGGCATGAAAATGTAAGAATTGTCCTGGGCCTAAAGAGGTTTAATATGTTTCAATTGAAACTTTAAAATGGTAGAGTACTTATAACTACAGCTGTGTACACACGCTAGATGGGTTCCGGGCCAGCCAAGGAGGCCGATGACAGCCCCCGATATGTCCTTAAGAGATCCAGACTCCATGCCTCTCTGTTGCCCCTCCCCCCCATAGCAACAGAATGTGTCACTAGCCTACAGGCTAGAAATGCATCTACAGTATAAGAACTGTCACCCAAGGGATTGAGTCCTGGTCCCTGCAGGAGGCAGACTCTTGTAAATCCCTATACCGTGCCATGCACCTCTACAAGGATTCAAAGTGCAATGTGCTTTTATGCTACATGCAGGGCTGTGGAGTCGGACTAATTTTGGGTACCTGGAGTCGGAGTCAGTTGATTCAATAAAGTGAGGAGACGGATGATTTTAAAGTTGGAGTCGGATGATAGACTAAGGAGTAGGAGTTGAGGAGTCGGAGCAATTTTGGGTATCTGGAGTCGGAAGTTTCAAAAACTGAGGAGTCGGAGTTGGAAGATTTTTGTACCGACTCCACAGCCCTGGCTACATGCTATACAATTTCCCTCCCCCCCCATGCAAATCGGACAGCAGCCTATTGCTTTCAATAGGCTGCGTTGCCCCATCCTAATTTGCATACGGGTAAATGCAGAAAATGGTCCATTTGTTTTAAGTAGTCTACTACTTTACATTTTTATTCTGCCAATCAGAAGCTCTGATTGACCGTTAGCTCTAGCTGACAGTTAGATTCGGCACGTACAACATGATCAGGGAACCTACTGAAGAGTAGACGACTCCATATGACACCATTTAAGCCTGGACCCCAATTACCCAGTAAATGTTTTGGACAAGTAGTACTTTGAATATCAACAAAACTCAGCAAGACTCCTGTTGTACAGGCATGTCAGACTGGGACTGTTTACGACAGCATTCTTCAATATTCCTCACCACATCAGAAACTTTTATTATTAAAGAATTTTATTATTACAAACAGGGGAACAGAAGTCTTTAACAATGAATGAAGAAATTACAAAAATCATCTCAGCAATGTAAATGAGAAACACGCTTCTAACAAATGCAACATCAGAGGGTGGTAAAAAGTTAACCCTTGAGTGTCTCTCCAAGCTAAAAAAAAACAAAAACAACACGCCAAACTCACAGGCCCTAAAGGTGCCCATTCCTGTTGTGACCTCTAGAGAACTATTTTCTATAAAATCATTCAGAAGTTTCCCTCTCCTTAGGTACCGGTACCTCTATCGCCATTACCGGGTCCCGTCACTTTCGCCGGACGCGACCAGTTTCCCGCATGCACAGGAGCTCCCTCCGGCTCTGTACGCATGCGTCGAGCAGTACGGAGGGAGCGCACTGCGCTTGCGTCGACTCGTGTGGGAGCAATCCAGGCTTATGGAGCTGGGGGAAGCCCCAGGTATGTATAAATCTATTTCTTCTTCATCTCTGGTTCTCTTTAACAGGAAAAATTAGAGAAAAAAAAATATTTCTCAGTTTTCAGTCATGACAGTTTTATAATAAAACGTGCTACTGAGGGGATGCGGCTGTGCCCACTTGGCTGCACTCTGTAGCTTGCCGGGACCCCCTTGAACATAGAGGCCACGCTCCACTTCTGGCAAGAGCGCAGCCCCGATGGTAAAGCGGACCTGAACTCAGAATCTCAGTTTTAAAAGATAAGCAACAGCATAATAACCTTTAAAGGAAAGCATGCCTTTGTTACAGCTTAGAGAAATCCTGCTATTGCAGTGTGCCTACTTCCTGCTTTCATGGAAGCAGGCATTGGGTTAACATCCCGTGTTTACAAATGAGCTCTCTGCTGTGACAGTCAGCTGACATAGCTGAGAGATCAAATTACATCAAATTACATGTGCTTAGTCACAGATGAGGGGGAATTAGACAGGCATACTCAGAGTTTAGCAGGGTACATTTCTATGTTTTCCTTCTGTCCAGTGCAATAGTTCAGGTGCACTTTGGGGCCAAGAATGTTACAATTACGTCCTATGCTGCTGAATGCACGTAACTGTAACAACCGTTGGTCCCGCTGGGCGCAGCCAAATGGGGAGATTTAGCTGTCATATGACAGCTGACACCTCCCCTCATTGATCAATAGCTGCCACTGATCAATCCAGCCTCACACTGCTGCTAAGTTCTTGATGATGTCATCAAGCCGGGACCCGACACTAGAGGCAATGCGAGACTGGATGGCGGGCAGAGCGGAGATGGAGCAACAGTCGCCGGAGGAACGTCAGAAGAGATGAGTGGATCCTCTTCTTCCACTGCCGCATAGTGATCACTACGGTAAGTGGCGATCGTAGTGATCACATAATCAGGAGACAATCGCCATGATTGTCGCTCCCTCTCCGCTCTGCCTGCCATCCAGTCTCGCATTGCCTCTAGTGTCGGGTCCCGGCTTGATGACATCATCAAGCCGGGACCCAGAACTTAGCAGCAGTGTGAGGCTGGATTCTGGGCAAAGCAGAGAGGGAGAGACGATCGCCGAGAGAATGTCAGGAGAGGTCATTGCTGGCTTCCTATACTGGGGACACCTAAGCCTTGCTATCTATACTGGGGACACCTAAGCCTTGCTATCTATACTGGGGACACCTAAGCCTTGCTATCTATACTGGGGACACCTAAGCCTTGCTATCTATACTGGGGACGCCTATGCCTGGCTATTTATACTGGGGATATCTATGTCTGGCTATCTATAATGAAGAAACCTATCATCTTATACCTCGGTCCCAAAGTGGTTACAGGGGGTCCCTGCAAACAACGGGGGACCGGAGGACAGCAACGGAAGCCTCAACAGGATCCAGGGGCTTCCCTCTCCGTAGGTTTCTGTTTCTGAACACAACCTTCGACTCAGGTTCTTTTAAGTGCGTGACTGACTGTTCCCACCAACAACGGTCATCTGGTAGCGCCTATGTGAAACCACAGACATGACAGGGCTGCTTAATCTGGCTAAAAACCACCAGAACCAGCAATAATCATTTCATGGTAGGTGCCTTAAGGTCGCAGCATGATACAAACTTCACATGCCAGCAGTCCTGCTCAGAGGACGACACTCTCCACACAATCTCTGCAATTCATTAACAAGACAGCAGCGAGATTCCCACAAGACTCGCATCCACCATCAGTTCACTGCCCGGCGTGGCAGTCAGACTAATGTAAACAACTTGGGGAATTCACAGTCACGTCTGATGCAATCTTGGGGTTTTGTATGTCCGTGATAAAGTGGACACTTAATCATTGCCACACCACAAAACCAACACGCACTCTCATTCTCTGCCTAGGCATAGAAGATCAGCATTCTAGGAGTCACAGATGAAAGATTAAACTGCTATAATCCGCCACAAAACTCAACTGCACGTGCAGTGCAAATCCATCACAATTTTCCAGCATAACAAAGAGCCACAGAGAGGTACATTAATCCATGCCATGCACTGATGAGGAGCAACCAATCCGAAACAGGCTGTATGCATGTTGGATTACTGTGACTCTGTACAATTAACAAGCTGACACATCATTGCATTCCAGCGGTCTGGAGGTGTGTTTAGCTTACAGGGACAACAAAAAGATGATTTGCAGCAGTGATGCATTGTGGGATACATCATATGCTCATTCCAACCTGAATTCTTGCAAATACTTTCTGTTTTAAGAAGGCAAACTTTTGTTTTGCAAAGCTTTTTAGGAAGAGGGCTTTTTGGTCCTTTGTAACCCCCTTATACACTCCTAAGAGTTGTGGATCACCATGAGCTTGCTGGGTATTTCAGCATGTGATTTTCAGTGTTCTTTCTGCAAGTCTTTGTTTTGTCTTTTTGTGTCTGCGATTACGTTTTGTGATTTTCAGTGAGTGTATGGATTAATCGCAAGAAAATGGCAATGCACTGTGATTCGTCTGCGATCTTTAGTGGGTCTATACTTTCTATAAAAATACTCAAACGCATACAGGCCAAATCGGATGAAAATTGGATTGCAGTAGTGGAGAAGTGTATCTGCGATTTACAGAAGATGTCATTATTTATCTAACTTCCTGCCTAACTCCCCCCAACCCCCCCTCCGCCCCCATCATGGGGGGACGACGACATGTCAAAACCAATGCGTTTCCCTGGGAGACATCCTGTCTTCATCAGGGATCAGCTACAATGACATCCCCAGCTGTCACATGGGAATATGGGAGGTTGTTGGGGGCTAGAGAAGCCCGCTCCAGTATGTAATGCAGAGCAGCAGCGGAGAGTTATACATTATCTCCTTCCAGTGGCAGGACAGGTCTTCTTCAATCCTTTTGAGCATACAAGCGGCCTACAGCCAATCACCACGCGGCTTCCATCCCTGCATGTCATGTGACAGGTATGGAAGCATGGAAGCAGCATGGTGATTGGCTGTATGGTGCTTGTACACTGAAGAGGAGTGCAGAAAACCTGTCATACAACCAGAAGGAGGTATCGTATAATGTTCTGCTGTCTCCGCTGCTCTGCATTACATACATGAGCAGGCCCCCTTGGCCCCCAGACAATCCCCCCTATTCCCATGTGACAGCCAAGGGTTAAGTTATAGCTGATCCCAGAGTCCCCAACCCCCCTAGGAACGCATTGGTTTTGACATGTCCGTTAATGGTTTGATACAATAAAGAGATGCATGGAGACCTGCAGACGAACTGCCTGATGCCTGAGAGTTAAGCTGGCCATACACTAGGCCGATTCCCGCCAGATCGACAGCAGATTCGATCACTGGGATCGAATCTGCTGTCACATCGTTCCCGCTACACGCCGAATTTCGATCCATTTCGTCCGTTCTCGGCGATCGCTCCGTGCGGAAAATTACCGTCGATCGCCCCCGGGTAGGGAGCGCGTCACTAGCAGCGTTCGAGTGCCCGACGACCGACGCAATAGAGCCCGCATACATTACCTGCTCCGCCGGCGCTCACCGCTGCTCCGTCTCCGCTCTGGTCTCCAGGTCCGGCATGCTTTACCTCCTCCTGCACGGCAGGAAGTTTAAACAGTAGAGGGCGCTAGCATGCCGGACCTAGAGACCAGAGCGGAGACCTAGCAGCGGTGACCGGGGGCAGTCGCGCCGGCGGAGCAGGTAATGTATGCGGGGGGGGGGGGGGGAGCGGCGGCAGCACCACCACCACAACAGATTGTGATCGGTTTCAGGCTGAAATCGGTTCACAATCTGTTTGCAGTAAAGGTAGCCATACGATCCCTCTCTGATCAGATTCGATCAGAGAGGGATCTATCTGTTGGTCGAATCTGATGGCAAATCGACCAGTGTATGGCTACCTTTAATCCACTCAGAAGCCTTATTTGCTGATTAGTCAGTATTGACTCTCTCCAGCATCAAGTCAAGGTGAGCTGCTTACTTTAAAGGGGCCCATACACTTAACGATTTTCTCGATCACTGTGATCGAATCTGCTGTGAAATTGTTGCGCAAACGCTGACCAAACCCATCGATCCGTAAAGATCCGGAAGATTTTGCTTATCACCGGCGGGTCGGGAGTGCATCGATAGCGGCGTTCAAATGTCCGACGACCAACACTAGCGGCAATACATTACCTGATCCGGCCGGTGTGTATCCCCGCTGTCACCACTGCTCCTTCTCGCGCTGGGCTCCAGCATGCTTCACTTCTTCCTGTCCGGACAGGAAGTTTAAACAGTAGAGCGCCCTCTACTGTTTAAACTTCCCCAGACAGGAAGTACAGTGAAGCTGGAGCCGAGCGCGGAGAAGAAGAAAGCGGAGACCGGGGGACTCACGCCGGCCGGATCAGGTAATGTATGCAGGGAGGGGGGGGCGGCGGCTTCAGAGATGGTGAATCGATTTCATGCTGAAATCGATTCACAATCTGTTTGCAGTAAAGGCAGCCATACAATCCCTCTCTGATCAGATTCCATCAGAGAGGGATCTATCTGTTGGTCGATCTGTTGGCAAATCGACCAGTGTATGGCCACCTTAAGGCTGGTTTTACACTCGGTTTTTGAGATGCGATACAATGCTCCTGACCAGGGGCATTGCAATAGGGTGTGCAGAGGTAGCAACCGCATCGGGGGCCCTTGGGACAGAGGGACCGTAGAATTAGCTCTCTATTGGTCCTGTGCTCATAATAATCACTTCTATAGATACTTTGAATAGTAGTAATCAATAACAAACTGCTCTCCATCCCCTTCTTGCACCTCTGACACTGTAGTTGTCATTGGCAGGTTTTGGTGTGCCGTATCAAATGTTATGTATTGAGTGCTTGGGGGGCCCCATTATAAAACTTGCATCGGGGCCCACAGCTCCTTAGCTACGCCACTGCCCCTGACACATCCCAACGGAATGCAGAAATATACAATCATATGGTCATATACATAGATCAGCAACGTACTCCCTGCTGGACAGGAAGTACGTTACTGGGATTCCCGTTGGTCCGCAAATGCGCGCCACACAGCGCTCCGTAACCTGTGTGGTAGGCACAGATCGCACGGCAATGCACTGCAGGCTTTGCATGAAACTGCAGCAGATTGGATACTTCCGGTGGATAGCGACGAAACGCCTAAGTGTAAATGGCCCCATTCACTCGCATTGCTGTTGCGTCACCCTGTGGTAAAATAGATTACCGCAATGCACAGTTGTCTTTGCCACACACGTAGGACATATTTCTTTCTGTCTGGTCTGAGTGAAATCCAAAAGAGCTGCAATTTACAAGCCACAAAGCTCGGAGGCGCTTATTGCAGCTTTTTATTGGCCTGAGGAAGTGGACTTGCTTCCATGAAACGTGTTGCCGGTGCTAGTACATAAAAATTATTTTCTTCCACTGACTGTGTTGTAGAGAGAGGTAAGCCACCTCCATTTTTTAATTTTACTTGGTTTTAACCTAATTTTATCGATCCTGGGCGCCTCTTCCCCCTCGTTGTGTTAGGTCAGAGACATGCACTGCTAGCTGCATTCATGAGTGTTACCTGTTGCCTAGACAACTGAACTAAATGGGAGTGGCTTCCAGCTGCCTCAAAAACTTTGAGATGTTCATCTAAGGTTTTTATTTTCATATCAAATGACAATAAACGCTACCGCCTAGAAAATGCCACAGGCATTTCAATGACATTCCTTTTCCTTCCCTTTGTAACGTGCGTCTAAACATAGCCTGGGACTGCTCCGCCCTTCAGCTGAGGTCATGTGACCAGCCGCCAGCTCTTGGCGATAGATTTGCACAGCAGGTAATTACACGACAAGTCATTTTCACTTTTTTGTTGTAGGTAGTGATGTGGGTAGAAGGCCGAGGGATTTATTTCTATCTCCTCTTTTTTTTTACAGTGCACATCGTATGTTTGCAGCTCTCATGTGACCCAAACTCTACGTGATGTTTACCTTATTTCTTACATAATCCTAAAGTCATTATTGCACACAGAAAGTCTCCAGCTCACACAAAGGGGATCTCTTTCTTTTTTTTTCTAGAAGCTAGAAGAATTGCAAGGAATGTCATCTCCAGCCTGGGAGAGCTGCTGCCTTCAGGCTATTAGCATTTGGACAGCTGTATCGGGTTACCATGTAGTAAACTTTATATTACAGGGCCTAGGGATGCCAGTTACTGTCCACATCCGCTACAGGCAGGCAGATACGACCATCTTCCCCTGCAAGTCATCTGACCATTGAAGAACCAGTGAGGAGTCCTACAAAGTTTGCAGCGTTACTGAGAGAGGCTGGGTTCACATATGACATAGCGTGAGAATGTAGCGTTTTAGAATGGTGCGTTTGCAATTTTCTATTGAGGTTTTACCACACATTTGGTGCGTTTTGCGTTTTTGTTACGCAGATGCGTTTTTCATGCGTTTTGCAAGCGTTTTAATATTTTTGCGGTTAGGTAATGTAAAACACACTTATGTTTTGTATGCGGTTTTTTTTATTTATGCAAATCATTAGGAAGACAACAGGAAGTGGAAACACATCAGAGATCTTTACTTTTTAATTAAAAATGCATAAAAAAAGTATGCGTTACCATAGACTTTCATTATGTGCGTTTTGGCAGCCAGCCTGCATATTATGCAACACTACCAGCGTCTGCAGAACGCTTACTGTAAATCGCAAGTGCAACGCTGGTCCTTCTGCGTCCCATAGACTAACATTGCTGCATAAAACACAGCATTTCCCGCTCCGCAAGTGTTATTGCCATGTGTGCACCTGGCTAAAGCCTGAAGGTTCGAAATACACGTCCTAAAAAGATCGTTCGTTACGAACGATTCGTAACACGATATTCAAATTAGCCCGAAAAGATCGTTCGTAATGAACGATTGTGTACACACGTGAACGATATAAGTATAAAGTACTGAACGACGAACGATAAAAAAATGCATGCGCAAACGGAAGTGACGTTATGACAGGCAATAAGAACATGCGTACTACTCCACAGATAATCATTATCGGACGATCTTTGTACACACTGCAACGATTGAATGATTATCTTTCGAAAAAATCCGCCGGGTTGGATCGGCCGGATTGAACGATAACGGTCGTTATCGTCCAAAAAAAACGATCGTTGGAAAATTTGGAGCGCACGATTATCGGTCCGATTGTCGTTATCGTTCGTTTTCGAACGATCTTTATCGTACGTGTGTACTCAGCTTGAACCTGGATGATAATCATTGGGCTCACCTCTCACACACTGTGTATCAAGGCAATACAGCAAAGTTGCCAGTCTTGTGCATACAGTAAAAAATGGCGCGGAGGAAATAATGGCGCACCGTTCTGCCGATTATAAAACGCTATTTACCGTTTTAATGTAAATACATTAAAACGGTAAATAGCGTTTTATAAAACAGCAGAACGGTGCGCCATTGAAAAATGCAGGGAACTAGCAGAGGGGGTCGGGCTGGCAGCGGGGGTCGGGCTGGAGAGGCAGCGGGCAGTGGGCTGGCAGCGGTGTCAGGGTGGAGAGGCAGCGGGCTGGCAGCGGGGGTCGGGCTGAAGAGGCAGCGGGGTGGAGGGAGGATTACGCAGCATGTGTATATTGTGTATACATTACCTTGTCCCGGCCGGCGATCGTTCCTTCACTCCATAGCTTACAGGAGTCCTGCATCCGGCCAATCACCATGCGGCTTCAGTTTCCGCATGGTGATTGGCTGGATGCAGAACTCGTGCAAGCTATGAAGTGAAGGAGCGATCGCCGGCCGGGACAAGGTAATGTATACACAATATACACATGCTGCGTAATCCTCCCTCCACCCCGCTGCCTCTTCAGCCCGACCCCCGCTGCCAGCCCGCTGCCTCTCCAGCCCGATCCCTGCTAAAAAAATTGAACATATAAAACGATAAATATCGTTGTAATGCAGCGCCATTCTGACACTATTGGCGCTGTGCGCCATTTTTGCCTGTCCCCAGTCTTGTAGCCTTCCTGATGCTGGGCATACACGGGTCGTTTTTTTCTTATCAATCAAGCTGCTGATGGCTCGATTGATAATATCTGACGTGTCCGATCAGCGCCTGGATCGATTCCGCACTCCCGGAGCAATGGGAGTAAACAAGCGGAAGATAAGAAGCACCCGCGGGGACGAGCGGGAATCGATGCAGGCACCTGCAGTGACGCGCGGGGACGCGGCGGGAGTCGATCCGGCGGCTAATTGAGCCGCAGAAACGGATCATGTATTCCCAGCATTAAGCTTCATACATGGGGCTGAGTATCTGCACTGAATGCTACAACAAAGTCCCCATTATTTAAAACACAGGCAACTGGAAGTCTCAACTAACCAGCATACCTGAGGGGATAACGAGGACTGTACTTTGTTTTTTTGGGTGGGGGGGGGGGGGTTGCAGGACATTAAATACTCACCGAGGCTCCAGCAATGTCTTGTATCCTTCCTGAAGCTTCTGGCCGCTTTCTGGCATCCTCCGTGTACAGCTTCTGGCATGTCACCTGACCCACATCAGATCATGTGACACACTGTGAGCTGTGCATGGACGCCAGAAAGGCACTAGGAGCTTCAGGAAGAATACAAGACATCGTTGTAGGCTAGGTGAGTATTTAGTAATTAAAAATTGTACAGAGTAGGTCCATAAAAAGTTCAGACGATATCTGGATTGGGCAGACATATGGATTTATTAACTACTGCACTACCTTCCTTTTGTTCCTACTACATCCCATGGCATCAATAAATGGGACAAGTGCAAATGCAACCACAAGCACCATACTATTCAATTATTTACTAATTCACCAATGAGTCACACCAGCAAAGCCCACGTCCAGCATGAGTACGAATCAGCTGATTTCGGTGCGGCTCTGAGAGCCGAGTGCCGAAACTGGGCACCGTCATAGCAGCAATGCTATGATGCGCGCCCCACGTAGCGGTAATTCGGGGCTCCGGCGGCTGCCAGACCCCGAATTACATCTCCCTCCGAGTTGCGACACCTCGAAGGGGGAATAGTATTTAACGCCGTCTCTGAGTTTAGCGGCGATCTGAGTGGCGCCAGTATGACATGCACCCCCATGAGTAAGGCCTCTTTCCCACCAGGACGTTGCGTTTTAGGGGACGTTATAAGTCGCATAACGTGCCCCTAACGCAACGCCTGGTGGTGTTGGAGGAGGACGCTACCTAGAGCTGCATTATGCAGCTCTTGGTGCACCTTTTGTATCCTATGCGCTGTGGAGACCACGTGATCGGAGCACTCCGCATCATGTGGTCCCGTCAGACAATCAGCGGCCGCTCCAGGAAGTAAACACTGTTTAGTGAATATTAAGTAGCCATGTGGCTGGCTACAATAGCGGTCTCTCCCCGCCTCTTCTCCGGCCCAAAAATAAAAAAAACAACATAACTGAGCATGTGCACACAGTCTAACGCGGCTAAAACCGCGTAGAACGCACAGCATGCTGCACTTTATTTTATTTGAACGTGTAGCGTTACACTGTAACGCAACGTGGGCACTGTGAACAGCCCATTGATTTTTCATTACTGTGAGTTGGGCTGCGTTACAGGCTGCTCTAACGTGCACCTGTAACGTCTTACTGTGATAGCAGCCTAAGTGTAGACAAGTGCCTATGGCATTCAATAAATTAAGGGTTCTTTCCTGTCAAAAAAACAGGTGGAGTCCCAGACCTTTGTATCAGGATCAATAAATCAACCTTGGGGGACAGTGTATAAATGCCAGACGTACACTGCAAAAATAATTCATAATATATGTTGTACATACAGTAAGATAAAGAATACCTTCACAACTAGCTACAATTGGGCTAATATCTTCTCAAAAGGTCCTTCATTCGAAGCTTAGAATAAGCACAGTAGTTCAGGGGATGTAATGCTAGCTACATATGATACAATTTTCTGACAGATTTACAGTCAGATCGATTTTTCCCAACAGGTCCGATCTGATTACAGTTTAATTTTTCAAGCAATTTTTCATTGAAGTGAACGGAAAATCGATTGAAAAATTGATTGGAAATCAGATGGACATGTTGGAAATAATCGATCTGACAGTAAATCTGTCAGAAAATTGCATTGTGTACCTAGCTTGAAACAGCTCTGAGATGATGCAAAAGAAATGTACCGGTATATTTTCAAGTACCTCACATGTTTTGTCTATAGTATTCTGGCTCTGCAGCACTAGAATTCCAATTGTGAAAAAGAACACCATCTGCATGTCGTTTATATGATCTTCCCATGTTTGTGTGGGTTTCCTCCAGATGGTAGGGTGATTGGCTTGCTTAAAATTGGTCCTAGACTGTGATATGGATATTAATCTGAACCTGAATTTTTGCACGGGACAGAAGGAACATACAGAGAAATGCACCCTGAATGTATTTGGTGAGTTTAGCCTGTCTAATTCCCCCTCATCTGTGACTAATCACCATATAGTTACATAGTTACTTTGGTTGAAAAAAGACATACGTCCATCGAGTTCAACCAGTACAAAGTACAACTCCAGCCTGCTCCCTCACATATCCCTGTTGATCCAGAGGAAGGCGAAAAAACCCTTACGAGGTAAAAATTCCTTCCCGACTCCAGATGGCAATCAGATAAAATCCCTGGATTAACATCATTGGCATTACCTAGTAATTGTAGCCATGGATGTCATTCAACGCAAGGAAAGCATCTAAGCCCCCTTTAAATGCAGGTATAGAGTTTGCCATAACGACTTCCTGTGGCAATGCATTCCACATCTTAATCACTCTTACTGTAAAGAACCCTTTCCTAAATAAATGGCTAAAACGTTTTTCCTCCATGCGCAGATCATGTCCTCTAGTCCTTTGAGAAGGCCTAGGGACAAAAAGCTCATCCGCCAAGCTATTATATTGCCCTCTGATGTATTTATACATGTTAATTAGATCTCCTCTAAGGCGTCTTTTCTCTAGACTAAATAAACCCAGTTTATCTAACCTTTCTTGGTAAGTGAGACCTTCCATCCCACGTATCAATTTTGTTGCTCGTCTCTGCACCTGCTCTAAAACTGCAATATCTTTTTTGTAATGTGGTGCCCAGAACTGAATTCCATATTCCAGATGTGGCCTTACTAGAGAGTTAAACAGGGGCAATATTATGCTAGCATCTCGAGTTTTTATTTCCCTTTTAATGCATCCCAAAATTTTGTTAGCTTTAGCTGCAGCGGCTTGGCATTGAGTACGATTATTTAACTTGTTGTCGATGAGTACTCCTAAGTCCTTCTCCAAGTTTGATGTCCCCAACTGTATCCCATTTATTTTGTATGGTGTTAGACCATTGGTACGACCAAAATGCATGACTTTACATTTGTCAACATTGAATTTCATCTGCCATGTATGTGCCCATATAGCCATCCTATCCAGATCCTGTTGCAATATAACACTATCTTCCTTAGAGTTGATGATTCTGCACAATTTTGTATCATCTGCAAAAATAGCAACATTGCTCACTACTGTATCCACTAGGTCATTAATAAATAAATTGAAGAGCACTGGACCCAGTACAGACCCCTGTGGGACCCCACTGCTAACAGTCTCCCATTTTGAGTATGATCCATTGACCACAACTCTTTGTTTTCTGTCCATTAGCCAGTTCCCTATCCAAGCACACAGACTCTTCCCCAGTCCTTGCATCCTCATCTTTTGCACCAGACTTTTGTGGGGAACAGTGTCGAATGCCTTAGCAAAGTCTAAGTATATCACATCTACAGCATTCCCAATATCCATATTAGCATTCACTACCTCATAAAAGCTGAGCATGTTAGTCAAACAGGACCTGTCTTTAGTAAACCCATGTTGATGCTGAGAAATAAGATTATTTTCTACTATGAAGTCATGTATAGTATCTCTTAGTAACCCCTCAAATAGTTTGCATACAACTGATGTTAAGCTTACAGGTCTATAATTTCCTGGATCTGATTTTTTGCCCTTCTTAAATAATGGGAAAACGTGGGCTGTACGCCAATCCACTGGGACTCTGCCAGTTGCAAGAGAGTCACAAAAGATAAGATAAAGGGGTTTATCTATAACTGAACTTAATTCCCTTAGGACCCGAGGATGCATGCCATCCGGGCCAGGTGCCTTGTCTATTTTTAATTTATTTAGTCTTGCCTTTACTTCTTCCTGCGTTAAGTATTTAATATTACAGTTAGAAGATTGAGACTCTTCCGCCTCTGTAATTTGCAACAGTGCTGTTTCCTTTGTAAAGACAGAAGCAAAGAAAGCATTTAATAACTCTGCCTTACCTTGGTCATCCACCATTGAGTTCCCACCCTCATCCTTTAGGAGTCCTATACAGTCAACCTTTCTTTTTTTAGAGTTGATGTACTTGTAAAACTTTTTTGGGTTAGATTTGATATCCCTAGCGATTTGATTTTCAGCTTCGATCTTTGCCAGCCTAATTTCTTTTTTACAATTTTTATTGCACTCCTTATAATTGCTTAGTGCAGCCTCGGTCCCCTCCTGTTTTAGGACCTTATAGGCATTCTTTTTCCTCTTCATTTTATCTTTAACCTTTCTATTCATCCATAGAGGCCTTTTTTTATTCCTAGACATTTTGTTTCCATATGGGATATACATACTACAATATTGATTGAGAATACGTTTAAAAGCTTGCCATTTCCCTTCAGTGTCCTCCCCTTGTAGTACATTATCCCAGTTCACCAAACTTAGTGCCTGCCTGATTTGATTGAACTTTGCTTTTCTAAAATTCATAGTTTTAGTGGTCCCGCTGCCCCGTGGCCTATCAGTCACCAGATCAAACGTTATCATGTTGTGATCACTATTTCCCAAATGTTCTTGAACCTGCACATTTGATACATTATCTGGTCTATTCGAAATGATCAGATCCAGTAACGCATTCCCCCTAGTTGGTTCCGTTACCATTTGAGTCAAGTAATTGTCCTGTAGTGCTGCCAGAAATCTGCTGCTTTTACCAGAATGGGTAGCCTCAATACCCCAGTCAATGTCTGGAAAGTTGAAGTCGCCCATAACTATGACCTCATTTTTACTTGCCGCTTTTTCAATTTGCTGTAGTAATTGCAGTTCTGCAGCTTCATTAATATGAGGTGGTCTGTAGCATACCCCAATAAGCAATTGGCAACTTTTATTTCCACCATGAATATTTACCCAAACGGACTCCACATCTTCGCAATCTTCCTCCATCTCATCGTTGAGGTAATTGTGTAATTGATCTCTCAGCTGTGTCCGCTGACTGCCTTGGTAGAGCAGCTAGTTTATAAACACAGGACCGCTTAAAATTCAGGTCCGCTTAAAATTCTGAGCTACTCTGCAGAACAGTAAAGCCCGGTGCAAACTTCAGACACTAGTTACCCTGAGACTGTTGTTTTAGACTGGTCGGCACTTTTGGAACAACTGCTGTACAAACATGCTGTTCAGCTGTCGGCTAACTATAGACAGAGGTAGGTCTTTGAAGCTTCTACATGGGAAGAATGGTCAAGACAATCTTGGTCAAGACAATCTACCCTGCTGGATCACCAAAGACGAGCCCAGCAACGGCAGAAGATACCTCCACACGTTAGATTTCTGGCCAAAACAATCAGGGGTGATAATTTCACCCACCAAACAAAAAAACTAACTTTAAAACTGGCCATACATGCATAGATTTTTTTTTAAGTGATTCCGCCAGATTCAAACCTAATGCACAACATGTCAGAGTGACGGCCAACGCTGCGGTTTGATCAATTTTTTGCTGTGTGTGGTAGGAATTCATCCCTCTCTGATCAAAATTCAGATCAGAGAGGGATCGATCGTTTTTGCCAAATTAAGTTGCAATCTATATGTTTATGGCCACCTTAAAGAGACACTGAAGCGAAAAAAAAATGATGATATTATGATTTGTATGTGTAGTACAGCTAAGAAATAAAACAGATTACATCAGTCTAAGGCCACATACACACATCAGGCTATAGTCTTTGGAAAATGAAAGATCACAGACCAATCTTACCACCCTTCATGTAGTATGAGAGCCATACTCTACACAGTCTATTCTATGGAGCTGAACTCCACATCAGAAAAAAAATCTTTGCAAGATGCTGCACACACAGATGCTGTACAGACACAAAAGATCAGAATCTGCAAAAGATCTGTTCCTGCCAAAAATCCATTCCTGCAAATTGCAATGATAGTCTATGAGATCTGCAGATCATCATACACACATGATTTAACTGACATTCATCTGCAGATCAAGCAATCATCTGCAGATCTGAAAATCCATCCTGGTGGATCTGATCTGCAGATGAATGTCAGTTAAATCATGTGTGTATGATGATCTGCAGATCTCATAGACTATCATTGCAATTTGCAGGAATGGATTTTTGGCAGGAACAGATCTTTTGCAGCTACAGATCTTTTGAGTGTGTACGGCATCTGTGTGTGCAGCATCTTGCAAAGATTTTTTTCTGATGTGGAGTTCAGCTCCATAGAAAAGACTGTGTAGAGTATGGCTCTCATACTACATGAAGGGTGGTAAGATTGGTCTGTGATCTTTCATTTTCCAAAGACTATAGTCTGATGTGTGTATGAGCCTTAATTGTTTCCAGTACAGGAAAAGTTAAGAAACTCCAGTTGTTATCTCTATGCAAAAAAGCCATTAAGCTCTAGGACTTTTAAAAGTCATGGAGAGGGCTGACTTCTGACTTTTATTATCTCAACTGTTTTCTTTTTCTCTGCCAGAGGAGAGGTCATTAGTTCACAGACTGCTCTGAAAGAATCATTTTGAATGCTGAGTGTTGTGTAATCTGCACATATTATAGAATGATGCAATGTTAGAAAAAACACCATATACCTGAAAATAAAAATATGAGAATATTTTCTTTGCTGCTAATCTTCTAGTAATTATTCATAGTACACAACCAATTCATTATATCATATTTTTTTTTCCGCTTCAGTGTCTCTTTAAGGGATGGTACACACCATGCAATGTTCAATCAGATTGGTGGGTCAAATCGATAATTTCCAACAGGCATGATCTGATTTATGATCGTTTTTCTGATTATTTTTGTACAGAAGTGTTCGAAAAGTCGATCAGAAAAATCATTGGCAATTAGATGAGACCTGTCTGAAATTATCGATTCCACTAGCTGATATGACAGGAAATTGCATGGTGTGTACAAGGTATAAAAGTTTAGCCATGAGCTGGGTAATAAAACCTGCTGGGGTAGCGCACTGCTAATAGTCCATTGTTGTAAAAGTAAACAATGCGTTAGATAAATAAAGCCTCTCTCAAGTACTTAAAGTGGTCATTGTCTAATGTTAGTAGGTCACTAGAAAGTGCAAAACAATGGCAGTCTACTGCCTACAGCCTATAGCACAGGATGTCATAGTCTGATGCTACGTACACACATGCGACAACGATCGTTCGTTAAGAACGACGAACGAACTTTTAATTGATGAAAGAACGACCTAAGTAAAGGTAGTTTTAAAATGTGTGTAACGATCTGATCGTTAGAACGAACGTTACATCACAGAAAGCAACTATTGCGCCTGCGCATAAAAATGAGAAGTTCCATGGAGAAATAGTGAAATGCGCATGTCAAGCCTAGTACGAACGATCGTTTCCAACGATGTACTACTTTTGCAAACGATCGTCGGTGGTAAAAATCCGCCAAGACAGAACTTTGTTTTGTAGCGATTTGCCTCGTTCGTCGTTTGCCTTAATAGTCGTTGGTTCGTTTTTTGTAACGATCGTCGTTGGTAAAGATCGGGGAACGATCGTTACAAACGACTATAGTCGCATGTGTGTACGCACCTTGAGGGGGCTCCCCTGGTAGCTGGCATTTCTGCATAATTATTTTGAGTGGTGACATCACTGCACAATCCATAGCAGTGCAAAGCTTCCCGTTTCATACTTTTTTTTTTACTGTTGTACAAGGTAAACATGAGAACATTAAGGGGACACTAAAGCAAAAAAAAAAAAAAAAAAAAAAAAAAAGGATATAGTGAACTGGTTGTGTAGTACGGATAATTACTAGAACGTTAGTAGCAAAGAAAATATTCTCATATTTTTATTTTCAGGTATATAGTTTTTTTTATAACATTGCATCATTCTCTAATATTTGCAGTTTACACATTACACTCAGCATTCTAAATGATTTCACAGAGCAGGCTAGTGAACGTTTGAACTGTCCTCTGCGGGAAAAAAAAAATACAGTGACAGACACTTGAGATAATAAGCTTCTGTAGACAGAGCTCTCTGCCACTTTGAAAGTAGTGGAGCCCAGTGGCTCTTCTGCATAGATAACAACTGGAGTTTCTTAACTCTTCCTGAACTTGGAAACAATATTAGACTCATGTCTCTGCTCCTAATGTTTTATTTCTTAGCTGTACTACACATACAAATCATATCATAAGTTTATTTTCACTTCACATTCCCTTTAAAGAGGAACTGTAACGACAAAACGGCCCCTGGGGGGTACTCACCTCGGGTGGGGGAAGCCTCAGGATCCTAATGAGGCTTCCCACGCCATCCTGCGTCCCTCGGGGGTCTCGCTGTAGCCCTCCGTACAGCCATGACGCAATATTTACCTTCCTGGCTCCTGCGCAGGCGCTCTGATGGCTGTCGGCGCCGAATTAGGCGGAAATACCCGATCGCCGTCGGGTCTGCTCTACTGCGCAGGCGCAAGTTTCCGGCGCCTGCGCAGTAGAGCGGACCCGACGGAGATCGGGTATTTCCGTCTATTTCCGTGCCGAAAGTCGCCACAGCGCCCCCGCTGGAGCCAGCAAAGGTAAATATTGAAGCTACAGTCGGCTCTGTCGCCGGCTGTACGGAGGGCTGCAGCGAGACCCCCGTGGGACAGAGGACGGCGTGGGAAGCCTCATTAGGATCCGGAGGCTTCCCCCACCCGAGGTGAGTACCCCCCAGGGGAGGTTTTTGTTGTTACAGAGTCTCTTTAAGCTCCAATGTAGCTCGCCTTCAATGAACCAAAATATCCACTTATGAGAGTAATGGTTTAGGAATTTTTTAACGCTTATGGACTTTTTTGACATTTGACATTGGGCAGTGTTCTCCCCAGAAACTTTTTCCAGCTGGGTGGCATGAAAAAGTAGCCGGGTGGGGCGAGAAGAGAGAATGCAGGGCCGACTCTACTCTGCAGAATTCTGCTTACAGCATAGGAGGTGGTGAGCTGATGACAGCCGGGTGGTAACCAAAACTAGCCGGGTGAAGCACCGACATTGTGCAGCATATCTGACCGATATTTTGGCCCAAAATTGGTCGCATTGTCGATCGGACATGCACTTGATGGCACCAATTTTCATCCAATTTGATAATAATTATTGAATCAAATATCTAATCGGCCACCAAGATAGTCTAATCGGCCACCTTCGCCATAGTTGTGGAGATTTTTACTGCTTATGGACTTTTTGGGCATATAGTGCAGTAATTATAACAGATAGTAATCACGCATAATACACCTATTCATTTGTAATTAAACCTCTGCTTAGCAAACCGGAAGAGTTTCTTCAAACTTTCCTTTTGTCGTGTAAATGTGGCCAGACACGATACAATAAAATGATCCAATTTTGCGGCAATTCGGTAAAAACGATCGGATCTCCTGAAAAATGTAAAGCTTTTTTTTATTCGAGCATGAAATCCGATCGGATTTCCCATGTATTTTTTTTTTTTTTATAAAAATTGATCGGGAATGGTGGATTTTTCTGATCAATTTTTATGAAAATGGAATGGTGTGTGGTAGGTTGACAATTTATTAATATGTATATACACACCCTAGCAATTTTCTCAGAGTTTCCAATCATTTTTATCATAATTGAGGAAAAATGTAACATAGGTGCGTGGTACATTGGTCAGATTTTTTAAATGTTACAATCAGTCAGAAAAAATTGATTGCAATTCTTGAATTGAACAGATATGTAAAAAATTGTATGGTGTATGGCCACCTTTATCAGTCTCGTACTATAGCTTCCTCTATGGATCAATGATGAGTATATAAGAGCCATGGATGCCAGTGCCACACCTCCCTTACGTCACCTGGTCTATCTCCAGTCCAAGCCACTTGCTTATCAAACAACCGTACTTTCCTAACTTATTTTTCGCTTGTTGAAAATCGAGCCAGTTTTTTAGCTATCACCCATTTCACCGCTGAGCATATCTGTGTGGCCAAAGTTCACTGGTGTTTATTCAGTTACTTTGCTGGAGCGGTTAATAGTTCCTCCCAAAGGGTTGTGAACGAGATGTCTGGAAGACCTGAAACGTGACTCTGTCAGCGTCTGTCCATAACTTGCTAGCTTTCAGGCAATACCACCAAATAACAAACACAGACCAAAGCTACGTACACACATACGACAGCGATCATTCGTTGTGAACGACGAACGAACTTTTAATTGACGAAAGAACGACCTAAGTAAAGTTAGCTTTTAAAGGTGTGTAACGATCTGATCGTTAGAACGAACGTTATATCACGTAAAGCAACTATTGCGCTTGCGCATAAAAATGAAAAGTTCCATGGAGAAATAGCGAAATGCGCATGTCAAGCCTAGTACGAACGACCGTTTTCCAACGATGTACTACTTTTGCAAACGATCGTCGTTGGAAAAAATCCGCCAAGCTAGATCGTTCGTTTTTAACGATCTAGCTCGTCCGTCATAGACTTAATGATCGTTGGCTGCTTTTTAAAAACAATCGTCATTTGAAATGATCGGGGAACAATCGTTTCAAACGACTATAGTCGCATGTGTGTCGCACCTCAAGTCTGTTGGCACAAGTGTCAAAGCTTCATTTTGGACAAAGCTGCAACTGACCTGGCCAAGATACTTAAGGGGCCCATACACTCGGAAATTGATTCTATCAAATCTATCAAACGATTTGATCTGATAGGATGGAAAATCTAGGTCAACCTTCTGCTGGCAGCAGATCGATGGCCCACAGAGTTGCATTGGATCTAATTGCCCAATAATGCATTTAGATCGATTTCCAATAGATTTCAGAATCTGTTCCTAGTGTGTGTCACACATCAGATAGATTCCTTCGACTTGACAGGCATCTGACAGAAATCTATCTGATGGTCGAATCTGCTAAAAATCCATAAGTGTATGGCCACTTTTAGTCTATCTAAAGTTAGCAATGCACAGGTCATTAATGGCTTCATGTGCCGAGCTGATCAATCCCTAATCAACTGCAATTTGATCAGATAGTGGTCGATTCTTACCATACATGGAAAACTCATACTTTATCGGACTGGAGAAATCTACTAAGCGCCGGTCAAACTGCTTGTTTTGTACTGCTTGATGCGATGTTGCACCCCTATTGCTTGGAGATTTTCCAACATGGCCAATTAGACTTTCAATCAACAAGCTTGACAAATTCTTTGAGCCAGGTAGACAGTGTTCCTTAAAGGGGAACTGAAGTAAGAGGTATACAGAGGCTGTCATATTTATTTCCTTTTAATCAATACCAGTTGCCTGGCAGCCCTGCTGGTCTATTTCTTTGCAGTAGTATCTGAGTAACACCAGAAACAAGCTAGTCTTGTCAGATCTGACTTTAAAGTCTGAAACACCTGATCTGCTGCATGCTTGTTCAGGGGCTATGGCTAATAGTATTAGAGGCAGAGGATCAGCAGGGCTGCCAGGCAACTGGTATTGCTTAAAAGGAAATAAACATGGCAGCCTCCATATACCGCTCTCTTCAGTTCCCCTTTAAAAAGTATAGGCATTGTTGGCAATGGAACTGGCTCCTAAAAAGGTGAAAGGGACAGAAAAGATTGACAGAGAATCTGTAATAAAAACAAGTGCCCCGGGAGTACTCACCTCAGGAGGGGGAAGGCTCTGGATCTTAATGAGGCTCCACCCTTCCTCCTGTGCAGCACGCATCCTGCTCTGGAACCCCCAGACAGCCGAGCCCGCCTCGTGCCTGCGCAGTAGAGCGGACCCGATCAGACTCGCCTATTTCCACTGGAGCCCGAGGGGGAGATGTTACTGTGCCTGCGCTGGGTTGCAAAGGTAAATACTGCTGCGTGCTGTAGGCTCTACTGCACCTGCGCACATCTGTGGGTGGTTTTTCAGGGGGAGCCAGTGCTGGATGGGGGCTACACAGGAGGAAGAGGGAAGCTTCATTAGGATCCATAGGTTTCCCTCTCCCGAGGTAAGTACCCCCCAGTGCCCTTTTTTTTTTATTACAGATTCTCTTTGAGGGCTGAAACCCACTAGAGCAATTTATTTGAGCGTTTAGGGAGCAATTCAAAACGCTAGCGATTTCCCTAAACGCTCCGCTAATGTTAATGGATGGGCCAAATTCCACTGAAGCAATTGCGATTAGCAAAACATGCAGCATTTTGGTGGCGTTAGCGTTTCTGTAATGTAAAGTATGTAATTGCGGGCGTAATCGCTTATTAATCGCTATACATGTCGATTTGTGTGCGATTTTAAATGACTGTAAACTGTAAAATAAATTATAATACATTGAAAGGATGACTCAGAATTAAAATCGCTAATCGCAAATCGCAACACAATCGCTGGCAAAAAGCTTACACTAGCTTACAAAACACTACCAAAATCACCAGAAAACTCTCAATAAATCACTTACAAAACGCTAATTAAAAACGCTACCGATTGTGCTAGCGATGTGCGATTTGTAGTGGGTTCCAGGCCTAAGAAGATGACACAACGGATGTGGTAAAGAGCCTATTGGGTATGGACACCGTCTGTTCCCACAGACTTGCATTGTTTCCGCAGGCAAATGCAGCATATATGGTGTGTCGGAAAAAAGGCAGCAGATCGGGATTTTAAGTTCCATGTATTGCAACACAGCAAACAGATCCATTAAAAATAGCAAAAAGTGAAAGCACAAGCTTTTTTATTAACGTTAGATCCGTTTGCATGTCCGTAACATCCCAAATTGATATGTTTTCTTTACACAAGAGGGGACCAGCCCTAAGGGTGGGCTCTACCAGCATACAGTAAGCCTCTGGATACACTTTAGAGGACAACTGTAATGAGAAGAATATGGAGGCTGCCATATTTATTTCCTTTTAAACAATACCAGTTGCCTGGCAGCCCCGTTGATCTATTTGGCTGCAGTAGTGTCTGAATAACACCAGGAACAAGCTTGCAGCTAATATTGTCAGATCTGACAATAATGTCAGAAACACCCGATCTTCTGCATATGCTTGTTCAGGGGCTATGGCTAAAAGTATTAGACGCAGAGGATCAGCAGGATAGCCAGGCAACTGGTATTGCTTAAAAGGAAATAAATATGGCAGCCTCCATATTTCTCTCACTACAATTGTCCTTTAATTTACAGATATCAGCAACTCCTGTCTGGGTCCTTTCAGATCATGAAGCTAGAGGAAGTTGAGGCGGTGGGACTGTAGAAGTCTGAGCAGATACAAATTCAATTTGAATGCATTTATAAATAAAAAAGGGGGGATTGTAGTCTCACTATAGGCACATGCACACTACTGCAACCCCAATGTGGTGAGGGGTGTAAGCACTTGATTGAAATTAGGTCCTTTGAGTTGTGTAGTGGGACTCTCTGTCCCAGAACGTAAACTGGAGGTATTGCTTTTCTTAGACAAGAAGTGAAAAGTGTGCCCGTCATGTGACGTATCATGTCTCAATCAATGCCTAACGTGGTTAGCACTGTGGTGTAGTGGTTAGTACTCTTGCCTAGCAGCGCTGGGTCCCTGGTTTAAATCCCAGCCAGGGCACCATCCCAGCCAGGGCACTATATGCACAGAGTTTGTATGCACTCCTAGGGCTCGATTCACAAAGCGGTGCTAACCCAGTTAGAGACTTTAGGCGTGATAACCATTTTTATCATGCCTAAACTCAGTTTAGGCATGATAAGTTTAGATAAGTTTAGATCGCATGCAAAGTCCCTCACGCAAAGCAGCGCCATTAAACTCTATGCAAAGTACACCAGACTTTGCTAGCGCAAAACTTTTGATCAGCTGTGCACTGCGGTGCTAACCCAGTTGGTGCTTAAACTTATCACACCTAAACTTATCATGCCTAAACTTATCACACCTAAACTTATCATGCCTAAACTTATCACACCTAAACTTATCATGCCTAAACAGAGTTTAGGCGTGATAAAGGGCTTTTCACCATGGTGCTAACTGTTAGCACTGCTTTGTGAATCAGGCCCCTTGTGTCTGTCGACAGATAAGTAGTGGCTTCCCCCTAAAATGGCCTCAATTCACTAAGCTTTATCAAACGTTTAATAATTTACCTCATGGGTAAAATCTAATTTTGAATTCACTAAGGTGTTATAGATGTATTGATCGTTTTATCGATAAAACATTTGATAAATCTATAACACCTTAGTGAATTCAAAATTAGATTTTATCCATGAGGTAAATTATTAAACGTTCGACAAAGTGTTTGATAAAGATTAGTAAATTGAGGCCATAGTCCCTAGACTAAGATACATATACTACACGATACATACATAGACACATGACTATGCAGTGTTCTCCTCGGGCTCTTTTAGCCGTGTGCTCCACCCAGCTAGTTTTGGTCAGCACCAGCTTCGGCTCACCTCCTCCTATGCTGCGAGCAGGGTTGCGCACAGAAGCACCGTCCCTGCATTCTCTCATATTGCCCCACCAGGCTTCTTTTTCATGCCACCCGGCTGGGTAAAATTTCTGGGGAGAACACTGCTATGGTAGGGACTAGATTGTGAAACCCTCTGAGGGATACCCAAAGTGACATGTGACATGATGAGATAGACAAGTGTATGTACAGTGCCTAGCACACAAATAACTATGTTGGGTTCCTTTTTTTTTCTTTCTCTGCCTGAAAGAGTTAAATATCAGGTATGTAAGTGGCTGACTCAGTCCTGACTCAGACAGGAAGTGATCACAGTGTGACCCTCACTGATAAGAAATTTGAACCGTAAAACACTTTCCTAGCAGAAAATGGCTTCTGAGAGCAAAAAGAGGTAAAAGGGGGAATTTCTTATCAGTAAGGGTCACACTGTAGTCACTTCCTGTCTGAGTCAGGACTGAGTCAGCCACTTACATACCTGATATTTAACTCTTTCAGGCAGATAAAAGAAAAAAAAGGAACACAGCATAGTTATTTGTGTGCTAAGCACTGTACATACTCATGTCAATCTCATCATCTCACATGTCAGTTTGGGTATCCTTTAAGTGGCAAAACAATATACTCTGCAGTGTTCTCCCCAGGCCCTTTTAGCCAGGTGCTGCACCCAGCTAAGTTTGGTGAGCACCCAGCTGTCATCGGCTTACCTTCTCATCCTCCTCCTATGCTGTAAGCAGAGCTGCACCAGCCCCCCATTGCACCTTACCCGGCTACTTTTTCATGCCACCCGGCTGGAAAAAAAACTCTGGGGAGAACACTGCTCTGTACAGCGCGCCGGAAGATGTCAGTGCTATATAAATACTAAATAATAATATGTGTGACTTACATCACAACATTTTGACCTGTTAGGAAATCCCACGGTCTCCTATACTTAATTGTAGAAGAGTCATTATTTTCCTATGCACACAACTTGTCGCCCAGTAGGGTGATAGAGAGAAGACACTCTGCTTCTGTCACATACACAAAGCAAAGGAACATAAACAATATAACAGCCCCATAGGGCCAGTTCCCACGAGAAGCAGTGCCAAGCAATGTGCAGAGCCTGGCACAACCCCCAACCCACATCTGGTTGCAATAACTTGCAGATCAGCATATAGCTCCATTCAACACAGCTAGTAGCTTCACATTCAGAACTTCTGAAATTGTTTTAGAGAGCTGAACCACACGACACTGGGCTGGTATTATACATGGGGCAACCATGTAAAGGATACCTTGGCACTTCAAATATTATGTTAGTGCTAAGCAGGGCTGTAGAGTCGGAGTTGGAGAAATTTTGGGTACATGAAGTAGGAGTTGGAGTCGGTGGTTTCATAAACTCAGGAGTCGGAGTCTGGAGTCAGAGTCGGATGATTTTTGTACCAAATCCATAGCCCTGGTAAGTATTAGACTAAGGAGTCGGAGTCGAGAGGAGTTGGAGCTATTTGGGTACCTGGATTCGGAGTTGGAGACGGAGTCGGTGGTTTCATAAACTGAGGAATCGGAGTCGGATGATTTTTGTACCGACTCCACAGCCATGGTGCTAAGGATACCTTAGCACTTAAAATACTTTACAAATGACGCCTACAGTGTGTTGGGGTGTTGAGCAGATGCTTACTGCACCTCCAATCCCCCGGCCAACCAGGGAGTAAAATGGGGCCAATTACCGGAGAACGGAGGGTTCTCCAGTAATTGGCCCCGTTTTACTCCTTGGTCAGCGTGGCCAGTGCCCTTTGACCTGGACACACCTCGCTGAGCATGCGCAGTATGTCCGCTTGGGCGCCTTGTGACCACATTCCCCAGCGACCCCCTGTCTTGTACATGCGTACTCCCGTCACATTACGTGCAATCATTTATTGTTCAATACGAACGACTAACACCAATTATCATATAAACCGGTCTCTATAAGACAATAATTACTGTCATTTACCGCTGTTGGTACCCGTTTTTTTTAAATGACTCTCGACCAACCCCTCGTTCCTTGTTCGTTTCAGACAACGGTGGCCAAGCATGTGTACGAAGCTTGAAGCCCCGTACACCCCTCTGGGATTTCTGTCATCCAGCAGGGATCGGTAGACGATAGTGCATTGCTGATGCTGCACAGACGTGTCATCAACCTCCAGGCTAGCTACACATCTGTTGCTACGATGGAGCGGATTCCCGCGGGTGTGGGAGAGGGGAGAACAATGCGGTACTCTTGTGTCAGGGATTGCTACAAATCCACCATGCCAGATCTTTAGCAGACATTATGCAGCCACTGTACACACACTGGCTATATTATTGGCCGAGGTGCAGTACATCCGGCGACAGCAGCATGATCGAGGACACGCGTCATCAGGGCCACAGGCATAGTGGCCATTGTCTGGCTGAGTCGCCGCAGAGGACCGAAGGATAGAGATGTCGCGAACCTCTGTTTTTCGGTTCGCGAACCCTGGTCGCGAACCTCCGCGAAAAAGTTTGCGAACCGCAATAGACTTCAATGGGGAGGCGAACTTTGAAAATTTTAAAAAATTCTACCGGCTGGAAAAATGATAGAAACCATGTTTCAAGGGCTCTAATACCTGGAGGCACACCTGATTGAGTGAAATACACATCACTGCTGGAGGCACACCTGATTGAGTGAAATACACATCACTGCTGGAGGCCCGCCCACCCACCCTTCTCCAAGCTAGGTCCTTATACCATTTGACTCAGTTGTCTGCCTACACTAATTAGTTATGGGACAGCTGCTACACACTCTGCTAGGGAGATTTTAATTAGCCTCTTGTGGGACCCTCCACCCTCCGCCCTTCTACCTATTCCCTCCTACCGGAGGGAGGAGGGTCTCATCTGCCAGGGAATTATACTATTTCAAAAACCAGTTTACATACCATGGCTGGGAATCGAACCCAGCTCTCACTGTGTGGTGGGCAAGTCACCCTAACCACTGTACCACAACAGTACTAACTGAAGCTGGCCTAGCATTTACCATTTATGCTCAATGCAATAGAAACATTAGGTTGCTTAACCTTCCTGGCGGTAAGCCCGAACTGAGTTCGGGCTATGCTGCCGGAAGGCACCGCTCAGGCCCCGCTGGGCCGATTTGCATAATTTTTTTTTTGCTGCACGCAGCTAGCACTTTGCTAGCTGCGTGCAGTGCCCGATCGCCGCCGCTACCCGCCGATCCGCCGCAATTCCTCTCGCCGCGGCCGCCCCCCCCCCCAGACCCCGTGCGCTGCCTGGCCAATCAGTGCCAGGCAGCGCTATGGGGCAGATCGGAGTCCCCTCTGACGTCACGACGTCGATGACGTCGGTGACGTCATCCCGCCCGTCGCCATGGCGACGGGGGAAGCCCTCCAGGAGATCCCGTTCTTTCAACGGGATCTCCGGATCTCCGATCGCCGGCGGCGATCGGAGGGGCTGGGGGGATGCCGCTGAGCAGCGGCTATCATGTAGCGAGACTTTGTCTCGCTACATGAAAAAAAAAAAAAAAAATTTTAAAAAAAAGATTTGCTGCCCCCTGGCGATTTTTTTGCAAACCGCCAGGAGGGTTAAAGGGAACCTTAACTGAGAGTGATATGGATGTTTCCTGTAAACAATACCAGTTGCCTGGCAGTCCAGCTGATCTTTGTGACTGCAATAGTGGCTGAATCACACCCTGAAACAAGCATGCAGCTAATCCAGTCTGACTTCAGTCAGAGCACCTGATCTGCATGCTTGTTCAGGGGCTGTGGCTAAAAGTATTAGAGACACAGGATCAGCAGGCGATTCAAGCAACTGGTATTATTTTAAAAGGAAAAATCCATATCCTTCTCCGTTTAGGTTCCCTTTAAGGATTTTTAGCATAAAAGCCAACTCACATTGGTTGGGATTTGAACCCGGGTCTCACTGTGTGGTGGGCAAGCACCCTAACCACTGTGCCACAACAGTACTAACTGAAACATCTCTACCGAAGTACCGTTCCATGACGGCACAGACGCAGGGCAGCTTCAGGGGGCTGGTAGAAGCCCCAGGTAAGTTAAACTGTTTTTTGTTTTTTTTTATGACTTTAGGTTTCCTTTAAGCTAAGTACATACATGCGAGAATTGCTGCCCGTTTGGGATCGGGAAATGATTCTTCTGTCGACAATTCGCGGGACAATGCTGTAAAGACACATCACTAGCCTTGAGGCCAGTGAGGTTCTCTGTTGCTATGTAGGAGGCGGGGGAGGACGATCGGCACATGACAGACCGACTTCAATTGGTCGGCGGGGCTAGTAAAAAGCATTGCAAATGGTCATGCTTGGGCATCGAGAGTCATTAAAAATCTGACGTGATGGATCTCTAAAGATGCCCGAGCAATAACGATTGTTAGCCGATGTATACACATAACGGTCGTCGGGCAAAACGGTAGTTATCGGACATTTCAGATAACAGTTATCGCACATCTATACGTAGCTTAACTGTTTGCCGCGGCCGCATTCAAACCAGCATGTGTATGCGTATACAGACATGCAATCTCATCAGATTAGACCATAAACAAGCAGATGTGACCAAAGACCATCTTGTGTTGCGTCTACAGAGATTATTAACATCCAGGAAAACAAGCATTTTCTACGTAG
The DNA here is from genome assembly GCF_040937935.1 of Hyperolius riggenbachi. Taxonomy (NCBI): domain Eukaryota; kingdom Metazoa; phylum Chordata; class Amphibia; order Anura; family Hyperoliidae; genus Hyperolius; species Hyperolius riggenbachi. Next base: position 61,331,787 of record NC_090647.1, read on the forward strand.
TAAGCGTATGAAATCAGAGACACTTCCAAGAAAGGAAACACAATCCCTACCTAGACTGTCCCTGGAAAGTACTCCATTGTCCCTGAAAACTAGATCAACACTCAAGTGACCTCTTGCAAAGCCAGATCCATTCAATAGCCAAGCACTCCTCAGCCTTGAGACATGAAAATAATCAACAAAAAGTGCAGCAAAGCCTACAAGCCCAGGCGAGGAGGAGGAGGGGGGATGACCTGCCCCAACACGTTATACTCACTTCTCAGCGCCCCGACCAGCATGTTCCCATCCTTGATCAACTCCTTAATAAACTTATTGGTCCGATCCAGCTCGATCTCGTGACATTTCAGCCTCTCCCTGAAGTCCGGGCTGTCCAGGTGGGAGTCGGAGAACTCCAGAGTCGGCAGCCCCATGGCACCAGTCTGCGCGAGCCCTGCAGGAAGGGGGTTAAAAAGTTCGCAAAAAGTTTCGCAGAAGCGCTGCGCGTCCTCCTAGGAGCAGACGGCAGAGCAGGGGGGCTGGGGAGGATGGCAGGGACTGTCACCCTGCTGCATTGTCCCCTGTGATGATCAGCACACTACAAGTCACTGGTGTGCAGACATTTCCGGCAGATCTCAGACTGGCTTCTATGCTTCTCTCCTCCCTCTCTGCAGACTGGCTGATCAGTGGATGCCAAGCCAGTCACCCAGTGCCCCCTTCCCCTGGCTAGTCAGTGGCACGCTCTCGGGCAAGGTCAGGCTCAGGTCACCACTGGCATTCCTAGATAAAGGCAGGATGGGGAGGTGGGCTGTCACCCCCCTTTGTCCCAAATTCCTTTAAAAGAGGCTAAAAAAAATCAATTGCATGGAGTCATCCAAGGAGATCTAGGAGTGATGGTGGCAGGCTGGCAGCCCCACTTTAAATAGGATGTTTTCTTCTGTTTGGGAAACGCTCCTGAAACAAAACTGAGAAAAAGTTTCAGAAGAGGAGAAAAAAAAAAAAAAGAATTTGGAAAGTTGAGACGTTTGTCTCCAGGCTGCCACCTACAGGCAGACTGTGGAATAGGCAGAGGCGAATCACCTAGCTTCACCACCTCATTGGTTATAGACCGCGGCCAGGGATGGTGAAGACATTCAGACGCTGGAAGGTTTCTTTTTTGTTGTTTTTTTTTTTTCAAACACAAACGTAATGATGTAGCTATATAGAGCTATGGGCCCCAAAAGATACAGACCCCCCAGACAATGAGGGAGCAGAGAAAAATGAACGGCTTTGTTAATGATCACCCCAGTTTAACCTCCTTTAATATTATTATTATTTATATAGCACCAACATCTTCCACAGCATTTATAGTCTTGTCACTATCTGTCCCTCGGAGGAGCTCACAATCTAGTCTCTACCATGGTCATATCATGTCTATATCATGTAGTGTATGTATTGTAGTCTAGGGCCAATTTAGGGGGAAGCCGAATAACTTATCTGTATGTTTTTGGGATGTGAGGGAAAATCAGAGTGCCCAGAGGAAACCCACGCACACAACATACAAACGCCGTGCAGATGTTGACCTGGCTGGGACTCAAACCAGGGACCCAGCGCTGCAAGGCAAGAGCGCTAACCACTATGCTACCATGCTGCTCCTTAGCAGTAACCCCGAGTCAGGCTTGGGCTGGAAATCCGCAGCTCAGAGTAGTAACCCCGAGCTGGATCCATGAGAGGCGTGTAATGTGCGGGGCTGAAACAGATTTATCTAGTGGTATGATTTTTAGGGTTTTAAAACTTGTGAAAAAATTGCACCGCTTTTAGACAATAACATCTGGAAATAATCATACCGCCGGGGACGGTAAAGGATACAGGAGGTGAGTAAATGTAAACTAATGTGACTTTCTTGGGGCTTCTTCCAGACCCTACTAGTCAGGAGTGTCCCTCACCGCAGATTCGGTGCTCCAACGAATTACTACACTGTCCAGCTAACCTACATCTCATAGATTTTACTATCCCCTCCCTAGCCCCAACCTTCTTCCTATGCCTTTGTCAGTGAATGTAGGAAGATTCGACGGGTAGGTTATTTTGTCGGTGCACCTGCACCGGTCTTCTCCGTCTGCCACTGGCAACCTCACCGCTGCTCCTTCTCGCGCTGGGCTCCGGCAGGCTTCACTTCTTCCTATCCGGACAGGAAGTTTAAACAGTAGAGCGCCCTCTACTGTTTAAACTTCCCCGGACAGGAAGTACAGTGAAGCTGGAGCCGAGCGTGGAGAAGAAAACAGCGGAGACCGGGGGACTCGCGCTGGCCGGATCAGGTAATGTATGCCGGGGGGCGGCGGCAGCAGCAGCTTCACAGATGGTGAATCGATTTCATGCTGAAATCGATTCACAATCTGTTTGCAGAGGTGCCTCTAGCCATTTTGTCACTCCAGATGAGAAAATCTGTGGCGCCCCCGCCCCTATGGCGATGCCCCCCACTCGCCCCCTTGGCGCCCCCCCCGCCATGAAAATAATCAATGCAGCAGCGTTGCACCAGGAAATAATCGTAATGCGGTGTCTCACCAGAAAATACATGTAATGTAGGTCTGCAGAAGTGAGCTTACGGGCTGCAGCCAGTAAACTGCCGCAGTTTCTATTAGACGCCTGCAAGCCTGTTCACCACCTGAGGACACAACATCTGGCGGGGGGGGGGGGGGGGGGTGACCGCGGTCCCCTCCTGCCTGGCACCCTCTACAAGAGGGTCATAAGGAGGCAGAGAGGGGACTTAACGAGGCACACAGGGACAAATGGAGGCACAAAGGGGCACAGAAGGAGGCACAAGGGGACAGAGGAAGGCGCAGGGGACAGAGGTGGCACATGGGGACTGAAGAGGCACATGGAAACAGAAGGCACAAAAGGGGAAAGAAGGATGCACAAGGCACAGAGGGGGCAGCTGCCTGCAACTTACACTAAGTAGATGCAGCAAAAGCAAGTATTAGAACACCCATGGGGTGGGGCTTAGTCTGGGGGAGGGACTTCATTTTGGGTCGGGGCTTAATCCAGCAACATGGCGCCCCCCCCAGGACCAGTGGCACTCAAGCAATGGCCTGTACTATTGCCTAGAGGTGCTCCTGTCTGTTTGCAGTAAAGGCAACTATACGATCCCTCTCTGATCAGATTCGATCAGAGTGGGATCTATCTGTTGGTCGATCTGATGGCAAATCGACCAGTGTATGGCCACCTTAAGAGGTCCCCCAGGTCCCCCAACACCTCAATCTCTAGTTATCTGGCGGGTGCAGTCACTGCTATGTGGCCCCTTTTATTATTTCTCTCTGATTCAAACACAACAGGGGAGTGATAGCTGAGTGAGTTGTGTGCCTCCTCCTACACTGTGCCCTGAGGCTGTAGCCTCTCTCGCCCCTGCCTCGACCAAGCCCTGCTTCTGTGCATGTGTGGGCGCACAGCAGCCTCATCGGGAGAGTACTGCACCTGGTGATGGTTCCCATGCAGCACAAGTACAAGCCCGCGCCTCCTCAGAAGATGCCAGCAGTCTTCAGAGGCTGCCAGCGGGACCCAGGAGAAGACTGGAGATGTGGCAAGAGACACCCATGACTTGTAGGGGCTGGAAGAAGCCCCAGGTAACTAAAAATAGTTTTATTTACTCACCTCATGTATCCTTCAAGGTAAACCTGAGGGAGAAAAAAAGTGGTAAAACATGGTTTCCTCAATGATCTATAGTAGGGGTGTCAAAAGCAATCAAGTATGGGGCCTAAATCCTAGTCTAAGACCCAGGCCAAATTGAAGGTTTAACACATTTTTTTTTTTAACAGTCTCAAACTAAGTGGCGTAACTATAGTGAAAATGTGGACAGTGGACCAGCTCCTCCCCCTTCTGCAGAGTAGCGCAGTGGAGCAGTTTGATATTTCAACCAGAAACTCTGTCACTGGTGGGCTCCCCTGAATGAGAAGGCAGCATGCTTTTACTGCTTACAATGATGCTCATTTGAAGCTCTGGAGGGCCACATAAATGGCAAAGAGGGCAGCATTCGGCCCGCGGGCCTTGCATTTGACACCTGTGATCTATAAGGCTCTCCAGGCTCCTTATTGCATCCAGCCATCCATTTGTCCTGCTGCTGTAGGTCCCACTCCGGTGAGATGTCAAGCAAACCCGGCTGTGTGTATCAACTGACGTCAGGAGTGTCCTGGGCATGCGCAGTTCTGATAGCTCATGTGCACAGCCTTAGAGGAGCGCAATACACATTGGCGCATGGAGTGTATGCACCAGGCTCCAGTTGGTCCCAGTCGCAGCTACGAACTTGGGAAAAAAATGGATCATTAGTCAGCCACCATTAGGGAGGTTCATAAATGATGTCCACTTTGTGTGTGTGTGTGTGTGTGTGTGTGTGTGTGTGGGGGGGGGGGGGGGGGGGGCAGCGTTAGTCCTGGTTCAGATGGACGCTTGCAGAGCGTTTACAGCCAGCGTTCTGGGCTTGGTGTTAAACAAAATGGGAGCGTTTGTACCAAGCTTTTAAGCGCGTTTACACAAACGCGGCGTTCGGGTCCCGATTTTTCCCTGGCGTTCAAAGAGCCCCTGGAAGCTACATATAGCTTCCAGGGGCGGTTAACCGCGACGGCTAATGTCCCCCTAGGGGAAGAAAAAACGCGACCGCATCCGAACGCAACACGAACGCTGCTAAAAGCAACACGAACGCGACGCCAACGAACGCGACGCCTCCAAACGTCCATCTGAACCAGCCCTTAAAGTAACTTACCTATGGGTGTTGCTCTGTAGTCCCTGTCTCCACTAAGGTGTTCATCCAACTCCCTGACTAATCCAATCAGAATTGAGTCAGAGCACCTGATCAGCATGCTTGTTCAGGGTTTATGGCTAAAAGTCGTAGACACAGGATCAGGAAGACAGACAGACAACTTGCCTTGTTTACAGAGAACCTGAGCCGGAGTTTACAATATTATATACTTAACTAAAGAGAGGGAAGCCGTAGGATCCTATTGAGGCTTCCCTACCTACTCCGTTGTCCCTCGTCACTGAGAGCGCCCCTCTGAAAGATTGTATGTATTGTTGCCAATCTTATTGGGGCCGCGCAGCTCTTCTTCCTCTAGCGTAGCCGCACAATAGCCGACCCGGCCCGCCCACGCATGCGCAGTAAGCCTGGGCTGCGGGCTCTGTGGTACTGCGCATGCGTGAGCGGGCTTGCGTGACTACTGCGCGGCCCCGATGTGCAGGTAGGGCCGCCATAAGCAACGGGGGGCTTTAGATCAGTGAAGGAAGCCTCAATAGTTTCTATCGAGGCTTCCCTCTCTTAAGGTATGTGTGAGGAAACGCGGAAAAGCCGCCGCAAGGGCTCAGAGTAAGGCGGCTGTTTCCGCGTCTAACATGGTGGCACAACGCGAAGAAACCGCCGCATGGGCAGAGCGGTGGAGTCCGCGTTGGAGGTGGCTAATTGTACGCATGACATAGCAGCTGACATTGCGGCTGGACGCAGGGAAACCGCCGCTCGCGTAGAGAGCGGGGCGGCGGTTTCCGCGCTTGAGTCAGAGGTCACAGTACAAGACATGTCTAGTGTGGCTGGGACTGCTAGTCCACACAGGTTCAGAAGGACGCGCGCGCGCGCTGAGAGGCAGAGCTTATATGACAGCCAGAAAAGGGTCAGCTGACCAGGTGGGTCAGCTGACATTTTCACCACCTGTCATTGGTCCAGCACTTAGGGGAGGCGCTGGGGAGCGCTTTCCTAAATTTACTGGGTGCTGGTCATTCTCTGGTTGTCTGCTGTTGCGATCACTATGTGGTAGCACTCAGACCTTGTCTGTATCTGTGTTCTAGCATAGTTTCCAAAGGTGTTGACATCAAGGAGCTCACACCTTAGCAATAGGAATATTGAACTGTATTATTTGTTATGACCTTCTGCCTGTCCGACCACTCCTCTGAACTCTGATTCTGTACCTTGCTATTTCTGTTACCCTGTTGCCAATCTCTGCTCGTTCCTGGACTCTGTATTGGCCTTCTGAATCTGTACCTTATCTGTCTGTGTGTTAACGACCTGGCTTGCCCGACCTCGAGAACTGGCCTTACTGTTAGAGGCAGTTCCCAGACCTGTTAGTGTCACCCCTTCTCTGGGTGTCACTCACGCTCCGTCCTTCCTCCCCTCAGCCTAGCTCCTCCCTCCTGGAGAGTCTAGGCTAGAGGAAGGAACCTACTTCTGGAGAAGTACTCAAAGTATACTGTTGCACCTTAACACTCACTTGTTATCTTGGTGTCCAGAGGTTAGTAGATATATCTGATTATCTGTGATACTGCAGATCACCAATAATCGGGTATATTCTGTATTCTCGGTGATACTGCAGTTCACCGGTAATCAGACCCTCTCTGTGTTACACCGATCGTTACAGTATGTCTCTGATTTTGATCCCGAGCTTCGGCTTGGGATTATTTTAAGAGGAAATTAATATGGCAGCCTCCATATCCCTCTCATCTGAGGTTCCTTTTAAAGAATAACCCCATTTAGTGGGGCATACAAGTATCCCTTATAGTCTGTCTTACTCAGTGCCCAGTCCGGTAAAATCTTTTTATAACGAGGGGAAATAGAAACATTTCTCGGCCATGTGCTGGAATCGCATGAGATGTTATCAGACGGAGAACTTCCTCGTACGGAATAGCTTGTGGGGGTCACAGCCTGGATATCACACCGCGATATTAGTGGTGCGGCAGGCGTGATCTCACTATGCAGAAGCTGCATCATGCGGCACAAATGAGGAAGATATAAATGATCTGTGACTACTAGAGACGAGCACTGAGAGTGTTCAGCAGTGACTTTACTGCTTCAACTTCTGAACCTGATGCTTAAAGGACAACTGTAGTGAGAGTGATATGGAGTCTGCCATATTTATTTCCATCTAAGCACTACCAGTTGCTTGCCTCTCCTGCTGATCCTCTGCCTCTAATACTTTTAGCCATAGCCCCTGAACAAGCATGCAGCAAATCAGGTGTTTCTGACATTAATGTCAGATCTGACAAGACTAGCTGCATGCTTGTTTCTGGTGTTACTCAGACTCTACTGCAGTAAGATAGACCAGCAGGGCTGCCAGGCAACTGGTATTGATTAAAAGGAAATAAATATGGCAGCCTCCGTATACCTCTCACTTCAGTTCCCCTTTAAATACACCTCCCTCTGACATCATGTATGCAAACAGCAATGCCACCTCTCTGCTACTTTATAAAGTGATTCCAGAGTGCTCTGTTAGATATCAACAGTATGGTGGTTTGTTTCATAGATGTACCAAGGTTCTGATAGACCTTAACCCCCTTGCCGGTCCAATTCCTGCGGCAAGGGGGCAGCGCTGCACTTTAAACATTTTTTTTTTTAAATCATGTAGCGAGCCCAGGGTTCGCTACATGATAGCCACTGAGCAGCGGCATCCCCCCAGCCACTCCGATCGCCTCCGGCGACCAGAGTAAGCAGGAAATCCCGTTCAGAATGGGATTTCCTGCTGGGCTTCCCCGGTCGCCATGGGGACAGGGCGGGATGACGTCACCGACGTCATGGACGTTGGGACGTCAGAGGGAATCCCAAACCACCCCTCAGCGATGCCTGGCACTGATTGGCCAGGCTGCGCAAGGGGTCTGGAGGGGGGGGGGCGGCGCAGCGGGTAGCGGCGAACCGGCGGCGAGCGGCAGCGATCGTAATATGCATGCAGCTAGCAAAGTGCTGTCTGCGTGCAATAAAAAAAAATTATGCAAATCGGCCCAGCGTGGCCTGAGAAATCCTCCTGCGCAGGTTACCCCGAGCTGAGATCGGGATAACCGGCAAGGAGGTTAAAGGACATCTGAGGTGAAAATAAACTTTTGAGAAAAACAATTGTATCTATCCTCATTCTCCGATATCCCACAGTTTTATTTTAGATTTAAATTAAGTTTTTAAGTCTTTACTGTTTCATTGTCTCTGCTCAAAGACACCTTCATTGAAGTATGCCAGAGCTCAAATCTATGAATTATTGACCCTTTTTATGTCTTCCCTGCTCTCAGAAGCCATTTACTGACAGGAAAGTGTTTTATGGCTGTAATTACTTATCAGTGAAGGTTATCCTATAGTCTGACCCAGTCCGACTTGGTCACGACCCGGACAGAAACTGTCACTTGCATACCTGATGTTTCACTTTTTCAGGCAGAAAAAGAAAAAAAGGAACACAGCCTAGTTATTTGTGTGCTTGGCACTGTACATTCCCATGTCTTTCTCTATGTTTTCCTTTTGTTCTGTGCAAGAGTTCAGGTCCACTCTAAAAGACAACTTTCAAAGTTGACTGAAATTCTAAACGCCAAATGTATATTTCCAGTAATTACTAGCAAATAGCAATACAAATGCTTTTTTTTCATCCTTTCATTTTTTATGTGAAGAAAATATGACATTTACAGAGAGAACAGTTTTCACTTTGGGCATGGAGGAGTGTATCCAGCACATCCAGCATACGGAGACAGTCCTCACTAGCTGTAATCCTGTGACTGGAATCTGTTGACAGAAAGCAGAAATATAGCTTCAAATAGTGTGTACAAAGCTCATCATCTGTTCCTGTGTTTCTCTGCCTCATGCAGTGTAAACTGAGATTACAGCCAGGAAGAGCTCATTCTGAATGGTGGGTGTAAGCATACAAGTACAGGAATAAAGTACAAGTCCTTCTCTTCAGATCCTTTTTCTGTAGCTGAACAATCTCTCAGCTGTTCTCATATGATCTGTGAGAAAGCAGTGTGTGTGGCTAGCACAGAAACAAACAGTAACTCATTCCTCTGTAAATAGTGACACGAAAGTGGCACCTATATACATGGTACAGTCCTGCAATCCTTCCCCAACTTTGTTACAGAGAGCGAATGCACAAGGCATTTCCTTCACACAGGCTGTGATGAGAGACTTCTGAAAAGCTTTCTACTGTTACTGGCTAAAAGCTCTATAGGTATGTGGGGTTTATAGAATGACAGGTTCTTTGACAGTTCCCTTTTAAGGTCCTGTTTACATTTGCCTTGCAAACCTGCCTTGTGTTACTTTGTTTTACCACAGGGTAACGCAACAGCAATGCAAGGCAATGGGGCCTAGCTCACTCAGGCGTCGCATTGCACCGGAAGTTTCCCGATCTGCCGCCGAGCTGCTGCAAAGTCAACAGTGCGGTGCCATTGGACTTCTGTGGTGGGGGAAGTAATGAAAGTCAATGGGTGATGCAGGAATTTTAAATATGTTAGCGGTGGTAGTGTGGCACGCAAGTGCTGAACAACCGGAATACGACGGAGAAACTCAGGAATCCCAGAGACTTACCTCCAGTCCAGCAGGGAGTACACCACTGGGCAATGGGCATGCGGGGGTGGGGCCGGCGATATTCACATGTCCCTGTCAGTGCACTCTGCCACAGGGTCATATGATTGACATTTTGTGAGTTGCGATGTGACGAGGCGGGGCATCGCCCCGCAAACACCACAGGCCAGGTGTAAAACCAGCCTCAAGGGCGGTCAGACCTGTATGATTTTGCATGCGTTTTCCGACATGCAGAAACACATGTGATTCTGTCAAGTGTGCTACTTGTCTTTAAAGAGAACCCGAGGCGGCATAAAAATAAAAAAACATACTACCTGCTCCACGATGTCTCCCGGACCGATCTGTGCTGCTCCACGCTGCTCTCTGTGGCCCTGCCCACTCTCCGCAGCCTCCGATCACCGGCAGACGAGTCCTTAACTGATGACTGGAGAAGGCGGGGTAATGAGGTAACGGAGGCGGAGAGCGAGCTGGGGGAGGCAGCGGAGCGAGGCTGGGGGGAGAGAGCTGATTGGTGGCGGCAGGTAAACAGGAGGGTAGCGACAATCAGATTGTCGCTAGCCTGTCGCTAGTTTTGGGGCAGGGACAGCAGAGCCCGGGGGGACTGGCAGCGGCAGTACAAGAACACAGAGGCATGTCACTGGGCAGAGAAAAATGCCTCTGTGTCCTATAATCTATATCCTCCTCGGGTACTCTTTAAAGAGGTTCTGTGGATCATTAAAAAAACAAAAACTGACATTTACCTGCGGCTTCTATCGCCCCCTGCAGCTGTCATTTCCCGTGCCGTCATCCTACAATCCTCCGTTCCCCGCCGCCGGTCCCGGTCCAATTATTCCTCTGGCACAACTGTGGCTGCGCGCCCATGGCTGCACGCATGCTCGCGTCTCGGGAGCAAGCACTATTTGTCTAGTTAGACGAATAATTGACCAGTGCCGGGGAGCGGAGGATTGTAGGAGGACGGCGCGGGACATTACAGCTGCAGGGGGCCGATAGAAGCCCCAGGTAAGTGTCAGTTTTTTTTTTAATGATCCACAGAACCCCTTTAAAAGGAACCTAAACTGAGAGGGATATGGATGTTTCCTTTTAAACAATACCAGTTGCCTGGCAGTCCTGCCACTCTCTTTGGCTGCAGCAGTGGCTGAATCACACACCTGAAACAGGCATGCAGCTAATCCAGTGTGACTTCAGTCAGAGCACCAGATCTGCATGCTTGTTGTGGGGCTGTGACTGAAAGTATTAGAGATGCAGGATCAGCAGGAGAGTCAGGCAACTGGTATTTTTTTTAAAGGGAAAATCCATATCCTTCTCAGTTTAGGTTCCCTTTAAGAGGAGCTCACGGTATAATGATGTGAGAGACATATGGAGGCTGACATATTTATTTTCTTTTAAACAATGCAACTTTTATTTAACCACATGGCACTCATGAGAAATAACTAAATTGAAAGAGGCTGTATAAGCAAAGTATGAAAGTATAAAAGCATTATGTATCTAGATGGTGTTTTCATTGGTTTCTCATTTTAGCTTGTCCATTGTATTTAATATCTACATGCATGACTTCCTGCATCAGTATTATACATGCAGTATTCTCCCCTCACAGCCGATTTGCTGCCTTTACAGCAGCTTCTAGGCCTAAACATGTGATAGAGGAGTGAATAATACATATTCGGACCGCCACCCAGTATGTATACCATGTATACAGTCCCCTGTGTCCTCTGTCCCTGTGGCCTCTTGTTTCCTCCATGTGTCCTCTGTCCCCCGAGCTCTCCCTCAGTAGCAAAGAATGCAGTGATTGGCCCCAATGATGGAGCTGTGGTTCTGCCCTCAAGACCATTGGCTCCAATTAAAGGATACCCGAAGTGACATGTGACATGATGAGATAGACATGTGTATGTACAGTGCCTAGCACACAAATAACTATGCTGTGTTCCTTTTTTTCTTTCTCTGTCTGAAAGAGTTAAATTTCAGGTACAGTATGTAAGTGGCTGACTCAGTCCTGACTCAGACAGGAAGTGACTACAGTGTGACCCTCACTGATAAGAAATTCCCCTTTTTATCTCTTTCTTGCTCTCAGAAGCCATTTTCTGCTAGGAAAGTGTTTTATAGTTCGAATTTCTTATCAGTGAGGGTCACACTGTAGTCACTTCCTATCTGAGTCAGGACTGAGTCAGCCACTTACATACCTGATATTTAACTCTTTCAGACAGAGAAAGTAAAAAAGGAACACAGCATAGTTATTTGTGTGCTAGGCACTGTACATACACATGTCTATCTCATCATGTCACATGTCACTTCGGGTATCCTTTAAGAAAGGCAGCAGCGGGTGGCCATGATTGGGGGTTCTGGGGGGGGGGCCTGCCCCATTTTGCCCAACGTGCGGACGCTGTGCCTATTGTGTTATCCCTTAAAGGGGTTCTGTGGAGGAACCTAAGGATATAAACCGCCACTTACCTGGGGCTTCTATCAGCCCCCTGTAGCAGTAATGTCCCACGCCGTCCTCCTCCGATCTGCCGTTCCCCGCCGCCAGCCCCGGTCTAGCGCGTCACGCAGTCCAACTGCGGCTACGCGCCCGTTACTACGGCCTGCTCGCTCCCGCCCTCGTCATCGGAAGCTTACTGCGCTGGCGCAGTACAAGAAAACTTTGTGTTGCGCCTGCGCAGTAAGCTTCCGAGGACGCGAACGGCAGCGCGCATTATTCGGCTATGCTAGACGAATAATGCCTGGTTCACAGTGATCGAATCTGCTGTATATCGGCGGGAAAATCGTTAGGTGTACGGGCCCCTTAAGAATTACTGTTTGCCTGGCCTTCTTTTCTCCTCTATTGTGATAAACTATTCAAACAAACGTGTTCATATCCCAGCCAGGGGCACATGCCGGCTGCCATACCATAAAGGTGGGCAGTGGTGGTAGGTGCATGATGCCTTTATGTCGGACCACCCCCGCACAGCCGTCTCAGCCATTAGGCAGCTATAAATTTTTGCCTAGGGCGACAGGAGGAGGGAAGAGCGCTGTTGCACTGAGTAGTGAGATAAGAAATGCCTCTCAGCTCACTCGGGGTCAGATTACAACAGCAGCTAAAAGCAGCGCCTGACTCCACTCATAGCTGATTAATTCAGTTCCTTCAGCTCAATGATTCAAAGAACCACAGTAATTAATGAGTCAGTGAGAGAAGGCACTACTCCCAGCTCACTCAGTTCCAGCTCACTCAGTCAGGGATCCATCGGAGTACAGCATCAGCTTCTGAGTCCTGACTGATTAAGTCAGTTCCTCTCTCTCTCTGCTACTGGTAACTCCGTGGATTTAGAGAGACTTAGTGTAGCAGCCAGGCATGGACTGCCCCCCAGGTCGCCTTTCATTCAGTGATTTAGGGCTGGTCCAGTGCCTGGTGTATTCAGGTTTGTTGTTGTAAGGCAATGTCAAACACTAAGCTAGCAGATAAAAGTGCAATTAGAGTGCAGGCAAGCTGGTAAATATACACAACATAATGCAGAGCTTGCCTGGAGGGTCTGTGGGAAAACATCTGTCTGGTCTCTCACCATTGTTAAAATGACTGCCTGTGCAGATAAGGTGTTTACAAGTGGAAAAATGTTGACAGTCAGTCCCTAGACTCCAGGAGGGCTGCTTTCTGACTTGTGTGAGAGACCGCCAGGGACAGGAATCCTATTACAGGTAAGTAGTCTCTGTGTAATGTAGGACTGCAATACAGATAAGCTCTCTGCTCCATCTCAGGCTATTCTAAGTTTCTCCACTCCGCCTCTCTCTGGGCTAGTCCACGACAAAATCGCAATAGCAATCGCTAGCAGTTTGCGAATGCGACTTTGTGAAGCGATTTTTGAAAGAATCGCTCCAAAAAATTAGAAAAAATCCCAACGCTGCTGTGGGAACACCGTCATAGGGTAACAATAGTCCAGCGCTTTTCAAATCACTGTCGATTTGAAAAGCACTCTGAAGCACTCTTGGTGTGCACCAGCCTCCTTCATTCACCTTTGTTTCCCTCTTCCCCTAGTGCTGGCTGGCTGTGTCTTCTTGTCATACAGGAAAGCTAAATAAAAGTGCAATTCTGGTGAGGCAAACATCTTCTTCCCTCTCTTTCAGCTTTTCTCTCCTCATTATTTCTCTGCATAAGGGCTCAGACACACTATAAGGTAGCGAAAGCAGGGATTCGTAGAGATGGTGGTGAAGGGGAGGACATGGGTAGGTGTGTGTGTGTGTGTGTATATATAGTGTAGTGTGCAGTGTGCGTGTGTATAGTGTGTGTGTACTGTGCGTGTGTATAGTGTGTGTGTACTGTGCGTGTGTATAGTGTGTATATAGTGTGTACTGTGTGTGTACGTGTGTATAGTGCTGCGTAATATGTTGGCACTTTATGAATACAATAAATAAATAATAGTGTGTGTGTATGTATAGTGTGTGTGTGTTTGTATAGTGTGTGCGTGTGTATAGTGTGTGTATAGTGTGCGCATGTGTATAGTGTGTGTGTATGTATAGTGTGTGTGCGCGTGTGTATAGTGTGTGTGCGCGTGTGTATAATGTGTGTGTGTGTGTGTGTATAGTGTGTGTGCGCGTGTGTATAATGTGTGTGTGTGTGTGTATAGTGTGTGTGTATATAGTGTGTGTGTGTGGTGTGTGTGTACTGTGTGCATGTGTATATTGTGTGTGGTGTGTGTGAGTGCATGCCGCAATAAGTATATTTTATGGTGAAACGCTCTGCTGCATTACAACTATTTTCTGGTGAACCCATGCCGCAATAAGTGTATTTTCTGATTTTCTGGTGAAACGCTGCTGCATTATGATTATTTTTAGGGGTTTTGAGGGTGGGGGGAATGGGGCTGGGGGGCAAGCACGGGAGGGGGGTGGCGCCACAGGATTTCTCGCCTGGAGTGACAAAATGGCTAGAGGCACCCCTGCACCCCTGGGTGCCTCTAGCAGGCTTTTCCTGCACATTACTGTCTTCATGTTTTCCGATCTGCTGTTTAGACATGACAGCGCTGAACTAGCCGCAGAAAAGACTAATTTCTGCCTTTTCCATTTAATCCAGCAATATAGTGTGAGTCGCTATCATACACAAACATAATGTTCTGTAATTAAATAACTGCGACTGAGCTCCAGCGCTCCCTTATTTGCATTATCATTTATTTGATTACACTATTGTCTCCAGCGTACGAACTAAAATATGCAATGAACAGAAGGCTGGGAAGAGCTTATGTAAACTTTTTATGAACCTCTAATCACATAGATTGGAATGAAAGTCATATATTAAGGAACGCTGATTGGAACGATGGCACCGAGGCTGCCTCTTATAATGGCTTTTATGTTTTTAAGTTTTGGCACAGTATGGTGTTCTTTTTCTATGTTAGTTTAAAGCAAACCTGAAGCGAAAAATAAACTTATGAGATAGTGAATTGTATGTGTAGAGTGCAGCTAAGAAATAAAACATTAGCAGCAAAGAAAAGAGTCTCATATTGGTTTCCAGTACAGGAAGGGTTAAAAAAACTTCAGTTGTTATCTATGCAAAAGAGCTTCTCTGAACTATTCGACCCAACATGGTTTGGATACAGTCCTGTTTTCTGAAGCACTTAAAGGAACCCTGAGCAGCGCTTAAAAATTAAAATCTGCATTTACCTAGGACTTCCTCCAGCCCATATCCCCCCCCCCCCCTTTGTAGCCCGCAAGTTCACTTGGCGTCCTCTGAGCCCCCTCTGAGGTCCCGCTGGCGGCTCCTTTAGCCCGGCGACTTTGACCAAAGTTGTGTGCAATGTGCAACGTGCAGTGGGGTGCAATGTGCAACGTGCAGTGGGCAGTGGTAGGTGCATGATGCCTTTATGTCAGACCACCCCCGGGTGCCCCTAGCAGGCTTTTCCTGCACATTGCTGTCTTCATGTTTTCCGATCTGCTGTTTAGACATGACAGCGCTGAACTAGCCGTACAAAAGACTAATTTCTGCCTTTTCCATTTAATCCAGCGATATAGTTTGAGTCGCTATCATACACAAACATAATGTTCTGTAATTAATGCACGGTCTGTCCGGTTCTTTCTCGAACTGTGCATGCGCCGGAGCGACGGGCACGTGATCGAGCTGTGTGCCGGATGGGCCGCATCCGCACAGTTTCACACCACAATTTCGGCCAAAGTCATTGTGCTACCGGAGACACCAGCAGGACCGTGGAGGGGGCCCAGGGGGCGCCAAGGGACCTTGCAGGCTACGGGGCTGGAGGAATAACCAGGTAAGTGCAGATCTTCATTTTTAAGCACTGCCCAGGGTCCCTTTAAACAGCCAAGAAACAGTGAGGGACAGCTTGGGATAAGGTTTTACTGCGGGAAAGTTCAAAAGGTATTTATTTCTGCTCGGTTTTATAACTTAGAAGACAGAGGGCCATATGCAATTAACTGTTTCACCTGAGTTTTCTACCAGGTGATATTTTCACAACTTCTAAATAAAATGCCATTTAAAGGGAAGGTTCAAGCAAAATAATAAAATGAGTTTCACTTACCTGGGGCTTCTACCAGCCCCATGCAGCCATCCTGTGCCCTTGTAGTCACTCACTGCTGCTTCAGTCCCCCACTGGCAGCTTGCCGACCTCGGAGGTCGGCGGGCCGTATTGCGTACATTTTTACGCATTTTCACTGATGCAGGAACATTAACACATACATTTTACGCGTTACTGGTTCAATGCGTAAAATGTACGCAATGCGGCCCGCCGACCTCCGAGGTCGGCAAGCTGCCAGTGGGGGACTGGAGCAGCAATGAGTGACTACGAGGGCACAGGATGGCTGCATGGGGCTGGTAGAAGCCCCAGGTAAGTGAAACTCATTTTTTTATTTTGCTTGGACCTTCTCTTTAAACAACCAGCAAGCAAACAAATACTCAAAATAATTTTGCCAGCACTTTTTCACATACTTTTTGGTACTTTTTCCACGGCAAAGTGCTAAAAAATGATTTTAAATTGAAGATGAAAAATGATCTCCTAGGAGAAAACACAGGAGAAAAAGTGACTTGCATATGGGCCAGAGTGTGGTTTTAAATGGAACCTAAACTGAGAAGGATATGGATTTTTCCTTTTAAAATAATACCAGTTGCCTGACTCTTCTGCTGATCCTGTGTCTCTAATACTTTTAGCCACAGCCCCTGAACAAGCATGCAGATCAGGTGCTCTGACTAAAGTCAGACTGGATTAGCTGCATGCTTGTTTTAGGTGTGATTCAACCACTACTGCCAGGCAACTGGTATTGTTTAAAAGGAAACATCAATATCCCTATCAGTTTAGGTTCCCTTTAAAACTGCAACTGTGACAATATGATACAATGTTATATACAAAAAAAATCTGTTACTGAAAATAAAATTACTGAGACTCTTTTCTTTGCTACCAATATTCTATGTATCATTATCTGTACTACTCATACAATTCATTATACTGTATTATAATTTTTTGGGGGCCTCATGCTTGCTTTAAATGCTGCCATTCGCCTCCTATCTGAGGGATTTATTTTTTAAAACTTACCGACCCGAGTCGAAAGATTCCCAACAGATTAAACAGAACAGCTGTGAGTAAATGTGGTAAACACTGCTGGTGCGAATGCTGGGAACGTTCTCCTTGCACTGAGCTGCGGAGGGTGAAAGCGCAAGGGTCATTTATCACATTATTAGTATTTGGCTCAGTACTCATCAGTGTGCTGGACCCAAATCCCTGCATTTTACAGACTAATTCATTAGTTCCAGCCTAATTCAACTCTGTTTTACTTTCAAACCAGGGACGTAGCAATAGGGGTTGTAGAGGTAGCGACCGCATCGGGCCCTTGGGCCAGAAGGGCCCCGAAGTGCCCTCCCTCAACTGCAGCTCTATTGGTCCTGTGCTCATAATAGTCACTTCTATAGATACTTTGAATAGTGGTAATTATTAACAAACTATTCCCCATCCCCTTCTTGCACCTCGGACACTGTAGTTGCCATTGGCAGGTTTTGGTGCGCCGTATCAATTGTTATGTATAGAGTACTTGGGGGGCCCCATTGAAAAACTTGCATCGGGGCCCACAGCTCCTTAGCTACACCACTGTTTCAAACCTCACATTGAAGAGGCCCTGTAGTGACAGAGAATGCAGTAAATTAATCTGGATAGCCACTTTTACTGTAATGTTCCTGGTTTTAGCATCAGAAACATTTTCTATAGCTGTATGTTGCTGTATATTGGTATGTAGCCCCACCCTTCCAGTGAGGTTTGGCCCAGGCTTTTTACAATAATACACAATAACATTTAAATAAATACACAATAACATTTGAATAAAGTGTCTCAGATCAATACAGGGTTGCAGGTTGGACTGTTACAGAGGTGTTCATAAATGTCAGACTAAACAGGTGGATTTTCAGTTTGGACTTGAATTCTTCCAGGGATGGAGATATCCTGATTAAGTGTGGCAGAGCGTTCCAAAGTGTAGGGGCAGCATGACAGAAGGCTCTGTCGCCAAAGGTTTTGAGGTGGACTCTTGGGGTGACCAAGTTACTAGATCCTTTTGATCTAAGATTGTGGTGGTGGTGGGGTGATGCTGTTTAGCTTTGTGAGATTATCCTCCCAGAGCATGCTGGGAAACCAGGAATTGTATTCACTGGCCTTTGAATTCTCAGACACAAACATTCCACACTGATGCACCTGACATTTCAGAATGTAAATCAGGGTGAGGAAAGATTTTACAGTGGGCAACCACTGCCTAAATAATTGATAAAGGAATATTGTTAAAGAGTAACTGTCAGGCTGCAGAAGCTAATTTAAACCTCTATTCTCCTGTGTTAAACAGTTTAGAAGGAAGCACAAAAGCAATTAGTGAAGATAAAAATCTCAGTTACCTTTGATGTGTGCTTATCAGCAAGTCTGTTATTCTTAAGAAGACGCAAGCCGCATACCATACTGCAAAGCATTCTGGGGCTCTCCCCTCGGCTGCTAATGAGACGTTACAGCAGCTTGTAATCCCGTAGCACTGATAAATCTCGGGCAGAGTACACTGCAGGAGTCAGCTATTGTTCCTAGCCACATGGCTCATTAATATTCACTGCACACTGTGTTGTTCAAGTACAAGCTTATCTGTGATCAGGAAGCAGGCAGGACATGAGGACACATTTGACAGAAAAACATGGAACCTGCCATGAGCTATCAGGAGCATCTATCTCTGCATATACTATATACAAATTCTGTGAAATCCAAACGTGGACAGTGAAATGCATATGTAATGTAAGTACAGCCAATCTTTAGCTACTGATATATGTGTTTATTTTCTCTGAGACCCTATACCTAACAGCTCCTCTTTTAAAAAAAAATCTTATTCATTACATTATTTTCATTACAGTTCCTTTTTAACACCATTACTATTTCCTATTGCCCCGGGCCAGTGCTTTCATAGGGTCAAATTTGGCATATGCATTGAATTGGCAATACAGTTTTTTTGCACATGTAGTCCCACATATAAAAATATCAGTTGCATAATACTGTGTTGGCACTTTATAAATCAATAATAATAATATTACTAATATTGTTGCAAAAAGGAGAAGTATAATAATATAATATTATATTACTAATATTGTTGTTTGATTAGTGACTTTTTTTATTGATCGTTCCTGATGGCAGCCTTGTAACCTCTCCCTACTCCAGGGCCGTTGCTAGCCCCATAGATCAGTGGCACGTGCCCCGGATCTATTCTAGGGTGCCCTGGATGTCCCCCAGGCAGAGTCAGCTGTTTTGCCTAAATGACAGGAATGCTGGGAGCTGTGGTGCATCAATTGGAGGTATGCTGGGTGCTGTGGTGCCTTTATAGGGGCATGCAGGAAGCTGTAGTTCTTATATTGTGGTCCCTGAAGCATGGGCACCACAATCTTCCACTAGAGGGTCAGGGAATGTTATGGGGGAAATGACAGATAACCTGGCAACAGGCCAGTACTGCCAGCACAGAAGCCAGGTAACTCTGCCTAGTTATGTTTAAAGGCTCGTACACACGCCGTACTAAAGGTCCATCGTCACCTACCGCCGGGCGGATCGTTCAGAAACAGCCTTATCAGTCTGCCGACAGACTGTACACACGCTGTACTGTCTGCTGAAAACCCGCCCAGCGGGAGGTTGCCTTTAGTACGGCGTGTGTACGAGCCTTACGTGACACTGCCTATTTATGTGACATACTGCATTTTTACTTTTGTTTTTTTGTATTAATGGTGAGGGGGCTTCATCCAACATTTTGTTGGGTAGACCTACTTAGACCGCTACTAAGTTCATGTAAATATGGCTCCACCCATGACCACACCCACATTCTGGCTGTAGTGCCCCAGATCTCTTTGGTTCCTTGCAACGCCCCTGCCCTACTCTATCCCCTATCTAACCCTCCTATCGATATGCCAAACATTAACTTTTCTTACTGATACGCCTAACAATAACTCCACTTCTCTTTTGCTAAAATAAACTTAACAAACTGTGCCATTGCCCAGGGCACCTAGCTCTTTAGGGGCCACACCACACTGCCAAAAACAGGCCTTCAGGGATTACCGCATTAGTGCATGGTAATCCCTGTCTGGCAGATGGCCAAGCAGGAAGTGACAATTACTTCCTGTGGCCGATGCGATCACGTGCACAGAAGCATATACTCCCGCGATTGTGTGACGTGTAAAACTGTGGCAGGTTTTCACACTGACACGCGTCACCATAGACTTACATTACTTCCAGTCCGCCTGCCGACTGTCATTCAGTATTTGCTTTTAAAAATAAAGAAAACTCTGAGATTCCCCATGAGGCGGTGGACTAGTCCAAAACCTTTCAGAACTATCAGAATTTTGGTACCTTATGTGAGTGATAGTGGTAATTTATATTACATTTTGCTCAGGGGCAAACTCACTTTTTACATGTAGACAGACACATGGATTCAAAATTTTAGATTTTTTTTGTTATAGTGGTCCTTAAAGAGTAACTGTCAGGCTGCAGAAGCTAATTTAAACCTCTATTCTCCTGTGTTAAACAGTTTAGAAGGAAGCCAAAAAGCCATTAGTGAAGATAAAAATCTCAGTTACCTTTGATGTGTGCTTATCAGAAAAGCTGTTAGACCTAAGAGGACGCAAGCCGCATACTATACTGCAAAGCATTCTGGGGCCCTCCCCTCGGCTGCTAATGAGACGTTACAGCAGCTTGTAATCAGTCCAGCGCGTAGCACTGATAAATCTCTGGGCCGAGTACACTGCAGGAGTCAGCTATTGTTCCTAGCCACATGGCTCATTAATATTCACTGCACACTGTGTTATTCAGTACGAGCTTTTCTGTGATCAGGAAGCAGGCAGGACATGACGACACATTTGACAGAAAAACATGGAACCTGCCATGAGCTGTCAGGAGCATCAATCTCTGCATATACTATATAAAAATTCTGTGAAGTACAAATGTGGACAGTGAAATGCATATGTAATGTAAGTACAGCCAATCTTTAGCTACTGATATATGTGTTTATTTTCTCTGAGACCCTATACCTAACAGCTCCTCTTTAAAGAAAACCTGAACTGAACATTAAAAGTCAAAATAAACATACACAAGTCATACTTACCTCCTGTGTAGTCTACTCCTCAATCTATTTTTCTTCTCCTGTGTCCTGTTTCTCCACTGTGATCAATGGAATTCACCGTCCTCCATTTTGAAAATGGCTATTACCCCATAACAGCTTCCTGGTCAGCACACTGTTAAACTGTAACATCGCCCACTTGAGCCATAGGGAAACATGGACACATCAGTTCTCCTCTCAGCTGTAACTGACAGCAACTGATATATAACTGACAGCAACTGATATATTTCAATTCTGACAAAATGTTGTCAGAACTGGAAGGGATCACTGTAAGAAGAAAATGGTAAGCTTCTGAGAGGAACTGATGGCAAGGTAACTATGTAATGTTCATTTGAAGTTACCTCATGTGTTTATTTTAAATAATTTTACTCAGTACAGGTTCTCTTTAAGTCTCGTGCAAAAGCACAAAAACAACTCAGAGACGATCATTCTGGATGGTCTCAGCCAAGATTCTAGCCTGCGTTCAGCTGCCCCACAAGATTGTTTAACAATTAGCCACGGATGCCTCTGCTGACTCTCGGTATTAAGCCTTGAAGGACATTTCGCCCCTGCTCTGCGGCCTGTCTTATTTTTAGGAAATAATACTTGCACAGCTATTTGAGGAATGATGCCCACACGCATCCAAAGGCTTATTGCCAAGACCGGCAAAACCATAAAATTGCCATGCTAAAGATGTACCACATGGCAATTTTTTTAAAGGATACCAGAACTGAAATGTGACATAATGAGATAGACAAGTGTATGTACAGTGCCTAGCACACAAATTACTATGCTGTGTTCCTTTTTTTCTTTCTCTGCCTGAAAGAGTTAAATATCAGGTATGTAAGTGGCTGACTCAGTCCTGACTCAGACAGGAAGTGACTACAGTGTGACCCTCACTGATTAATAAGGTTGCTGCTGTGCGGGGGTCCCAGTGCTGGATCTGTGCTGCACAGGAGGAAGGGGTAAGCGTCATTAGGATCCAGAGGCTTCCCCCACCAGAGGTAAGCACCATCTAGGGGCTCTTATTTTCTTACTGATCCTCTTTAAATCCCTATAACAGACTGAGGCTAATTTCACACTGGAGCATGGCGTTGGATTGCATTATAACATACATAAAAAGCAAAGAGAAACAACATTATCAGTGTACGAGTATTACACTGACATACAGTGGCTAGCAAAAGTATTCGGCCCCCTTGAAGTTTTCCACATATTGTCACATTACTGCTACAAACATGCCTCAATTTTATTGGAATTCCACATGAAAGACCAATACAAAGTGATGTACACATGTGGAAGTGGATCGAAAATCATACATGATTCCAAACATTTTTTACAAATAAATAACTGCAAAGTGGGGTGTGCGTAATTATTCAGCCCCCTTTGGTCTGAGTGCAGTCAGTTACCCATAGACATTGCCTGATGAGTGCTAATGACTTAATAGAGTGCATCTGTGTGTAATCTAATGTCAGTACAAATACAGCTGCTCTGTGAGGGCCTCAGAGGTTGTCTAAGAGAATATTGGGAGCAACAACACCATGAAGTCCAAAGAACACACCAGACAGGTCAGGGATAAAGTTATTGAGAAATTTAAAGCACGCTTAGGCTACAAAAAGATTTCCAAAGCCTTGAACATCCCAAGGAGCACTGTTCAAGCGATCATTCATAAATGGAAGGAGTATGGCACAACTGTAAACCTACCAAGACAAGGCCGTCCACCTAAACTCACAGGCCGAACAAGGAGAGCGCTGATCAGAAATGCAGTCAAGAGGCCCACTGTAACTCTGGACGAGCTGCAGAGATCTACAGCTCAGGTGGGGGAATCTGTCCATAGGACAACTATTAGTCATGCACTGCACAAAGTTGGCCTTTATGAAAGAGTGGCAAGAAGAAAGCCATTGTTAACAGAAACGCATAAGAAGTTCCGTTTGCAGTTTGCCAAAAGCCATGTGGGGGACACAGCAAACATGTGGAAGAAGGCGATCTGGTCAGATGAGACCAAAGTGGAACTTTTTGGCCAAAATGCAAAACGCTTTGTGTGGCAGAAAACTAACACTGCACATCACTCTGAACACACCATCCTCACTGTCAAAAATGGTGGTGGCAGCATCATGCTCGGGGGGTGCTTCTCTTCAGCAGGGACAGGGAAGCTGGTCAGAGTTGATGGGAAGATGGATGGAGCCAAATACAGGGCAAAATTGGAAGAAAACCTCTTGGAGACTGCAAAAGACTTGAGACTGGGGCGGAGGTTCACCTTCCAGCAGGACAATGACCCTAAACATAAAGCCAGGGCAACAATGGAATGGTTTAAATCAAAACATATCCATGTGTTAGAATGGCCCAGTCAAAGTCCAGATCTAAATCCAATCGAGAATCTGTGGCAAGATCTGAAAACTGCTGTTCACAAACGCTGTCCATCTAATCTGACTGAGCTGGAGCTGTTTTGCAAAGAAGAATGGGAAAGGATTTCAGTCTCTAGATGTGCATACCCTAAAAGACTGGCAGCTGTAATTGCAGTAAAAGGTGGTTCTACAAAGTATTGACTCAGGGGGCCGAATAATAACGCACACCCCACTTTGCAGTTATTGATTTGTAAAAAATGTTTGGAATCATGTATGATTTTCGTTCCACTTCTCACATGTACACCACTTTGTATTGGTCTTTCATGTGGAATTCCAATAAAATTGATTCATGTTTGTGGCAGTAATATGACAAAATGCGGAAAACTTCAACGGGCCGAATATTTTTGCAAGCCACTGTACATGTGATCACTCTGATCATGATGTTTACCCTGGTCTCCGTTTTGCACCTCTCCATATGCTTCACTGAGTGAGTTACCTTGCACATGTAAACAAATCCAATGGCCCCTTTGGTGGTGTCAAATTTTCGCCACTAGTGGGCGCCCAAATTTCCTGCTTCCATACCAAGGGGCTACTATTGGGGCAGCACGGTGGCGTAGTGGTTAGCACTCGCGCCTTGCAACGCTGGGTCCCCGGCTCACACTACAAGGAGTTTGTATGTTTTCCCCGTGTCTGCGTGGGTTTCCTCCGGGTACTCCGGTTTCCTCCCAAATACCAAAAAACATACAGATACGTTAATTGGCTTTCCCCTAAATTGGCCATAGACTATACGATATATATATAGATGTATGACTATGGTAGGGATTAGACTGTGAGCCCCTCTGAGGGACAGTTAAGTGACAAGACAATATACTCTGTACAGCGCTACAGAAGATGTCAGCGCTATATAAATACTAAATAATAATAATACTAAAATGGGAGCATGCTATGGGTGGGACACTATAAAACACTGTAAATGGGGGGAGACACTATATACAGGGTCACTATAGGGCGTCAACTAAATAAAGTGCATAAGGAACACTATGGCATTATAATTGGATCATATAAATGAAATAAAGAAATAAAAAGAAAGAAGATACAATAAAGAAAGAAGATACAAGAACTTGTGCAGGTAAGGCCTGGTTCACATTAGCGTTCGCTATCCGGATTTTCCGGATCTGATCCGGACCGCATACTGTACAAACGGAACGTACGTTCCGCATAGCAATGCAAAGGGTATGCGGACGTTCACATACGTACGTTCCGTACAGTACGGAGCCGGACCGGATCCGGACTCCGGACAGTTTTCCAACATGCGCTATTTTTTGGGTCCGGATCTCCGGCCCACGCACCCGGACCGGAGCCGGACCTGATCTTGACAACACCATCCGGAACACAGAAACCAATGGGGAACGGAAGGCACAGAACACACTGCCTACAAAAACCTGACGTTCTACCCCAAGCGGCCATTTCGGATGGGGACACATGGGCCAAGCATGTCTGGAGTGGAGCAGCAGTGACAGACGTACTGGAGCTGTTTGGCAGAATGTCGGAGGTGGAGGTGAGGCCTACAGCAGAGAAACCTGATTCTACAGGTGCACCAGGTGCACCCTCTGCTGACCCCAACATTTATTTCTTAAAATTTCGCTATTTTTTGCCCACGGATCCGGATGGCAGCCGGATGCATGCCTGATGCAAACGGACCGGATCAGATCCGGATCGGAACCGTACGGTTCTGATCAGGATCAGGTCCTGATCCGATCAGGATCCGGTCCTTTTACTTGCCAAAAAGCAAGTGTGAACGGGGCCTAATAGGCATTATACAGCAAAAATGTTTTATAATGGACACACTACAAGGAGAAAATATACACAAAGCAGAAATATAACTTTATTTAAAAATCAAATATCACTCTACTGTACATTATACCGGCAACATCATTTAAGTTTAGTGAGAAACAGGAGGAATAGCCAAATACAAGTCCTGTTTTGTTATCTACACTAGCACTATTTATTTTTAAATTATTATTTTGTAAAACTAACAAAATAGTCATATTTCAATTTCTCCACTCTTTTGCATTAATAATGAGCAGAAAATCAATAATTTTTTGAAAAAAAAGTCAAAATTCTGGAAAAAACGATTATGTGAAATCTGTCCTCATCACTGTACCATTTTCTGCATTTACAATCCAATGTACTGATGTCTCCACTATGTCTGGATTAGCCGACACAATACAAAACTATTCGACTGCTGATCTGCCACTATTTCTACAACAGCAACTTGATTCACAATTATACCCAATCATTTTTTTGGGGTTGAGGAAGGGGGAAAGAGTGATTGATCACGATATGGAATGGGATGAACGTAGTGTGGCTACTTTTTGCCGGGCTAATGGCAAACCCAGTATAGAGAGCTGCTGGGTTTTTAGGATCACCCACGAGGCAACCTAGGCAGGTGCCTGGGACCTAGTGGGTGTCAGGGGCCTAAAAGCCACTTTCTTTGACTACTCTCACACCTTAGATTACCATTAGTACCATAAAGATGAGTCATAGCCACTACCTTGCCTAGGGCCCTATTTAATCTTAAACCATCTTTGGTTCAGGGGTTAACAAACCTGCAAATTCCGATGCAAACATAAGACTGCGAACCCGTTTGCTCCACTGATCACCATTTCTATTGATAAACTGTCCAAAATGGATCGGATGTTTTATCAATCAGGGTTTCTGAAGTAAATGATTACTTGTAGTTTTAGCAAATTATCCTGAAAATTGATCCAGTGTACGGCCATAATAAGTGGGTGTGTTTGAGTCTGGTTGAGTCAGTATTAACGCTATATACTGTACATGCGAAGGCTTCCCTACAATGGGTTAGTTTACAGATACCAACCCAACTGCAATCTCAGATTTGCACATGACCTTATTTTGTCCTCCTCTAGAATTACCTCCTCACAATCACGTATACAAGATTTCTCACATGCTTCACCCCTCCTCTGGAATCCCCTTTCACAACACATTCGTCACTCCCCAACCTTTGATTTCTTTAAACGTGCCCTCAAAACTCACTTTTTCCGTCAAGCATACGCTCTACCTTAGGCCAGTTCCCCTTTGACCTCTGGCCAAGTTGTACTCCTACCACTAGATAACCTAAAACACATCGCCTATTGGTATGAATATTGTATACTACTCCACCTCTTGTTCCCACCTATTCCTTTAGATTATAAGATGGCAAGGGCAGGGCTCTCTCAAACTTTTGTGTCTTGGGATTTGTTACACATTTTATTCACATTACTACTTTTGTTACTGTAATTACCAATTCTGTATTTTTGTACCAACTCTGTATTTTGTGCATATTGGTGTGTACCATTATCTGTATTATTATGTACCCCATGTTTGTTTCTTACTTTGTACAGTGCCACGGAATATGTTGGCGCTTTATAAATCAATAATAATAATAATTATGTCTACGCAGCTGAGGCCCAGCAGTACACCACACATGCAGAACAGAATGATAAAATTAATTACAACAAATATGCCTTTCTGGTTTTTGCCCAAGACCCGATAGAGCTATCAAAATCTCCATCTCAGATGAAAAACATCTTCAGTCCGGGGCAAAATCCAAAGGCATCTCACACATCGTAAATTACTCTGGGCAAGAATACAAGTGTTACAAAGGCCATCAACGAAGCATCTGGGTTTCATCTGTTGCATGAGATCTTCAGATTGTCTTCAGGGTGGGAATCTGGACACGGGTTGCCAAAGACAATACATTGATGTGGAACTCAGTCTTATAAAGCACCTGTAAAATCAAGAGTGATGGAAATGGCTAAAGTGGTATTCCACCTTTGGCTGTAGATATTACAGTGCACCAAGCTATCCTTTGGTATTTCCATATTAGGTTGCAGATTCCCCAGCAAGCTCATGGTGAACCAGAACTCCTACAAGTGTGTAAGGGGTGAAAAAGGACCAAAAAAAATCACTTACTAAAATTGCTTTATAATGGTTTTGTCACGATCTTACCTTCCATGTGCGCCCGCAGTGTCCTGCATACTTCCGGGTGTCGGGCTCTGTCTCCTGGCAGCAACGCTCCTGCAGATCTCCGGCTTGTGTGTAACTGCAATCAACGTGGGTGGGCGCATCTCTCATCCCATCCAGTAAACGCCCTCGGGTGCTGATGAACAAAGTGTCAACTGACATGCGTGTTGACCTTTTCTTGTACCTTGACTACTCTTGATTGCCGCCTGGATTGCCCTTTGCCTGTACCTTCGACTACTCTTGATTGCCATCTGGATTGCCCTTTGCCTGTACCTTCGACTACTCTTGATTGCCATCTGGATTGACCTTTGCCTGTATCTTGACTATTTTTGATTGCCACCTGGATTGACTTTTGCCGGTACCTCGACTAATATTGACTGCCACCTGGATTGACCTTTGCCTGTACCTCGACTATTCTTGATAGCCGCGTAGATTGACCTTTTACCTGGAATTGACTATTCAAGTTTGCTGCCTGAACCGACTTTTTGCCTGTACCCGACTCCGAGATTGGTTAGACCCATTGGAAGTTTAGTATCTCTTGGGTATGACCCCCTGGCTTGTTTGACTTCTCTGCCTGTGTTTTGCCTCATGTGTTCTTTTGGTATCTCTGCCTTCAAAGCATCAATCTTTATACCTTTCGTGTAACCGTAGTGAGATGGATGTAATTCCTGTTCAAGCTCCTGGTCATCCTGTTCAAGCGGGGACGAGCCACCTAAGGTGAAGACTGCGGTTATCTGATTAGGGCTTAGTGGCTGATATGAAGATAGGGAAACCAGCAGGTCCCACAGATTTACAATTAACAATTGACTGGAGGACATAACATACCAAGGACAGCTGCACACAGTGTATTCAGGTGGACGCAGGAGAGGGAATGGTTGGTTAAAGGGCCACAATCGCAGGAAAAAATTGTAACGTTGAACATACATATAAAATTTACATTTCTCCCAGAGCAGAAGGCACTATAAATTACTTTGTTTTCTATTTTGCTGCCACTTACAGTAGTTATTAAAAAGCTGATAGATTTGAGAGATTTTGGACCAGTCCATCTCCTAATGGGATATTCTAAGTTTTACCTTTATTCTTTACAAAAGCACTCCTTGGAAAGGATCTATACAAAGATGTCAGCCAGCTTCCCTTACTCATTTGCCAGTTTTTGGCAGTTGTACATAAGCAACCAGCACTGTGTAATATGTTGTCGCTTTATACAGTGGCTTGCAAAAGTATTCGGCCCACTTTTCCACATTTTGTCACATTACTGTCACAAACATGCATCATTTTTATTGGAATTCCACGTGACAGACCAGTACAAAGTGGTGTACACGTGAGAAGTGGAATGAAAATCATACATGATTCCAAACATTTTTTACAAATCAATAACTGCAAAGTGGGGTGTGCGTAATTATTCAGCCCCCTGAGTCAATACTTTGTAGAACCACCTTTTGTTGCAATTACAGCTGCCAGTCTTTTAGGGTATAGGCCCATACACACGTGGACTTTTGTGAACGACGGGTCGTTTGAGCGTCCCGTCATTCAGGCGTCCGCACGCCAAATCGGTCATGTGTACAGACTGTCGTTCGGGTGATAAGACTGATTTTGAGAGATCCGCCCGGCGATCCGCCTGTCGTTCGGGTGATAAGACTGATTTTGAGACCAGTCTTATCACCCAAACGACAGTCTGTACACACGCCCGATTTGGCGTGCGGACGACTGAACGATGGGACGTTCAAACAACCCGTCATTCGCAAAAGTTCGACATGTGTATGGGCCTTAAGTCTCTACCAGCTTTGCATATCTAGAGACTGAAATCCTTGCCCATTCTTTTTTGCAAAACAACTCCTTCTTCCACATGTTTGCTTTGTCCCCCACATGGCTTGTGGCAAACTGCAAACGGGACTTCTTATGCTTTTCTGCTAACAATGGCTTTCTTCTTGCAACTCTTCCATAAGAGACAACTTTGTGCAGTGCACAACTAATAGTTGTCCTATGGACAGAGTCCCCCACCTGAGCTGTAGATCTCTGCAGCTCGTCCAGAGTCACCATGGGCCTCTTGACTGCATTTCTGATCAGCGCTCTCCTTGTTCGGCCTGTGAGTTTAGGTGGATGGCCTTGTCTTGGTAGGTTTACAGTTGTGCCATACTCCTTCCATTTCTGAATGATCGCTTGAACAGTGCTCCGTGGGATGTTCAAGGCTTTGGAAATCTTTTTGTAGCTTAAACCTGCTTTAAATTTCTCAATAACTTTATCACTGACCTGTCTGGTGTGTTCTTTGGACTTCATGGTGTTGTTGCTCCCGATAATTATCTTAGACAACCTCTGAGGTTGTCAGAGCAGCTGTATTTGTACTGACATTAGATTACAGACAGGTGAACTCTATTTAGTCATTAGCACTCATCAGGCAATGTCTATGGGCAACTGACTGCACTCAGACCAAAGGGGGCTGAATAATTGCACACACCCCACTTTGCAGTTATTGATTTGTAAAAAATGTTTGGAATCATGTATGATTTTCGTTCCACTTCTCACGTGTACACCACTTTGTATTGGTCTTTCATGTGGAATTCCAATAAAATGTATTCAGGTTTGTGGCAGTAATATGACAAAATGTGGAAAACTTCAAGGGGGCTGAATACTTTTGAAAACCACTGTAAATACAAACAATACAAATAATAATAACTGCAGTTCAGTAAGTGCTTTTTGTAAAAAAAAAAAAAAAAAAATACACTAGAATCCCCATGTGGAAATGGACTAGTCCAAAATCTGACAGATGTGTCAGATTTTCACTACCCACTGTAAGTGACAGCCACATAGGAAAAGGGTAATTTATAGTGCATGTTACTCCGGGAGAAATTTACATTTATATGTATGAATTTTACAATTTTTCTTGATCATTGTCCTTTAATCATTACTACTATTTACTACTATTCAAAGCATAAGTCAGAGGTGATTATTACCAACATAGCTACAGTGAAGAAGTGATACAGGGGCTAAAGAAGGGCCCCCGTGGGATTGCTGGCAACCTCAGCAATCCCCTGTTGACAGGGCCGGATTTGTACTTCTTACCGCCCAAGGCCGACTATTACCAGCCGCGCCAACCGAAACCGTATCCTACCACCTCTCTCCACACTCACCCAAACTTTTTAGGCCGATGGTATCCACTATTGCGGCTAGTGCCGAGGTCTCCATGGCAACGTGAAGTGAATCAATCACGTCACACTGGGGAACTGGTCAATCAAGCGATCTACAGGTGATGGGCGTGGTGGGAGCCATCCACCACACACACATTGTCAAAAGTGGCTCACAATTGGACATTGGGTGGGGTCAGCAACACGTAAAAGTGAGTCCTGTACCCACTGCTGTCTCCAGGGTAACAGCGCTGGCCAATTAATAATTAAGAAATGGGTACTGTGAGACGCTGCCTTCTGTATTCTGTACTATTTGCTGGTGCTGCCCCTGGTCCTTTCATCCCCCACACCAAGTACGTGAGAACCGGCCTTCTGTAACTGCCTGCAGCTGCTGCTATGTCATTGGACAAGGTCTGGCTTTTTGCTAGTCACACACTGTTCACAAACGTTTGGTTAACGGACTGCAGCTGCCTGTAACACAGCACAGGCAGATGCCAGCTGGTACTAATAGTGCAGTTATCCTGACCACTTTCATTTGTTTGGACACTTGCAAATAATGCCCACTGTCTGCAGGCCGCCCCTTGTTTATCTGGTGCCCTAGGCCATGGCCTATGTGGCCTTGCCAGAAATCCGGCCATGCCTGTTGATATGCTACTGGGCATAATGATGATATTGGGTTTGGCATACTCCAAAGCTTGGTGGACACTTCTGCTTACAGTGTGTACTACCCAAATGGGAGAAGTGGGAGTCACATGGGGAAGAGGGGGCGGGCGAGTTCAGTCTGTTAAGGTAAGGGAGCAGGGGTCTCCACTGTACTTTTAGTTTGGCCACTCTCTGTGATATCATCACCAGGGGACATAGCAAGGCTGGGCCAAGGCAGAGGCGCAAGAGGCGCTAGCTTCTGGGTACAGAGCTGTGTGGTGGCCTGTTTTACTCTTATTTCCCCCCTACCCCCAGGAGCCCCCTGCTAGTGCTACTCTAGCCATCTCAGAGTCGAGTCCTTCCTGGAGAAGTCACTAACTCACCTCTCGATCTCCGTGCTGGACTCTTCCTTCAGCTGTATTGCAGGCAGTGTCCCCTCTCTATAACTCCTCCACTGTCATCTCTCATTAAGTGACACCACTGTAGAAGGCATACGTTGCAACACAGCAGAGGAGAGATCCCAACATTAAGAGGCAAGTAACTTCTACAACATGCTCCACTTGTGACTCTGCATATTTGGAGGGGCTTACCTAATACTGGGGGCACATCTGGCTACCTATACCAGGAAGAGAACCTATCTAACACTGACGGAAGATCTGGCTACCTATTCAGAAGATAACCTACCTAAGTCTAAGGGAACATCTGGCTACCTATATTGGGAATAGAACCTAACTAATACTGAGGGAACATCTGGCTACCTATATTGGGAATAGAACCTACCTAATACTGAGGGAACATCTGGCTACCTATATTGGGAATAGAACCTACCTAATACTGAGGGAACATCTGGCTACCTATACTGGGAAGAGAACCTACCTAATACTGAGGGAACATCTGGCTACATTTACTGGGAAGAGAACCTACCTAATGCTAGGTACACACCATACAATTTACTGTTAGATTTACCTGCCAGATCGATTTTTTCCAACATGTCCTATCGGAATTTCGATAGATTTTTTTCGATTTTCTGATCTTTTTTTTATTGTTTTTCCGATCTTTTTTTAATCGATGTTCATAGAACTGAACAGAAATCGATTGAAAAAAACGATCTGAAAAACAATTTTAAAAAATCAAAAATCGATCGAAATTCAAGAACGGACATGTTGGAAATAATCGATCTGGCAGGTAAATCTAACAAAAAATTGTATGGTGTGTTCCTAGCATAATTCTGAGGGAACATCTGGCTACCTTTACTGGGAAGAGAACCTACCTAATACTGAGGGAACATCTGACTACCTTTACTGGGAAAAGAACCTACCTAATACTGAGGGAACATCTGGCTACCTATTTTTTAATTGTGAGGGGGTGCACTTTGAAATCTGTGCCACTGGGGCTGGAGGACCTTGTACTGACCCTGGGAGATGAGAATCCGTATTTTCCCCCATTCCTGAGACAGAAGCAAGTAAGCAGAATGGGTAGAGATACGTTTCAATGATGATAGTGATAAGGATTTCCATAATTGAGAACAAGAAAAAAACGAAGTCTGTTTTTATGTAAACATTTCCCACTTTTTATCAGTCTTTGCTGTATTCCATCTTCTTTCCCTTTAACTGGCTGTAGCAGTAAGTGACGAGGTCACGCTAGGCATGTTAGTAACATACTCAGAAGACATCAACAGTGCTTCACGCTGAACGGAGAGACCACCACGTGGAGGTAACCGTAGCCAAGCCAAGGATAATATTCTTTCCAGAAATGTGGGTGTGAATAAGTCATTTTTTTATGGCGGATGACACAATTTCTGGCAACGGACAAGGCAATTACAGATGTTGAGATTTTTTTTGGCCAGTTCTGTAATGAGTTTTGACAACTGAATATTTTTTATACTAGTAAGTGACACATAAGCTTACTGAAAAGTCCCTAGATCTGAGATTCAGGGTCCCGATCTGTTCATGCATTTATATTATTATTAGTGTATATGTTTGCTGTAACAATTTACTTTGTTTAAAGTCCTAATCATGCTCAGGGTCTTTTTATGTATACCGTGCGGAATATATCATAACTGGAATGTAGCAGGTAAAATTGGTGCAGGAGGAGCGCCGGTAAAAGTGGCACCGCCATAGGCTGTGCCTATAGTTAAAGCTGCAAGTAGCAGCAATGAACGATAATTACGATAATTATGGCGCCCAGAAAACTATTGGGATTAAAGTTAGTCGGTGGCGGGGTGGTTTTAGTGTTAGGAGTATAGGGCAATGCAGTTCTGAGGAAGGCCTGACAGGAGGGTGTTGCAGTAGTCTAGGCGGGAGATGATGATGAGGGCATGAACAAGGAGTTAGGCAGTGTCTGGGGTCAGGAAGGGCCTGACCTTGGAGTTGTTGCGTAAATGGAAATTCCAGGCCCTAGTAGGGGCCTAGCAATAGGGGTTGCAGAGGTTGCGACCACATCAGGGCCCTTGGGTCAGAGGAGCCCCAAAGGGCCCTCCCTCAACTACAGTATTAGCTCTATATTGGTCCTGTGCGCATAATAATCACTTCTATAGATGCTTTGAATAGTGGTAATCATTAACAAACTGTTCCCCATCCCCTTCTTGCACCTTTGACCCTGTGGTTGCCATTGGCAGGTTTTGGTGCGCTGTATCAATTGTTGTGTATAGAGTGCTTGGGGGGCCCCATTGTAAAACTTGCATCGGGGCCCACAGCTCCTTAGCTATGCCACTGGGCCCTAGCAAGGGTTTGGAGGGGGGGGGGGGGGAATTAAGGAGACGGCCGAACTGTGCCATGCATGGCTATGATTATTCTAATGAGATGTGCAAAAAATGCAACAGTCATTATTTTATTTCTCCCAGCATGCAACTTGAAAGAAGCCTATTGATTTCAATAGGTTGCGATTCCGCATCCGAATTTGCAAGCAAAGAAACCCTGCGAATCAGATACAGTGGAGGCGTGGCCTAAATCATCACAGTGTGATAAAGCGGTGCTTCTTTGCATTATTAGAATATGTATCCCTTTATGAATAATGGTCTTTATCCCTTCAGGATGTTCATCCTCCCGGGCTGCCTCGGTCTTCCTCTGGCCATCCAGGTATAGTTGCTGCATACTGCGCATGCATGGCCGGGCCACGTGCAAGCACTCCCACAGTGCTGCCGCACAGGCCCATAATGCTCCCAGCACCGGGAGTGCGATGGGGGAGGGAGGGAGCGAGCGAGGCCAGGCATGGATGTCAGTATGCGCCGACTAGCCGCAACTGACAGATTTACCTGAACAAACAGCAGAGGATGGAGGTGGCCTCGGAGGACGGCGAGGGAGAGAATGGCCTGAAGGGGGCTGGAGGAAGCCCCAGGTAAGTATGAAAACTTTTTTTTTTCATCTCAGGTATACTACGTAGCTTAAAAAGGATCTGTAATAAGCCCCCTTTCCCCCTGGGGCGATACTTACCTCGGGAGGGGGAAGCCTCTGGATCCTAATGAGGCTTCCCCTGTCCTCCTCTGCCCATCATTTGCACACTGCAACCCCCCGTAACCACAGCTGACAAGGATGTTGGCTCTGGCGCAGGCAGAAATAGCTGAGCCCAGACAGGTCTGCTCTACTGCGCTGGCAATACGTGCCTGAGCGGTAGAGCGGACTCGATCGGGCATGAGCCCATTGGAAAGCCGCTATTGTGCTTGCACAGGAGCCAAGGAAGGTAAATATTTGCACGTTTGCGAGCAGCCCGCGCTGCAACCGAGGGACAGGGGGGGAGCAGGGCCGGCCTTAGGTTTCACAGCGCCCTGAGCGAAACCTGATTTTTGTGCCCCCCCCCTTCATCCTCTTCCCACGTGCCTATACACACATGCACGCACACACGTATACACAAACACAGACCCATATGCAATTCCCCTTTTCTCCTGAGATATCTCCTAGGTCAGAGGTTCCCAACCTTTTTGACATGACACATCACGCCAAATGCTCAGATCTCTGTGACACGTCACATATGTATAATAGAAAAAATACTATTAATAACCACAAATGGATGGAAAGAGTGCATTATCCTGAATACACTTAAAAATGAAGGCTAGAACCCTTCAGGAATATTAATAAGAACAATCAGTGGGACAGTTAGCCGCCTTCCCCCCATTTAGAATGATAGCACAGCACTGACAATTTGCACCACGCGTTATAGCCGCAGTGCGCCCCCCAAAAAAAAACAACGCCCTCAGACTCAGTATAGGTAGGTAGCCAGGTATAGGTGCCCCCAGTATAGGATCTCATGTGTAGGTTCCCTCAATATAGATTGCCAAGCATAGGTGCCCCCAGTATAGGAAGTCAGTTGAAGGTCTCCATCCCCCCCATGGGTAGCCAGGCGGGGGTGCCTCCAGTATAGGTAGCCAGGTGTTGGAGCCCTCAGTAAAGCTATAGGTGCCCTCAGTATAGGAAATCAGGTGTAGGTGCCCTCAGTATAGGTAACCAGCTATAGGCGCCCCCTTGGAAGCTGGCGCCCTGAGCGACCGCTCCGGTCGCTCATATCAAAGGCCGGCTATGGGGGGCGGAGCCCCATTAGGATCCAGAGGTCTCTCCTTCTAGAGGTAAGTATCCCTTGGAATATTTGTATTTTTACAGTTCCTCTTTAACATACATTGACATGATTCTTCTCATTTCTGTGATATGCTTCCCATGTGTATCTAAATGCAGCAAAATGACCACAATGCTTAATACTTGTACAGCCTTTCTCACTAGCATCTGAATGTAAAAAAAAAAAATGTTCTCCAGCTAACGCACGAGTCTGATAGGCTGCTAGCAGACTGGAAGTGTGAAGTAGGTCCTTTGTTAAACAATAGTGTTTGGCAGTTTGACAGATGAGGCGCTAAAATGTACTTCCTGCTACCTGGCTGTTACTGATCTCACTAGATGACATGTGGCTGTCTGCTGTGCTTCCCTGCTCTTTTCTCTCTACAGATCTGATATTCTGAATATAGGGAGCAATTAAACAGCCCTCCGATGTTACCAACATCTTAAAGGAGACTTCTGCAACCTGAAACAGCATGGCTGGAGGAGCTAATAGCAAGTCCTGTGATGAGTATTTAGTAACTACTATGACCCAGATACCTGAAACAGCATGGCTGGAGGAGCTAATAGCAAGTCCTGTGATGAGTATTTAGTCACTACTATGACCCAGATACCTGAAACAGCATGGCTGGAGGAGCTAATAGCAAGTCCTGTGATGAGTATTTAGTCACTACTATGACCCAGATATCTAAGTATAGAGCTGCCAGCAAAGTGAGAGTTTCTTCCTCAGCACAAAGCCATTAAGTAGCGGCTCCAGCTTCAATTTATTTATTTATTTTTCTTTTGGGGGGGGGGGGGCACGTTGGCTAGCTGGTAAGGCCCATTGGAGTGATCGAAGTCAATGTTTGTATGACGATCTTTATATATTTTTTTGCCTAATTCAAATGAAGGCGAACTAGTTCAGCAATGATAGGAACCAAATGTAAACATCACAAACAGAACTCTGCTTTTGAGCAGAGCAGATTATCCAAATGATGGTGCTACTATTGAAGAAAAGTTATCGACAGATGTGCTTGGCTGGTTGGCTGGCATGCTTCAATCCTTACTTGCATGCAAGCTGCTCCTGTGTGGACAGATCACAGACAAATCATTCCAGCCCCCAGCCTGTGTCTCTCAAGCAAGGGGAGGGGTAAGAGGCAGGAGGGAGCGAAACACTGTGTGTGTAATTCCTTATCTTAGTAGCTAAGCATTGCTGGAGATTAGAGCTTGTATTTTACAGACAGGAAGTTTTGAATCAGGATTATTATTTTTTACAGACCCTATCCTGCTGGAGCCTGGAAACAGTTAACTGTATGTTGCTAATACTGAGCAGGGGGGCACTCAAGGAGGCACAGTGATTCCCGGGGGGGGGGCAGTGCCCAGTATAGCGCCACCGCTGGAGCCATCACCTAACCTCTCCAGGGGGCTGGTGGAAGCAGGGCCGACCTTAGGTTTCACAGCGCCCTGAGCAAAACCTTATTTTGATGCCCCCGTTCATCCTACACACACACACTTTGCACCACGCGTTATAGACCTGGTCCCCCCCCCCCCCCAAAAAAAAAAAACTGACCCAGGTAAGTAGCCATGTATAGGTGCCCTCAGTATAGGATCTCATGTGTAGGTGCCCTCAATATAGGTAGCCAAGCATAGGTGCCCCCAGTATAGGAAGTTAGTTGTAGGTCCCCCCATAGGTCACCAGGTGTTGGTGCCCTCAGTACAGGTAGCCAGGTGTAGGTGCTTTCAGTATAGGTAGCCAGCTATAGGTGCCCCCAGTATAGGAAGTCAATGTGTAGGTGCCCTCAGTATAGGTAGCCAAGCATAGTATAGTTGTCACAGTAGCGGTAGCTAGTATAGTTTCCCGACCGCTCCGGTTGCTCAGGTCAAAGGCCGGCCGTGGGTGGAAGCCCCAGGTAAGTGAAACTTTTTATTTTCCTCTCGGTTGAGGTTCACTTTAGTACAAAATTTAGATACTTACCTATGAAGAAGGAAGCCTCTGGATCCTCCAGACGTTTCCTCTGCCCTCCTGGAGACCACCGTTGCCATGTACATATTCGATAAGAGCTTGTTGGGTATGTTATTGTGACCTCACTCCCTGCTGTGTACAAGTGTGTACCGTACTGTGACTGCACAAGTATGGCTGCTACTGCGCAGGTGCAGCAATGCTTGCGGGGGTGCAGCACAGTCACGCTCGTACACAGAGGGGAGAGCAGATGCGAACTTTAAGAGTGTCCCGGGCAGCGGCGGTGGTCTGAAAGAGTATCCCGGGGCTTCCCTCGTCATAGGTAAGTATGTCATTTTTTAGGTTCACCTCGGGTTTGCTTCTGAAGCAGGCTGTCTGCATGTGGGGTTTATCCATTTATTTATTGCATTTATAAAGCGCCAACATATTACGCAGTGCTGGACATTAGTTTAGGTTACAGACAATATTTAGGGGTGACATACAGCAATCAGACAATACAGGAATACATGCAAACCAGATCACACAGCACAGTATGAGTACAAGGTAATGCTTAGTCAGTCACTGGATGGAGCAAGGAGATTAGGCAAGTTATATTCACTCAGATGCATAGCATGGGTGCACTGTAATGGAGGTGCATGATCAGGTAGGACACAAAAGGAGGAGGACCCTGCCCAAAGGCTTCGAGAGTGGTTGATGTAGCTCTGTAAAATTTAAAGCTATAGGCTTGATAGACACCAGCGGTTCTGGATGCAGGCTTGGCTTCTGGGGCATAAAGATATAATTTGCATATTCAGTAGCGGTGCATTGTGGGTAGCGGCAGCTTCACAGATTGTGATCGGTTTCATGCTGAAATCGATTCGCAATCTGTTTGCAGTAAAGGCAGCCATACGATCCCTCTCTGATCAGATTCGATCGGAGAGGGATCTATCTGTTGGTCGATCTGATGGCAAATCGACCAGTGTGTGGCTACCTTAATGCTTTAAAGAGAATCTGTAACGTTAAAACGTCCCCTGGGGGGTACTCACCTCGGATGGGGGAAGCCTCAGGATCCTAATGAGGCTTCCCACGCCGTCTGCCGTCCCTCGGGGGTCTCGCTGTAGCCCTCCGTACAGCGGTGACGTAATATTTACCTTTGCAGGCTCCTGCGCAGGCGCTCTGGCTGCTTTCGCTCCGAAGGAGGCGGAAATACCCGATCTCAGTCGGGTCCGCTCTACTGCGCAGGCGCAAGTCTCCGGCGCCTGCGCAGTAGAGCGGACCCGACTGAGATCGGGTATTTCCGCCTCCTTCGGAGCGAAAGCAGCCACAGCGCCCCCGCTGGAGCCTGCAAAGGTAAATATTGAATTGAACAGTCGGCACAGTCGCCGGCTGTTCGGAGGGCTGCAGCGAGACCCCCATGGGACAGAGGACGGCGTGGGAAGCCTCATTAGGATCCTGAGGTTTCCCCCACCCGAGGTGAGTACCCCCCAGGGGATCTTTTTGTCGTTACAGAGTCTCTTTAAGTACCAGTTGTGTGAAATGGAATTGTAGCCTGAGGAAGGCAGATAAGATCTCCCTGCAGCGGGCTGTAGACAATACAGAAGCGTCTTCCTGTGTGCTGCACTGTATGCTGCACAGATGTTGTCTTTAGAATACCATTTCAAAGTTCTTCCTCTATTTGCTGTTCCCAGGAATGTGGAAGGCTTCCAGTCCCCAGGGGAAAAGGACCACAGAGACAGGAAATACTCCGCTATTTGCGCCTCTATATGGGATTGGCCAGATGGCTGCAGCTATACTTTCCCATATTCTTTTGGGAACATGAATTGGGGGGGACTCATTCCAGCATTTTATCTGTAGTGATGATGGCATTTATAGAGTGCAGCAGTGACAAGTAGCGGGTCACAGATAGGCTTCTCTGCGCTCAGCCAAGGCAAGGCCGCTCGCCGCTGCTCCGCTGATGTCACCGATGCGGCTCGTCGCTCTGTGGCTGCGGCGGTGGGAATGGAATGCTTGAATCTGGTCGCCCTGTATAAGAAGCTACAAGTAAATACAGATGTCACATCCAGCATCTGCTCCGTGTGAGGAGCAGCTTCTCCTGAAGGCAAAAAGAAAAACGGGACCAGCAGCAGGAAAATGAATTCAGAAATATAAATCAAATGTTCTTCATGCTGCAGGAAAATGCTACAGAATGGAAATAGAATAGTTTTGTCTGTTATTTTTTTTTTCTTTTTCTTAATTGAGAACATTATAGTCAAAATGACTATTTTTAAACCCAACTTCCTTCATGGAGGTCCAACTCCTGTCCTTAAGGGCCTAGGTCCTCACCATGGCCGGATTTAAAGAGAACCTAAAGTCACAAAAAAAAACCGAGATGAACTCACCTGGGGCTTCCCTCAGCCCCCTGCCGACGATCGGTGCCCTCGCAGCTCCGGTCCGATGGCCCAGGACCCGCCGGCGACGACATCCGGTTTCGCCGTCACCGGCCGACAGGCATGGGAACGCGAATGATTGTTCGCGTTCCCAGCCAGTATATCGCCCCCTATGCTGCTATTGTGGCCTCCTGGCCTCTTTTATCCCCGTGTTACCTCTTGTCCCCTTCTGTTTCAGCTCGTCCCCCTGCCCTAGCCAGGTATAGGTGCCCCCAGTATAGGTATCCAGGCATAGGTGCCCCCAGTATAGGTAGCCAGGTATAGGTTCCCCCAGTATAAGTAGCCAGGTATGGGTGGTGCACCAGTATAGGTTAGCCAGGTACAGTCGCCCCCAGTATAGGTAGCAAGCTATAGGCACCCCAGTATAAGTAGCCTGGTATAGGTGGTGTCCCAGTATAGGTAGCCAGGTACAGGTGGTGCCCTCAGTAAAGGTAGCCAAGTATAGGTGGTGCCCCAGTATAGGTAGCCAGGTATAGGTGGTGGCCCAGTACCCAGTATAGGTAGCCTGTAACCAAATAAAGATGGTGCCCCAGTGTATAAAGTCTGCTGTAGCGGCAGAGTAGGGACAAGGGCCTCCAGCACCCAAGGCTGAGACACCAAAGTGCGCCCCTCCATCCCTCCCACCCCAGCTGTCACACACTGATTGCTATTAGACTAAGAGGCGCCACAGGGCCCACAACCTCCCCAACACCTTAATATCTAGTTATCTGGCTTGCAGTCACTGCTATGTATCCCCTTTTCTTATTTCTTTCTGCTTCATACACAATTAGGAATGACAGCTGAATGAATTGTGCGCCCCCTCCTACACTGCGCCCTGAGGCTGGAGCCTCTCCAGCCTATGCCTCGGTCCGGCCCTGTGTAGCGGGCTCACTTAATCTGCTCCTTATATTCAAGCACTGATGTCACTCTTCTCTCAGTGCTGGAACGCAGTGTGCTGGTTAGTGAGCCACAGGCCCGCAGCCAGCACATGCAGCTCTTCCAACGCTTTGGGGGGGCCCAGGGCCCCTCACTGCAGTGTCAGTTTTCCCCCCCTGATGGCTGCCCTGCACAAAGGCATAGCTCCCAACTGTCCCTCTTTTGGAGGGACATTCCCTCTTTGGGAGCCCTGTCCCTCTTTCCTCCTCATTTGTCCCTCTTTCAGGACTATGTCCCTCTTTCTATGTAAATATACATGTATATTTATCTACTAAAAAATGTGCTTGATTGATTCTAAAACTTTATTCCCAGCCTTTAAATTGATTTAATACTCATTTTAAAATGTTAATATGAAGTAAAATGAACCAGGATAGAATGGACCAGTGTGATTTGAATTATAAAACAACATATTTTTCTTATGAAATCTTTATGGTATGTGTGACTAGGGGTGTGCTGGAGGTGTGATAGGGGGTGTGGCAGGGGCGTGGCTTAAATGTCCCTCTTTCTCATCTCAAAAAGTTGGGAGGCATGGCCTAGGGTACCAGGAATCAAGGGGCGGGCAGCCACTGGCACAATCAGGCAGTTAAATTGCCAAACATATAAATGGCAGTGGTCACAGATACGGTCCATGGCAGCGGTGGACCAGGGCTGCCGCTACAGGTAAGGCAAAGGAGGCAATTGCCCCCAGGCCCCAGAGTCCCCCTTTGCCAGCCAAAGATGTCCGCCACTTCCCCTGACAACATGTCCTGGCCGCGCCAGCCACTGGATGCTTTGGCTGGCTGCATGTGGTCTCTGCCTGGTCTGGGTGCTGGTGCGAGCGATG
Source organism: Hyperolius riggenbachi (assembly GCF_040937935.1). Taxonomy (NCBI): domain Eukaryota; kingdom Metazoa; phylum Chordata; class Amphibia; order Anura; family Hyperoliidae; genus Hyperolius; species Hyperolius riggenbachi. The sequence goes on from NC_090647.1 coordinate 61,373,330, forward strand.
ATTGCGATGATGCAGTCATACAAAATGTAGAGTCATGGAGCTGAGGCCATAAGTATCTGCTTCCGGCGGGCGGCGTCCTGGTCTCCATGGTTACCTGGCTGTGTTACATACACACAGCCAGGCGGGGCCGGCCGTAGCAGAGCGCTCCTCCTATCATGTGACTCAAGTATGGATGTCACATGAGGAGAAGCACGCTGGCTGGCTGGGCCAGAATCGGGAAGTGCCTGCCTATCTAGGTAACAGTGGGACAGGCAGCCAGACCACAAGGTGTGCCCGCTTGGGGCCCGGGAGCTGTTTTTCTTGGGGAGGGGGGGTCGGCGGGTTGGCTATGGGGCCCCCAGATTTCCTTTGCCCCGGGGTCCCCTTGCGGTGGACAGTACAGGATGAAGGATCTTTGGGAGGACTCGGCTCCCAAGGTCTTCCGAAGTCCACCGCAGCAGGGGATTTGAACAGGGGAGCTGCCGCTGCGACGAGGGCACCGTGAGAGGAGAGGGAAGACTCATTAGGACAAAGAGCCTTTCCTCTCCTTAGGTAAGTATTTGGCTTTTTTTTCTTTTTAAATCGGGTTCCATTGACTGTAAAGCTCAATTCTAGCCTGGGGTGCAGCAACAGGGGATGCTGAGTAGTATACTCCCTTACCAGGGCCCCTGTGGCTCCAGCTTTCTCCATCTGCTCCAAATTGTCTGAAATTACTGAAAAGTGAAGGTGCCCATTAATCAGAAGATGTATGGGAAGATCGACCAAGAGATAGATTTTTCCCTGATCGGAGAGAGATCTGTCGGCTGCCCATACAACGCAGGCTGGTTCCCAATTGATTTCAGAATGAGATATCTTGAGAATCGGCCTTGTGCATGGGTGTACACAGAAAATGTTTCGGGGGGGGGGAGGGGCAAAAAGGGGGGGGGGAAGCTATGCAGCGCACATAGAGTGCAGTGCCAAAATACAGGGGGGAAAGCTATAGGGGGTAATACATTTACATGAACTTAGCAATGGTGGGACATTGGACTAGGACTATAGTAGGAATCAGATTGTGATTGCCTCCGACACAGGTGTCCCCCAGTTTAGGTAGTGACAGGAACCCCCCATTTTTAGTGACAGGGACTCCCCCCTACAACGCTTGTCCCGATACCGCACAACGTTACTGCTGCTCATCTGATCGAGCATGTCGGCCCGACGTCTTGCAGCATACATGAGCGATACATGCAATCAATTTTGGCCCGCAATTGGTCACATCGTTGATCGGACAGGCTCTGTAGGTAACCTCTAAATATGTGGTTCCTCATTACATGCTTTGCTGCTATAATTTAGGTTATGGGAATCCTGAAATCCTGGACTGCTGTGGAAACTTACAGATAAGAGGGAGGACCTGAACTGCAAAGTAACCAGGGCCGGATTTACCATAAGGCCCTGTAGGCACGCACCTACAGACGCCTGATGATGGAAAGGTGACTTACTTCCCTCCCAGAGTGCTTCCCTCCCGCCTTCCCTATATATAGGTTACTCACCCTGCTCTCTACATTCCACTGACAACATTTCCTTTCAGTCAGAGGCACATCTAGCTACTTAATACTGAGATTCCTCTAGCTACCTAAAACTTGGGGGGCAGCTCTAGCTACTTAATATTGACGGTACTTCAGGCTACCTAATAAATGGGGCACCTGTAGCTACCTATGAGGGCCAAGGGAAGTAAGGGAGAAGCAACTGTTGGGCCAGCCCGCACACTTGCGGTGCGGTTCAGCGAGTGTATGTAGGTCCATGGAGAGCGAAGTCTAAGGTGGTAGGACACCTGTGCCTATAGGCTCCTATGAGGTAAATCTGGGCCTAAGAGTAACACCACCTCATAGTCACCGAGTGAATTGAAGTGAAGGCCATGTTTTCATACCATTCCGGATAGAGGAACCTGAGCTGCCTATAAACCTTTCAGATTTAATTTACTCGGCCAATACAGTGCGATGTTAGAAGACCATTTTCAGCACTGTGTCATTGTCGTTACATTAGCACATTGGATTTGTGAATACTCCGTCACACAGCCCTGTTGCTTCCTCTTTTAAAGATCTTGAAAGTAACATTTTAGAACTAATGTCCCTCGGGGTGCGTTGTCACCCTTGCCTTGTCACATGGAGTAGGTAACCTACTCCAGTCATACATTGTGACAGGAAACACTAAAGGCTAGTGAGCATTCATTTGTGTTTAACTAAAGGCAGAGATATAGCAGTATACACAGCAATATCAGTGGACCTTTAATGAGTGGCATTCAAAAGAGCTTAAAACGGATCTGAGATGAAAAACTAACTATAACTAGTATCTTGTCTATATATCTTATCTAAAGTTTAGATAGTTTACACAGCATATCTAACTGCAAACAGTTTTAAAAGTTTATGATTATTTATTCCTGTGATACAATGAGGGCAGCCATGTTCTGTTTGTCACATTGTCACAGGCTGAGGGCTGGAGATGCTATCAGCTTGCCTGTGTGTAAATATCCTCCCCTCTCCTCCTCCCTTCTCCCCTCTGCCTCTGAAATCTCTGGCTAGTAACCTCCTCCTCCTCCTGCCCAGACTGAGCTCCCATAAGCCCTTCCTACAGTGCCAAGGCACAAAAGGAGCTGTGGGCGAGGCTTGTTTAGTTTATAGGGAATTAGAGTATTAAAACAAAACAAAAAAAGTATTTGACTTGAGGAATGTCCTATAAACTATATGAAAGGAACACAATTATGCAATGAGTAAAAGTTTATCTCGTATCCACTTTAAATGGAGCAGCTTTTTTTTCTGCAGTTGGTCCTGGTTTCTAAAGGTGCCCATACACTAACGTGATTTCCAGCAGATTGGATCACCGTGATCGAATCTGCTGTGAAATCGATAACGCAAACGCTGACCGATTTCCATGCTAAATCGATCAATTCAGTCGATCTGTCCAGGCGGAAAAATTTTTATCGATTGCCGGCGGGTCGGGAGTGTGTCGTTAGTGGAGTTCGATTCGGCGACGACCGACACAGCATAGCGGTAGCAATACTTCACCTGTCTGGCCAGCGCGAGTCCCTGGGATCCGTTCAGTCACACTTCTTCCAGCTGGCCTTCTTCTCCATCTTCTCTTCACTTCCTGAGCGCCCTCTACTGTTTAAACATGGAGAATGCCGAAAGAAGTGTAACTTAATGGATCCGGGGACTGGGGCTGGCGGACAGGTGATGTATTGCTGCTGGACGGGGGAGCAGGGGCAGCGAGGCAGGCGGCAGTGGCAGCTTCACAAATTTTGAATTGATTTCATGCTGAAATCGATTCAAATCTGTGTGCAGTGTATGGGTAGCCAATAGATCCCTCTGTGATCAGATTAGATCAGAGAGGGATCTATCTGTTGGTCAATCTGGTGGCAATCGTCCAGTGTATGGCAGCCATAATAGCTGGAGGAGCTGCTCCCTCTCCCCCCACGCCCACCCCTTTCTCCTTATGTATCCGAGGGAAAATGTGAATGTTATCAAGTGTGACTTCTCTACACTGTTTGAAGAACAGTGTCGTATCTCTCCAAACACCTGCTGATGAAAGCTTTTGTTTGCTAATCATTACTGCTAACTACAGCAATACTTATCTGCAGATGGCAGATTGCGGAAGTAGAGCAATAAAAGCCTCTAACAAACATTTAAATGTAAGAAGAAGAGGTAGAATGGACTTTTTCAATAATGAACCACGTTGTTAGTATGCAAATTTTTCATGCTATTAAGATGCCCTGGCTGCTAAAAATGGTGCTCGGTTCACTTAGAAGCCTTCCAGAACCTTAGGATCTACGCATCTTAAAGTGGGATAAAACTCCTTTTAAAAAATGAAAAAGAAAAAATTATCTTACCCCGTACTCGCTTGACCTTACAAATCTGGAAAAGGTCTAGGGAATGCCTGAAGCTCTCTACTAGTCCCTCATCATTAATGACAATATTGGGGAACCCTGATTTCCCTCCCCCTTTTTGCAAGATTTTTCTTGGGCAGTTGAAAAAAATATGACTAATCTGGATCAGTGAATAATGGCGCACAGCGCCTATGCATAAAAATGGCGCCGGATAAAAAAGATACGCTTATCGCTATTTATCGTTAGTACTGCATAATAATGGCGCACAGGGAAAAAAGAAGAAAAACGGCACACACTAACATTATTTATCAATAGTGCCGTTTATTTGCGAAACAGCAGACGTTATTGTCCACAGTAACGTTATTTATCTATAGCGCCCTACATAAGCCAGACTGCAGACGTTGTTTAACTGCAAAACGGTGAATGGATTTAATGTAATACTGTCAAGGTTAGGGTTAGGCACCACCAGGGGGGTCTTAGGGTTAGGCACCACCAGGGGGGTCTTGGGGTTAGGCACCACCAGGGGGGTCTTAGGGTTAGGCATCACCAGGGGGATGGTTAGGGTTAGGCACCACCAGGGAGTCTTAGGGTTAGGCACCACCAGGGGGGTGGTTAGGGTTAGGCCCACCAGGGGGGTGGTTAGGGTTAGGCATCACCAGGGGGATGGTTAGGGTTAGGCACCACCAGGGGGGTCTTAGGGTTAGGCACCACCAGGGGGGTCTTTGGGTTAGCCACCACCAGGGAGGTCTTAGGGTTAGGCACCACCTGGGGGGGGGTCTTAGGGTTAGGCACCACCAGGGGGGTCTTAGGGTTAGGCACCACCAGGGGGGGGTTAGGGATAGGTACAGAGAGGGTTCTGTGTGTTAATGTTAAATAACAGTAAGGCTTTAACGCTAAATAACAATAAGGCTTTAACGTTAAATAACGATAAGCGGCAAATGGATTTGCGGCAACACCATGCGCCATTTTCAGATGGATCCAATCTGTCTGTGTACTGGTTAGGCAATCAATTACTTACCTGTCAGGAGATTCCAGCAAAAGCTGACCTGTTGCCAAGATTTTCCTTTCAGGTAACTTAGATTTTGCATTTCTTTCGCTCAATATTGAGGTTATTCTAATCATCGTACTTTTTTTTTAAATTGGGCTATTAATTCGCCTTTGGAGGGTGGAATTATTTCCCAGCATTATGCAACTATAATAGATCATAGCTCTTCAGGTATCAAGAAACTCAAAAACTTTTGGACCACATAGCTTCAGGTTTTCTTTGATCAAGAAAATTGGCTGGAGTGCTTTACTACCCTTACAAAAAGGAGCTTATATTTCTCTCTGATAGAGACTAAATTACCTCCTTGTCATAGTGTCCTGAAATAGAAAGCTTTCTGCTGTTTGCATGCTGAGATAAGCTTGTTACTCGATTGTACTCTCATAGCCGGAAGTGTTCTGTGCAGTTCCAATTTTTACAAACTGTGCCAGCGCAGAACACTTCTGCCATTGGAGCACTATCATGCGGAACAGAAAAAAATGGCGCATACCTCAATTTAAACTTTCTGACGCACAACTGAAAAGCATGGTAAACGTAATTTACCGTTTTGAAGTGCAACATTCTGGCAGATTTACCATAAGGCACGTGCCTACAGGTGCCTGAAGATGGAAAGGCGGCTCACTCTCCTCCCTGATCTCCTCCTTCCCTATGCAGAGTCCTGATGAGAGTGTAAAGGAGACAGTGGCGGACACAGCCAGCAGTGGGCCCCTGTGCAAAATTGTAATTGTGGGCCCCCTATGACCTGCGGCGCGCGTAGCAAAATATGGGCGTGGCTACAATAACATTAGTGGATAGAACCTGCGGCGCGTAGCGCCGCGGCAAAAAAATGGGCGTGGCAATGACCCGATGAGGGCGGAGCTAACTGTAACTTAAAGCGAACCCGGGGTGAGGGTTTATTTCCTTTTAAACAATACTAGTTGCCTGGCGGCCCTGCTGATCTATTTGGCTGCAGTAATAAACTGAATTACACCAGCAACAAGCATGCAGCTAATCTTCTCAGTTTTGACAATATTGTCAGAAACCCCTGACCTGCTGCATGCTTGTTCAGGGTCTATGGTTGAAAGAATAAGAGGCAGAGGACCAGCACGGCAGCCAGGCAACTGGTATTGCTTAAAAGGAGAGAAATATGGCAGCCTCAATATTATTCTCACCTCAGGTTCCCTTGAAAAGTGCAACGCAAAGACAGTGGGCCCAAGTTTTGGTGACCCTTTCCCCAGAAAATTCACATAATTGTGCAGGTTTTCTCAAGAAAATACACATATATGCCCAGAAAATACGTGCAATCATGTCGGCAGATATGCCCAGAAAATATGTGCAATCAAGTCGGCAGATATGCCCAGAAAATACGTGCAATCAAGTCGGCAGATATGCCCAGAAAATACGTGCAATCAAGTCGGCAGATATGCCCAGAAAATACGTGCAATCAAGTCGGCAGATATGCCCAGAAAATACGTGCAAACAAGTCGGCAGATATGCCCAGAAAATACATGCAATCAAGTCGGCAGATATGCCCAGAAAATACGTGCAAACAAGTCGGCAGATATGCCCAGAAAATACGTGCAATCATGTCGGCAGATATGCCCAGAAAATACATGCAATCATGTCGGCAGATTTGCGAAGAAAATACATGCAATCATGTGGCAGACCTGCCCAGAACATACACCTGCTAATATAAATAAAACAAAAACATTTACTCACCTGCAGCAGCAGACCTCCTGTCCCAGCCTCCATCCGGCGCGCAGCTCCCATGGGTGGTTGGGTGGATAGGTAGCCTAGTGGGTGGGTGAGTGGGTGGGTGGGTTGGTAGCCTGGTGGGTGAGTGGGTGGGTTGGTAGCCTGGTGGGTGGGTGGGTAGGTAGCCTGGTGGGTGGGTGGGTAGGTAGCCGGGTGGGTAGGTAGCCTGGTGGGTGGGTGGGTAACTAGCCCGGTAGGTAGGTAGGTAGCCCGGTGGGTGGGTAGGTAGGTAGCCTGGTGGGTGCGTGGGTAGCCGGGTGGGTGGGTAGGTAGCCTGGTGGGTGGGTTGGTAACTAGCCCGGTAGGTAGCCGGGTGGGTGGTTAGGTAGGTAGCCGGGTGGGTGGTTAGGTAGGAAGCCTGGTGGGTGGGTAGCCGGGTGGGTGGGTAGGTAGGTAGCCGGGTGGGTGGTTAGGTAGGTAGCCGGGTGGGTAGGTAGGAAGCCTGGTGGGTGGGTAGGTAGCCGGGTGGGTAGGTAGGTAGCCGGGTGGGTAGGTAGGAAGCCTGGTGGGTGGGTAGGTAGCCTGGTGGGTGGGTAGGTAGGTAGCCTGGTGGGTGGGTAGGTAGCCTGGTGGGTAGGTAGGTAGCCGGGTGGGTAGGTAGGAAGCCTGGTGGGTGGGTAGGTAGCCTGGTGGGTGGGTAGGTAGGTAGCCTGGTGGGTGGGTAGGTAGCCTGGTGGGTGGGTTGGTAACTAGCCCGGTAGGTAGCCGGGTGGGTGGTTAGGTAGGTAGCCAGGTGGGTGGTTAGGTAGGTAGCCGGGTGGGTGGTTAGGTAGGTAGCCGGGTGGGTGGGTAGGTAGCCTGGTGGGTGGGTTGGTAACTAGCCCGGTAGGTAGCCGGGTGGGTGGTTAGGTAGGTAGCCGGGTGGGTGGTTAGGTAGGTAGCCGGGTAGGTAGGTAGGTAGCCGGGTGGGTAGGTAGCCGGGTGGGTAGGTAGCCGGGTGGGTGGTTAGGTAGTTGGGTGGGTGGTTAGGTAGGAAGCCTGGTGGGTGGGTAGGTAGCCGGGTGGGTAGGTAGCCGGGTGGGTGGTTAGGTAGTTGGGTGGGTGGTTAGGTAGCCGGGTGGGTAGGTAGGTAGGAAGCCTGGTGGGTGGTTAGGTAGTCGGGTGGGTAGGTAGGAAGCCTGGTGGGTGGGTAGGTAGGAAGCCTGGTGGGTAGGTGGTTAGGTAGCCGGGTGGGTAGCTATCCGGGTGGGGGGCCCGACTCCTATCCTCCCTCCCTCCCTTCCTTCCTCACCTCGGGGGGCCCCCTCCCGATATGCGCGGCGGGAGAGCGAGCGGCAAATGCAGGAAGTCTTCAGGGCTCTCCAGGCATCCGCTAGAGGCCCAGCCGCTGAGTCTCCAATATGTCTCCAACTGGAGACATATTGGAGACCAAGCGGCTGGGCCTCTAGCGGATGCCTGGAGACTGAGAGCCCTTCCTGCATTTGCCGCTCGCTCGCTCTCCCGCCGCGCATATCGGGAGGGGGCCCCCCGAGGTGAGGGAGGGAGGATAGGAGTCGGGGGGCCCCCCGGGAATAAAATATATAAAAAAAAAATACTTAATGGGCCCCTGAAGAAAACGGAACTTCAGGGGCCCTCGTGCGGCGGCACGGCCTGCACGGCCGTATGTCCGCCCCTGAAAGGAGAGGTTACTCACTGGTGGTTACTCCACTAACCAGATCTCCCTTCAGTCAGGGGCACCTCTAGCTACTTAATACTGAGGTTCCTCTACCTAACACTTGCTGACACCTACTCTAGCTACTTAATTCCTGAGGGTACTTCTGGCTGCATAATGTTAAGGGGCACCTGTAGCTACCTATGATGTGCAAGGAAGACAAGGGAGAAGTGACAGCTGGGCCAGTTTGGCAGGTGTTTGTAGGTTCACGGAGGGAGAAGTCTAGGGTGCCATCTGTGCCTATAGGCTCCCGTAAATATAAATCCGGGCAAGAGTTTTAACCCCTACGCCACCATGCTGTTTATTACATTTCTTGCCCACATCTACATAAATCCTGAAAAATAGAAAAACAAAAGGAATGAATGTAAGAAAGGCCAGAAGGCACCAGAGATCCCGCTTGTGAGAGGGAAGAATCTCCGGCAGCATCGCTTGTGTTCCGCTGCGCTGTTGTCTTGAGATATAATCCCCAGGCTCTGCTTGTTTAGGTTTCCGATTATCAACATATGTTTGTATTTAGAAATGACGTCTATTCCGCAGCAGTTCTGAGAAGAAGGAAACCTTGAAAGCTGCATAATCCTGCAACAAGTCAAGAGGAATCAAATCTGTGGAGCTGAGCCCACTAGGTCTTGTCATACACACAGGAATTGCTGGCTGCAAGTTCATGTTTAGTCAGTTCCCATTTAATTGTGCTTTCCTTGGCACATAAGTTTCTAAGAGCTATCTGCCTATACAGAAAATGTGCCACAGAGAAAGGTGCAGAGACAGAGCTGTGTGTCTTATAGGTCTAGGATGTGTGCAGGAAGGTGTGCCCTCTAGTGGCCAAATCATTTCACACAATCAATTTATGGGACCTGCTTAGGAAGAAGCTGTGAAATTCTAAATATACGCTTTTTAATTATGCAGGTTTTCACAATGACAAACTGGGCAATTGCCCGAGGCCCCCATGCTGGCTGCCAGTCCCCTCCAGATCGCCCCCCACCCCCAGTGAACTGGTGAACTGTGGTCCCCGGGGCTCCTGTATAGCGTATTCGGCAGCAGAATGAACTCACCTGTCTGGCCAGCACACTCCTCCATCAGTCTGAGCACTACTCTCTTTATCCCTGCTTGCCGCCTCTCAGTGGCAAAACTAAACTTCATTAGAGGCCTAGCTATGGGGGGGGGGGGGCAAGGGGGGACACAGGTCCCCGGGCGCAGCACTGTAAAGGGGCTCAGCACAGCTGTTGCGACCCAACATGCATGAGAGGCGGCTCGCTGGCTGCCCTGCTTCCCTCCCTCCCCCTGAAGAGGAGTGCAGAAGCGTTAACAGCAGTAGAAAAAGCAGGGCACATCTGGCTATCTATAGGAGGCACACCTTGCTATCTATTGGGGGCACATCTGGCTATCTAAAGGGGGGCACATTTGTCTATTTAAAGGGGGGTACATCTGGCTATCTGAACAATGGGAGGGGGCACATTTGGCTATCTAAATGGGGAGAAGGGGGGCACATATGGCTATCTTTAGGGGGAAGGGGGTACATCCCATTTGAATTAGCCGCTTGTTGAATTGGGCGCGATTATCGTGCTTGTTATATAGCGGCTATATGTCTATAGCGGCTATATATGTATATGCTGTAATGGCGAAAGGAGCCTGAGCAGCAGCCGCAGGGAGAGCAGCCGACCTTGCCCTTCCTATATTGCGGCTATATGTGTATATATTTAGCGTGGGAAACATTATTAGGTTATCTCGCTGTAATGGAGGGGGGAAGCCACAGAGAGGGCAACCCGACCTCTCCCTCCCCTTCTCTCCCCGCGCCGCCCTCCGTGCTCCGTTCTATGACTCAGAGTAATGCGCACCGACATAGGGAAGCGATGTAAATACCTACCTCACCTCCAATTGCCGCTCACTCGCCGCCGGTCTTCTCCTCTCTAGCTAGAGAGGAGAAGACCGGCGGCGAGTGAGCGGCAATTGGAGGTGAGGTAGGTATTTACACCTATGTTGGTGCGCATTACTCTGAGTCATAGAACAGAGCACGGAGGGCGGCGCGGGGAGAGAAGGGGAGGGAGAGGTCGGGCTGCCCTCTCTGTGGCTCCCCCCCTCCATTACAGCGAGATAACCTAATAATGTTTCCCACGCTAAATATATACACATATAGCCGCAATATACGTTATTTTACATTGCGCCCATACTTTGCAGTCTGCGCCGGCAAGGAGTGTTATAGCCGATAATTGCATTAAAAGAATAGCCGCGCCTAATTCATGCAGCGCTTTAATGGCCGTGTTCGAGTCTGCTATATAGTGTCAGTAAACAATGGTATATAGTCTGGCTGAGCGGTGTACACAGAGTGTCAGTAAACAATGGTATATAGTCTGGCTGAGCGAGCGGTGTACTACTGTTCCCAGCAGAATCAGAGTGGCAGTAAACAATGGTATATAGTCTGGCTGAGCGGTGTACACAGAGTGTCAGTAAACAATGGTATATAGTCTGGCTGAGCGGTGTACACACAATGCTATATAGTCTGCTATATAGTGTCAGTAAACAATGGTATATAGTCTGGCTGAGCGAGCGGTGTACTACTGTTCCCAGCAGAATCAGAGTGGCAGTAAACAATGGTATATAGTCTGGCTGAGCGGTGTACACAGAGTGTCAGTAAACAATGGTATATAGTGTGGCTGAGTGGTGTACACAGAGTGTCAGTAAACAATGGTATATAGTCTGGCTGAGCGGTGTACACAGAGTGTCAGTAAACAATGGTATATAGTCTGGCTGAGCGAGCGGTGTACTACTGTTCCCAGCAGAATCAGAGTGGCAGTAAACAATGGTATATAGTCTGGCTGAGCGGTGTACACAGAGTGTCAGTAAACAATGGTATATAGTGTGGCTGAGTGGTGTACACAGAGTGTCAGTAAACAATGGTATATAGTCTGGCTGAGCGGTGTACACAGAGTGGCAGTAAACACAATGCTATATACTCTGGCTGAGCGAGCGGTGTACTACTGTTCCCAGCAGACACAGAACAGTAAACAGAATGCTATATAGTGTGGCTGAGCGAGCGGTGTACCACTATTCCCAGCAGACACAGAACAGTGAACAGAATGCTATATAGTGTGGCTGAGCGAGCGGTGTACCACTATTCCCAGCAGACACAGAACAGTAAACAGAATGCTATATAGTGTGGCTGAGCGAGCGGTGTACCACTATTCCAAGCAGACACAGAACAGTGAACAGAATGCTATATAGTGTGGCTGAGCGAGCGGTGTACCACTATTCCCAGCAGACACAGAGTGGCAGTAAACAGAATGCTATATAGTGTGGCTGAGCGAGGTACACAGAGTGGCAGTAAACAGAATGCTATATAGTGTGGCTGAGCGAGCGGTGTACCACTATTCCCAGCAGACACAGAACAGTGAACAGAATGCTATATAGTGTGGCTGAGCGAGCGGTGTACCACTATTCCCAGCAGACACAGAACAGTGAACAGAATGCTATATAGTGTGGATGAGCGAGCGGTGTACCACTATTCCCAGCAGACACAGAACAGTAAACAGAATGCTATATAGTGTGGCTGAGCGAGCGGTGTACCACTATTCCCAGCAGACACAGAACAGTGAACAGAATGCTATATAGTGTGGCTGAGCGAGCGGTGTACCACTATTCCCAGCAGACACAGAACAGTGAACAGAATGCTATATAGTGTGGCTGAGCGAGCGGTGTACTACTGTTCCCAGCAGACACAGAACAGTACACAGAATGCTATATAGTGTGGCTGAACGAGCGGTGTACTACTGTTCCCAGCAGACACAGAACAGTACACAGAATGCTATATAGTGTGGCTGAACGAGCGGTGTACCACTATTCCAAGCAGACACAGAACAGTGAACAGAATGCTATATAGTGTGGCTGAGCGAGCGGTGTACCACTATTCCCAGCAGACACAGAGTGGCAGTAAACAGAATGCTATATAGTGTGGCTGAGCGAGGTACACAGAGTGGCAGTAAACAGAATGCTATATAGTGTGGCTGTGCAAGCGGTGTACTACTATTCCCAGCAGACACAGAGTGGCAGTAAACAGAATGCTATATAGTGTGGCTGAGCGAGGTACACAGAGTGGCAGTAAACAGAATGCTGAGCGAGCGGTGTACTACTATTCCCAGCAGCGACACACAATGACTGGGGGGGACCCTGGCTAGCGTGGCTGGAGCGCGAACTACCCTGCCTGCCTACCCAAAGCTAAACCCACAGACAAATGGCGGAGATATGACGTGGTTCGGGTATTTATTTACCCGAACCACGTGACAGTTCGGCCAATCAGAGCGCGTTCGGGTCCGAACCACGTGACCCGTTCGGCCAATCACAGCGCTAGCCGAACGTTCGGGGAACGTTCGGCCATGCGCTCTTAGTTCGGCCATATGGCCGAACGGTTTGGCCGAGCACCGTCAGGTGTTCGGCCGAACTCGAACATCACCCGAACAGGGTGATGTTCTGCAGAACCCGAACAGTGGCGAACACTGTTCGCCCAACACTAATAGTGATACCTACTGTAAACCATACACAGATCAAGCAACAATGTGGGCACCCGTTTTTTACTTCCTTATTGCATTCAAGCATAACAATAATAATCTAAACATTAGCATAGCACTTTTCTCCTGTCAGACTCAAAGCGCTCAAGAGCTGCAGCCACTGGGACATTCACAAGAGGCCACCCTGCAGTGTTAGGGAGTCTTGCCTTGAACTCCTTACTGAATAGGTACTGACCCTAACCAGGATTCAAACCCTGGTCTCTCAGTCCCATGTCAAAGGCAGAGCCCTTAACCAGTACACTATCCAGCCACTAAATAACAGATTTGCAAAGTTATACAAATCACTGGTCCAAAGCAGCTGCACAGCACACAGAGACAGAGAATTGCCAACAATTGCTTTGCACGGTCCGTGCTTTCTCACAGACCCATTCTCACTTCCATGGCCGGGAGAAAGCTCACCACCATTAGGGTCTCCTTCCAGGAAAGGTTCAGAGCTGCTCACTCTACTTCCTCTAATCAAGAAGTAGAGTGAGCCGTGCTGGAGACAGAGAAGACCAGCGGCACATGGAGCTCTATTGCATGGAGCCCGGAAGAGGTGAGTTAGTGTTCCCTGTAACCCGGGCCCACTGTGCTTAATCTCTGCAATGGAGGGGGGAGCACAGTGGTGGTGGAAGCACGGGGGGGGGGGGGGGGGAAGAAGAGAGATGGAGGAGTCGTGCCCCCTTCCAGCATCTGCAGGCACCCAAATTTCACACTATAGCTGCCGTTTATAAAGGAGCCAATGGCGGTGGCCAAATTTTTGCTTCCATATCAGGGTATTTGTCAGTCATCCTCCCTTCTCCCATCTTCATCAAACCCAGGGTCAGATTTGTACTGCACCCAAGACCACTATCAGCAGCAGCCCCATCCACTTCATTATAGATAGCCAGATGCCTTCCCCCTCCAGTATAAGTATTGTGATGACTCTTTCCTCTAGTATAGTTATCCAGATGACCCCCCTCCCACACCAGTTTAGATAGCCTGCTGACTCCCTTTTGCCTCCGGTATAGGTATCCTGATGACCCCCCCCATCCTGGTGGCTGGATAGTGTAATGGTTAAGGGCTCTGCCTCTGACACAGGAGACCTGGGTTTGAATCTCGGCTCTGCCTGTTCAGTAAGCCAGCACCTATTCAGTAAGATACCTTGGGAAAGTCTTCCTAACACTGCTACTGCCTATAGAGCACGTCCTAGTGACTGCAGCTCTGGCGCTTTGAGTCCGCCAGGAGAAAAGCGCAATATAAATGTTCTGTGTTTGTTTAGTATAGGAAGTCAGATGACCCTCCCCTTCCTTACATATAGATAGCCTGATGACCCCCCCTTCCAGTATTGGTAGCCAGGTGACCCTTCCCTTCCCTCTAGTATAGTCTGCTGCCCACTCACCCTAGCCTATATGGCCTTTGCTTGAATCCGGCATGGATTGAACCTCTCCAGGCAACAGTTATTGAGTGAGCTTTAATATTTTATGCCTCGGCTTTCATTAGATATCTCACTATAAACAAAACCCACATCAAGGCTTGCTCTGTGCTACTCTGCAGTTTAGTTACATGCAGCCACCATAGAGTCCAATAGGCAATCCTCAAGTCCACTTTTACTATCAGTTTTTTTTAGATGATGATTATTATAATTGATGTATAAAGTGCCAACATATTCCGTGGTGCTGTACACAGTAAGAAACAAACATGGGGTACATAATAATACAGACAGTGGTGTACACCAATATGCAAAATACAGAATTAAATACATAATTGGTAATGACAGTGTCAAAAGTAACATGATGAATAAAATGTATAACAAATATCAAGACACAAAAGGGTGAGAGAGCCCTGCCTTTGTGAAATTACAATCTAAAGGAATGGGGGGGAGGGGGCAGGGGAAAAAGGTTGGGTAGTATACAGTAATCATGCCTAGAGCCAGTGTGTGTGTTATGTTATCTAGTAAGGGTTACAACTCGGCCTTAGGTCAAATGGGGAAGGGCCTAAGTTAGAGTACATGCTTGTTGAAAAAAGTGAGTTTTTGAGGGAGCGTTTAAAGATATCAAAGGTTGGAGAGTGACGGATGTGTTGTGGCAGGGCATCCCAGTGGAGGGGTGAAGCACATGCAAAATCTTGAATACGTGAGATTGCGATTGGGTTGGTATCTGGAAACTAGTGAGGAGATGTACAGAGGATAGAGATTGTGGAGAGCTTTGCAGGTTTAGGTTAAAGAGAATCTGTACTGTGAAAATCTTACATAAATAAAAGTACCAGCCTGTTTGTAGGCTTCTCCTAGCCCCCTCTGCGACATTTTCGCTGCTCCTGCTGCTTTCCTGGTGATAAAATCATTGTTTTATTCATTGTTTTTGTAAACAATAAAGATGGCCGCCAAACAGGAAATACATCATCAGAGCAGGTGCCTGTTTGCAGAGGCTCCTCTCAAACATGATTTAATTTCTGGAATGTTACACCACTTGTTGCCTTAGCTGCTTGTCTGAGCTCTGAACCAATCTTTCTGCACTCACAGCTGTTCACAAGGTCACAGCTCCTGAGCCTGCAGACGCTGGCTGTGACTCATACACACAGCGCACACACAGAGCCTGCAGGAGGCGTGGGGGAGGTGTGCATAACTTCTCCCTATCATAGCACATTCCTCTCTGGGCTGACAAGGCTCGACAAAGGAAAGAAGATTAGATATAATACAGAGACGGTGCAACTAGAAAAGGCTGCAGTAAGCCAGACCACATTAGAACAGGTATAGGGACTTATAGGATAAAAGAAATAAGGCTGAAAATGTTGTTACAGAGTCTCTTTAAGAGTTTGAACTGGATCCTCTCAGGGCCGAATCTAGTCTTTTTGCTGCCTGAGGCAAACTTGTGAGGATGCGCCCTCCCCCCTGGGAGCTGGAATGATCGCACAGCACACAACAATTTGCACCGCACATTATAACTGTGGTTAGCCACCCAAAAAACACCCTCAGTATAGGTAGGTAGCCAGGTATAGGTGCCCCCAGTATTTGTAGCTAGGTACAGTTGCCCCCAGTATAGGTTAGCCAGGTACAGTTGTCCCAGTATAGGTTAGCCAGGTACAGTTGCCCCCAGCATGGGTTGGCCAGGTACAGTTGCTCCCAGTATAGGCTGGCCAGGCACTCTCTTCACTTCCTGTTTCTGCCTGGTGCTGCCCCCAGACTTCTGCCGCCTGAGGAAGTCGCCTCACTTGGCATCATGTGTAGACCCGGCCTGGATTCTCTGGTTAATTGGCAGCCAGTGAAGAGCTTGACAGAGAGGAGTAGCAGAGGAGGTGCGAGAAGAAAGATGAATGAGATGAGCAGTCGAGTTCAGTACAGATTGTAGTGGTTTATATTAGATGCAGCCTCATCTCCGTAGGCTGAGAGCAATCTATACCAGGCACAAAGCAATGACCATTGCCTATCCTCCCGTCTAGCTTGAGACGCCAGGAATATGTTCCTCTTACTGGCGCATTGTATAAATATAGCCCAATCAAAAAATAAGGGGCTTAAAAATTCAGATAGCACCTCTGCTGTATTAGGAGAGCTGCAGAGGGTTTAATAATTGAATTCATTTTCTGTGCAAAACTGTAAGTGGAACAGCTGCCAGGTGAGCTGATGGAGTACACTAATGTAAAGTGAAGCAGAATGTAAAGTTCATTAGTCTCAATGAGCAATTGTTGGTCTTTGCTATCAGTAGATTTCAATAATATTAAAAAAAAAATATGTGGCCTTCACGCTTAACTAGCAGATTTTTGTATAGCGGTGAAGGAGATCTAGTACAGCTAAGTGCTTAAATCAAATTAATGAGATATCTTAAGTACTTTATGGTTAACCCACACAAACCTTAGTTTTGCTGCATTTATTAAAATAGACATTAAAATGGATATATTCATCAGTATTATGGTGGTAGCTCACAAAGGAACGACACTGGGATGTACAGAGATCTGGATCGGATTTAGGTAATGGGTGGGAATGAGCTCTTGAGGGTGTAAAGAACTGGATTCCTATGAAAACATTATGAAAATGAACACTATGCAAAAATGTTTCTTAAAGGGAAGGTCCAGGCAAAATAAAAAAACTAAATCCACTTACCTGGGGCTTCCTCCAGCCCCTGGCAGCCGTCCTGTGCCCTCGCCGCAGCTCCGGTGTCTTCCGGTGTCCTTCACTGCAGAAGCCGACCTCGCCAGTGCGGCTTCCTGATCAGCTTCTTGTGCGTTTCACTCCCGTGGGTCACGTGGTCTGGCCGACTTCATCAGGTCTGTACTGCGCAGGCGCAGTAGTACAAGAACGCATAAGAAGCAGAACAGGAAGCAGACCTGGCGAGGTTGGCTTCTGCAGCAGAGGACGCCGGGAGCCACCGCAGCTGCGGCGAGAGCACATGACGGTTGCCAGGGGCTGGAGGAAGCCCCAGGTAAGTGTTTTTTTTGTTATTATTCTGCCTGGATGTATCCTTTAACCACTTTACCCCCGCCCGTATGAATTTCTCCGTCCCTTTTTCCATCCTTTAACCCCCATGGACGGAGAAATCCGTACTTTCCGCGCTCCCGCCGCTGCCCGCGCTCCCGCTCGTAAACACGCTGCCCGCCGCTAGTAAACACGCCGCTGCCCGCTCGCCCGGAGATCAATGAACGGGAAAATCCATTCCCGTTCATTGATCTAAGCCCCGCAATGATCCGCTGCTCTCCGATGGGCAGCGCGATCATTGTGAAAAAAAACAAACACTCACAGCCTCCTTGTACTTCCTGCGAGCGTTCGGAAGCATCGCAATAAACAAAAAGTTACTGTTGCCATCTTGTGGCCAAATAGTAAAACTACACCCTAAGCATTTTTTACATAGAAATAAATTAGTGTTACACAAAAAATTAACTCATTACCTCCCACACTCCCCATTTTTTTTTGTAATTAAAATTTTTTTTTTTAATTTACAATTAAAAAAAATACATAAATAGTTACCTTAGGGACTGAACTTTTTAAATATTTATGTCAAGAGGGTATAACACTGTTACTTTATAAACTATGGGCTTGTAATTAGGGATGGACGCAAAACTGAAAAAAATGCACCTTTATTTCCAAATAAAATATTGGCGCCAAACATTGTGATAGGGACATAATTTAAATGGTTTTATAACCGGGACAAAAGGGCAAATACATTTAATGGGTTTTAATTACAGTAGCATGCATTATTTAAAAACTATAATGGCCGAAAACTGGAAAATAATTATTTTTTTTCCCACATTTTTCCTATTTTCCCATTAAAACACATTTAGAATAAAATAATTCTTGGCATAATGTCCCACCTAAAGAAAGCCTAATTGGTGGCGGAAAAGACAAGATATAGTATATTTCATTGCGATAAGTAATAATAAAGTTATAGACGAATGAATGGAAGGAGCGCTGAAAGGTGAAAATTGCTCTGGTGCTCAGGAGGTAAAACCCCTCAGTGGTGAAGTGGTTAAAGAGGGATTGTCAGCCACAAAATACAATTCTATTTACCCCCTGCTCTGTGTTCATTCTGCAGCTTAGAACCTCGCCCTACATTGCAAGCTCTCCAATCTATTCAGAAATGTTTCTGCTGTAATAAATCTTATCTTAGTCACACTGGCTCAATTTTTACCATCGCCAACAAGAGGGAAGCTTGTAATATCCCCTCCCACATTCCTGATCCTCACTGATTGGCTGAGGGCAATTCAGTGAGCTGCTGAAATCTGATCTACGTTGTGCTCACTTGTGTTTACAAAACAAGCTAGCTATGACAGTGCAGTTTCTAGGAGAAAAAACAATTAAGCAAGGAAATGACATCAGGAGGATTGGCTCCAGTCAGAGGGAATCAAGATGGCAAATGCCAGGAACATAATTCTCTTCATTTACTATAAAAAAAATCACTGAAATCAAAAGGTGGACAGTACAATACATTTGTTATATAATTAATTGTGGTTTTTTTTCCATAGTATGGCTGTCCTTGCTGCTGCTTTAAGTTGAGTAATACAGAGAATGTCACGGCCTCTGCCAGATGTAGTCACCATATAGAAACATAGAATCCGGGCACCAATCAAAGACATATCCTTAACTGCTTCACATTCTTGGGTACGTTTCTGACAATTTCGACACTTTATCTGTGTCGCTATTGAAACAGCATAACGTTTTCATTACTTATAATAACCAAGACAGGCCCAGATTTTTGGAAAGGCCACAAAGGTCCGGCCATTGGGCGGCATCAGCCCAAAGAGGCACCTGGACAAGAAAGAGGGGTTGCTATGAAACAGGAGGCTAAAAATGGGGAGCAACACATGAAAAAGGGAAATGGATGCCTCAAAGAGCTGTTCACGAAGGAGACAGGAGAGGGACTGCAGGACGGATGGATGATACACATGGAAGAGGGGGATACACATGGAATGGGAGGGGCGCTGCTGCACATAGCAGGGGAGCAGCAACATCCTTGGCCTAGGGGTACAAAAAGTATAAATCCAGCATTGATCCAAGTTATAAATATGTATTGTTGGTTTTTTTTAGGACAATCTAGGCTTTCTCTGGGTAACATTTTTTTTGAAAATTATTTTATTTTACAGTCATTTACTGAGAAAAATTAGGTGTGAATGGAATGAATGCAGAAAATACTTTTTTTTTTTTTTTTTTTAGTTTTCTCTCTTCTCACATGAAAAGTCCCACAATGATAAAACCCATAACAATATATTCTTTGATCTGTCCCAATTAAAATGATACCTTATATGGCTTATTTCACTACTGGTTGGGCATTAGGATGACCATTATGCTTAGTCTGCGCTTCTGTAGCAATTTGATGTGACTGCTAGGGCAACAGTTCTGAGAACCCCAGTCCTGTAGAGGCGCACCGCTAGGCAACGGCAGAGCAATGCATTTGTTGAGCATTGGGTCCCTGAACTGTCACCCTAGCAACCGCAACCAATCGCTACAGGTGGCAATCTTTGAAGGCGTAGCAACATGTATACATTGTTTAACATGTATCATGCATAAGCCCTTGTTAACAGGAACGTACATTCACGTGTGCTGTTTACAGCACATGGGAACTAAATGTGATGCCATCTTATGGCCAAAAAGTAAAAATGCACCCACATACACTTTTATATATAGAAATACATACATTTTTTTTTTTACTAATTTTGAACCCCTTACACCCCTATCCTATAGTTACCAAAATAAAACACTTGTAAAAAATAAAACAAAAAAGACACCATTAAAAAAAAAAGAAATAGTTTCCTTATTGACTTTTGTGTGTTATGAGGGCATATTACTGTTATTTTTGCAAAAAAAGGCTCATAATTATTGATATAATATTGAAAATCACTAAACGAAAAATTACACCTTTATTTCCATATCAAATATTATCGCTATACATTGTACTAGGGCAGTGATGGCTAACCTTGGCACTCCAGCTGTGACAAAACTACAAATCCCATCATGTCTCTGCCTCCCCGAGTTAAGCTTAGAGCTGTCAGAGTATTGCAATGCCTCATGGGACTTGTAGTTCCACCACAGCTGGAGTGCCAACATTAGCCAGTTACGCAGAGTGGGCGTATGGAGCATTCAGACACCACCAGGGTTTTGATTTATGCACCTTATACTTAGTCAGCTTAGTTGTTAGGCAGCACACATGGTTGGCACGGTGTCAGGTACCACTTAGGCATAAAACCATTCCTGTTCAGGTGGTGGTAGGCAATATTCTGGGTGAGGTATCTAGGATCCGGGACTTGGAGAGGCGTAGTTTGGGCAGAGGTGCCTGGGTTCTTGCGTGGCAGAACATCAGGCCTCCTTAGCCTATCTCCGTCTCTTCTGGGTGAGCTTTCTGTTTCTTATCACCTTTTTCAGTTTTTTTTGTTTTTTTTTCATACCTTTTTTGATGATTGGCCGCAGACATAATTAGTGGAGTTATCCCTCCAACTAACTTATGGGTGTCCTTGTTTGTCCTGTGTTGATTTTGATATTTTTGTCTTTGTTTACCCCTCCTGCATAAATGGCAGAATGAGTGGTTGTTGTTTCTGGTGATAGTCACTTGTTGGGTGTAGGTGATGGATTCATGTTTCCTGTTGTCCTGTCTGGTTTTGAATGTAGATTGAATGAGTATTCTTCTGCTCAGGGAGTTTGTGATATGGATAATTTATCAGCTTGTGTAAATAGTATTGTTGCTAATACATTATGTATAGGATATACAATGTATATATCGATTATGTATGTTTTGCTTTTGTGATCCTTTTGATCACGAATATCATTATTATTTATTGTATTGTATATTTTGTATATATTTTTTTTCAATAAAAATCAACATTAGCCATCACTGTACTTGGGAGTATAGACACAATTAAATGTAATAACGGGGACAAATGGGCAAATAAAATGTATGATATTTTAAAATTGTAATCGCTGAAAACTGAGAAATAATGATTTTTTTTATATTTTTTTTATTATTTCCTTTAAAATGCACCCAAAGAAAGCCTTATTCATGGTAAACAAAAAAAACAACAACAATATATAGATCATTTTGGTGTAAAAAGTAACAACAATGTTATTGGCAAAAGAATGGGAGGAGTGTGATGTGAAAATTGCTCAGGTTTTTAATGGGTAAAACCTGTGGTTGATGGTAAGTGGTTAACAATTGTGCTGCTTCCGTGAATGCATATCCACATATACTGTATGTGCAGATATTTAAATAGGAACTGCAGTGAAAATAATGTAATGAAAAAATGCTTACATTTTCGAATATTTATTTATAAACTATTCAATCAGTGATTGCCTATTGTAAAATCTTTCCTCTCCTTGATTTACATTCTGAAATGTATAACATGGTGACATCTTTACTGCTGGCAGGTTATCTCTGTGGAAGGAAATGCTGCTTTTTTGGCAGTTGGAAAAAGCTGTTATTTCCCACAATGCAACAAGGCTTCCACAGTGTGAGTACCTAGGTGCTCTGTGGGAGGGGTTTCACCACAATATCAGCCATACAGAGCCCCTTGATCATCTGTCTGAGAAAAGGTAAAGGTAAAGGACAGATAGTTCAGGATAGATTAAAATGTGACTTTTAAAGGACCGGGTATTTTAAAACAGTGAGAATATGGTGTCCATTCCAGCTATTATTGATAGAGTACTTATTTAAAGTAACAGGGTCAGCCATACTATTCCAGGAAAAAAAAAAACATATAAAAGTAGATAACTACTTGTTCTACGTACATAACAGATGTATTGTACTGTCCACATTTTATTTCAGGGAATTTTATATAGTAAATAAAGAACATTTTGTTCCTAGCATTTGCCATTTTGATTCCCTCTGACTGAAGCCATTTCTGATGTAATTTCCTCCCTTAATTTTTCCTCCTAGAATCTGCACTGTCCTAGATAGCTTCATTTGTAAATGTGAGCACAGCAAGAACAGATTGCACACTTATTCACACTTAACTGCCCTCAGCCAATCAGTGAGGAGTAGGAATATGGAAGAGGGGATGACAAGCTTCCCTCTCGTTGGCAATGGCAAAAATAGAGCCAGGGTTACTGAGATAAGATTTATGACAGCAGAAACATTTCTGAATAGATTGGAGTGCTTGCAATGCAGAGTGAGATTCTAGGCTACATAATAAACACAGTGCAGTAGGAAAATGGAATGTGATTTTGTGGCTGACAATCGCTCTTTAAAGTAGACCTGAACTCAGAACTCCTCTCTGCTCTAAAAGATACATAACATCATAATAACCTTTAACCATTTCAGCACGCGGGTATTTTTCATCTTATGGGCGAAAGGAATTTTCCCCTTTCAGCGCTCCTTCCTTTCATTCCCCAATAACGTTATCACTACTTATTACTACATTATAGTTTAAAAATAATACATGCTACCGTAATTAAAATCAACACATTTTATTTGCCCATTTGTCTTGGTTATTGCAACGTTAAAATTATATCCCTAGTATAATGTATGGTGACAATATTTTATTTAGAAATAAAGGTGCATTTTTTCAGTTTTACATCCATCACTAATTTTGAGCCCATTATTTAATAATAAGATGCCCTCTTGACATAGATATTATTTTTTTTTCCCCAATAGTCAGTAGGTGTATTTTACTATTTGGCCACAAGATGTCCCCGCTGAGCAAAATTCTATGTAGCGTACAATTACGCTACATAAGATACAATGTATTGTTACATTGTAACAAGTGGAAATGACGTAGGCTTCCCATGGAAGTCTACGTCATTTCCGATCACAGCGGCGGTGGGGAGATTATGAATGGAAACATTGTTTCCATTCATAAATTTAACGATCGGGCGGCAGAAACCAGCAGAAATGACGGCGGAACAAAAACAGTGTTTATTCTCAGCGGACATGCTCGGATTGGCACACAGGACTTTTGTCCCCTGCAGCCAATCCCCCCTGCTAGCAGCAGCAGCGCGATCGAGGGCATCTGCCAGCAGGATCGCTTGCAGACCCCCAAACTGCAGGGACGTGACTAGCGCGTCCCTGCGGCTCTAGCACCTGCCGCTGCGGACGTGAAGCTCATGTCCGCGCGGCTGAAATGGTTAAACAAGAACTTATTTCTTTGTTGCAGCTGATACAAATCCTAAAATAAATCTGCACAGTTTCTACTTTCTGATTCATGGAAACAGACATATTGTTTAGCAGTGTTCCCCAACCAAGGCCCACCAACACTGCATGTTTTGTATAATTCCACACAGGTAGTTAATCAGCTCTGCTGCAGCACTAATTACCTCACCTGTGATTGTGTGTGGTTACCTGCAAAACATGCACTGTTGGTGGGCCTTGAGGACAGGGTTGGGAAACTCCGGTTTACAGCATGTGCTTTCAAATGGGTTTATCTGCTTATCTGCCATAAGCAGTCGTGTGATACAGGGGAGGGATCAAATTACAATTAGTGATGAGACACAAATGAGGGGGGATTACACAGGCTAAACTCTTTAAAGGACACCCGAGGTGACACGTGACATGATGAGATAGACATGTGTATGTACAGTGCCAAGCACACAAATAACTATGCTATGTTCCTTTTTACTTTCTCTGCCTGAAAGAGTAAAAAAAATCAGGTATGCAAGTGACAGTTTCTGTCTGGGTCGAACCGGTCAGACTATAGCGTAATCCTCACTGGTAAGGAATTACAACCATAAAACACTTTCCTGGTGGAAAATGGCTTCTGAGAGCAGAAAAGAGATAAAAAGGGGCAATGGTTCATAGATTTTAGCTCTGGCATACTGTAATGACTGTGTCATTGAGCAGAGGCCCTGAAACAGTAAAAACTTAAAAAATAGATTAAAATATAAAATAAAACCGTGAGATATCTTGAAAGTGATATATATCATACAGGGTGCATTTCTGTTATGTTTTCCTTGTGCCCTGTGTAAGAGTTCAGGTCCACTTCAACTTTACTGTACAGCACATGCTACTGAGTTGCTGCCTGGCTTTCAGCTTTAGACAATGTTGTTGTTTTACCCTGACAATATCACAAACCGCTAGCAGGCCAGTCTGCCCCAATTCAAGTTTGCATTTTTTTATTTAACTGATGAGGAAAGGCTCTCGGCTGCTCTGAGGATTCATCTTCTCTGCTAATGTGATCAGCTGGCGACAGGGTCCGGATCAATGAGGATTGCCACAGGCTCTTGTTGTAGGAAATGAAGCCTTTCAGAGCTTAATTAATGGAGGAGCCGAACATTCTAAATGACGTTTACAGGATAATTTCAATAAAAGGCTAAAAAATTATTCACCAGATGATTGTCTCGAAATATTCTCAGCATGTGATCTCTAAACGTGTAACGGATAAGAGCAATAAGTAAGATCTGAACAGCTTCAATTCAAACTCTGTCTGTTCCCACCCAAAACCTACTAACTTGGCGTGGGGGAATCCTGGGAATTTGCTCAGGTCAAAGAAGTGTGTGTGTGTGTGTGTGCGTGCGTGCGTGCGTGCATGCGTGCGTGCGTGCGTGCAGGAGTGGGGAGTATATTTATCCTCTTTTATATCCTGAAAAGCAGTATTTACTTAAAGCGAATCCAAGATTAAAAAACTAACTATAACAAGTAACTTGTCTGTATATCTTATCTAAAGTTTACACAGCAAATCTAGCTGCAAACAGCTTCAAAAGTTTATGATTATGATACAATGAGAGCGGCCATGTTCTGTTTGTCACATTAAACACAGGCAAGCTGCTGTGCATCTCCAGCCCTCCAGCCCCTGTGAAAACTTCACTCCCCTCTCCTCCTCCCTCCTCCCCTCTGTCTCTGAAATCTCTGGCTAGTAACACCTCCTCCTCCTCCTGCTCAGACTGAGCTCCCATAAGCCCTTGCTACATCTGTCTCAAAGTGCCAAGACACTGGAGAAGTTGTGGGTGAGGCTTGTTTAGTTTATAGGGAATTCAGAGTATTAAAAAAAAAAAGTATTTGGCTTGAGGATGAGGAAGGCCCTATAAACTATATGAAAGGAACACAATTATGCAATGAGGAAAAGTTTATCTTGGAACCACTTTAAAATATTATTGCTCTATCTTACATGTAAAGTTTAAACCTGATCCAGGGAGGGGGGGGGGGGGTGTTCCCATCAAGTAGAGTCCATTACCGCCTCTCCCCGATGACCCTATGTGGTGTATTACAGCATTTTGGTTTTGTGACCTTGAGGCAAGGAAGGGGCGTTAGGCAGGAGTTCCCCTCGTGCATGTGACACCTCTTTCCCATTAGTCTGCCAGCAAGCTCCTTGTCGGCAGACTTGGGGGGGTGTATCGCGGTACGGGGAGGGAAGGCTCTGGATCCCATATCATTGAAGTTATTTGTCCAACTGGTCAAATACCCCTTTAGGATTCTCTGAAGGCTTTGGATGCACTTGTGCTTTCAAAGATGGGCAACCAACTCCATGGTGCACATACATGAGCCCATACTCAGGTGCACTCAGGCATGTTTAGTACTGAGCCATCCATCTTTGGAAGCACTTAGGGCTCTTTCTCATCAGACAACGCGTGTAGGAGCCGTTCTCCTGCACGCGTTATATGGCCTGCGGCGTGTCGTTGGGATGTAGCGGTGCGACGCAATCAACGGCTGCAGTAATTTATTAACCCAAACGAAAAAAGCCGGCTCCCGACGATTAAAAGCTCCCGGGTGTGGGCGTGGCTATACACGCTGGACACGAGGAGCGTGTGAGCGTCCATACTGAAGGGCGCACTTCGCAGAAGTAACCAGGAAGTCGGAGGACGGTAACAGGTACCTGTTAACTGTGGGACGCCGCAGCATGGAAGCCTAAGTACAATCTGGTCAGCGAAGAGAAGGTAAAACCTCGTTGTTGATGGGGGGCTGACAGAGACTCACTGGTCTTGTGGACACTCGGCTAATATCACGCTGTGATTTGCTTGTTGGGCTCTGCACTGAATAAGAGCTGTGCTCATTACCACTCGCATAGAGGTGTTTGAACTATGACAGTTAAGCTCTGGAAGATTGGGCCGGGGAATATGTTCACACTGCCTAATTTCTGAACACCAAAAGTGGACCCTCTGTGAAGAGGCGATATAGAGACTGTCTTGTGGATCTTTCTGTGAAGTGCATTTGCCTCAATTTCATCCCAGTTAGAAAGGATTGGCCAATCCATTGGAGATGATTGTGGTTTGAATGTGTATAGTCGGTTCTAGGAGCGCTCCTATGTGTGTCCAGTGCGGGTTTGGGTTTTAATGGGTGGGGGACTAGAGGGGGTCTTAGCTGCTGCTTTTACACTTTTTTGATACAATAAAGGATAATATAGCAAGTGAGTGGCGGTTCATGGGTTTTTTGTTCGGTTTGCAATGCTAGTTGGGCCTGCCTTCCCTCACACTAGTGGGGTTTTTGCTAATACACTGGATAATTATCTGTGCACCGGAGAGGAAATTGTTGTAGGCTCTTTCTCATCAGACAACGTGTGTAGGAGCCGTTCTCCTGCACGCGTTATATGGCCTGCGGCGTGTAGTTGGGATGTAGCGGTGCGACGCAATCAGCGGCGGCAGTCATTTATTAACCCGAAGGGAAAAAGCCAGCTCCCGACGATAAAAAGCTCCCAGGTGCGTCGAACCACAACTCATCGAAACGCAGCGTCGGGTGTGAAAGGTCTATGGACTTTCATTTTACCTTGGTCAATGCAAAGTTTCGACTTTGTGTTACACCGCACAAAATGGGCTCTGGTGTGAAAGAGCCTTCAGGGATACTGTGTGACTATGGTAGGGAATAGCTTATAATCAACTCTGTGGGACAGTTACTGTGATTTATACCTTTAAAGTGGACCTGAACGCAGAACTTCTTCTCTGTTCTAAAAGATAAGCAACAGCATAATAACCTTCAAAGAAAAAAAACATTTCTTTATTACAGCTTACAGAGCTTCTGTAATAAATCGGCAGTGTGTCTATTTTCTGCTTTCATGGAAGCAAACAAAGGGTTAACATCCTGTGTTTACATATTAGCTGTGTTTGCCTAGGACTGCCGAATTTCTATGCTGACGCAGCTGAGAGATCAAATTACACTTGTGATTACTTGAAGATGGGTGGAATTAGACACGCTATTCTCTCTAAAAACACACGGGGTGCATTTCTCTCTGCTTTCCTTGTGTCCTTTGTAAGAGTTCACGTCCACTTTTTGTTGAAATTATCTGAAACCAAAATAAAACAACTGGACTTTAAGATTTTTTTTCATTCATTTAGAGTGCTTTATCTTTCTAAAAACATGAACGTGCCTTATTGCAAATATTTTCTATACATCAAGTAGTGTTGGGTGAACACCTAGATGTTCGGGTTCGCGAACGTTCGCCGAACATCGCCGCGATGTTCGGGTGTTCGCGCCGAACTCCGAACATAATGGAAGTCAATGGGGACCCGAACTTTCGTGCTTTGTAAAGCTTCCTTACATGCTACATACCCCAAATTAGCAGGGTATGTGCACCTTGGGAGTGGGTACAAGAGGGAAAAAAAATATTTGAAAAAGAGCTTATAGTTTTTGAGAAAATTGATTGTAAAGTTTCAAAGGAAAAACTGTCTTTTAAATGTGGAAAACGTCATGTTTCTTTGCACAGGTAACATGCTTTTTTTCGCCATGCAGTCATAAATGTAATACAGAGAAGAGGTTCCACGAAAAGGGACCGGTAACGCTAACCCAGCACCAGCAGCAGCACACGTGATGGAACAGGAGGAGGCGCAGGAGGAGAAGGCCACGCTTTGAGACACAACAACCCAGGCCTTGCATGAGGACAAGAAGCGTGCGGATAGCATGCTTTGTACCGCCATGCAGTCATAAATGTAATAAAGATAAGTGGTTCAATAAACAGGGACCACGCGGCAACGCTAACCCAGCAGCAGCAGACGTGATGGAACAGGAGGAGGCGCAGGAGGAGAAGGCCACGCTTTGTGAGACACAACAACCCAGGCCTTGCATGAGGACAAGAAGCGTGCGGATAGCATGCTTTGTACCGCCATGCAGTCATAAATGTAATAAAGATAAGTGGTTCAATAAACAGGGACCACGCGGCAACGCTAACCCAGCAGCAGCAGACGTGATGGAACAGGAGGAGGCGCAGGAGGAGAAGGCCATGCTTTTTGAGACACAACAACCCAGGCCTTGCATGAGGACAAAAAGCGTGCGGATATAGCAGCAATGCTTTTTGCCGCCATGTAGTCATAAATGTAATACAGATGAGAGGTTCAATAAACAGGGACCGGAAACGCTACACCATCCCAGATGTTCATTGGTCATGTTACTTGGTTGGGGTCCTGGAGTGTTGCGTAGTCATTTCCAATCCAGGATTGATTCATTTTAATTTGAGTCAGACGGTCTGCATTTTCTGTGGAGAGGCGGATACGCGATCTGTGACGATGCCTCCGGCAGCACTGAAACAGCGTTCCGACATAACGCTGGCTGCCGGGCAAGCCAGCACCTCTATTGCGTACATTGCCAGTTCGTGCCAGGTGTCTAGCTTCGATACCCAATAGTTGAAGGGTGCAGATGGATTGTTCGACACAGCTACGTCATCTGACATGTAGTCCTTGACCATCTTCTCCAGGCGATCGGTGTTGGAGGTGGATCTGCACGCTTGCTGTTCAGTGGGCTGCTGCTGCATGGGTGTCAGAAAATTTTCCCACTCCAAGGACACTGCCGATACCATTCCCTTTTGGGCACTAGCTGCGGCTTGCGTTGTTTGCTGCCCTCCTGGTCGTCCTGGGTTTGCGGAAGTCAGTCTGTCGGCGTACAACTGGCTAGAGGAGGGGGAGGATGTCAATCTCCTCTCTAAAGTCTCCACAAGGGCCTGCTGGTATTCTTCCATTTTGACCTGTCTGACTCTTTCTTCAAGCAGTTTTGGAACATTGTGTTTGTACCGTGGATCCAGAAGGGTATAAACCCAGTAATTGGTGTTGTCCAGAATGCGCACAATGCGTGGGTCACGTTCAATGCAGTCTAGCATGAATTGAGCCATGTGTGCCAGAGTCCTACCAGAATCCTCATCATCCTCTTGTGAGCGTTGTGATAGTTGTTGTGATGCATCATAGTCGTCACCTTCCTCCTGGTCTGCTTCTGCTGACCATTCGCGCTGAATTGTGGAAGTCCAACGTGCACCGCTCTGGCCCTCGTCAGTGGTGGCATGAAATTCCTGCTCCAACTCCAGCTGTTCCTCCTCCTCTTCTTCGTCATAGCTGCTGGGGCCAGCGTTCCCTGAGGCGGATGGCCTGATGTTGGTACCATCACGCTGATCGTTTTCTCCTTCAGATTCCCCCAGTTGCATCATGACAGCTGTTTCCTTGATTTTCAACATTGACCTCTTCAGTAAACACAGCAGTGGTATGGTAATGCTGACTGAAGAGTTGTTACTGCTCACAAGCAACGTGGATTGCTCAAAATTTTGGAGGACTTGGCAGAGGTCCAACATGTTGGCCCAATCGGATCCACAGAAGCATGGCAGCTGTCCGGATGCGCCTCGGTACTGCGCCGTCATGTACTGGACCACTGCACTCTTCTGCTCACAAAAGTGGGCTAGCATGTGCAGCGTAGAATTCCAGCGCGTAGGGACATCACACAGCAAGCGATGGTGGGGGAGATTGAAGCGCTCCTGCATCTTGGCGAGTGCCCCCGAAGCAGTACTGGAATTTCTACAATGTTTGGCCACTCGACGCACCTTCAACAGAAGATCGGCCACGCCTGGGTATGTCCTCAGGAACCGCTGAACTACTAGGTTCATCACGTGCGCCAGGCAAGGGATGTGTGTCAGCTTAGCCAACCTTAAAGCGCGAATGAGATTACTCCCATTATCACACACAACCATGCCCGGTTTCAGGTCCAGCGGTGCCAGCCACAAATCCGTCTGTTCCTTTATTCCCTTCCAAATTTCCTCCCCTGTGTGCTGCTTATCGCCAAGGCAGATCAGCTTCAGCAACGCTTGCTGACGCATGCCAACAGCTGTGCTGCACTGCTTCCACGATCCTACTGCTGCTGGGTTAGCGTTTCCGGATGAGGTACAGCTTTGAGATGCGTTGGAGGAGAAGGAGTCAGAGAGGTAGGTGCTGCTGTTGTTATCCAGTGGGAGGGACGGCGGTGCAGCTGTTTGCGGCGTGGGCAACACCCGCGCCGTAGCAGGTGAGGAATCGCTGCCAGGTTCCACAAGGTTCACCCAGTGCGCGGTAAGAGAGATGTATCGACCCTGGCCGAACGCACTCATCCAGGTGTCAGTGGTAAGGTGAACCTTGCAGGCAACGGCATTCTTCAAGCTTCGGGTTATTTTGCTGACCACGTGCTCATGCAACTCAGGCACTGCAGAGCGCGCAAAGTGGTAGCGGCTGGGAACCACGTAACGTGGGATGGCCACTGACATCATGCCCTTGAAGCTGTTTGTCTCCACCACTCGATATGGCAGCATTTCGCAGGCCAGAAGCTTGGCTATGCTGGCTGTTACTGCCACGGCCCGGGGGTCATTTGCTGGCAATTTCCTCTTGCGCTCAAACATCTCCGACACAGACAACTAAACCGTAGCGCTGCACACGGAAGGGCTGTTGGTTGTTGTGTTTGATGAAGACTGGGAGACCTCAAGAGCACTACTCCGGAAAGTGACAGTGTCAGCGTCGTCTGATGTTTGTGAATGTTGTGAACCACGCAATGGCTGGGCTACTGCTGCTGCTGAGGCGGGTCTGGTGGTGAGT
This sequence comes from Hyperolius riggenbachi, assembly GCF_040937935.1. Taxonomy (NCBI): domain Eukaryota; kingdom Metazoa; phylum Chordata; class Amphibia; order Anura; family Hyperoliidae; genus Hyperolius; species Hyperolius riggenbachi. Next base: position 61,404,254 of record NC_090647.1, read on the forward strand.
CTGGTGAACCCAAGGGAGGCAGTGTTGCTGGTACCCTGTCCTGCCGTGTTTGCCCACAGAGTGGGATGCTTGGATAGCATGTGGCGGCTCATGCTGGTGGTGGAGAGGTTGTTAATACTTTTCCCCCTGCTCAGGCGGGTCTTGCACACCTTGCAAATCGCCATGGTAACATCCTTAGTGCAGTCTTCAAAGAAAGCCCAGACTTTGGAGCACCTGCCTTGCTGGCGATTTCTGTTTGCTCCTCTTTTGCCTCTCACTTGAACTTCCACGCTTGTGGTGCCTGAAATTGCGCGCTGCCTACCTTGTGGCACAAGGCGAACTCGTGCAGCAGTGGGTTCTTCAACAGACTCATCTGTGCTGCTGCTACGACGGCGATGTTCTCGTTCACAAACAAAATCTGGGTCTCTGTCCACATTGTCCATACGCTCCTCTTCCATCTCCTGAAACTCGTCATATGTCATTGTGGGGGGCCGCCGCCGTGGAGTAGAGCTCCCCAGAACAACCTCTGCGCAGCTCACTCCAACGTCGTCTTCCAGATCTTGTCGGCCGACCTCCTGCAATTGCAACCCCTCCTGCCCAACTTGCTCTGGGATTTGGGTTTCCGAGTCCTCCTCGGACTCGCCTTGTATTTCAGTGCGCGGTGCATTTCCCACAGTTAATGGTTGTGAATCCAGGCACAACATTTCTGGCTGTTCCTCCATTGACCTTTGAAAGGTGGAAGTTTGTTGGGCTGGGAATAGCTCCTGCGAATACCCCATTGTGTCCTGAGGTAATTCATCGGTCTGGTTATCTGGCAGTTGTGTGCGTGGTGTCGCTGCCGGTTGTGTCAGCTTTGTGCCCACTGGCTCCTTGTAACTGGCTGAGGACTCGGACCTCGTGCGTGATGTGCTGGTGCTGCTTAACCCACTGCTGGACGCTTGAGAGGTCATCCAAGTAATTATCTGGTCCTGTTCTTTTGGATTTGTGAGGGTTGTTGTCCTGGACAACATGGGCGGTACTGAGTGGGTTTTCTTGGGTGCTCCCCTGTGGCCTGTACGTGAACCGTCAGGGGAAACACCTCTTCCCTTGCCCCTCCCTCTTTCACCGGATTTCTTCCTCATTTCACTTATCCTTACAGTACACGCTGACTGGCAGCAGTACAGTGGCAGTACAGAAATGCTATACAGTACCACTATTCCCAGCAGCGACACAGAGCACAATGCTATACAGTGGCGGGTGAGCGGTGTACCACTATTCCCAGCAGCGACACAGAGCACAATGCTATGCAGTGGCGGGTGAGCGGTGTACCACTATTCCCAGCAGCGACACAGAGCACAATGCTATACAGTGGCGGGTGAGCGGTGTACTACTATTCCCAGCAGACACAGAGTGGCAGTAAACAGAATGCTATGGCTGAGCGAGGTACACAGAGTGGCAGTAAACAGAATGCTATATAGTGTGGCTGAGCGAGCGGTGTACTACTATTCCCAGCAGACACAGAACAGTAAACAGAATGCTATATAGTGTGGCTGAGCGAGGTACACAGAGTGGCAGTAAACAGAATGCTATATAGTGTGGCTGAGCGAGCGGTGTACTACTATTCCCAGCAGACACAGAACAGTAAACAGAATGCTATATAGTGTGGCTGAGCGGTGTACCACTATTCCCAGCAGCGACACACAGCACAATGCTATACAGTGGCGGGTGAGCGGTGTACCACTATTCCCAGCAGCGACACAGAGCACAATGCTATACAGTGGCGGGTGAGCGGTGTACCACTATTCCCAGCAGCGACACAGAGCACAATGCTATACAGTTGCGGGTGAGCGGTGTACCACTATTCCCAGCAGCGACACAGAGCACAATGCTATACAGTGGCGGGTGAGCGGTGTACCACTATTCCCAGCAGCGACACAGAGCACAATGCTATACAGTGGCGGGTGAGCGGTGTACCACTATTCCCAGCAGCGACACAGAGCACAATGCTATACAGTGGCGGGTGAGCGGTGTACTACTATTCCCAGAAGACACAGAGTGGCAGTAAACAGAATGCTATATAGTGTGGCTGAGCGAGGTACACAGAGTGGCAGTAAACAGAATGCTATATAGTGTGGCTGAGCGAGCGGTGTACTACTATTCCCAGCAGACACAGAACAGTAAACAGAATGCTATATAGTGTGGCTGAGCGGTGTACCACTATTCCCAGCAGCGACACAGAGCACAATGCTATACAGAGGCGGGTGAGCGGTGTACCACTATTCCCAGCAGCGACACAGAGCACAATGCTATACAGTGGCGGGTGAGCGGTGTACCACTATTCTCAGCAGCGACACAGAGCACAATGCTATACAGTGGCGGGTGAGCGGTGTACCACTATTCCCAGCAGCGACACAGAGCACAATGCTATACAGTGGCGGGTGAGCGGTGTACCACTATTCCCAGCAGCGACACAGAGCACAATGCTATACAGTGGCGGGTGAGCGGTGTACTACTATTCCCAGCAGACACAGAGTGGCAGTAAACAGAATGCTATATAGTGTGGCTGAGCGAGCGGTGTACTACTATTCCCAGCAGACACAGAACAGTAAACAGAATGCTATATAGTGTGGCTGAGCGGTGTACCACTATTCCCAGCAGCGACACAGAGCACAATGCTATACAGTGGCGGGTGAGCGGTGTACCACTATTCCCAGCAGCGACACAGAGCACAATGCTATACAGTGGCGGGTGAGCGGTGTACCACTATTCCCAGCAGCGACACAGAGCACAATGCTATACAGTGGCGGGTGAGCGGTGTACCACTATTCCCAGCAGCGACACAGAGCACAATGCTATACAGTGGCGGGTGAGCGGTGTATCACTATTCCCAGCAGCGACACAGAGCACAATGCTATACAGTGGCGGGTGAGCGGTGTACTACTATTCCCAGCAGACACAGAGTGGCAGTAAACAGAATGCTATATAGTGTGGCTGAGCGAGCGGTGTACTACTATTCCCAGCAGACACAGAACAGTAAACAGAATTCTATATAGTGTGGCTGAGCGAGGTACACAGAGTGGCAGTAAACAGAATGCTATATAGTGTGGCTGAGCGAGCGGTGTACTACTATTCCCAGCAGACACAGAACAGTAAACAGAATGCTATATAGTGTGGCTGAGCGAGGTACACAGAGTGGCAGTAAACAGAATGCTATATAGTGTGGCTGAGCGAGCGGTGTACTACTATTCCCAGCAGACACAGAACAGTAAACAGAATGCTATATAGTGTGGCTGAGCGAGGTACACAGAGTGGCAGTAAACAGAATGCTATATAGTGTGGCTGAGCGAGCGGTGTACTACTATTCCCAGCAGACACAGAACAGTAAACAGAATGCTATATAGTGTGGCTGAGCGAGGTACACAGAGTGGCAGTAAACAGAATGCTGAGCGAGCGGTGTACTACTATTCCCAGCAGCGACACAATGACTGGGGGGACCCTGGCTAGCGTGGCTGGAGCGCGAACTACCCTGCCTGCCTACCCAAAGCTAAACCCACAGACAAATGGCGGAAATATGACGTGGTTCGGGTATTTATTTACCCGAACCACGTGACAGTTCGGCCAATCAGAGCGCGTTCGGGTCCGAACCACGTGACCCGTTCGGCCAATCACAGCGCTAGCCGAACGTTCGGGGAACGTTCGGCCATGCGCTCTTAGTTCGGCCATGTGGCCGAACGGTTTGGCCGAACACCATCAGGTGTTCGGCCGAACTCGAACATCACCCGAACAGGGTGATGTTCTGCAGAACCTGAACAGTGGCGAACACTGTTCGCCCAACACTAACATCAAGATTCAACTTTTAATGCTAAAGTAATGAGCAAGCTGTTCTCTAATAAGGATGAAGACATTAGAAGGATACATTAATCAGTGTATAATTTATAGAAGGAAGTTTGCCTTGGAAGCTATTCCATATCGCTATATGCTTTTTCTATTCAACTCCGAGCTTTAATTAGAGTTATTATACAAATCACAACAAGGGAACTTGCTAGCGCATCTATTCTGTTCATTACTGGCTACTTCAGCGAGAAGAATAACAATGCTAGCAGTCAACACTACATGGACTTCTAAGAATAAACAGTGCTCACTGAGCTGATTGGTCTTCTCCTCTAAACCCCCAGAGATAAAACCGCATAGTGCTAATTAGCTGGGGAGGTCTCTAACTGACGAAGAAGGCTAATAAGTCAAGTCATTTTCTCATCTGAATATGGAAAGTGGAACTAAACTCAGAACTTTCTTTCTGCTCTAAAAAGATAAGACATGTTATGATAACATTTATGGAAAACAATATTTATTACAATTTATTGAAATCCTGAAAAAACCCTGAAGTTTACTTGGTTTCACTTTTGCAAGAGTTAAGCCTCAGTGATTACTATATCGAGAGGCAGAGTTCTCCTGTATTCTATTCACAGTTGAGCATAAGACCTCATTAGACAGGCTGATCTGTCTAAGCAAACACAGAACACAGAGAAGTGAATTTCTTTAGCAACTGTATGTGGAATAAAGACTTTCATTGTGTGCTGTGCAGGAGTTCAGGTTCGCTTTAAGAAGTTACTTATGACGAGAGAAGAGAGAAAGGCTACAGGAACAATAAATGCTTTTCTGTTAGCTAGATGACTACCTGTACAATTCCTAGAGATACAATGTGGGAAAGAGGCGCCCTGGTTGGATAAAAGCTTCTAAAAACAGCTTAAAAACGAAAAAGAAAACCAGGTGTATTACCTCAATGACGAAATCTTTGTAAATTTACAAAATATTTTTTATTTAACTCAGGCAACGTGTTTCGCGGGTCTGAGCCAGCTTCCTCAAGCCAGTAAAAGGGCCAAATTAGTAACTTAATATAGCAAAGGGAGCGTCTCATCAGAGGCTCCCTTTGCTATATTGATTTACTCATTTGGCACTGTTATTGGCCGGAGGAAGCTGGCTTAGACCCGCAAAATGCGTTGCCTGCGTTAAATAAAAAATCTTTAGTAAATTTACAAAGATTTAGTCAATGAGGTAAAACACCTTGTTTTCTTTTTCCTTTTTAAGCTGTTTTTAGAAGCTTTTATCCAACCAGGGCGCCTCTATCCCCTATTGTGCTTAGTATACCCCCGTACACCTCCTGTCCGAGGGGTGATGACAGAACAAGAGAGCGATCACGTCCAGGTCCTGGCTAGGACTACCCCGAGTGGAGTCGGGTTAATGGTCTCCACCTGCTTCCTGTGGTCGGTTGCCCCCTGCAACCCTCCTTTGTGAGTAGCATTTTTACTTACTTACTTTTCACAACTACCTTTGACATATTACACTACTGGGCTCCCGTTTTTGCCTCCTGTGCTTTTTTCTTACAGGGTGCTGAGACACCCTTACCACACTTAATTCCTAGAGATAGTCAATGAGATGCAAGAGATTCCAACTTGCATGCTTTCATAATACAAATTGTATGCAGTTTGAAATTGCACCAAATTGCCACAGAAAGTCGTTATGGCAAACTCTATACCTGCATTTAAAGGGGGCTTAGATGCTTTCCTTGCGTTGAAAGACATCCATGGCTACAATTACTAGGTAATGCCCAATGATGTTGATCCAGGGATTTTATCTGATTGCCACCTGGAGTCGGGAAGGAATTTTTTTCCCTTTTGGGGCTAATTGGACCATGCCTTGTAAGGGTTTTTCGCCTTCCTCTGGATCAACAGGGATATGTGAGGGAGCAGGCTGGTGTTGTACTTTGTACTGGTTGAACTCGATGGACGTATGTCTTTTTTCAACCAAAATAACTATGTAACTATGTAACTATGTAACCAAAATATACACCAGAGGCGTTTGATTGTCCCAGTTCCAAACTGCATAATATCTGCATTGCACTTGCAAGCTAGCTGGAATTGTTAGCACCTCGTTGGCCATCTACTGACATCACAGCACTGAGGAGTCTGGGCTGGCCTTGCATTACTTGTCTGTATCTTGCCAGCTGAAGTAGGATAACTTATCATGGAAGTCAAGCTGCCCCCATCTGGATATTTTTGCAATCTGGGAATCGCTTAGCAGCGAGATCAGCATTTTATGCCTAGCAGTGGGCCATATTTATGGGCTATGCTGCTTGGGTTGCCTTTGAGGACTGAGCTACACGTCACTGAGGATAAAGTGCAAGGATTGTAAATGTACTCTCACTTTTTGGGCTAATTTTCGCTTCGTGAAAATTTTGCAGAATTACAGCCAAAAATCATTTTTTTTTTTGTAATTTGCATTGAAGTTTGTGGGCTGAACTTCAGGGTTGATTGCAAACCCCCCACACATGATATCAACACCACATTTGGTATGTATCATATTTTTAGGCATATAAGGAGCTCCGGCCTATAAGACACACCTAGGTTTAGAGGCCAAAAATCTGGGGAAAAAAATACTAAACATGCTGCATCTATAGTGATGGTGTAATGGTTAAGAGCTCTGCCTCTGACACAGGAGACCAGGGTTCGAATCTCGGCTCTGCCTGTTCAGTAAGCTAGCGCCTATTCAGTAAGTAGACCTTAGGCCAGTGCTGGTCGTAATGGAAAAATCTACGCTTACGGATCATTACGCGTAATTTTACGCCATTACGCATTATGCAATTACGGTTACGGCGTAGGAAATTATCTACGGTTCATCACTGTAATTACGCGTTAACTTATGCAGTTACGCGTAAGGATACCGTAATGTAGGCGCTTACACTACGATGTTACGCGTAGTGTCGTAATACCCATTAATGCATATTTTTTTACGCATACGGACGATGTGTACGCAATAGCCGTCAATGTGACAGCTATTGCGTACACATCATTTGTATGCGTCAAAACGTACGCTTATATACTGAAGGGCGGGAGAAGATACTATTGGTTGCTTAGGATGTTGACTGATTGGCTACTCTTAGAAAAGGGGAGTTTTTACGTTAGTAATTACGCGTAAAATTACGCGTAAGTCTTCGTAAAATTATGCATACCTAGCAATTACGGCAGACAGCGTAATTACGATACCACTTAACTGCTTACGCGTAAATAATTACGCGTAAGACCGTAAGTTACACGTAGCGCTTACGCGTAAATTTACATTGAATTACGATGCGTAATTACGCTCATGCGTAATTTCGGCCCAGCACTGCCTTAGTCAAGTCTCCCTAACACTGCTACTGCCTATAGAGCGCGTCCTAGTGGCTGCAGCTCTGGCGCTTTGAATCCGCCAGGAGAAAAGCGCAATATAAATGTTATTTGTCTTGTCTAGTACAGGTGCCTCTTATGGATTCTTTCCCTCCCCGCCCCCCCCCCCCCCCCAAACTGTCTCTAATTTACTCTATCTACACTACACTGACCAGCTGTACTGCACTTATCCCTGCTGCCCTACCAACTAAGCTACACAGCAATTCACTACACTGCACTACACTACTCTACACTGCACTAACACAACGCACCACTTTAATACACTACACGGTACTACATTAACTAGTTGAGGACCACAGGTTTACACTCCCCTAGTGACCAGGCGATTTTTCACGATTCAGCACTCTGCAGCTTTAACAGCTTGCTGCACGGCCATATAACTTAGCACACAAATGAATCTTACCTCCTTTTCTTCACACAAATAGGCCTTTCTTTTGGTGGTCTCTGATCGCTGTTGCAATTGTTAGTTTCTTTATAATTTTAAAAAAAGAGCGTTTTGTAAAAAAAATTCCACAGTTAACTCCACCCCCCCTATATTGGCCCTGGATTGCGATCCATAGTTTTACCCTCCTCTCATAGGCATCAGCCTATGAGAGGGATTTGATTGTGAGCAGCTGGAAGGGACAGGTAAGTGTTCCCTGTACAGCCATGCGCTAGATTGCAGCACTGTACAAATGTAAATAAAGGGTTTTTTTCCCCCTTTCTCTTTCTACCAGCCTGTTAGCCACACTCATGGCTGGCAGGCCAATCATGGTGCTCCGCTCTGTGTGTCTGTAGGGAACGATCACACATGCACTCGCACATTCCCTGCTAAACCCCCCTCTCCAGGACCTGATACCGATTGGCGTTAGGTGGTCCGGGGGCTGCCACCCTCCAGTGGCTGATCGGCATTAGGTGGTTGGGAGGGGACTAACACTAAGCTGCACTACAATAACACATCAATACTACACCTGATCCTGCCACTGATCTCCTCTCCCCCTCACTCCAACCGCAATCCTCTTCACCCTCTACAAATGCTGATCAATAAAGCTACCACCACCGATAGGTCCTCTGTTCCTCCTAATTCCTGAATGATAAAACATAAACATTAGTGCAAATCCTCCCTTGCTCAAGCCGCAATCCTTTTCTACTGTGTCCAGGTGCCTCTCACGGAAGCCGCCGCCACCGCTACACACTGGGCCCTCTGTTCCTCCTGGCCTTCTACTTCCTGTTCAGTGCACTGGCACGTGCGCTGCAGTCATGTGTAGAGAACAGCTTCTGAATGCAGGGGATATATTAGAAGGTTGATAGTTTAAAGATTTTGGCTTAGGACTGTGTCAGACTGGGCGAAAGACTGTATCATTCAACTGAGACAATAAAACATTTAACTTTTTTTTTTACTTTTAGACAGAAAAAAACTGTGGGATTATAAAAAAAATCATTTTTAAGAGTAGGGAAATAGATACAATAGTTTATTTTCAGCTCATGTTTGCTTACATTAAATACATTTTTATGTAAATTAAATTGATTAACACAAACAATCGCAAAACAATGTGCAAGAAAGTTCTCATAAAATACCCCAAAACTCTCAAAAACTCATGTATGGACCCCTTTCCATCCATGTTCTGCATGTTTACCTAAGACTGGAATTTTTTTCTAAATGTTCTCTAGCTGCAAGTCTTATTCCAAAACTGTTTTCAAAAGCTATTAAATATAAACTTGTCTAAGTTATCAAGGATGAGACATCGTTTTTAACATCTGACAACTCCTTGAATGGCTGAAATTGTAGCAATAAACTCCTATTAAACCCTATTTCTCATGTTGTGCCAAGCAATAAGAAGCATAATACAAGTGTACAAAGTAACAAATGTGTACTCGAATTTCCTGAGTGTCACGTCCAACCTGTGCTTACTATGTAAATTCAAGACAAATGAAACCGTTTAACTATAAAAGGAGTGCAATATCAAAATATCATTGGAGATACACAAAATATCATTATTGTGCTTCAAATGCTATTTCGAGGCAGGGCAGGATAAAAAAGATGAAATTGAACTTAAATGCGCGGAGGCCTGGCTGAATAACTGGTAATATTGTACGTTTTAGTGCTTTTATCGTCGCTGCAGAGTGGAGAGAAGCAGGGTGTAATAGAGCTATGTAAAAGTTTGCAGAACTTGTGTGACAGCGATACAAAACTAATCAAACGAGGTGGCCGCATATATTTGTCACAAGATAGATCATTTCACCTCCAAGAAATGGAGTTTGCAAGTGCGCTGTTCTTCATTAGATGTACCGAGATAACTGAAAGATTGTTTCATAGTTTGGGATTAAAGACCTTAGTTTAAAGGAAATTAAAGGAAAAAAAAAAAGAAGCAGATTAATTTACCTGGGGCTTCTTGCAGCCCATTGCGGTCATCCTGTGCTTGCGCCTTCCTTCCTAGACCCTCCGGCCAGCAGCGGTGATCCCCTCAAAGCTGGCCAGCCCTGTGCCTCCTCCTCATCGCATGCACAGCAGTGTTCTTCACATGTGCAGCATGGGAAAACTGCTACAGCGCATGTGCAGAATGCTCCCAGTGATGGAAGCATGACCAGGGTGATCATGGGCAGTAGCCTTCAACTGGTCATGGCAGCCAGCTTTGAGGCGGTTGCCGCTGCTCGCTTAAAGAGACACTTAAGCCTAGATTTATAAGATCAGTTTTACTCACCTGGGTCTTTTACCAGCCCCCTGCAGCTGTCCTGTGCCCTCGCAGTCACTCACGGATCCTCCTGTCCCCCGCAGCCAGCTAGTTTCACTTCGCTGACAGGCCCAACAGGCCTGGCCACCCATATCCTACGTGTTCCCGTCCGCAATAGCGTCCTGTACAGGGCGTTGTTGCGGACGGGAACGCATAGAAGGAGATGTGTGGCCAGGCCTGCGCAGGTGCAGTAAGCCTGTCGGCGAAGTGAAAGTAGCTGGCGGCAGGCGAAAGGAGGATCCAAAAGTGACTGTGTGGGCAAGGGACAGCTGCAGGGGGCTGGTAGAAGCTCCAGGTGAGTAAAACTGATTTTTGTTATTTATCTAGGCTTAAGTATCCCTTTAAAGAGGAACTGTAACGTCAAAACGTCCCCTGGGGGGTACTCACCTCGGGTGGGGGAAGCCTCTGGATCCTAATGAGGCTTCCCACGCCGCCCTCCGTCCCTCGGGGGTCTCGCTGTAGCCCTCCGTACAGCCGTGACGCAATATTTACCTTCCTGGCTCCTGCGCAGGCACTCTGACGGCTGTCGGCTCCGAAGTAGGCGGAAATACCCGATCGCCGTCGGGTCTGCTCTACTGTGCAGGCGCAAGTTACCGGCGCCTGCGCAGTAGAACGGACCCGACGGAGATCGGGTATTTCCATCTATTTCCGAGCCGAAAGCAGCCACAGCACCCCTGCTGGAGCCAGCAAAGGTAAATATTGAATCTACAGTCGGGTCTGTCGCCGGCTGTTCGGAGGGCTGCAGCGAGACCCCCGTGGGACAGAGGACGGCGTGGGAAGCCTCATTAGGATCCGGAGGCTTCCCCCACCCGAGGTGAGTACCCCCCAGGGGATGTTTTTGACGTTACAGAGTCTCTTTAAGGGTCGTGGAATAAGTTCCGCCCCTTTGTCCTTCAAAACTTGTCTTGATGGGTGGTTATAAAATAAGGTTTTCTCACCTTACTCTTCCATCATGCCTTGTTCATTTGCTTCAATATCTGGAACTACAATATTGAGATATGGGCCCATTTGCAATTCACTTTTTCACCTTAGTTTCCGCCTAGGTGATATTTTCACAACGTGAAAATAAAATGCATTTTAAACCACCAGCAAAAAAATACTCAAAACTAATTTGATAGTAGATTTTCAACTACTTTTGATACTTTTCAGTTGCAAAATGTTGAAAAGTTATTTTAAATACAAAGCGAAAAATGATCTCCTAGGAGAAAACGTGAATTGCATATGGGCGATAATGTTTTTACTACAGGTACCCTCTAATTTGTTTTATTTCACCTCCTGCTCTGTTTCTGTTATTTGGGTCATCTGCCACATGGACTACTGCAGCATCATCCTGTTCATTTCTTCAGTAGCTTCCTATCAACAATAATCAATCATTATTAAAAAAAAAAATTAACCAAGATTCTACAATAGCAGACAGTGGTGTAGCTAAGGAGCTATGAGCCCCAGTGCAAGATATTCATTCATTCATGTTTGTTTAGGCGGAAGTTCCCCTTTAAGGATTACTACTATTTAAAGGGGAACTTGAGCCTAAACAAACATACTGTTATTAAGTTACATTAGTTATGTTAATTAGAATAGATAGGTAATATAATTTTTTACCCACCCTGTTTTAAAAGAACAGGCAAATGTTTGTGATTCATGGGGACTGCCATCTTTGTCATGGGGGCAGCCATCTTTTTGGTTGAAAGGAGGTGACAAGGAGCAGGAGACACAGTTCCAACTGTCCTGTGTCTTGATATCCCCTCCCAGCTGCACACGCTAGGCTTCAAATGCCAAATTTAAAATGTAAAAATAAAAATTTGCACCAAAACAGCAGAACTAGAGCAACAGCATCAGAAATCCCATCATGCTTTGCACAGCCTCAGGGGGAAAAAGCCCGGGCAGTTTTCTTCTGTGCAGCTAAAAATGAGGCTTGGATAAGAGAAATAAAGTTCTGATGCTGTGAAACTGTTAAATAAACACCAGGCCTTTTCAGTGCTGCTGAGTCGATTTTTAGTCCGGAGGTTCACTTTAAAGCATCTATAGGAGTGAATATTACCAGCACAGGACCAATAGAGAGCTAATACTGTGGTTGAGGAAGGACCCCGCTGGCCCAAGGGCAATGGTGCAGTCGCAACCTGTGCACCTCCTATTGCTACGCCACTGATAGCAGATAAATCTTGGTAAAATTACCGCTGTTCTACTATAACAGAAAATGCAGGGTGGGCCATTTATATGGATACACCATATTATGTGAATGGTGAAGTTAACAAACAAAACCACTGCTATTGGTCTGACACTAACCCACATTGGATAGATCCCTCCAACACTGTTGGAACAAAAAAAATGATGGGATGGTGTGGTATATGGGGTGTATACATAGATAAGGTGTATCCATATAAATGTAGAATATTAGAAAATGTACCAATTTTTAATTACTGTTATTTAGCACCTATTTTTTCTCGTGCCAAAGCAGGTTTATCTTTTGGCTTGTTTGGGAAGATGGGACATTATGGCTCTAAGCCACTGTGGAGTGGGGTTGGGGGTAAGTAGGCTGCTGTGGTAATAGCTCTGTATCTAGAGATTTTAGGTATGAGGTGTATATTTTTAAGACACTTTGGAAGTGGAGGAGAGCAGTAAGCAGATAGCTGTATTTATGTGCTTAAAGGACACCCGAGGTGAAAATAAACTGATGAAATAAACAATTGTATCTATCTTCCTTCTCCTAAAAATGACTTTTTAAGATATTCCACAGCGTTATTTTATATCTAAATCTAATTTTTAAGTTTTTACTGTTTTATTGTTTTTGCTCAATGACACATTCATTGAAGTATGCCAAAGCTAAAATATATGAACTATTGACCCTTTTTATCTCTCGCCTGCTCTCATAAGCCATTTTCTGCTATGAAAGTGTTTTATAATTGTAATTTCTTACCAGTGAGGCTCACACTGTAGTCGGACCAGGTCCTGACTCAGACAGGAACTGCCGCTTGCATACCTGATTTTTAACCCTTTCAGGCAGAGAAAGAAAAAAGGAACCAGCATAGTTATTTGTGTGCTTGGCACTGTACACACTCATGTCTATTAGAGTTGGGCCGAACGGTTCGCCTGCGAACGGTTCCATGCGAACTTCAGTGGTTCGCGTTCGCGTCCTGCAGGCGAACCTTTGCGGAAGTTTGGTTCGCCCCATAATGCACATGGAGGGTCAACTTTGACCCTCTACATCACAGTCAGCAGGCCCAGTGTAGCCAATTAGGCTACACTAGCCCCTGGAGCCCCACCCCCCCTTATATAAGGCAGGCAGCGGCGGCCATTACGGTCACTCGTGTGCTGCCTGCGTTAGTGAGAGTAGGGCGAGCTGCTGCAGACTGTCTCTCAGGGAAAGATTAGTTAGGCTTAACTTGTTCCTGTCTGGCTGCATACCTGTTCTGTGAACCCACCACTGCATACCTGTGCTGTGAACCCACCACTGCATACCTGTGCTGTGAACCCACCACTGCATACCTGTGCTGTGAACCCACCACTGCATACCTGTTCAGTGAACCCACCACTGCATACCTGTGCTGTGAACCCACCACTGCATACCTGTTCAGTGAACCTGCCACTGCATACCTGTTCTGTTTAGTGGACCCGCCACTGCATACCTGTTCATTGAACCCACCACTGCATACCTGTGCTGTGAACCCACCACTGCATACCTGTTCTGTGAACCCACCACTGCATACCTGTTCAGTGAACCCGCCACTGCATACCTGTTCTGTTCAGTGGACCCGCCACTGTATACCTGTTCAGTGAACCTGCCACTGCATACCTGTTCTGTTCAGTGGACCCGCCACTGTATACCTGTTCATTGAACCCACCACTGCATACCTGTGCTGTGAACCCACCACTGCATACCTGTTCTGTGAACCCGCCACTGTATACCTGTTCTGTTTAGTGAACCCGCCACTGTATACCTGTTCTGTTTAGTGAACCCGCCACTGTATACCTGTTCTGTTTCGTGAACCCGCCACTGCATACCTGTTCTGTTCAGTGGACCCGCCACTGTATACATGTTCAGTGAACCCGCCACTGCATACCTGTTCTGTTCAGTGGACCCGCCACTGTATACCTGTTCAGTGAACCCGCCACTGCATACCTGTTGTGTTCAGTGAACCTGCCACTGCATACCTGTTCTGTGAACCCGCCACTGTATACCTGTTCTGTTCAGTGGACCCGCCACTGTATACCTGTTCTGTTTAGTGAACCCGCCACTGCATACCTGTTCTGTTCAGTGGACCCGCCACTGTATACCTGTTCATTGAATCCGCCACTGCATACCTGTTCTGTTCAGTGGACCCGCCACTGTATACCTGTTCAGTGAACCCGCCACTGCATACCTGTTCTGTTCAGTGGACCCGCCACTGTATACCTGTTCATTGAACCCACCACTGCATACCTGTGCTGTGAACCCACCACTGCATACCTGTTCTGTGAACCCGCCACTGTATACCTGTTCTGTTTAGTGAACCCGCCACTGTATACCTGTTCTGTTTAGTGAACCCGCCACTGTATACCTGTTCAGTGAACCCGCCACTGCATACCTGTTGTGTTCAGTGAACCCGCCACTGCATACCTGTTGTGTTCAGTGAACCCGCCACTGCATACCTGTTGTGTTCAGTGAACCTGCCACTGCATACCTGTTCTGTGAACCCGCCACTGTATACCTGTTCTGTTTAGTGAACCCGCCACTGCATACCTGTTCTGTTCAGTGGACCCGCCACTGTATACCTGTTCAGTGAACCCGCCACTGCATACCTGTTGTGTTCAGTGAACCTGCCACTGCATACCTGTTCTGTGAACCCGCCACTGTATACCTGTTCTGTTCAGTGGACCCGCCACTGTATACCTGTTCAGTGAACCCGCCACTGCATACCTGTTCTGTTCAGTGGACCCGCCACTGTATACCTGTTCATTGAACCCACCACTGCATACCTGTGCTGTGAATCCACCACTGCATACCTGTTCTGTGAACCCGCCACTGTATACCTGTTCTGTTTAGTGAACCCGCCACTGTATACCTGTTCAGTGAACCCGCCACTGCATACCTGTTGTGTTCAGTGAACCCGCCACTGCATACCTGTTGTGTTCAGTGAACCCGCCACTGCATACCTGTTGTGTTCAGTGAACCTGCCACTGCATACCTGTTCTGTGAACCCACCACTGTATACCTGTTCTGTTTAGTGAACCCGCCACTGCATACCTGTTCTGTTCAGTGGACCCGCCACTGTATACCTGTTCAGTGAACCCGCCACTGCATACCTGTTGTGTTCAGTGAACCTGCCACTGCATACCTGTTCTGTGAACCCGCCACTGTATACCTGTTCTGTTTAGTGGACCCGCCACTGTATACCTGTTCAGTGAACCCGCCACTGCATACCTGTTCTGTTCAGTGGACCCGCCACTGTATACCTGTTCATTGAACCCACCACTGCATACCTGTGCTGTGAATCCACCACTGCATACCTGTTCTGTGAACCCGCCACTGTATACCGGTTCTGTTTAGTGAACCCGCCACTGTATACCTGTTCTGTTTAGTGAACCCGCCACTGTATACCTGTTCAGTGAACCCGCCACTGCATACCTGTTGTGTTCAGTGAACCCGCCACTGCATACCTGTTGTGTTCAGTGAACCTGCCACTGCATACCTGTTCTGTGAACCCGCCACTGTATACCTGTTCTGTTTAGTGAACCCGCCACTGTATACCTGTTCTGTTTAGTGAACCCGCCACTGCATACCTGTTCTGTTCAGTGGACCCGCCACTGTATACCTGTTCAGTGAACCCGCCACTGCATACCTGTTGTGTTCAGTGAACCTGCCACTGCATACCTGTTCTGTGAACCCGCCACTGTATACCTGTTCTGTTTAGTGAACCCGCCACTGTATACCTGTTCTGTTTAGTGAACCCGCCACTGCATACCTGTTCTGTTCAGTGAACCCGCCACTGTATACCTGTTCAGTGAACCCGCCACTGCATACCTGTTGTGTTCAGTGAACCTGCCACTGCATACCTGTTGTGTTCAGTGAACCTGCCACTGCATACCTGTTCTGTGAACCCGCCACTGTATACCTGTTCTGTTCAGTGAACCCACCGCATCAGTGCGCATACCTGTGCAGTTAAGTGAACCCACCTACCTACGTGAGTGCACGCAGTGTGATATACCACTCCGTGCATACCCGATATGGACAGAACAGGTAGAGGAAGAGGTAGTGCCAGAGCCAGAGGAAGGCCACCCGGCAGATCTGCGCGAGGTCGTGTAAATGTAATTTCGTGTGGACCTGGCCCACAGTACAGTGCTCGGAAGAAGGCACATCCCATCACCTCCCAAGATTGTCAGGACGTGGTTGAGTATTTAGCGACACAGAACACCTCATCTTGCTCAGCCACCAGCGCTACTACTAGCACCACTTCCGCTGCATTTGACACTTCGCAAGAATTATTTAGTGTTGAAATCACTGATGCACAGCCATTGTTGTTACAGCCAGATGAATTTTCACCAGCTCATATATTTGAGTTACCCGGCAACACTAAGGATGTAACGTGTAAGGAGGATGAAGGACCTACTGATGGTGCATGTTTGGATTTGTCTGAGGCAAGCGAAGCTGGGCAGGATGATTACGATGATGACGATGATAGGGATCCTCTGTATGTTCCCAATAGAGGAGATGAAGAGGGGGACAGTTCAGAGGTGGAGTCAGAGAGTAGTAGGAGGAGAGAAGTTGCTGAAAGAAGCTGGGGCAGCTCTTCGTCAGAAACAGCTGGTGGCAGAGTCCGGCACCATGTATCGCCACCTATGTACAGCCAGCCAACTTGCCCTTCAGCATTAGCTGCTGAGGTGACGGTCCCCATAGTGCCCACATCCCAGGGTGGCTCAGCGGTGTGGAAATTTTTTAATGTGTGTGCCTCAGATCGGACCAAAGCCATCTGTTCGCTCTGCCAACAAAAATTGAGCCGTGGAAAGGCCAACACTCACGTAGGGACAAGTGCCTTACGAAGGCACCTGGAGAAAAGGCACAAACAGCAATGGGATGGCCACCTGAGCAAAAGCAGCAGCAGCACACAAAAGAAAAGTCACCCTCCTTCTCCTCTTCCTCCTTCAGGTGCATCATCTGCTTCTGCCGCTTTCTCCCTTGCACCTTCACAGGCACCCTCCTCCACTCCGCCTCTGCCCTTGAGCGGTTCCTGCTCCTCTGCCCACAGCAGCAGTCAGGTGTCCGTGAAGGAAATGTTTGAGCGGAAGAAGCCAATTTCGGCCAGTCACCCCCTTGCCCGGCGTCTGACAGCTGGCGTAGCGGAACTGTTAGCTCGGCAGCTGTTACCATACCGGCTGGTGGACTCTGAGGCCTTCCGTAAATTTGTGGCCATCGGAACACCGCAGTGGAAGATGCCAGGCCGCACTTATTTTTCGAGAAAGGCCATACCCCAACTGCACCGTGAAGTTGAGAGGCAAGTGGTGTCATCTCTTGCGAAGAGCGTTGGGTCAAGGGTACACCTGACCACGGATGCCTGGTCTGCCAAGCACGGGCAGGACCGCTACATTACCTACACAGCCCATTGGGTGAACCTGGTGGTGAACGATGGCAAGCAGGGCGCAGCGGACCAAATTGTGACACCTCCACGGCTTGCAGGCAGGCCTCCTGCCACCTCCTCTCCTCCTGCTACATGCTCTTCGCTGTCCTCCTCCTCCTTGGCTGAGTGGCAGTTCTCCTCTCCAGCTACACAGCCCCAGCTCCGCAGGGCCTATGCTGCATGCCAGGTAAGACGGTGTCACGCCATCTTAGACATGTCTTGTCTCAAAGCGGAGAGTCACACTGGAGCAGCTCTCCTGGCTGCTCTTAAGAAACAGGTGGATGAGTGGCTGACCCCGCACCACCTGGAGATAGGCAACGTGGTGTGCGACAACGGCAGCAATCTGCTTGCCGCTTTGCATATGGGGAAGCTGACACACATACCCTGCATGGCACATGTCATGAATCTAGTGGTTCAAAGATTTGTGGCAAAGTACCCTGGCTTAGCGAATGTCCTGAAGCAGGCCAGGAAGTTCTGTGGGCATTTGAGGCGGTCTTACACAGCCATGGCACGCTTTGCGGAAATTCAGCGCAAAAACAACATGCCGGTGAGACGCCTCATTTGCGATAGCCCGACTCGCTGGAACTCGACCCTGCTCATGTTCTCCCGCCTGCTAGAACAGAAGAAAGCCGTGACCCACTACCTCTACAACTACAGTAGAATGAAACAGTCTGGGAAGATGGGGATGTTCTGGCCTGACAACTGGACACTGATGGAAAATGCATGCATGCTCATGCGGCCGTTTGAGGAGGTGACCAACCTGGTGAGCCCGCAGTGAGGGCACCATCAGCGACTTAATTCCCTACGCTTACTTCTTGGAGCGTGCTGTGCGTAGAGTGGCGGATGAAGCTGTGAATGAGCGTGACCAGGAACCGTTACGGCAGGAACAGGCATGGGACCAATTTTCATCAGACCCAGCTGTTTCCTCAACACCTGCGGCAGCACAGAGGGGGGAGGAGGAGGAAGAAGAGAAGTCGTGTG
This sequence comes from Hyperolius riggenbachi, assembly GCF_040937935.1. Lineage (NCBI taxonomy): Eukaryota > Metazoa > Chordata > Amphibia > Anura > Hyperoliidae > Hyperolius > Hyperolius riggenbachi. The sequence goes on from NC_090647.1 coordinate 61,422,713, forward strand.
CAGAAGACGAGTCAGACTCAGAGGATGATGAGCAAGGTGTTTCTTTGGGGGAGGAGGAGGAGGAGGAGGAGGGGACAGCGGCAGAAGAACAACCTCAGCAGGCATCGCAAGGGGCTTGTGCTGCTCAACCTTCCCGTGGTATTGTTCGCGGCTGGGGGGAGGAGGTTGACTTACCTGACGTCACTGAGGAAGAGCAAGAGGAGATGGAGGGTACTGGATCCGACTTTGTGCAGATGTCGTCTTTTATGCTGTCCTGCCTGTTGAGGGACCCCCGTATAAAAAACCTCAAGGGGAATGAGCTGTACTGGGTGGCCACACTACTAGACCCTCGGTACAGGCACAAAGTGGCGGACCTGTTACCAACTCACCGGAAGGTGGAAAGGATGCAGCACATGCAGAACCATGCTTTACAATGCCTCTAAGGGTGATGTGACGGCACAACGCCAGCAAGGTACCACTGCCACTAATCCTCCTCCCGTGTCCACGCAGTCAAAGACAGGACGCTCCAGCGATCTCATGGTGATGTCGGACATGCGGACGTTCTTTAGTCCAACGCCTCGCCGTAGCCCTTCCGGATCCACCCTCCACCAACGCCTGGAACGGCAGGTAGCCGACTACCTGGCCTTAAGTGTGGATGTAGACACTGCTGTGAACAGCGATGAGGAACCCTTGAACTACTGGGTGCGCAGGCTTGACCTGTGGCCAGAGCTGTCCCAATTTGCCATCCAACTTCTCTCCTGCCCTGCCGCAAGCGTCCTGTCAGAAAGGACCTTCAGCGCAGCTGGAGGCATTGTCACAGAGAAGAGAAGTCGCCTAAGTCACAAAAGTGTTAAGTACCTCACCTTTATCAAAATGAATGAGGCATGGATCCCGGAGGGCTGCTGCCCGCCCCAAGACTAAGTCAGTCCCCGCACACACAGCATCTCTGCCTGCACGCCGTGTGACTGGCTGCCTGGCCTGCCCCAAGAAGACTAAGTCGCTCCCAGTCCCTCCACACAGCATGTCTGCCTGCAGGCCGCTTGACTACCTTCTCCGCCACCACCAACAGGGTCAGGGACTCCAGGCGGATTGCTGAATTTTTTAGGCCGCTGCTAGCAGCGGCCGCTGTAATAATTTTTCTGGTGCGTGTACATGACTGCCTACTTTTTCTGGCTGCACTGCGGGCAGCTGCAACAACAAAAGAAAAGGCATGTACATGCGCCCATTCCCCTTCGTGATCATTACCTTGCCGTGGTGAAGGGGCTTGCGTATCACAATGAAGCAATGACCGGCGCCTAGATGAGTGTCTCGGGGGGCACACCCACGATAATAAGGTCGTTGCCTCATTGTGGTCAGACCAAATTTGATCAGCTGGACAGTCACTGTTCTGTCATTCAGCTACATCAGCCAGGTGACCATATGGGCTGTAAAGCCACCAAAACCTGCACTCTCGCCATGGTGCGCACCAGTCCATCACGGCCGTCACTACACAAACAGCTGTTTGCGGTGCGTTACACGGTGAGTTTGGTGTGTCGGTGTGAAGCAGTACCTTAATTACACTACCTGATTGATGTATACACATGCAAGATGTTTGAAAGCACTTTAGGCCTGTCATTTAGCATTCAATGTGATTTCTGCCCTTAAAACGCTGCTTTGCGTCAAATCCAGATTTTTCCCCGGGACTTTTGGCATGTATCCCACTCCGCCATGCCCCCCTCCAGGTGTTAGACCCCTTGAAACATCTTTTCCATCACTTTTGTGGCCAGCATAATTATTTTTTTTTTTTTAAAGTTCGCATCCCCATTGAAGTCTATTGCGGTTCGCGAACTTTAACGCGAACCGAACCTTCCGCGGAAGTATCGCAGGTTCGGCCCAACTCTAATGTCTATCTCATCACGTCACATTACCTCGGGTATCCTCTAAGATCATTTTTCCTTTAATGTGAACCTGAGGCGAACCTCATGTCAGAAGTCAAATACTTACCTAAGAAGAGGGAAGCCTCAGGATCCTGTAGAGTTTTCTCACGCTGTCCTCGGTCCACCGTTGCTGAGCGCAGACCCCCCAAAGGAATCAGACAAGCTCAAATTCCAAGCTCTCAACCGTGCTCCTCTTCAAGCACCATCACGGCCATACTGAGCCTGTCCGAGCAAAGGGCACACCTGTGCAGTAACCTGAAGCTGCTCATGCACAAGTGACTCTGTGCTACTGTGCAGGCATGGACATGCTCACGTGGCTGCAGCACGGCTGCACTCTTGCATGCAGAGGTGCAGGAGGATACTGGGTAGTGGCGGAGGTCCAGAGGACAGCGTGGGAAGACTCTGAAGGATCCAAAGGCAGGCCTCTCCTTAGGTAGGTATTTCATTTTTGACTCAAGGTTCATCTTGGGCCCCCTTTAAAGTGTACCCGAGCTGAAGCTCGGATACACAAAATAAGATATTTAACCACTTCACCACTGAGGGGTTTTACCCCTTTAGCACCAGAGCAATTTTCACCTTTCAGCGCTCCTTCCATTCATTCGTCTATAACTTTATAATTACTTATCGAAATGAACTATATCTTGTTCTTTTCGCCACCAATTAGGCTTTCTTTAGGTGGGACATTATGGCAAGAATTATTTTATTCTAAATGTGTTTTAATGGGAAAATAGGAAAAATGTGAGAAAAAAATTTATTATTTTTCAGTTTTCGGCCTTTATAGTTTTTAAATAATGCATGCTACTGTAATTAAAACCCATGAAATGTTTTTGCCCTTTTGTCCCGGTTATAAAAAAACGTTTAAATTATGTACCTATCACAATGTTTGGCGCCAATATTTTATTTGGAAATAAAGGTGCATTTTTTTTCAGTTTTGCGTCCATCCCTAATTACAAGCCCATAGTTTATAAAGTAACAGTGTTATACCCTCTTGACATACATTTTTTAAAAGTTCAGTCCCTAAGGTAACTATTTATGTATTTTTTTTAATCGTAATTTTTTTTTTTAATTACAAAAAAATAATAATTGGGGAGTGTGGGTGGTAATGAGTTAATTTTTAGTGTATAACTAATATATTTGTATATGAAAAATGCTTTAGGGTGTAGTTTTACTATTTGGCCACAAGATGGTCACAGTAAGTTTTCGTTTATGCGACCTGCAAGCGTACAGGAAGTATGCTTGCAGGAAGTTCAGGGATACTGGTAAACTTTTTTTATTTACAATGATCGCGCTGCTTCTCATAGAAGCAGCTGATCATTGCGGGGGGGGGGGGGGGGGGGGGGGGCTTAGATCAACGAACTGGAAAGGTTTTTCCCGTTCATTGATCTCCGGGCGAGCGGGCGGCAGCGTGCACAAGCGCGGGGGTGCGCGGACGAGCGAGCGGAAGTGTGGACAGCGGCGGGAGCGGCGTCAGGTGCGGATTTCTTCGTCCCTTGGTGTTAACAGGGCGGAAAAAGGGACGGAGAAATCCGCACCGCTGGAGGTAAAGTGGTTAAAGAGAGGGAAGCCTCAGGATTGTATTTAGGTTTCCCTCAGTGGTCTGCCGTCCCCCGTCGCTGAGTCCAGCTTCCCTGAAGATTAGCCACAAGGCATTGTCACTAATCCTATCAGTTCTGCTCTTCCTGCCAATACATTAGTAGTAGCATGGGCATGCGCGAGGGGGCTCGAGTTTCTAATGCACGGTCATGAATGCAGAAGAGGAGCCGCACAGCCACGGTATGGAGGGGGCGTGCGTTCAGCAGCGGGGGGCTTCTGAGGCTTCCCTTTCTTCATGGTAAATATTCCACTTCCGCTGGGGTTCACTTTAACATTCTAATAGAGCTGGCACAATTCTACACACTAAGTGCCCACTGTTCTATTTAACAATAGCAACCCAAAATAATAAATGAGTCTGAAAATCTTCTATTTTTGGAAGCAAACAGTGCTGTGTTCTTTTCTGAGTTTTATTTTCCGCCCATGTGTTTACAGAGCAGCGCTGTAACTACTGCTTAGATAATTGTGTGTGGGCCAAGTGATTTGTACTAAATGCTACCACAATGGGGACAATAAACAGCGCAGAAGACTATTATGAGAATTATTAATACAGGTTTGTCAAGGAAGAAAATTACTTTTCTCTTTTTTTTCCCGGGGAAAGATGCAGCATCTCTGGTAAATGTAATGGCAGTACTCCGCTGTCACTGGCTCCAGGCACCCTACTCTTAGCACATCTGCTCCCAGCATGTCCATATTTTACAGTTCAAGTCATCAGAAGCAACCTTATTTCTCTCTCAAAAAATCATCTCACATCCCTAAAAGAAGCCATTCCAAAAATGTAATTCAGAAAATTGTCGAACAGCACGACGGCGTCTATGTAATGTGAGGCAGCAAATTTACTTTCTCTCTTTTTTTTTTGGTGTATGAAATAGTCTTTAATGCTTTTACTGCAATATTTGGATTTCTGTAGGGCAGTTCAGATGGAATGTTGCTTTGAGTTTTAGATTTAGCTTTTCTGTGAATATTGAGCGCACTCTATTCTATGAATAGAAAAAGGATTATTATCTTTAAAGTAAACCTGTATTGAAGAAAAATAAATAAAAAAGATACTTACCTAAGCAGAAGCTTCCCGTGTCTCCCTAGACCCAACCGCCACTGTCTGGCACGCTCCTGTTTTTTGTGACCACAGCATGGCTGCACTACGCCTGTGTAAGAATAGCCACACCCCTGCAGTAGCATGCAGCCACTTGTGGACAAGAGACGTCATCTTGTAAATGGTGGGGAGCGGGGCCACAAAAACATATCTTACAAGATTTTATAGTCGGATATGTTCAGAGGGTCTGTGCATGGCAATGGTGGGCACCTGGAGGAATTGGGAAGACTCTTTAATATCCAGTGGCTTCTGTCTACTAAGGTAAGCACTGGTACAGGTATCTATTATTTTATCCAATTTTTTTAGTACAGGTTTACTTTAAACTTTAGCCCTCTAAAACTGAATACTCACCTCATAACCCAGGAACATGGATCTCAGTGACATCCCACAAAAACAAACACTCCGCAATTCAACTTTCTGGTGGCGGGTATACACGGCATCAAGCAACGACGGCTCAAACGAGATTTCAATTTAATAGGGGCTTGTTGGTGCTCTTGGTCACATGGTTTACACTACTGGCTTATAGGATGTCCTGTGGAGGGGTGTGGCTCTTAACAGAAATGCTCCTGGAAAGTATCAGAGAAAGCCTGACTGTTTGCTACAGTAGAATGCTATGTGACTCCTGGATCAAAACTTGTGATTAAAAAGAAACATATATATGACAAGACAAGGAACATTTACATCAAGCTTTTCTCCGGGCAGGCTCAAAGCACCAGAGCTGCAGCCACTAGGGTGAGCTCTTTAGGCAGTAGCAGTGTTAGGGAATCTTGCCCGGGGTCTCCTCACTGAATAGGTGATGGCTTACTGAACAGGAAGAGACGAGGTTCAAACCCAGGTCTCCTGTGTCAGAGGCAGAGCCCTTAAAGAGACTCTGAAGTCTTAGAAAATTAAGCTTTTTATTGCAAAAAGCTGTTCAACATTATTGTCCTAACTAAAACGCTGCATCCCTGTGGCTGAAATCTAACTAAATCCTCCCAAACTCCGCGGGGCACACTGTGGGGAGCACTTCCGCGAGAGGCAGAGCTTTCAGCTGTATCTCCGCCTCCGCTCGCCCCTCAGTCTTCCTTCACTGAGAGGGGGAGGGAGAGGTGGAGATACGCGCTGATAGACACGCATGGAGTCTCCCTTAGTGTCCCCCCCTCGCCTGCCCATATGTAGAGTGATGCGAGCGGAAGCACAACATTACAACTCACCTGTCAGCGCTGCCGGGAACTTCTCTCATTACTGCGCCACTAGAGGAGTCAGAGAGGAGACACGGAACTCTGTGATTGGGAGAAGTACCCAGCACGGGGATGACAGGTAAGTGTTATTGTTGCTTCTGCTGGCATTACTCTGCATATGGTGGGGAAGGGGAAGACACCTAAAATGGGGGGGGGGGGTGTCACAGGAGCCCTCAGGGACTGACCGCACTTAGCCTTCTAAACGGTGCCAGCGCACAGATCGTGCGAACTCTGGTCGCAGTCAATGCGCAGGAACCGTTAAGAATTAGCCGCAGGCAACTCAGAAGGGAGCCTGTGGGACACGGGTAATTACAACGTCACCTACTGGTTCAGAGTAAACTGCCACCACTGCGGTTACTATGGGACCGTGGGGCCCACTAACTGACTGACTAATCCTGCGAATAAAACGGTTAAACACACGATATTCTGTCTAGCCAACAACAAACAAACAGTAGCGTATCTTCAGAGACCCGGGATCATTTCTGTGTGTGCTGATAAGCAGGGTAGCGAAACAGTGAATGACTTGGGGAAAGTCGTTTATTCACGCAATATAAATAATTAATATATACAGACAATTATGAAAATCAACAATTATTAAAACAGTAATAGCCAGTATGAAAAATAAAAGAAGGGAGAAACATACTTAGTTCCTGGAAAGATGTCCTTATTGTGGGGAGAATCATAAAGTTCTTGGTTTCAAAGTCCAGAGTTCAGAGTTCAGACCAGGTGGATGCCAGCATATCCTCAAGCTGGCATCTGATGAGTGCAAGATGGTTCAGTGTGGAGGCCACTGAGTTTGGGTCCTCAGCCATTCTTATGCCCCTGCTTCAGTAGGAGGGAGTGAGGGCGGGGAGCCATACACCCCCTTAGAAGATGAGATGAGCCCTCCCCTTATCCTGGGGGCTAGAAATCATATCTACCCATATATGGGCTCTATCTCACAGAACCGTACCGGTCAGGGCAGATTTATTAACATTTTCAGGTCTGTCTCGATTTACCCAGCGCCCTGATACCAGACATGAGGGGTGGGACCCCTGTGGTATCATCAGGGCACTTTGAAACTGCCTAGCTGGCAGTCCTTACCTCCGAAGGTTCTGAAACTTCCTCAGAACCAGCACCGGGGCTCATGCTACACTTCCCCCACGTTTGGCGAAGCTGCCATCTCAGGAACCCCAGAAATATGACAGATCTGGGAAGTTATGGATTATGCCATGAGACTGAGGTTGTGTTCTAGCTGCTAACAGCTGACTTTCCTTTGATCTTTAGCAGAGAACAGAGTGTCAAGACCTCCCGTGGATTCGTAGCCTGCTTGGCTGCACCTAGGCATCCTTTGGGTAATTAACATCTCCATGAGATCAGCTAAGTGTCACCTGGTTCCCAGAGCCAAAAGGGAAATTGTGCCTTCCACAGGGAATATGTCCAAGCTAATTAACACCTTCCCCCCAGGCTGTCATTTCAGCTAAGACAGATTTCCCAGCTGTTCCTAAGCAGAGGGATACTGCACATCAGATCTTGGTTTTATTGATCTGAGGCGCAATCGATGCAGGAATCGAGTGCGATCGTTCTTTTCTTCACGGGCGGTTCCAGGACGCGCCTGCGTCCCCGCAATCCTCTGTGACAGCCCTCCCCCTTGTCCGTGGCTTAGCCACTCATCCGCAAGATGTGTGGCGGCGCCGCTAACCTGGCTGACGGGCCTCGAGTTGCCGGTACGGCGGGAAAACCTATTGGAGCCTGTGGCTCGGTTCCCCTGGACCGGTCGCGGTCTACTACCCTCAGGGTTGACCCAACCTGGACCGTTCTGGACAGGGCGTTGGCGCCACTGCAGTCGGACATGGTGTCTGCCGGGACTGCTGACAACGGGCAGTGGGTTGGTTAGGTCAACAGCCAGCCCACGCAGGGTTCCCCTGCTGAGTGGCTGTGGACCTAAGGGAACCCCGCGGGAATCCCTGGACCTTCCCAGCTCCTGACAGACGGCACATGCCCTGCAGTAGTTTGCTACATCCCTGTTCATCCGGGGCCAATAAAACTGGTTCCGAATACCGGCGAGTGTCCTGCGGACACCCGAGTGCCCTGTCAGAGGATTACCATGTGCGGATTTCAGCACATGTCCCCTGAACGCACTCGGGACCACAAGCCACTTGGTATTCGCGTGGGATCTACCTGTAGGGGGCTGTACAGACTCACTGTACAGTCTCCCACCTTCCCAGTACACCTTGAAAGCGGCCCCGTCTGAGAGGGGCTCAGCGGCTTGCTGCCTGAGCACCTCCAGGCTTGGGTCACTTTGTAGTGCGGCTGAGAATATGGCGCTGTCAGTTTCAGCCAACTGGCTCATGTCACACGAGGCCAGCGGCTGAAAGGTCTCATCCCTGCGGTCAGAGGAGGGGGAGGAGGCCGGAACCCCCTCCACCTGTCCTGAGCTCGGGTTCTGAGCAGTGCAGCTGCGCGGTACTGCTAGCACAGGTACACTGTCAGAATGGCACAGACGGACATTACTCAAATCATCATTGCATGCAGTAATGACATTGACAGGTATAGACATTTTTTCATTACAGACAGGTTGTACAGTAAACTCAGGTACAGTTACAGCATCATCACAACAGACAGTCTGTACATCAAACTCAGGTGCCTTTGAAGCAGGCACTATTGAACCTGGTACCCTTGAACTGGGCACATTCAACCCACCTCCCCCTGGTGCTCCCCCAAGTGTATAAAGTACCTGGTGGTGGGTGGAGAGTCCGTCTCCTTCCGTGAGCGACAAGGCGGTCGTGGCAGGTTCATAGTAGGACACAAGCTTGCCCAAATCAGTCCCTAGCAACACAGGGACTGGGAGATCCTTCATAACCCCAACAACCCGTTCTTGGACTCCTCCCACTCCCCAATCCAGCTTCACCTTTGCGTGGGCTATGTGGAAAAGGGTGCCCTCTACTCCAGTAAGGGCAAGGGATCGGCTGGAGCTGATGCTCTCCTTTGGCACAAGATGTGAGTGAACTAACGTGATGTCAGCTCCGGTGTCTCGAAATCCGGTGACAACTTTGCCGTTCACTCTAACAAGTTGCTGCTGGTCGGTTCGGTCGCGGATTTCCTGTCCGCGTGCAAACAGGACAAAATCTGATGATCCAGGCTGTGGTTCGCTGGCGGGTGAAAGGATATGTAGGTATATATGTGTATATATATATATATATATATATGTATGTATATATATTAGTATATAGATCAATTTCATATACAAGCATACATGTATCTAAGTCTGTGCCTCATGTATCTATTCAGTGTGATATTAATGTGTCTATAGAACAATCAGCCACCCACACACATCTGTGCAGGAAGAGCTGGCTGCATGAGGTAGAGAATAGCCAAATTCTTCTCTCTGGGCAAAACCCATAAAATGCCCCAACTGGGGACACCTGGAATGTCATAAATAACATGTTTTCCCCGTGATCATTGAACTGTGTTAATTCTCGTAAATCACATGACTTTCTGTAATTATGGTGACATATGATGATAAACTGCGCATGAGCAAAATCCTGTATTGAGTAGGATATAAGGAAAGCAACTGTAATAAAGATTCAGCATAATTTGTGCTCACAACTCCTGTGTGTGTGTGTCCTGTTAACCACGTTATGTGACATGTCCTGGCGCCAGGAAATGAAGTAGTCTAAAGCATCTGATATCTGACATGAACTTAAATAGATCCAACTCCTTTCAGCGGGTTGCCTCTGCTGTGGGTGAGGTACAGGTGATGCAGATGATCCAGGTGCTGGTGGTGTCTGTCTCCGCTCCGGACAGTCGAATTTCATGTGTCCGGGCTGGCGGCAGTAGTGACAGGTGACCTCTCCAGGCGCTGCAGGCCTGGGTGCAGCAGCTGCGCTGGGTGGCCTCTGTGGCGGACGGCTCACAGGGGCAGGAGGGTCTGCCGAGGTATTGGGCTGACCTCCTCTCCAGCTGGATGGGACAGTTCTGCGGGTATCAGCCACCCGGGTAGTTGCAAAAGTCTCAGCAAGGTCTGCAGCGACAGTGGCTGAAGCCGGCCTGCGTTCTAACACAAACTGTCGTACATCAGCAGGGCAAATGTTCAGAAATTGTTCGAGGACTATCAAGTCCTCCAGGACGCCATAAGACCCTTTGGTGAGGCCTAGCGTCCACTGGCGGAGTGTGGTGAGCAAGCTGCTGGCCACATCTCGGTACGAATCAGAAGACTTTTTCTGCCAGGCCCTAAACTTTTTCCGATAGGCTTCTGGCGTCAGCTGGTACTTAGTAATGATAGCGTCTTTTATAGCAGCATAATCATTATCCTTCTCCGCAGGCAATTCTGCGAAGGCATCAAGCGCTTTGTAGCGCAGCAAAGGTGTCAGATGTCTGGCCCACTGGTCTTGGGACAGACGATACTGACGGCATGCTTTTTCAAAAGACCGCAAAAACAAGTCAATGTCTGTGTCTTTTTCAATATTAGCAAATTTAAATTTTGCACTTACGGGTGGTGCAGCTCCTTCAGCAGGGAGACTGGGCGGTGAACTCCGGCTGGCCTGTTGAACCTTTGCCATGTTGAGCTCATGCTGTCGTCTCTCCCGCGCCTCTGCAGATTGGCGCTCCCGTTCTCGCTCAGCGGCATCCCTCTCTGGTTCAGAGTAAACTGCCACCACCGCGGTTACTATGGGACCGTGGGGCCCACTAACTGACTGACTAATCCTGCGAATAAAACGGTTAAACACACGATATTCTGTCTAGCCAACAACAAACAAACAGTAGCGTATCTTCAGAGACCCGGGATCATTTCTGTGTGTGCTGATAAGCAGGGTAGCGAAACAGTGAATGACTTGGGGAAAGTCGTTTATTCACGCAATATAAATAATTAATATATACAGACAATTATGAAAATCAACAATTATTAAAACAGTAATAGCCAGTATGAAAAATAAAAGAAGGGAGAAACATACTTAGTTCCTGGAAAGATGTCCTTATTGTGGGGAGAATCATAAAGTTCTTGGTTTCAAAGTCCAGAGTTCAGAGTTCAGACCAGGTGGATGCCAGCATATCCTCAAGCTGGCATCTGATGAGTGCAAGATGGTTCAGTGTGGAGGCCACTGAGTTTGGGTCCTCAGCCATTCTTATGCCCCTGCTTCAGTAGGAGGGAGTGAGGGCGGGGAGCCATACACCCCCTTAGAAGATGAGATGAGCCCTCCCCTTATCCTGGGGGCTAGAAATCATATCTACCCATATATGGGCTCTATCTCACAGAACCGTACCGGTCAGGGCAGATTTATTAACATTTTCAGGTCTGTCTCGATTTACCCAGCGCCCTGATACCAGACATGAGGGGTGGGACCCCTGTGGTATCATCAGGGCACTTTGAAACTGCCTAGCTGGCAGTCCTTACCTCCGAAGGTTCTGAAACTTCCTCAGAACCAGCACCGGGGCTCATGCTACACTTCCCCCACGTTTGGCGAAGCTGCCATCTCAGGAACCCTAGAAATATGACAGATCTGGGAAGTTATGGATTATGCCATGAGACTGAGGTTGTGTTCTAGCTGCTAACAGCTGACTTTCCTTTGATCTTTAGCAGAGAACAGAGTGTCAAGACCTCCCGTGGATTCGTAGCCTGCTTGGCTGCACCTAGGCATCCTTTGGGTAATTAACATCTCCATGAGATCAGCTAAGTGTCACCTGGTTCCCAGAGCCAAAAGGGAAATTGTGCCTTCCACAGGGAATATGTCCAAGCTAATTAACACCTTCCCCCCAGGCTGTCATTTCAGCTAAGACAGATTTCCCAGCTGTTCCTAAGCAGAGGGATACTGCACATCAGATCTTGGTTTTATTGATCTGAGGCGCAATCGATGCAGGAATCGAGTGCGATCGTTCTTTTCTTCACGGGCGGTTCCAGGACGTGCCTGCGTCCCCGCAATCGTCCGTGACAGGGGGCATCTGTCTATCTATACTAGGGGGAGACTACCTAATACTGGGGGTACAGCTGTCGCTTTATATTTGGGTGGGCACTACCTAATCCTGGGGGGCACACCTGGCTATATTTACTGTGGGGAGGCTGCTCAATGCAATGGGGCACATCTGTCGATATATAGTGGGCTGGGGGCAACAATATCTTAGGGGGCATATCTGGCTAGAACATACTTGGGGATAAATAATCCTTGGGGGCACATCTCGCTATACTGGGGTAGGCTATCTAATCCTGGGAGACACATCTGGCTATCTATGCTGGGGGGACTACCTACGGCAGCGCAGTGGTGGAATCGTTCAGGGTGTCAAGGGGCCCCCCCAAGTTACTACCACTGGAGCTAGAACCGGCCCTGCTGCCTGGGGAGGCAGAGCTGTGTAAAATAGCTCTGCCTCTAATCCAGTCAATCTCCGCCTCTCCTCGCCCCTTTTAGTGAAATACTGAGATAGGCGGGGAGAGGTGGAGATTGACTGGAGCAGAGGCAGAGCTACTGCACAAAGCTCTGCCTCATACAGGAAGCAACATTCTGTGATTGCATAATTTTTCCCTGGGGATTTCAGGGGGATAAACACCTCATTCTGCTGCGGGATTGCGGCAAATCAGCTTTGATTTTAATGCTTAACCTCCTGAGCGGTATGGACGAGCTCAGCTCGTCCATCACCGCCGGAGGCTGCCGCTCAGGCCCTGCTGGGCCGATTTTCTTCAAATAAAAAGCAGCACACGCAGCCGGCACTTTGCCAGCCGCGTGTGCTGCCTGATCGCCGCCGCTCTGCGGCGATCCGCCGCGAGCAGCGGCGAAAGAGGGTCCCCCCAGACCAATCAGTTCCGGCCAGCGCTAAGGGCTGGATCGGAGGCGGCTGACGTCAGGACGTCGGCTGACGTCCATGACGTCACTCCGCTCGTCGCCATGGCGACGAGGAAAGCCAAACAAGGAAGGCTGCTCATTGCGGCCTTCCTTGTTTATTCTGGGCGCCGGAGGCGATCGGAAGAACGCCTCCGGAGCGCCCTCTAGTGGGCTTTCATGCAGCCAACTTTCAGTTGGCTGCATGAAATAGTTTTTTTTAATTAAAAAAAAACCCTCCCGCATCCTCCCTGGCGATCTCAATAGAACGCCGGGGAGGTTAAGCGAACCGCACGATAAAAAGAGGTAATTGAAATGGCGTCAGACTCTCTTTAACCAGTACACTATTCAGCCACTGCACTATACTGTATGTATATATACATACATAGTATAGGTATACCACCTTTTACCTATCGTTGTATGGAGGAGGAAGTACTGGAGTGCAGGGGATTTGTTTTTGCCACTGAAAAAATGTTCAGCAGAAGATGCAAACATTTCTGAATGCATGAAAACGGAATTACAAGCAATTATGTGTGTATTTATTGGAGAGTTTGCAGCAGGCTGCTGGTAGACTCGTGCTGTTTTAATACATGCAGCAGGTGCAAATCCCTGCAGATGCTGAAAATATGGCTTTTAGATTGAAATCCTACTGGATCAAACAGCACAACAATTCCTTACTGTGCACTGTATTTTAGAAGGAATGCTCACTTTTCACCTGAAATCAGTATCACAATGAATGGCATAATAATAAGAGGAATAGACAAAGGAGTCCTTAATAAATTTAAATGGAACAGGCATTGCACATTACACTTATATCAGTTATGATAGATGAATAGATTAGTGAATGAACCCCAATCGGTGGGACTCTCAAAGAGGGATTTTAACCAAAGATTGAATTTCATTCCAATCAGTAGCAGATACCCCCTTTCCCATGAGAAATCCTTTTTTTGTTTACATCATCAGTGTGATGTCATATACCCACAGTGTGATGTCATGACCAAGCTCCTGACAGTTTGCTGTCTGTGAACCTTTCTGCATTGTGGGAAACAACAGCTTTTTCCAAATGCCAACCAAGCAGTATCTCCCTCTGTGCATAGAACTCTCAGTAACAAACATTTTGTACAGATTACCAGACAGAACTAAAGATGTTGCCGCCTGTGATACATTTCAAAAAGTAAATCAGGGAGAGGAAATATTTTAGAATGGGCAAACACTGACTCAATAATCTATGAATGAATATTGTAAACAATAAGCAATTTTATTCATTACTAGTCTACCTAAGCCCGTTTAAAAATGGGCTCTAGGTAGTGATACCACGCCACTGCCGCGTGTGCACGCGCGCACCCCCAGAGCACACACCCCCCTCCGCCACGCACGAGTGCCCACCCACCCTGCTCCCTGGCCCGTCCTCCTTTCCTAGCGGTTGACTGTACTGCGCACATGCGTAGTACAAAAAAAACAGGGACACACAACCATTTAGTTGATGACGCAGAGGCACTTGCATTTTATTGTATAGGATGGTGTTTTCAGCTCACTACAGTTCCTCTTTAAAGACGTAGGTTATCTTATATCCTTGAAAGTGCCACCCATTGGGGCTCTTTAGTTAATTTTATTTGTATTATGTAATTTGTTGAGAAAAATATGTTTAGGTCCACCGGTATTTGGTTCTCAGAGCTTCAGGATTTACCTGGTGTTAGGGATAAGTGAGCACAGTTTCCCGAGAAGCAAAAACGTGGCCACGGGTGTATGAGGACGGGGCAGCAGCAGAGAGGGTAAAGTTACCTGTATCACCACCTCTTGTTGCTGCACTGCACCTCCATGACACTTCCTCATTCACAGGCAGAACCTCCGCTGTGAAACAGGAAGTAGCATAAAGATGAAGCACATTGTGCAGTGCATTGACAAGAGCTGATGATACAGCCTCCCTGCCCGATGTCTACTATAAAATTGTTGATTCAGAACTGACAATGTACTTTTATCCTAAAAGTATTGTCTCTCATTGGGCTTGATTCACTAAGATGCACTGCTACAGCAGCAAAGCTTGATGAGTACAGAAAGTGTTGTAATGGTCTGTGTAAGCTATGCAGCCATAACATGCGCAGTGAAATTATAATGTAAAGGGTGCTCCGTTACTCTTAAGGAACGCTCCACTGAACCGGCCCTGAGCCCGGCGGGACCAGTAGCTTTAAAGTACTTCAAGTGACAGGCAGCCTTAGCCTACAGGGCCAGTCAAAGTGCAGTAATCTCGTACTTTGAAGCTACTGGACCTGCCGAGCTCTGGGTGGGTTCAGTGGAGCGGTCCTTAAAAGTAACAAAGCGCCCTTTACCTAAGCACAGCGTAATTTCACTGTGCACACAATGGCTGCATAGCGTGCATAGCAGGCCATTATAACACTCTCTGCACTCATTAAGCTGCGCTGCTGAATACCTTCAGTTCCCATGACCAAAGCAGGGACAAGGTCCTCCAGCACCCAAGGCTGAGATACCAAAGTGCGCCCCCCATCCCCCCCACCCCAGCCATCACACACTGACTGCTATTAGACTAAGAGGCGCCACAGGGCCCACAACCTCCCCAACACCTTAATATCTAGTTATCTGGCTTGCAGTCACTGCTATGTATCCCTTTTTCTTATTTCTCTCTGCTTCAAACACAATTAGGAATGACAGCTAAATGAATTCTGCGCCCCCTCCTACACTGCGCCCTGAGGCTGGAGCCTCTCCAGCCTATGCCTCGGCCCGGCCCTGCCCATGACTAGCCTAGAGAAGCGGAACTCAGAAGGAAAGGGCAGGATTACTGGGAGTGCTGTTCTGCTACATTTATAAACCATGGAACTAATTTATCAAGGCAGGTACAAGAAAAGTCGTTACAGTTACCCAGAGCAGCAAATACAGGCTGATACAGGATGCAAACATTTTGATTTTTGATGAGCCAAATTTTATGTTTTCATAATTATGACATGCAATGTGCAATTAGGACATGAAATTGTAATTCGTTATGATCAGGAAAATTCATAATTTCGTAATTCGTAATTGTGTCAAATTTCGTGTTAAATTGTTATTTTGTTTTTAACTTTGTGTTACTCGACATTTTGTAATTTCTTGCAAAACAAGAGAATTACACTGAATTATGAGTAACATGAAATCGTAATTCTGTGTATTACATGAAAATGTGTTCCAAAAAATACCCGTAATTATGAAAATGTTAGCAATTACAAAAGTTTTGTGTATTGTTGTAATTTTACGTAACACTTTGCATAATTTTTCGCGATTACAGTTTTCCCATTACGATCATAATTGTAAAACATTACTTTTAAAGAATTCATTTAGTACTACAAATTTGCACTAAAAACTACATTAAATTAAAAAAAAGGATACATTCTCTCGAAGGGAGGCTTACCAATTCTAATAGTAATTATTTTATACCTTCTTACCACCACTGCTGTAGCTTAAATACACATCATTTTAAGCACTTAGCAACTTCCGCCACGCTTTTCTACGTCCTTGTTTATAAACGCCTGCAAACACATGTAAATATTTGGTTCTGTTTTCTATTTTTAGAAAACAGAGTTAGCATAGCACCATCTTGTGGCCAGAATGTAAAACTACTTCCAAATACACCATTATACAGTTACCATATAAAAATGAAATACATTTTCATTATTTTTTTTAACTCCTTCACCCCTAACCCAAAATAAGATATTATCGCCATACACTGTATTAGGGACACAATTTAAACATTGTAACAACCAGGACAAATGGGCAAATAAAATGTGTCTACAATAAATCTGCAAATAAAATGTATCTACAATAGCACATTTTATTTTTAAACTACAGTGGCTGAAAGCTTAGAAATGGTGATTTTTGTTTCCTTTTTTTTTCCTTCTTCCCCGTCAAAAGCATATAAAATAATACAATTCTTAGCATAAAGTACTGCTCAAAGAAAGCCTAGTTTGTCCCGCAAAAAAATAATATATAGATCATTTCAGTGTGATAGTTAGCGATAAAGTTATTACCGAATGACTGGGAAGAGCTTTTGAAGCGGAAAAAACCTGTGGTAGAGAAGTGGTTAAAGCAAACCTATAGCTAAAAAAAACCCTTCTGGCATAATAAATTGTATGTGTGGTAGGAATAATTAATAAAACATTAGTAGCAAAGAAAAGGGTCTTACCGGTATATTTCTATTCTCAGTTATACAACTTTTTTTTTTTATATATAACATTGCATCATTTTGTCATATTTGAAGTTTAGAAACCACACGCAGTCTGCAGATATAATGGCCCTTTGAACTTTCCTGCAGTAAATCCTTATCTCAAGCTGTCTTGCACTGTTTCTTGGCTGTTTAAGGTGCTTCGAGAAAACAGGACTGTATTTGACCCAGTGGGTTGAAGGGCTCAGAAAAGCTCTTTTCCATAGATAACAACTGAAGTGATTTAACTCTTCCTGCACTGGAAAACAATATGAGACTATTTTCTTTGTTACTAATGTTTTATTTCTTAGCTGTACTACACATACAATTCATTATCTTATAAGCCTTCAGGTTTGTTTTAAAGAACTAATTACTGTATAGAAACTATAGGCATGACAGAAATGCATTAAGAAAAAAATAATATCAGTATCACAAATCTGTTAATCTGTTTTTAAAAAAATGTGTTTAGCAATATCAACCAGTCACAGTTGAGTGATTGTGAAAATATAGATGTATCAATCATGACAGATGTCATACAATTATTTCCGTCTGATTATTCTGTAATGTGACTTATGTTGAGGAGACATTTGGATGCACACGGAACAGCAGCACTCGCCTATTAATCTGGTCATTGACTCATTTAGTAATGCCTCTTAAACTGTGTACTGTATATCCAAGTTATTATTCTCTAGCAACTACATGTCTGGCCCAAGGGTAAAATGTACCTACGTTATTATTATTCTTAAAGAGGCACCATAGTGACGATATAGTAGAATGCAATACATTATTCAGAAAACCCACTTTGACGGTAATGATCCCGTTTTACTGTCAGAAACACTTACTATATCTATATACCTTGCTGTATATTGTTATATAACTGCACCCTCCCAGTAACGCTTTGCCTAGGCTGTTTAGATATGTGGAATTACTTAGCAAAATTGCTACAAAATAGCTGTACTGGCAATAGCTCAGTAGTATCCAAGACTTGTAATTGCTCTGAAATTTCCGTGGTATACCACCGCCACATTCTCTGATTGGTCCAGTACTACCGAGTATTGCCAAGTCCTGGGATTGGCCAAAAACGTCTGATTTAGGCCGATCACAACACTCAAAATTCAGAAAACCTAGTAGTATCAGACCAGTCAGAGAATGCAGTGGTTTATCATAGTAATTAATATACCACAACTGCCGAGTTTTGCCGAGCCTTGTGATTGGTCTAAAACTTCTGCGGTATTCAAATTTCCCCAGAAAAATTCTGCAACCTTTAATTGGTCCAATGCTTCCGAGCTCTGTCATTGGGCTAAAATTTCCAAGTTGAGGTAATGTGGTATTTCTGTGGAATACCGACTTCCAATTACCGTTGCGGTAAGCTCATTACTGATCGGAAACTCGGAAGATGTTATTTCTTCCATCTCTATAAAGGACCCAAGGGCATAGCAATAGCCATAGCAGCCATAGCAGCTGCTATGGGGCCCTAGAGCAGAGGGGGCCCAGGTGGTTACTTGATGTATTCACCATTAACTTTCTTGTGTTTCTCCACCCTGTGATTCTGTCTAAGTGCCCATGGACTATGTGCAGTGTAGATTGCATGAGGATTTAAATTGCCCAACTCATACCCATAGGGTAGGGGCAGGTGGCATTGCTCAAGAATGCTTACATCATATGGCCCCATGAAAGTTTTGCTATGGGGCCCCATAATCTCTAGCTACACCACTGAAAGGACCAATTTGTTAAAATCATCTATAATTATTATTATAGATACTTATAATTATACTAGCTGATGGCCCGGCGTTGCCCGGGTATGTATTTAGCTGGTGTTGGCTCCGCCCACTTTTTCTAACCCTAACACACAATTACTCAATGACCTAGTTTGTGAGCTTTGCGGTCTTTGACTTCAATAATTTGCATTGAAATGAAACAAATCTGATTGTCTGTGGCTCCCCCCCCCCCCCTTTTCTGAATTTGAACCACAGTCACCCAATGACCAACTGTACCAGGTTTGAGGCTTGTGCCATTAACAGTGCAAGAATGGCAGCAATTAAATATCCCCCTTGAAGATCAATAGGTGAATTTTGATTGGCTGCTGTAGGCTTCACTCACTTTTCTGAATATTAATCCCAGTCATCCAGTGACCAACTGTGTCAAGTTTGAGAACTCCACCATTAACAGTGTAAGAATGACTGCAGTTTACATTTTCCCAGTGAAATTTGTGTTTGTCTCTGCCCACTTTTTGGTTATGGGGATAAAAAGTATCCAATATGGTATTCCAGGTAATGTACTATGTGTGTGCCAAATCATTCTAATCCGTTCAGCCATTGTTGCGTGCACCTGTCCTCTACAATTTTATTACCCTTGTGGATCTTAAGCAAATGGGACTTATCCATTAGCTTCCAGTAGCATTTGGTTTTCTATTAGAGGATCCTGATGGACCACCAGTAGAAAGCCCACATAATATACATGGGCAGGAAGTTCCTATTCCGCAGATATACTCTTCCTAACACAACCAAAAGCACAGTCTCAGGGCTGCCAGACAGTGAGGCTAATTACTGACTCACTGTGCTGCTCGTTTTCCATTTGACTTTTGGGTTTGATTCATTTTCACTGACACTTTTAAAGCTCGCTAAATAAGTGATGCCTGGGGCAAAACAATTACAACTTTATTTACTGTGTTCATATTACGTTTCATGACTGTTAGTTTAATTGTTAGTTTTGGGGGCATAAAATTATAATTTGAATTTCTGCTTTTTCCGCTAGAGTAACTCCACGCTCAGCGAGAATCATCTGTGTAACAGAATGAGATAATCACATAATCACATGATTAATCAAGCATGAAATGAGCTGTAATCGCCCCTGAACTGCAGATCGGACTTCATGTGCAGAACTCAGCCGAGAGTGCTTCGTATACCAACACCACTCTCTCCGTTCTTTTCTTGGTGAAAAATAAATCTGCATTAGACCACAAGTACAAATAATAATAGCAATAACAAATATAACCGGTTTTATTTTTTTAAGAATGGTTTCCCCTGTGCATTTGCAAAGCTATTGGTTAAAAGGCACCTTACAGAAGAAAACTATCGAGGCTGCATTTTTGACCCCCCCCCCCATATATATATATATATATATATATATATATATATATATATTTGTGCTAGTTTTACTAACAAGCCGTGATGAGTTAAAATGCCAAAAATTATTTTCGCATTAATTTTTGCAAAAGTAATGTAAAAAAAATGCCTTCGAAGATAATTTTTGTTATTTTTCCCTTTTGTTGGGGAAACATTTTCATGGTAAAAAGATAACTTAAAGCATTTTCACGGTAAAAACACCAGATTTTTCACAGATGTTTGCATTGGAAAATGTACAATGTACAAATGTATTTTCACGAATATATTCTTGAAATTGAAAATAGCATTTGCGATGCAGAAATGACTTTGGTGAAAATTTGCAAGCATCACTGCTGACAAGTAAAGTTAACTGCCCACTTACCCACCCACCAACCTCTAACCTTAAGGCCTAATCCCCACTTTATGTGCTGCTGTGACCATTCCAGCAATGTGTACATTCTGCAATACACAAGGACATCAGAAATGCACAGACTGCACTACAGTGTCTTATATTCTGATTAATTAATAAAGTAAATACTTACCTAAGGAGAGGGAAGCTCTAGATCCTCCCAAGGCTTCAAACACAGTCCTCCCGTTCCCCACCACTCTCTGGGACTCTCCTTAACATTGGGGCCATGCTCTTCTTCTGAACAAACAGGGTCAAAGGGGAAATACTTAGCTAAGAAGAGGGAAGCCTCTGGATCCTATAGAGACTTCCAATGAAATCTTCTAGTCCCCAGTTGCTGCTGTACCCCCGAAAGGAACTCCTAATGCTGATCCTCTGCCTAAGATGTTTCTTGAAACACTTGCATTCCGAGTTTCTTGATCTTTACTCTTGTTCCAAGAAAGTATTAGATTTAGAAGGTCAACACAGCAGCCAAGAACCTGCCATTTTATAAAAGACTAGTGGACCTAAGCTCGTTTAAAAACAGGCTAGGTCTGTCACTGGGCATGCGCCTGCACATTTCCGCCCGCCCGCGCATGCCCGCCCGCCGGCCCGTCCGCCCCTTTGCCTGTCATCGCTTGCCGTGCGTCACTCTCCCTCAATGTCTCTGCGTCCCTGCACATGCGCAGAGCACATGTGGGATGCAGAGACATTAGGGTTTTATTATAGAGGATGGCAGCCCACATGGCTTGCTAATGCAAGGTAGAATTGATGAGCTTCAGGGTTGACCTCTTGCACAATAAGGTTTTGTTCCCACTGAGCACTTTGGTATTTGTTTTTCATAACCAGTTGCAATTGTGGCAAGGAACCACAGTACACGATTTTCCACCAGAGCCCATTGACCTGTTTACACAAGTGCGTTTCTGTTTCCTTTCAAATGCAATTTTTGTGAGAAAATACACATGGTTTAGTTCAAAAGACTGTTCGTCTACTTATAAAAAAATGCGTAGAAAAAAAGCTTAAAAAAATATTCCATACTGTTTTGGTGGTGAAAAGGCCGATATTTAAGCAATGAACAGAGAGGCTCTTAATTGGATGACCTTTAAAAGTTTTGTATACTGATACTTTAGTGCGCTTACAATAGCTTAACATGCTTATGTGTGCTTAAAACATCTTTAAACAGGATCATGAAAACTAATGTAATAAAGTGTAATTTATGTTAACCTTTTTTTAAAATACCGTTTTCCGAATATTGTATAAACCATTACAATAAGTATACTGATAGTTAACAAGGTACACTAGGAATGATGCACAGAGCCGGTAAAACTAATGTGAGCATACAGTGTTAGCAAGCAATGTAACCTGTATTGTTAACATAGCGCAAGTCGCAATAAGTACACAACAACTGTGTAGTGTTAGGTTTGTGCAAAAAAAAAAAATGCACAAAAAATTGGGTCTCCTTTCTCCCAAGCATATTTAGCCCCCTTGTGACCCATGCAGGCTGGTATAGCCAAAATGTGGAGCTCTGGCCACGTGGGGCTTCACACCATGAGTTATACCAGCCCGCATGGTCCATGATGGTCCATGATATGGGGGGCTCTGGAAGAGAGGGCCCCCTTTTCCCCCAGAGCCATAGTTCATACCATGGACTAGGGGCTCTTCCCTAGCTCCAGTGTCCAGGAAAAAAAAAAAACCCACAACCACTAGAAAAGTCCTTTTTTTATTAACCATAACCCTGCATCCTTGTGTTGCACGTCACTCCCATGATTCCTCCTTCAAAGCCGGAGGAGGAAGCATGATTGAAACACAAGGATTCATAGCCATGGTTAATTAAGAATAATAAAGGACTTTTCTCATTCAAGGAGGAAGCATTGGAGTGATGTGGAATGTGATTGAATGTGATGTGAAGAGCATCAGCTATAGGTAGTCACATGGGTAAATTAACCCCCGCTGTGCAAAGGTGAGCAAGTTGTAATGGTAATTCCGATTATGAATGGTGAATCTATGCGTAGCTTACCACTACTTCACATTGCTATAATTAAGTATAGTAAGCCCTGACAAAGGATAGGCAGTGTGGTGAGCAGGGCGGTTTCTAGGCTAAATTGCACCCAGGGCGAGGGTGTAAAAATTTAGCCCCCTTCCCCCCACCCTCATGGATTTGCGAACCCTTACTCTTTAGGGACAGTCACACAGCCACAGGTCACAAGTAGATCTGCCTACTTACTAGTGACCATCCATCCATCCTCTTATATCATCCAGTAGGGAATTGCAGATTTTCAAAACAGCTTATATACCATAGCTGGGATTTGAATGATTAAGGATTGGTACTTTTTGAAAAGCATGCTTATATACCATAGCTGTGATTTGAACCCAGTATGCAGTGTGTAGTAGCTATCTGTCTTAACCTCTAGACCATGAACCACACTACATGGTAAAGCTGTCCTAGCATAAACCATACTACCATTATGATCAATTCAATAGAAAAAGTAGCATGATTAAGGATTGGTACTTTTTGAAAAGCATGCTTATATACCATAGCTGGGATTTGAACCCAGTATGCAGTGTGTAGTAGCTAGTAGGTATCTGTCTTAACCTCTAGACCATGAACCACACTACATGGTAAAGCTGTCCTAGCATAAACCATACTACCATTATGATCAATTCAATAGAAAAAGTAGCATGATTAAGGATCGGTACTTTTTGAAAAGCATGCTTATATACCATAGCATATCTATTGAATTGATCATAATGGTAGTATGGTACATGCTAGGCCAGCTTTAGCATGTAGAGGTGGGACAAGCACCCAAGGCTGAGACAGCAAAGTGTGCCCCCCATCCCTCCCACCCCAGCCATCACACACTGATTGCTATTACACTAAGAGGTGCCTCAGGGCCCCCAACCTCCCCAACACCTTAATCGCTACTTATCTGGCTTGCGGTCGCTGCCATGTATCACCTTTTCTTATTTCTTTCTGCTTCAAACACAATTGGGAATGACAGCTGAATGAATTGTGCACCCCCTTCTACACTGCGCCCTGAGGCTGGAGCCTCTCCAGCCTCTGCCTCGGCCCGGCCCTGCGTGTGGTTGATGGACTAGGGGGTAAGACAGATACCTACTACCATGTAGTGTGGTTCATGGTCTAGAGGGTAACACAGATACCTACTACACACTGTGTCCTGGGTTCAAATCCCAGCTATGGTATATAAGCATGCTTTTCAAAAAGTACCAATCCTTAATCATGCTACTTTTTCTATTGAATTGATCATAATGGTAGTATGGTTTATGCTAGGACAGCTTTACCATGTAGTGTGGTTCATGGTCTAGAGGTTAAGACAGATACCTACTATACACTGCATCCTGGGTTCAAATCCCAGCTATGGTATATAAGCTGTTTTGAAAATCTGCAATTCCCTACTGGATGATATGATATGGTATGAGAGAGAGAGAGAGAGAGAGAGAGAGAGAGAGAGAGAGAGAGAGAGAGAGAGAATGAGAGAGAATATTTTGATGTGATTCCGGAAAATTCCGTCGGAATTCTGTTTGAAAAATTCCGTTCCGACTAACAAAATCGGAATTCTTAATTCCGACCGGAATCACGGAATTAATAATTCTGCGGAATTTTCCGACCATGCCTGGTGACCAGCCGCTCATCCAGGAGGAAGCAGGGACCAGGAGAACACACAGACGAATAGCGCCCGGAAAGTCAACTCCTCCATGGGCGCTGCACACTGGCAGCCTGCAGTACTGCTACAGGACATCAGGTGTCATCACGTGGTGGTGACATGATGATGATTTGATGTTGGGCGGATGCACCTGCAGGGCGCCCAGGAGGAGTCAAGGAAGGCGATCATGCTGGTAATCTTCTTTCTTCTTCCATTTGGCTGCACAGCGCGTCTCCAGCTCCCTAGCTGTTATGTCTTTCTACCGGCAAACCCCTTCTTCTACTTGCTGGTCTGCGCCCAGGGTGGTCAACCTGCTCGTACTGCCCAAGAAATGGCCCTGGTGGTGAGTGTGAACAGGACCAGCAGGCATCAGGGGTGTTGTGGGTGAGTGGCGGCGGGTGGTGATTGCTGTCAATGTATGACGTATGTCTGCTCCACGTGACTCTTAGGGAGATCTTTCTGATGAGTTGTGGAGCAGGTACAGGCACACACAAGGGATGCCAGAGCAATGGTCAGTCATCCAGGGAGACGAGCGGGGGAAAGCCTGAAGGGAAAATCTCTGTGCCCTTGTAAAAAGCAGCTAACCTGTGAGTGTAGTATTTGAATACATTTTAAAACTTTTTAAGCAATATTGCGTAATGAAAGATTTTTTTTTTTTGAGGCAACATTTATCTACATGTAAGTGGTGACAGTGCTGGACACAGGATATTGGCTGCAGGGGTGAGATTGTCTGGAATTCCCCATATGCACTGCAGACTATTGTCAGTGGTGGTCCATCAAATTTGGTGAGTCGTTATCCAAGTGGTGTTGGTGGTGGAGGCTAAGATCAGTTGTTTCAGGCAGCGCTGGTCAAGAATTTTTTGCAGGTCTTTTTGGGTTGCCCTGGCCAAGTTTAATCCAACGTGTGTATGCAGCTTGACTTTTAAAATGAATACAATGGTATTAATAAAAGCTATCAGTTTAGGACAGAAGTTGTTCAATCAATACTGCAAGTACATTGCGTTATTTATAAAAGTCTAATTTTAAGTTACCATATCTTAACCCCCCTGACTCAGGGTTATCCCAGAGCCTGACTCGGGGTTACCACTGAGGAGGTTAATCAAGCATAAAAGCTTTACTGTAATGCGTCAATGTTAGTATGTGCACACTGCGCTGCTCTTATTAACCACTTAATGACAAGTTGACTTATAAAAACGTCCTGCTAGAGCCTCTTAATGGTTCCAGGACGTTTTTCAAAGTCAAACAGCGCTGCTTCCACTGTGCGCTCCCATGCGCGTGAGATTAGTGGGAAAAAAACACCATAGATGTTCTGACTCAGATCATTGTAATAGCAATCTATCCCATGAGAGACCTCTATGCCTGGCCTGAATATGCAGATAAAATCACAGTGGACAATCCTTATCAGACAGTTGAACTCACCGGACACCAGATTCATCAGATTACTTGCTTTATTCTGTGAGAAGATTCAGATGCAGCAGTATAGACGGACACAGGTTACAGGTGTTCAAAAGATGATGCCTTTCTTAGCTAGGAGAGCAGTGAGTGTGTGCCTGTTTGCATCAGGCTAGAATAACAAGATGGAGGCAGGAAAGGGAAAACACCCAAGCAGGGAGGAGCAAGAAGGGAAAGAGTGTCATAGGCATCACGTGACAGGCAGAATATGTGACAGCATACAACATTACCAGTAACAGCCACTAGATGGAGCATATAACCACATATACAATTAAATGCATTGGAATGGTACAATTCACATGTTAATCTGACTGCGTAGCAGCACACTCCCCGTCTGGCATTGAAAATGTCACTATTTAAATGATAACGGTAGTTAAACACATGCAAATAAACTGTGCAATTTGCTTGACGTCCGAAGACCTGAAAAACACAGAGAGAAAACAGGCATAGAATGCAACATTATATTTAAGTACTTCTTCTTTGTTCAAGTAGGATCTGCAGCATGAAGAAGAAGTTCATTCTCCATAGGGTAAAAGCAGGATAAGTTCTGTAATGGGTCTGATGAAAGTCTTAACAGTTCCTTGTCTTGCAACTTTCACCTCCGCATGTCCTTTGCAGAGCGAGGCATTTTGGCATGCATGCCAACCTTGACATTGTTTATCAGTAGATTTTGTGTGAAGGCAGTTGGTGATATGGACTAACCTTGCGATGGTTCGTACAAGTCTTATCCACATGGAGAAACGTTCAAAGCGTTGACAGCCCAAAACAAGTCTCTGTTCAGTTCTGGTGACAAGAGTTTTAATTTCAGGACGAATCTCCGGATCTTTGTCGGATTCTAAAAGACTGAAGACTTCAGCTGTGGTTTCTTCTGAATCATCAAGCAGGAATTCAGGACCTGTTAGCCAAGAAGAACTTGCAAAGACACTTGCCGACACTGGCCTGGTGGCATGATCTGCAGGATTAATTTCAGATGGAACATAATGCCATTGTTCGGGTTTAGATGATTTCCTGATTCTTTCTACACTGTTGCTGACATAGACATAAAAGCGCTTACTCTGATTGTATATGTAGCCCAAAACAACTTTGCTGTCTGTGTAGAATTGGATGTCATCTATTTGAATGTCTAGCTCACGCAATATGAAGTCTGCAATTTCTACAGCTAGCACAGTCCCGCAAAGTTCAAGCCTAGGAATGGTGTGCTCAGGCTTAGGTGCCAACTTAGCCTTCCCAAACAGAAACCCTATGTGGGTTTGATTAGAAGAGTCTTTTACCTTGAGGTAGGCAACGGCCGCTATGGCCTCAGTAGATGCATCTGAGAAGATGTGAAGCTCTTTTCTCTGGCTTTTAGCAAGGGAAGCTGAAGTGTAGCATCGTGGTATATGGATTGCATCCAAGGCGTGTAGAGACTGCTTCCAAGATTCCCACTTTGGGAGCTGGTCTAATGGCAATGGAGCGTCCCAATCTTTAACGGACTCTGAGAGCTGCCTAAGTAAGGCTTTACCTTGTATGGTGATGGGAGCCACAAATCCCATTGGATCGTAAAGGCTGTTTACCACTGACAGAACACCACGCTTGGTAAATGGCTTGTCTGTAGAGCTGACTTGAAAGCCGAAGGTGTCTTTTAATAAGTTCCACCGTAGACCCAGACTTCTCTGTACAGGTGGTGTGTCCATTCCCAGATCTAAGTCTTTGAACCCTGTGGCATGGTCGCCAGGTTGGGAGGCCTTCATAACAGCAACACTGTTTGAAGCAATCTTGTGTAGTCTGAGGTTAGCCTCTGAAAGCATACCTTGTGTTCTTTGGAGCAGGTCTATGGCTTCTTCCTCTGTAGGTAAAGACTTAAGTCCATCGTCAACATAAAAGTCTCTCTCAACGAAGTGTCGAGCATCCTTGCCATATTCCTTTTCTCCGTGAAGAGCAGTCCTTCGTAGACCGTATGTTGCAACAGCAGGTGAGGGACTGTTTCCAAAAACGTGTACCTTCATGCGGTATTCAATTATCACATTGTCCATGTTGTTGTCACGGTGCCACAGAAACCTTAGAAAGTTCCTATGGTCTTCTCGTACAATGAAGCAATGAAACATTTGCTCAATATCAGCAGTTATGGCGACTGGTTCTCTTCTAAACCTCATAAGGACGCCTACAAGGTTGTTAGTTAGATTCGGACCAGTGAAAAGAACATCATTCAGGGATACGCCTTGATGCTTGGCACTGGAGTCAAATACAATCCTGATTTGTTTTGGCTTACGTGGATGATATACTCCGAAGAAAGGCAGATACCAGCACTCTTCGTGTTTTTGTAGTGGTGGTGCTGGCTCAGCATGGCCATTGTCAAAGATCCTTTTCATAAAGGCGATGAAATGATCCTTCATCTCAGGTCTGCTCCTTAGTGTACGTTGAAGTGAGTTGAATCTGGATAGAGCCTGTTGACGATTGTTCGGGAGTTTGGCACTTGCAGCACGAAGAGGTAATGGAGCAACCCAGTTGTTAGACTCATCCTGGAAGAATTCCTTGTCCATTATTTTGATGAATTCTCTGTCTTCAACTAACAAGGCTATTTCGTTGTCATCACTTGTAGTACAAAACACTGTAGAACCTAGGTTGTCATCACAAAGGGCAGGAGTAACATCAGGCACTTGAATGTTGTCAAGAAGCTTCTCTTTTACTTCATAATGGTGAGGGCATTGTTTGAAGTGTGTGGCACGTCCATTTCCTAGCACATGAGTCTTGAAGGAGTGGATCTCAGATGACATACGCATCCTGTCTAAGCATACATCGCCCACTATCACCCAGCCTAGGTCAAGTCTTTGAGCATAAGGGGCGTCATCAGGTCCATCGCACTGGTCGCGTACCTTGTGTACTCTGAGAATGTCTCTTCCTAGCAGGACCAAGATTTCAGCATTCATGTCCATTGCAGGAATTTCATCGACAAGATGCCTTAAATGAGGATGTTGAAATGCAGCTTCTGGAGTGGGAATCTCTTCCCTTTCATCTGGAATCTGGTCACACTCAACTAACGTTGGTAAGGGTATGCCTTCCTCCTTGTTGATATGAGAGACCATGAAGCCATCTACCCTTCTGCCAAATGTTTCTATACGACCAGAACAGGTTCTGAGAGTATACGGTGTGGCGTGACCTTCTATGCCAAAGATCTCAAAGAATTTAGGCTTAACCAGGGATCTGTTGCTCTGCTCATCTATTATAGCATACATCCTTGCAGCCTTCTCGGGATGACTCTCTGGGTATATTTTGACTAGGCATATCTTGGCACAGCATTTGTGGTCCTTGCCTTCTCCACAGACTTCTGTGCATGAAGAGGAGACATTATCCTTGACTGGAGCATGGCTCAGTTGCTCCCCGCCATGATTTAAGACAGGAGTGGAAGCAGGTAGCTTCTGTGGGTTGTCCGGAAGTGGAGTAGGATGCATGGATGTAACATGTTTGTCGCTACCGCATTCTGCGCACTTGATGACAGCTTCACAGTCTTTAGCAAAATGGCTATAGGAAGAACAGCACTTGTAGCATATTCCAAGTTTCTGGAGAATCTCCCTGCGCTCTTGTAAGGGCTTTGCCCTAAGCCCACGGCATTTTTTAAGAGAGTGAGGCTTCTTGTGAATAGGACATTGACGATTAGGGTCTTTATCTCTGTCATCCACAACACCCTGATCAGTAGGTGAGGTTGTGGTGGGTGAGAGGTCTGTTCTTTTAACAGATATTGCTCTATGTAAGTCTCTACGTTTTGTTGCTATGTTGTCATACCTTGATGATGGTGGGGATGATGCAGGCAGGTTGGGTTCACTGAAGCTGAAGCTGGGATCGTTTCTCATCCAGGCTTGATCACAAATGAACTTGCAGAAATATGAGAATGGAGGGAAAGATACGTTGTAGTCACTTTTGTACTTTGAGCCCTGTTGTGTCCATTTCTCTTGCATGCCGTATGGCAGTTTAGATACCACTGGGTTGACACCATGTGCAGTATCCAGGAAGCTCAATCCAGATAAACGTGGGTCTGTCTTTGCCAACTTTAGCTCCATGAGGAGGTCACTTAGATCTTGGAGCTTGCGATAGTCTTTGTTCCCCATTTTTGGAAAGTTTTGCAGTCTTTTGAATAGAGAGTTTTCTATGGCTTCAGAGCTACCATAGGCTTGCTCAAGTCTTGCCCATGCAGCAGCAAGACCTGCACTTGGGTTGTCAACATGTACTGTTCTGAGTCTTTTAACACGTCCTCCAGATTCTGGTCCCAGCCACTTTATGAGCAAGTCAAGTTCTTCCTTAGTAGTAAGGTTGAGATCAGCAATAGTAGCCTTGAAGGTTGATCTCCAGGCCCTGTAGCTCTCTGGACAGTCGTCGAACCTTGAGAGGCTGGTGGTAATGAGCTCACGGCGTGCCATATATCTGGCAAAGTCATTCATGTCTGATCTCTCACTCTTTGGTGCCAAAGTAACTTGTGAAACCCCTTGGGTGTGAAAGTGCTCTGGTGAGATAAGGTGAGGTTTACCAGGGTAGAATGATGTTGCACGAGCGTTTAACTGTGGTGTAGTCTCTAAGGCTTGTGCTGGCTTTGGCTTGAGATGCGTCTTGTCGCTGGAAGTCACTTGGTTGGCATGAACTGATGTGGTTTGCTGCATAGATGTACGTGTGTTGTAGACTTGAAGAGGCTCAGGCATATAAAGCTGAGAGGTCTCTACATTGGGAGTTAGAACAGTGTCGTCAGGAGGAGGTAAGAGAGATGACTTTGTATCTTTGCATACAGTATGCTTTAGAACATATTCACTAGTGCGTTCGGCTGGATCATCTTGTTCTACTGGGATAAGGCAGTCTGAATCATTACTTTGTCCCATTGCTTGTTCAAGGACCTTCAGCCTTGCTAGGGAAACCGCTTCCTCCCTTTCCATCTGAAGGATCTTCATTTGTGCTTCTATCTCTGCTTCCTTTCTGATAAAGGAAGTTTGCGCCTTTCTTGCTTCCGCATCAGCGCGGGCCTCTATTAACTTGTCACTTAATATAGATCTTCTGGAACGAGAGGATTTAGAAGAAAGTGCAGTGTGTTTGGATGATTTGGATCTGTGAGATCTGGTCTCCTGCAGTTCAGAAATGCGGAGTTCTGCCTTAAGCTTAGCATTTTGCACTGAGAGATCCCTTTGTTGGTTTAGTGCATCAGTCCTAGCCAGTTCTGCCAAAGAATCCTCTGTATTATAGTCCTGCAAGAAAGCTGAGTATTTTGCAGACAGCCGCTGATAGCGTACATACGAAGCAAACAGGCGATTTATAGAGTCTCTTATTTCAGCTGGTTGATCATTAGCTTGTGACAAGTCTGGAATGCAATGTGAGGTTCTGTCCCAGAGGTCTGACAGATTACTGGCGAACTCCTCAGTCTCTAGTGACTTTATAGTTTTCTCTCCGTTTCTGTGTTGGTTTAATTGTACGTTTGGGTCTTGCACCCAGTTCAGTATCGTCCACAGAATCTGCTCCCTGTACGTCTGCCGGTTCAGAGGCATCACGTATCTGCTTTGATTCGGCCGTAAAAGAGTGTTCAGAGCCTTGTATAGACATTTTATGTAGTTTTACAAAAATGGTACTGTCTCTTTAAGAATACGAACAGCAGCTTAGAAGGTGTTTGCAGAGGAACAGTTTTAAACATTCATTGGATTGCAGTAAGCTTGTGCTGTGACCAAGTGCTTCACAAGATAGTGGATGGCACTGAGCTTGATTACAGATTAAGCACACACATTACAGACAGGAAGCTGAAGAAATCTTCACCATCTTTTGACTGTTACATAGACAGGAAGCTGAAGAAATCTGCATCATCTTTTGACTGTTCTGACTCAGATCATTGTAATAGCAATCTATCCCATGAGAGACCTCTATGCCTGGCCTGAATATGCAGATAAAATCACAGTGGACAATCCTTATCAGACAGTTGAACTCACCGGACACCAGATTCATCAGATTACTTGCTTTATTCTGTGAGAAGATTCAGATGCAGCAGTATAGACGGACACAGGTTACAGGTGTTCAAAAGATGATGCCTTTCTTAGCTAGGAGAGCAGTGAGTGTGTGCCTGTTTGCATCAGGCTAGAATAACAAGATGGAGGCAGGAAAGGGAAAACACCCAAGCAGGGAGGAGCAAGAAGGGAAAGAGTGTCATAGGCATCACGTGACAGGCAGAATATGTGACAGCATACAACATTACCAGTAACAGCCACTAGATGGAGCATATAACCACATATACAATTAAATGCATTGGAATGGTACAATTCACATGTTAATCTGACTGCGTAGCAGCACAATAGACAAATACACATTTATTTCAAAATCATATATTGTCACCATACTTTGTACTAGGGACATAATTAAAATCTTGTGATAACCAGGACAAATAGGCAGATACAATGTGTGGGTTTTATGTACAGTAGCAGTGTTTATATTAAAACTATAGGGGATAAAATTGGAGAAATAGTGTATTTTTTCATTTTTCCTCTTTTTTTCCTTTAAAATGCATAGAAAATAAAGTAATTACTGAAAACAAATAACCCCAAAAAGCCTGGTGGTGAAAAAGAACAAGATATAGATCATTTCATTCATTGTGATTAGTAGTGATTAAGCTATTGGCAAATGAAACGGATGAGCACTAAAAGGAGAAAATCGCTCTTGTCCGTTAGAGTAAAAAACGCTTTGGGGTGAAGTGGTTAAAGTGAACCCGAGGTGAAAATAAACTGATGAGATACAATTGTATTTATCCTCCTCCTCCTCCTAAAAATGACCTTTTTTTTTAGATATTCCATTGTCTCTGCTCAGTGGCAGCCTATTAAGGGTCCCTAAATGAAATGACATGAATTATTGACCAATTTCTATCTCCCTCTGCTCTCAGATGTTGTATTCTGCCAGGAAATTTTTTATGGCTGTCATTTATTTTTATCCATGATGTTTACTATGTTATTGAAAAGTTACCGACAAGACAGAAGCTGTCACTTGCATGCCTAAAAATTAACTCTTTCAGGCAGCAAAATAAAACACGTAAAACAGCCTGGTTATCAATATTTTGTGCACTGTACAGATACATGCTTATCTCATCATGTCACACATGTCTCCTCGGATACACTTTAAGGGGGACCGGGGTCACAGAGGAAGCAAAGCTTGTCAAGGGAAGGGTCACACAAAGTATTTGCTGGGGGCCCCATGTACCTTAGTTGTGCTTTAAAACACATATTTTAATTTATTATTTATTTATTGCATCTATAAAGAGCACCAACATTACGCAGTACTGGACATTAGTTAAGGTTACAGATAATATTTAGGGGTGACATACAGCAATACGACAATACAGGAATACAAGAAAAACTAGATCACACAGCTCAGTATGAGTACAAGGTAATGCTTAGTCAGTCACTGGATAGGAGCGTGGAGATTAAGCAAGTTGAGTTCACTCAAGAGTTGTCTCAGATCCATAGCATGGGTGTACAGTAATGGAGGTGAATGAACAGGTAGGAGACATAAGGAGGAGGACCCTGCCAGAAGGCTTACAATCTAGCGGTAGAGGTAGGGACACGAAAGGTAGGGGACCAGAATTCGGCTGCGGGTTTAGAGCACTAGTGAGGGGGGATAGGCCAGAGTGAAAAGGTGAGTTTTGAGGGCATTCTTGAAGATGTTGAAGGAGGGGGAAACCTTAATGGGTGGAGGTAGGAAGTTCCATAGTGTTGGAGCAGCTCTTGAGAAGTCCTGGAGGCGTGCATTAGATAAGGGGGAGGTAAGAATTAATTCAATCAGGAATCATCACACCCTTTAGCTAGTTTACTGCCAGTATAGGCACAGCCTAACTATTTATACTGTGTATACTGGTGATGAAAAGTCAACTTTTCTAAAAAGGGGATAATAAATAATGCAAGCGCATTGCAATATTGCGTTAGCCCTTTTGAAGAGATTTTAAACACTCCAAAAGAAAAGCTAAACTTTCCTTGAAAACTTGATATAAAACATATCAGTTCTACAGAAGCTGGTTTGTAATATAATTATACTAAAAATTACCTTTTCTCTTCAGATGTGGCCAGCTGTGGTTTTCCAGACTTGGCAGATAATTCAAAAAGAACAATGTTACTGTTCCCAAGGACCCACTTCCAGAGTGAACTGGTGCAGATCAAAGCCAGCCCAGGCTCAGAAAATCCAGTAATTGAAGTGAAGAGCTCCAAAGACCAAATGCTTTTCCAGGCCAATTTATTCAGCAGCCAACATACAGTGACACAGAGCGAATAGATCCTACTGGTATCCCATGAGATCTTCTAATGACTTGTCATTGCACTTTTTCCCCCTATTAAATTTGCCTGGAACCGCTGTCATAGTATGGATCTTACCTCTAATTAAAGGCACATGATTTAAAACTGTTTTTTTTTTATGAATTTGTTTACATTTGTTACTGTTAGCCATAGGGGCAGTACTCTTTTTGAATAGTGCACCCCTTTGCAGAGCCTGTGCAGTTCATCTGCAGGCACAACCAACTTTAGATGCTCAGTCAGTTCACCTGCATCAGAAAGTTTTATTTTTCTAAAGTGAGGTAAACTCCTTTCAGGCCTGTAGGAATATCCAATCAGCTCCAATGCCCCAATCTACGTCCACACGCTTTACCTTATGTGGCGCCCCGCTTGAACGAGAGGTGAGAGACAACACCTACCCGACTTCGGTTACTCCCAGGCCTTTAGTGTGCAAGGTATTGGAGCTGAATGCAGGGTGAGCAAATAAACTTCCAGGCCAAACAAAAATACAGAGTAGCAAAGTCCATCAACAGTCCAGGGTCATACACAGGTAAACAGAGATGTCGCAGTACAGGAGGACTAGGCAGGAGAGAGGTCAAGAACGGATCTGAGGTCAAACCAGGCAGCAAACAGTCATACCGATAATCCAGGCTATAGGTCGGTTCAGGCAGCAAACAAGGGGAATCCAGTAAATAAGCACAGGTCAAAGTCCAGATAATCTATATATATAAAATCGGATGTATGTGTGTGTGTGTGTGTGTGTGTGTGTGTGTGTGTGTGTGTGTGTGTGTGTGTGTGTGTGTGTGTGTGTGTGTGTGTGTGTGTGTGTGTGTGTGTGTGTGTGTGTGTGTGTGTGTGTGCCGCGATCACGCGAAAACGGCTTGACCAATTTGAACGTAACTTGGTATACAGATCCCTCACTACCTGGGATGATATGTTCTGGGGGTCTCGCGGCCCCCCTGCACACCTGGGCGGAGCTACAAACAGCAAATCAGATTCCACTCATTCAAGTCAATGGAAAACATGTAAAAGGCTGCCATTCTCACAGTAATCAAGCCAGAGTCACCACACATGGCACAGTTGGTCACTTGGTGACCGAGGTTACAAATCCAGGAAAAGTGGACGGAGCATAAAACAGCCAATCAAATTTCAGCCGTTCATTTTAAATGGGAAAATGTAAACTGCAGCCATTCTTAGACTATTAATCGCAGGGTTCTCAAACTTGGCACACTTGGTCACTGGGTGAATGTGATTAAGATTCAAGAAAATGGGTGGAGCCTACAACAGCCAATCAAAAGTCACCTGTTGATTTTCAAGGGGAATATTTAAACTGCTGCTATTCTTACACTTTTAATGGCAGAGGCTTCAAACTTGCTACAGTCGGTCATTGGGTGACTGGGGTCCAAATTCACTAAAGGGGCGGGGCCACATACAGCCAATCAGATTTCCTTGGTGGATAAACTGCTTCCATTCACACATTTTTGATGCCAGGAACCTGACAGCTCACAAACTTGGTCATTGAGTGACTGTGTGTCAAGGTTACAAAAAGTGGGCGGAGCCAAAACAATTTTTACTGGGAAAATATAAACTGCAGCCATTCTTACATCGTTAATGGCAGAGTTCTCAAACTTTGCACAGTTGGTCATTGGGTGACAGATTAAGATTTTGGA
The DNA here is from genome assembly GCF_040937935.1 of Hyperolius riggenbachi. Lineage (NCBI taxonomy): Eukaryota > Metazoa > Chordata > Amphibia > Anura > Hyperoliidae > Hyperolius > Hyperolius riggenbachi. The sequence continues at coordinate 61,458,004 of NC_090647.1, forward strand.
AGGTGGGTGGAGCCTACAACAGCCAATAAAAATTCACCTTTTGATTTTCAAAGGGAATATTTTATCTGCTACCATTCTCTTATACTGGTAAAAGCAGATGCCTCAAACCTGGTACAGTTGGTCACTGGGTGACTAGGGTCCAAATTCAGGAAGGGGGCGGAGCCACAAACAGCCAGATTTGTTTATTTTTCAATGGGAATATACAAAGTATTGATACCAAGGACCCCAAAGCTGATAAATTTGATAATTGAATGACTGTATGTCAAGGTTAGAAAAGGTGGGCGGTGCCAACAACTTCATTTTTTACATCACAGGGTTCCCAAACTTGACACAATTGGCCACTAGGTGACTGGGATGAATATTCAGAAATGTGGGTGGAGCCTACAACAGCCAATCAAAATGTACCTATTGATTTTCAAGGGGAATATTCACATTGCTACCATTCTTACACTGTTAGTGGCAGAGGCCTCAAACCTGATACAGTCAGTCAATGGGTGACTGGGGTCCAAATTCACTAAAGGGGTGGAGCCACAAACAGCCAATCAGATTTGTTAGATTGATTTCAGTCATTCTGTTATTGGCAGGGTTCTCAAACGTGACACAGTTGGCCACTGGGTGACTGGGACTAATATTCTGAAAAGTGGGTGGAGCCTACAGCAGCCAATCAAAATTCACCTTTTGATTTTCAAGGGGAATATTTACATTGCTGCCATTCATGCACTCTTAATGGCAGAGGCCTAACATCTGCTACAGTCAGTCACTGGGAGACTGGGGTTTAAATTCTGAAGGGAGCAGGCCAAAAACAGCCAATCAGATTTGTTTAATTTCAATGGTAAAATGCAACTTATTGATGCCAAAGACCCCAAAGCTCATAAACGTGGTAATTAAGTGACTGTATGTCAAGATTAGAAATAGTGGGCGGAGCCAAAACTAACTTTTTACATGGGGAAATGTAAACTGCAGCTTTTCTCACTGAGGCGCTACACCTGCTATTGCTGAAATTCTGTTTTGTCCCCACGTTTATTGCCTGATGAACTGGGCTCGGCCTGCGAAACGCGTTGCACTTTTGGGGTACTATATAATAAATGTGATTGCTACTTTTAAGACAGTCTTTCATGTCTGCTTTATGGAGGTAAGTCCACCACTTCCTCCCAGCAAATTTTAAAAATTGTATCCACTTTTATTCTGCTGCCGCCTCTGTTCTCCTACTGCAGCTTTTCTTACACTGTTAATGGCAGGGTTCTCAAACTGCACACAGCTGGTCACTGGGTGACTAGGATTAATATTCGGAAAAGTAGGTGGCGCCTACAAGAGCCAATCAAAATTCACCTATTGATATTCAAGGGGAATATTGAAACTGCAGCCATTCTCACACTGTTAATAGCAGAGGCCTCAAACCTGCTACAGTCGGTCGTTAAGTGTTTGGGGTTCAAATTCCGTAAAGGGGCGGAGCCAAAAATAGCCAGATTTCTTTGCTGGATAAATTGCTTCCATTAGCACAATTTTAATGCCAGGAACCCAAAAGCTCACAAACTTGGTCATTGAGTAGTGACTGTGTGTCAAGGTTACAAAAAGTGGGTGGAGTTAAAAACAGATTTTTCTGGGAAATTGTAAACTGCAGCCCTTCTTCACTGTTAATGGCAGGGATCTCAAACTTAGCATAGCTGGTTACTGGGTGACTGGAATTAATATTCAGAAAAGTGGGTGGAGCCTAAATGCCAATCAAAAATCACATGTCACTTTTCAAGGAGAATATTAAAATTGCTGCCATTCTTGAACTGTTAATAGCACAAGCCTCAAACCTGGTACAGTCGGTCATTGGGTCACTGAGGTTCAATTCAGAAAAGGGGACAGAGCCACAAACAGTGAATCAGATTTGTTTCATTTCATGGGAAAATACAAATTATTGATGCCAAGGACCCCAAAACTCACAAACTTGGGCATTAATTAGTGACTTTGTGTCCAGGTTACAAAAAGTGGGCAGAGCCAAAAACAAATTTCACAGGTAAAGTGTAAACTGCAGCCCTTCTTACACTGTTTATTTCAGGGTTCCCAACCTTTGGCCAGATGGTCACTGAGTAACTGAGATTAATATTCAGGGAAGTGGGTGGAGCCTATAATGGCCAATCAAAATTCACCTGTTGATTTTCAAGTGGAATGTTTAAATTGCTGCCATTTTTGACTTCCTTCCTGTTGGATATGGGGATGCTCTTGCTGGGGAAAATGGGTAATAATACCCTTTCAGTACATAGACAAAACCTGGTGAGAATACTCTGCTTTTATGCCAGAAAGGAAATTCTAAAACTCTGGAAAAATAACTCTGTCCCTACTATTGGTACGTGGGCCAAAACTATTAATAATGCTTTACTGTTATACAAGACTACATATCTAAATAGGAAGAGCCCTAAAAAATTCAACAAAGTCTGGGGTATATGGGAGAGCAGGATACTCGATCCCACAAACGGAAACTTTATTCCCATTCTAGAATAGACCGGGGGGGGGGGGGGGGGGGTCTGGGCCCGAGGCTTCTCCATTCTTTCTACTTCTTCCTTGGGCCTTCTGTGCCCACTTCTATACTTATTTCTGTTTCACAGAGCAGCTTTGTCGATGGCACTGATTGATATGACATGTATAAAGATAATAAGATGGAAGGACACTACTATATGATCTTACCATTAATCAATGCAACAACTTGTGTATTTCTGTCCTAATATAGCAAGCGCAAATCTAACTACCTGCTGTGTATACTACATTCTGCTTTGCACTCTCATCTGTTTAACTTTGAAAAAAACTCAATAAATGTTTACTGTTAAAAAAAAAAAAATTGCTGCCATTTTTACACTGTTAATAGCAGATGCCTCAAACCTTCTACAGTTGGTCATTGGGTGACTGGGGTTCAAATGCTGGAGAGGGGTGGAGCCACAAACAGCCAATCAGATTTGTTTTATTTCAATGCAGATTATTGATACCAAAGACCGCAAAGCTCACAAACTTGGTCAGTGAGTAATTGTGTGTTAGGGTTAGAAAAAGTAGGCGGAGCCAACACCAGCCAAATACATACACGGGCAACGCCGGGCAATCAGCTAGTCTAATAGTCTAATATAATAACAGCAGTTAACCAGAACAACCAGCAAGCTAGAGCCATCGCGGGCAACATTCAACTGTCACAGCAAGGTTTAAATACTGACAGCATCCAATCGGTGGCCGGCCACATGCACACAATAGCCAATCACACGCAGACATTAATCCTGTTTAAGTGTCAGCTGACAGAGAGATCAGCTGACACAGGTGGCAATACATGTCAGCTGACTAACCAGTACTGACCAGCAAAACATACTGACTGTTTGTCAGCTATAGCATACTGGTGAAGAGCATTGCCTCCGACATGAGAGACCAGGGTTCAATCCCAGCCACGGTCAGCATCCTTTATATTTATTAAATAAACCCCAGCCTAAGTGTCAGCTGACTATCCTGTCAGATGAAACTACCTCTGTTGCCACCTCAGACCATACTGCAGCCGAGAGGAGAGAGACGTCTGCCCTCCAATATGCGCTGACTAGTCCTACCTATGCCTACCTATCTATACTGGGACTCCTACCTATACCTAGCTAACTACTGGGGCACCTACCTATGCCTACCTACATATACTGGGACACCTACCTATGCCTAGCTAACTACTGGGGCACCTACCTATGCCTACCTACATACAAGAAGATAATAAGGTCATTGCTTCATTGTGGACAGAGCAAATTTGAACAGCTGGACAGTCACTGTTGTTCTATCATTGAACTACCACAGCCCGGCGATCATATGGGCTTTAAAACCGCTATCGCCATGGTGCGCACCAGTCTAGCACGGCCGCCACTACGCAAACAGCTGTTTGTGGTGCGTTACACGGTGATGCAATTTAGCATTCAATGTGATTTCTGCCCTTAAAATGCTGCTTTGCGTCAAATTCAGATTTTTCCCCGGGATTTTTGGCGTCTATCCCACTCATCCATGCCCCCCTCCAGGTGTTAGACCCCTAGAAACACTTTTGTGGCCAGCATAAATGTTTCTAGTTTTCAAAGTTTGCATCCCCATTGAAGTCTATTGCGGTTCGCGAAAGTTCGAGCGAACCGAACCTTTTGCGGAAGCGAACCCGGTTTCCGAACCTAGCCTTACCAGATCCTCCTACAGCTCAGTGTTCAAGCATCGGGTGCCATGGCAGAACCATGACTGTGCAATCCAAAACGAGATAAGACGATGTAGGAATGCTTTGGGGATTTCTATGTCAAGGGCACCAAAAGGGTTCTCAAAGGCAGAAAACTAACAAATAACTGATGAGGCACTGCGTTGCTACACGAGGAAGTGGAGGGGGACATTGATAGATGATGAACAGCGCATGCATGACGTCACATGGAGGGCGAGGGAGTAATGCAAACCATGGGATCGGCAGGGGATTGGCATCTCTGGAGTTGAGTAGATCGGTCCAGTGGATCATTTGCCGGTTGGGCATAGGGGGTCATCAGGTGCCCATACACACGGCTGATTGTTGCTGAGGTGGTCGTTATCGGCCGCCTCAAGTCAAGCGTGTGTACGAGGCTGTAGACATTGGGTTTACAGACCTCCTTGCTAAAGAAAAATCACTGATGCATTAAAACCATGCACAATCATTAAAGGTATCACCGAAATCAACGTTTGTTGGTTTGATGTCTGCATTTCTGTTCCTCGACTAATGCCGGACCACACTTCACTTGATGCATTAAAAGTGTACTAATGATTAGGAGGTAATCTTAAAGAACTTCAGCCTAAACAACCATGCTGTTATTACGTTACATTAGTTATGTTAATTAAAATACATAGGTAATATAATTTCTTACCCACCCTGTTTTAAAAGAACAGGCAAATGTTTGTAATGTCATGGGGCAGCCATCTTTTTGGTTGAAAGGAGGTGACAGAGAGCATGAGACACAGTTCCAATTGGCCTGTGTCCTGGTCACCCCTCCCAGCTGTGAGCACTAGGCAACGAGAACAACAACATCAGGAATCCCATCCTGCTTTGCACAGCATCAGGGGAAAAATGCCCGGGCAGATTTCTTTGATGGGGCGGAGCTTAGCTTATGTGCAGCTAAAAATGAGGCTTCAGTAAGAAAAACAAAGTTCTGAAGGCTTGGTGTTAAAGAAACACCAAGCCTTTTCAGTGCTGCTGAGTAGATTTTTAGTCTGGAGGTTCACTTTAAGCTGATTAAATACAATATTTTTATAAGTTCACCTAGTTCTCAAATCATGAACTGCTGACCCTGCAGACTCCAAGCCTTTCTATTATTTCATGTAGGAATGGAGCTAACACTATTTCTTCTCTTCCCATCCCTGAGCCTCAAGGACAGAAAGCGATTTGTTCAAGGTTACATAGATCTGAGCAAGTCCTGCAATCTCATTACTCTTCAGTTAGGGCAATTAACCAATGACCTATTCCTTCTCCCTAATTAATGATTTAATAATTTATATGTTTGTACTGACACATTAAGAATAGCAGCCATGCATTACTGTCTTCTGCACAGGAAAATAAAATAGACACAGTTCTCTGAATGTTTTAGTTCTGCTGTGTCTAAATCTTAAATGTAACCGGCAGTTTATTAAAGTTACTTCTAAGGAATATAATGCCAGTCAGATTTCACTACTCCTACTCTATAATGTAGGAATGACATATATAAAAAGCATAAAGAATTATACATTTTAATCACCTAAAGAGGAGAACATATTAAATTATATGCATGAATATATTTATAGCTCGTTCGCAACAACATTACAGTATGACAGTAATATGTGGTAATAATCCAGCAGTAAAGCTATGGGCAACTTTTCAATTCACTCATTTTTCTCCTGGGTGATATTTTCACACTATGGGCCTGATTCACAAAGCGGTGCTAACAGTTAGCACGCTAGTGAAAAGCCCTTTATCACGCCTAAACTCTGTTTAGGCATGATAAGTTTAGGTGTGATAAGTTTAGGTGTGATAAGTTTAGGCATGATAAGTTTAGGTGTGATAAGTTTTTAGGCGTGATAAGTTTAAGCGCCAACTGGGTTAGCACCGCAGTGCACAGCTGATCAAAAGTTTTACGCTAGCAAAGTCTGGTGCACTTTGCATAGAGTTTAATGGTGCTGCTTTGCGTGCGGGACATTGCGCGCGATCTAAACTTATCTAAACTTATCATGTCTAAACTTATCATGCCTAAACTTATCGTGATAAAGGGCTTTTCACTAGCGTGCTAACTGTTAGCACCGCTTTGTGAATCAGGCCCATGGTGTGAAAATATCACCCAGGAGAAAAATGAGTGAATTGAAAAGTTGCCCATAGCTTTACTGCTGGATTATTACCACATATTACTGTTATACTGTAATGTAATGATACTACCTTCTGATTGTATGCTAATAGTATGTTATATTGTTGAATTACTTGCCCTGTATGTATGTATGTATGTATGCCCTGTATTGCTGATGATAACTCCACTGCACTGACTGCCCTTTACTACGGAATTGCATGTCCCCCCCCCCCTTCTCCTTTACCTGTAGGCCCCCTTCACGATGCAGGCCCAGATCCCCCTCACCACCCAGCGCACAATCCTCAGCAGAGCTGAACTAGTACACTGGGAGCATGCATCTAACAATGCACTCCCTGAGGCTTTTAACCTTAAGGAGGTGATCTGGGATCACGTTGGTCACCTCATGAGAAACTGCACACAAGGTCACAGAACTAAGTGTCATAGAGGAAAGCGAGCAGGAGCACTGGCAAAACTGAAAAAGAAAGGGATGCGGACTCCCATTCCATCCATTCTCTTAGCCAATGTCCGTTCCCTTTCCAACAAGATAGATTAAATACAGCTACTGAGCCACAAGCCCTCGATCGAACACAGCACCCCTGTTCTGTGCTTCACAGAGACATGGCTCAACGACAATATCCCAGATGACTCTCTGCACCTACCAGGCTTCAACCTCCTTCATGCGGACAGAGACCCCACCTCATCTGGTAAGAAGAGAGGAGGAGGAGTTTGTTTCTACATCAGCTCCAAGTGGTGTCGTGAGATGACCATCCTGACCAAAAGCTGCTCCCCAGACCTCGAAGTCCTCCTGATCAACTGCAGACCTTTCTACTCACCTAGGGAATTTGCCTCCTTTGTACTTGCAGGGGTCTACATCCCCCCCGATGCAGACGTCATGAAGGCCACATGCATCCTAAGCGACACCATCTCGAAATAGGAAATGGCCCTTCCAGACTCCCTTTTCATCATCATGGGAGATTTCAATCAGGCCAATCTTCACTCAGAGATGCCACGCTTTGTCATCACTTGCCCAACCAGGAACCAGAACACTCTGGACCACTGCTACACCACCCTCAAGAGCGCTTACAAGGCTGTCCCCCGAGCAGCCCTCGGCAACTCAGACCACTGCCTCGTCCAACTAATTCCTAACTACAAAAGGCAACTTGAGAACTCCAAGCCAGTCCTTAAGACAACTAAGAAATGGACGACGGAAGCAAAGCTAACACTGCAGGCGTGCTTTGACTGCACCGACTGGCCAGCCCTTGCACCACCAAATGGCGACCTTGATGAATGGGCAGACAACATCACGTCCTACATCAATTTCTGCGAGAACATGTGCATTCCGTCAAAGACCTACAGAGTGTATCCCAACAATAAACCCTGGTTCAACAACAAGCTACGCCTGCTACGCAGAGCCAAGGAGGCAGCCTACAAGAGCGGCAATCTAGACGAGTTCAGGAAGGCCAAAATACCCTCAACAAAGAACTGAGAGTGGAAAAAAGAAGGTTCTCTGATAGACTGCGACTGAGCCTCAGCTCCAACAATTCACGCGAAGTTTGGAAAGGTCTCAAGGTGGCCACAAACTTCAAGAGCCCCCATCAACACACGAATCCCAGCGCTAAGCTAGCAGAAGATCTGAACAGGTTCTACTGTAGGTTCGAAGACAACCAAGTAAACGTACTCCAAGACCAGGTGCCACTTGCCAGGACCTCCCCTGTTCACACTAGCCCAGGCGTTCCAGCCACACTGAATGTGGCAGAGACCGAGGTACTGAGACAACTCAAGATACTCAACCCCAGGAAAGCATCTGGCCCGGATGGGGTGTCCAACCTCTGTCTAAAAACCTGTGCGGACCAACTGGCCCCAGTCCTCTCCTCCCTGTTCTCACAATCCCTAAAAGAACACAGGGTTCCCTCTTGCCTAAAGATCTCCACCATTATCCCCATCCCAAAGAAACTAGGTGCCACTGACCTAAACAACTTCAGACCTGTCGCACTAACATCAAACATCATGAAGGTCTTCGAGAGGCTGGTTCTTTTCCACCTGAAGCAGACCACGAAGGATTTGATGGACCCACACCAGTTTGCCTACAGGGCCAATAGGTCCGTGGAGGATGCAATCAACATCAGCCTGGAGCACATTCTGAGCCACTTAGACAGACCAAACACCTATGTCAGGATCCTCCTCTTGGACTTCAGCTCTGCCTTCAATACCATCAGCCCCGACATCCTCTGTGACAGGCTAGCCCTCCTCAATGTGCATCCCAGCCTCTGTGGCTGGGTGAAGGACTTTCTAAAAAACAGGACTCAGGCAGTCAAACTTGGCACCTTCTCCTCGCAGACACGAGTCACCAATACGGGTGCCCCCCAGGGTTGTGTCCTGTCCCCTATGCTGTTCTCACTGTACACGAACTTCTGCAACTCAACAAACAACTCAGTCCAGGTCATCAAGTTTGCGGACGACACCACCATCCTTGGCCTCATAGACGGGAGTGACGAACAAGCCTATCACCAACAGATTGAGAATATCTGCAACTGGTGCAAGGAAAATAAGCTGGTCCTGAACACAGCTAAAACCGCAGAACTGATCATCGATTTCAGGAAAGGCCACCCCGTACTCCCCCCAGTTCTCATCGAAGGCACTGAGGTTGCCTGGGTCCCGCACGCACGTTTCCTAGGCACCACCATATCCAGTGACCTTAGGTGGGAGTCAAACGCCACAATGATGCAGAAGAAGGCCCAACAAAGGCTGTTTTTCCTACGTCAGCTGAAAAAGTCTGGAATGTCGCAAGATATTATGACCTGCTTTTACTCTGCTGCCATTGAGTCAATACTCTGCTCTTCCATCATCGTATGGTACGCAGGGGCCTCTGCGAACGTCAGGTACAGATTGCAAAGGGTCATTAAGTCTGCGGAAAGGATCATCGGTACTCCCCTTCCACCACTCGACCTCCTCTACTTCTCTAGACTGCGCTCTAGGGCCGCCAGGATAGCAAGAGACCCCACTCACCCTGGAAACTGCTACTTCAATCTTCTCCCCCTAGGCCGTCGCTACAGGTCCTTACTCACCAAGACCACTAGACACAGAAACACCTTCTTCCCCCAAGCTATTGATCTCCTCAACCTTCCCTCCAAATCACACTCCCTTGCTCCAGCGTTCACACCTGGGTAGACTCCCGCTGACGGAGCATCTCCTTAGGTGGTCTTGATCCATTAAGTACTCTACCGTCTTCCTGTACTACTATTGCATGTATGTTAGTCTACATTACTGTATATCTTGTCTTGTGTACTTCTTTGAGCTTGTCTGTGCCAAAAACAATTCCATGTACAAACCCCTGTACTTGGCCATTAAACTTGATTCTGATTCTGATTCTGATTCTGATGCCTAAAGTTATCATGCCTAAACTGAGTTTAGGCATGATAAAAATGGTTATCACGCCTAAAGTCTTTAACTGGGTTATCACCGCTTTGTGAATCGAGCCCTATGGGCTTTATTCACTACACCATGATAACTCAAATATCACACCTTATCCAAGATATCACACCTTATTAAAGATATCACTCTTTATCAAAGATATCACACCTTATCAAAGTTAACACACCTTATCAGAGTAGCACAGCGAGTGCTACAAACTTATGCCTGCTAATTAGCAATGACACTCGTCCTGCCTTGAGCCCCTACGATTTTGTAGTGCTCGCTATGCTACTCTGATAAGGTTTGTTAACTTTGATAAGGTGTGATATCTTTGATAAGGGGTGATATGTTTTAATAAGGTTTGATATCTTTTCATTAGGTGTGATATTTGAGTTATCACAGTTTAGTGAATCAAGCCCCATGAGTGAGAGGGATAGGAAGGCTGCCATATTTATTTCCTTTTAAAGAATACCAGTTACCTGCAGTCCTGTTGATCTTTTTGGTTGCAGTAGTATCATTCACCTGAAATAAACATGCAGCTAATCTAGTCCCAAAACATACAAAGCAGCGCCCCTAGTAGTACAGCAGCTGACGAAAGAACTAGTCCAACATTCATATATCCCCTAATAAAATCAGCAATATAGGATAAAACAGTTCATCAGATAAACAACTATATATTGAATTGGATGAATCAGCAAAACAGTTCAAACTGCAGAAATAATTAAGCACCCAGGTGTTCTTTTACTTCAGTGACTCGTCAACGCCATCACCCAGTAGTAAAAAGGCTTACTGCGAGTACTGCGAGTTATGTTATTAGTGTGACCCGCTGTCCGTAGGGTAGCTACAGTAATAAGCGTCAGGGCCGGCGCTACCATTAAGGCAAAGGAGGCAGCTGCCTCAGGGCCCCAGAGCTTGTAGGGGCCCCCAGTAGCTACAAGAGGAAAAAATTTTTTCAAAATCGGCCTTATAGTTTTTGAGAAAATCGATTTTAAAGTTTCAAAGGAAAAAAAGTATACTTTTAAATGCGGTAAATGTCACTTTTAGTAGCAAACCTAACGGTAGTGTAATTTTACATGCATCAAATGAAAGCGCAATAAATTTCCTGACGGGGTTTCCAGGGGGTCTATACGCAGCCGCAGCGCTTTGGCCAGGGATCGCTATACAGCCGCAATATGGCTGTATGAAGATCCCTGGCATGTTTTCCTATTTTCCCAATTTTTTTTTTTTTTTATGTTTAGAGTGTGGGAATTTAAAAAAAAAATTGTGGGGTCCCCCCTCCTGAAACTTTTTAACCCCTTGTCCCCCATGCAGGCTGGAATAGCCAGAATGTGGAGCTCCGACCGATTGGGGCTTCACACCCTGACTATACCAGCTGCAAAAAAGGTCTCTTAATGCCGATTTTTGTACCGGGGTATATGTTGGGGGGGCCCCCCAGGTTTATTTTGCCCTGGGGCCCCATTGTTGCTTAAACCGGCCCTGATAAGCGTTACTAATGGTAACGCTCACTAGTAACTTGCGTTACTGAAGCAATGCTTGTGCTTTGTGCACACACCAATATAACTACAGTTTAGTGCATCAACCCCATGCTGCCCTATTCAGAGCTCTTAGTTAGGATGTATTTCATGTGTCCTTGCTATTTATGTTAGCGGAAATTATAAGAATGGATTGGCTGAGCACTTCAGTGGTATAAGTGTTATCTATACTAGTGTGACAGGAAAGAGGCAGCTCTCTCTGGTGACGTAACATCAATGGGGTGGGGCTACAGCTGACAGACGTGAGGCTTTGCACTGCAGTATGCATGGACTTGAGGTCTCCCGCACCCGTATACCTGCAGGTTTTGAATGCATGTTAAAACCAATTTTATTAATATTTTCATTTCTTTCTCCTTTCAAAGTGTAACCCAGGCTTTATGTGACATTTTGAGATAAAAGTGTATGTACAGTACAAAACATATTAATAACCAGGCTGTTGTAGTGACAGCTTCTGTCTTGTCCGTAGTACCTTGTCGGGAATATAGTAAACATCACTGATAAGTTACAGCCATACAAGTTTTCCAGGCAGAATACAACTTCTGAGGGCAGGGAGGGATAAAATACAAAAACTATCGACCTTTTTCTAACTCTGTGACACTTAATAGGCTAATTAGAGATAGTAGAACATTCAAACTAATTTGTACAAGTTTAAATATAAATAAAAAATCATGGGATACTTAAAAAAATATTTTTTTTCAGTTCACTTTAACCACTTGAGGACCGCCCCCAGCCGATGGGCGGCGGCAAAGGCTGGGCATAAACGACCGCAATACGCCCATCGGCGGGGGCGGCGGCGGCGGGCGTGGTTATGCGGCGATCGCGTCATTCACTATGCATGTCATCTGCATAAGTGGCAAGTTTAATTTCCATACTTTGGTCACTGATGCCCTTAGGCCCCGTTTACACTTAATCAGTTGCTCTCAGTTATAACTGAAAGGTCAACTGATTTTCAAAGTAAGTCCCATGTTTTCCTATGGCACCTTTCACACTTAACGCGTTTTAACTGAAATCTTTTTCACAGTGCACTGCTATGGAGAAGAAAAATAAATGCGTACCAACTGATTAAGTGTAAACGGGGCCTTAGTATTAAAGGTGCCTATTAACGTAAAATGTTTTCCTAAGATGTGATAATGCAATCAGATGTTTACAATTCAATTGTACAGAAAACTAGGTATGTATGTGGAGAAAATCATCGTGAAATGATTCTATGGTCGATGGGAATATAGAATGTTGTCAATCTGAGTGTTGGGTTTTACGATCATATCTCAAGACCCATTTATGAGAAGAATCAATAATTACCTTACAATTACCTACAATCCTGCAAATATGATCGAATTATTGCATCTGAGGAAAATATTGTCCTGTAAATGGGCACCATTAGGGCTCTTTCAAATAGAATGAAGAGGTTCTAGGGTTAAGGTGAAAATTAAGCGAGATAGAGGACTTACCTGCCTAGTCCAATTCTTAATATAGAAGGAAATGGATATATTTTATGCCTACTGACAGCATAACAAGTACAATACGATAGAGTGTAAAGAACTGATAAAATTGCCCAAAGAAGGTTTTTAACACCTTGCCTAGGGCTAAGTGCAATTCAAGGAAACCTTATCGGACTCACCAATGTTTAACGCTGGCGAGTCTACAAATGTCATCAGGCCCACTATCTTATATCTTTTAAATGGGAAGTTTGCTCCAGGGGCGTAACTAGACTTGATAGGGCCCCCCTTCAAACATGATAGCATGGGGCCCCCTTTGTCCCCAAACCCCACAAGGGTCACATGATTGGGAGTCGGAGAATGACAGCAGAGAGTGTTCTGCTGTGAAGCAGCATCTAGAAGCAGGAAAAGATTACAGACACTCCCACTACTGCTACTCTGCATGGCGGGAGGCGGTGGCAGGGATGGTTTTTGGCATAAATGGTACATGGCACTTGGCTACAGCCAAATAGCATGTCTGTATATTGCTCCTGTCCTATAGTGCTACCCTTACATTAATGATCGAGCAGCGATTGTTAAGGGCGATACAGACTCAGCTGCCTTGTGCCTTGGTAACGTGATAATGAGTATAAATGCAAATTATTTCAAATAAATATATATATATACAATTCTGAGTCTGCAGCAGAGCGTGTTGGTTAGTCCAATATATTTTTAAGGGCATTGAATTGTTAAGTTGTTGTTTTAGTACCAGATCTTGCATAGATTAGCTTCTAAGTGAGACCTCCCTCGTCAGGCTAATTTAAGTTATGCAGGACAAGAGGGCTATTAACGAGATCCAGGAACCAGAGCCGGCCACTTCTGGACACATCTGCCAGACTAATTCCTTCGAATTATCCAGGGAGAAGCGGAGATGTGTACAGTAAGAAAGCAATTTCAAAATGGAAATGTAAAATAATGATTAATATATTTAAGGGATGCTTGCAAATGACACTATCTGCTTAGGACCACAATCCAGATGGGATGTACCCATTGGGTCAGGAAACTGGCACAATATGTGCTTTTATTATTCATAGGCTCATTAAAAGCAATGCACATTTATGAAGATTGGCATATGGTGGCTAAGAAACGCACCGAGGAAAAACAAGTGAGAAAAAAAACTGTCCTCTATATGTTAACTCGAATTTTCATCCAAAATCACAAGTTGTTACAAGAAGTCAAAAGTAAAGAGCACTGAGGCTGCAGCAAAATGTTACTTTGAAGGGCTATTTCTTTTTAATTAAGGAGAAATTGACTAGGATCTATATATACTTTGTTAAATTATTTCTGTACCTCTTATCCATGCCTAGACTTTTGAGATTAAAGGGAACCTGAACCCAGTAAAATTATTTAAAATGATGAATATTACATACTTAACTCACCGTCGAAGCTCACCATTTTCTTCTAACAATAATTCCTTCCAGTTCTGACAAGATTTTGTCAGAACTGCAGTAAATGAGTTGCTGTCAGTTATATATCAGTTGCTGGCAGTTATAACTGAAGGGACAACTGATGTGCAAGGTAATGTCCATGTTTTCCTATGGCTCAAGTGGGTGTGATTACAGTTTAACAGTGTCCCGGAAGCTACTATGGGGTCATTGCCATTTTTAAAATTGAGGACTGAGAATTCCATCCACCACAGTGGACAAACAGGACACAGGAGAGGAGAAAGAGATTGATGAGTAGACTACACGGGAGGTAAGTATGATGTGTGTATGTTTATTCTGACTTTTAATTTTCTGTTCAGATTTGCTTTAAAGTTGTACTGAACACAAAAGTATTAGAATGCAGTTTGGCCAAGGTGTTTGAGTGTGTGTGTGTGCGTGCGTGCATGTGTGTGTGTGTGGGGGGAGGGAGGGGGGGTGGTGTGTGAAATGATGTACTTACATTTTGTATAATCTGGGAGTTCCTTTACCCACTACTTCATTATTAATATTATTATTGTGGTAGTGTCCTCTTCATTAAATGATTTCCTTTCCAGCAAAATGGCAGCCTTCTCCTCATTATGAGTGACATAAATCCTGCCCACTTTCCCTCCGCAGGAAATTTTGCACAATCATAATTTTGCATTGTAATTCGCAATCACGGTGTAAAAACGTAATGCAAACTTTCAAGCTCAATCGTAATGAATTTAATTTGCAAACATAATCGAGAACCGTTATTTTGTGTAATCTTCACTTAATTGTGTCAACTTTAGTGGTTAATGGCCTCCATCCATGCTATCATCACCATACTTGCTATGTATGTTAAGGGGAATAGTAGGAAGAAGACAAAACAAATATTATTTTAAAAAAAACTTGTAGTTTTTGAGAACAAATAATATAAAATGCAAAGGAAAAATGTTTTTTAAGCTTTCATTTTTCAGCATTTATAAACCATTTCCCTTTGCGTTTGTAAAATTAATGTTATCATAAACCTACAAAATCTTTTTGGAAGCTGATTTCTCCTTAACATGCGTAGCAGAGATGGTAGCATGTACTGTGGCTTAGCTATCAACCAAATGGATTAAACAAAATCAGTTGAATGTCCAAATCGTAATTACGTAGCCGATTATGATCATCACTACTCCCCATGCAATCGTATAGATTAGCAAGAGGAAGTTGTGTGGGTTTATGTTGCTTGGAGAGAATTTGCTGGCACTATGTCTGCTCTTGCGGAAGGAATACATATGAGCATGGAGGTGGACAGAGGGGATATCTCAAGGATTGCTCTCCCCCTCTTCATTAGAGATGGTCCAAACCGTTCACCGGGCGAATCTCTCTGGGTCTTGTACTACTTCCGGGTCGCTATGACCCGGAGTAGTACGCCTGCGCTGGCCCGGCGGTGCGCATCCTATTTCATGCTCCTGTTGCCGGGCACTCTCTGCGCATGAGCGTGACGTCACTCATGACGTCACGCACATGCGCAGAAAGTGCCCGGCAACAGGAGCGTGATCTAGGACGCGCACTGCCGGGCCAGCGCAGGCGTACTACTCCGGGTCATAGGGACCTGGAAGTAGTACAAGGCCCACAGATTCTGAGATGTTCGCCGGGGAACGGTTCGGGAACCGTTCGCAACATCTCTACTCTTCATAAGTACCCCTATAGTTTACCACTTTCGTGGTCTGTACAGCATCTTTTAACACATGGGTATAGAGATCCAAAAGACTCCTCAAGGAACCTTCTTTCCTTTATGTTTCACTACAGTTCATAATAGTGGCGTAGTCAAGAATTCTAAACAGAGAGTATTGATGTAGCGAACATGAAATTTTCTATTCGTATTTACCGCAAAAGTTTGCGAACCGATGAATCTGGTGAACCGCCATAGACTTCAATGGGCAGGCAAATTTTAAAACCTATAGAGACTGTTTCTGTCCCCAAAAGTGATGGAAAAGTTGTTTCAAGGGGCCTAACACCTGGACTGTGGCATGTCGGAGGGGGATCCATGGCAAAAGTCCCACGAAAAATGGCGTAGTGGATGCAGAGTTGTGTTTTAATCTCTAAAGGGCTGAAATCACAGCACATTCCGAAATTTGTGAAAATAAGTGCTTTAAGTGTTTTAAAACGTCTGGCGTGTGTACACGGCGATAAGGTAGTATAAGGGTTAGGCCCAGTTCACACTTACAGACAAAACGCCATGTTTAACGCACTGCAAACAATCATTAAGAGCTTTATTGATCACATCAGGTGAGCAAATCATTGTTTTTACTAGTTTACACCTCCAGAACATGCTAGCCCTCTCAGTGGAAGTCTTTGTGTAGTGGAGTGGAGTGGCCGCCGTGCTGGTACACACATTTGCGGTTTTCCAGCCCCTATGGTTGGGCTGAGATAGTTCAATGACAGTTTAGTGACCCCAAAAAACCCTGATTCTGCACTGGGGCCTTATACAGGGGGCACTAGTGGATACTAGATGCCAGTAGTGGTGGTGAAGGATTATTGGGTTATGGTCAGTGCACTACTAGGACCAGCAGACTTGTCTCCAACAGCTAACGTGTGCACTGGACACACAGGATTGCAATATAACAATAGCAAGAAAAAGAAAAAGAGGCCTTTGAAGGGTGAACTACTGTAGCACTAAGCAGTGACTGCACCTGTCTGCAACAGCTAAAGTGCACTGTGTGGACACACTGAACATCAATATTACAAGATCAAAACAGCCTTTAGAAGGGCTCTTGGGTTATGTAGCTGGTGAATTGGCATTGTAGCAGCAAGAAACTCCACTGGGGACACATAACACAGGCCTAACTAACTCTTTCCCTATCTGCAGCACACTCTCTCGGCCTAGCACAGAATCCAAACACAGACTGCAGAATAGCTGTTGAGCTGGCCTTCTGATAGGTGGAGGGTGGTCCAGATGGCAGGGATAGCTGATTGGCTGCCATGGGTCTGTTGACTCTGGGGTGAGCGGTCAAAGTTTGGCTCCATTTTAATGTAGAGGGGGCAAGTTGAACACAGCATGCATTTTTTACTTTCAACTATTTGCCGGGCGAACAGTTCGGGTTTTCTACAGAGAAGTGCTAGAACTACTGACTAGTGTTGGGCGAACATCTAGATGTTCGGGTTCGGGCCGAACAGGCCGAACATGGCCGCGATGTTCGGGTGTTCGACCCGAACTCCGAACATAATGGAAGTCAATGGGGACCCGAACTTTTGTGGTTTGTAAAGCCTCCTTACATGCTACATACCCCAAATTTACAGGGTATGTGCACCTTGGGAGTGGGTACAAGAGGAAAAAAAAATTTAGCAAAAAGAGCTTATAGTTTTTGAGAAAATCGATTTTAAAGTTTCAAAGGGAAAACTGTCTTTTAAATGCGGGAAATGTCTGTTTTCTTTGCACAGGTAACATGCTTTTTGTCGGCATGCAGTCATAAATGTAATACATATAAGAGGTTCCAGGAAAAGGGACCGGTAATGCTAACCCAGCAGCAGCACACGTGATGGAACAGGAGGAGGGTGGCGCAGGAGGAGAAGGCCACGCTTTGAGACACAACAACCCAGGCCTTGCATGAGGACAAGAAGCGTGCGGATAGCATGCTTTGTACCACCATGCAGTCATAAATGTAATAAAGATAAGTGGTTCAATAAACAGGGACCACGCGGCAACGCTAACCCAGCAGCAGCACACGTGATGGAACAGGAGGAGGCGCAGGAGGAGAAGGCCACGCTTTGTGAGACACAACAACCCAGGCCTTGCATGAGGACAAAAAGCGTGCGGATAGCATGCTTTGTACCGCCATGTAGTCATAAATGTAATAAAGATAAGAGGTTCAATAAACAGGGACCACGCGGCAACGCTAACCCAGCAGCAGCAGCAGCAGCAGCACACGTGATGGAACAGGAGGAGGCGCAGGAGGAGAAGGCCACGCTTTGTGAGACACAACAACCCAGGCCTTGCATGAGGACAAAAAGCGTGCGGATAGCATGCTTTGTACCGCCATGTAGTCATAAATGTAATAAAGATAAGAGGTTCAATAAACAGGGACCACGCGGCAACGGTAACCCAGCAGCAGCAGCAGCAGCAGCAGCACACGTGATGGAACAGGAGGAGGCGCAGGAGGAGAAGGCCACGCTTTGTGAGACACAACAACCCAGGCCTTGCATGAGGACAAAAAGCGTGCGGATAGCATGCTTTGTACCGCCATGTAGTCATAAATGTAATAAAGATAAGAGGTTCCATAAACAGGGACCACGCGGCAACGGTAACCCAGCAGCAGCAGCAGCAGCAGCAGCACACGTGATGGAACAGGAGGAGGCGCAGGAGGAGAAGGCCACGCTTTGTGAGACACAACAACCCAGGCCTTGCATGAGGACAAAAAGCGTGCGGATAGCATGCTTTGTACCGCCATGTAGTCATAAATGTAATAAAGATAAGAGGTTCCATAAACAGGGACCGGCAACGGTAACCCAGCAGCAGCAGCAGCAGCAGCAGCAGCAGCAGCACACGTGATGGAACAGGAGGAGGCGCAGGAGGAGAAGGCCACGCTTTGTGAGACACAACAACCCAGGCCTTGCATGAGGACAAAAAGCGTGCGGATATAGCAGCAATGCTTTTTGCCGCCATGCAGTCATAAATGTAATACAGATGAGAGGTTCAATAAACAGGGACCGGAAACGCTAAACCATCCCAGATGTTCATCGGTCATGTTACTTGGTTGGGGTCCAGGAGTGTTGCGTAGTCGTTTCCAATCCAGGATTGATTCATTTTAATTTGAGTCAGACGGTCTGCATTTTCTGTGGAGAGGCGGATACGCCGATCTGTGATGATGCCTCCGGCAGCACTGAAACAGCGTTCCGACATAACGCTGGCTGCCGGGCAAGCCAGCACCTCTATTGCGTACATTGCCAGTTCGTGCCAGGTGTCTAGCTTCATGCCCGGTTTCAGGTCCAGCGGTGCCAGCCACAAATCCGTCTGTTCCTTTATTCCCCTCCAAATTTCCTCCCCTGTGTGCTGCTTATCCCCAAGGCAGATCAGCTTCAGCAACGCTTGCTGACGCATGCCAACAGCTGTGCTGCACTGCTTCCACGATCCTACTGCTGCTGGTGCTGGGTTAGCATTTCCGGATGAGGTACAGCTTTGAGATGCGTTGGAGGAGAAGGAGTCAGAGAGGTAGGTGCTGCTGTTGTTATCCAGCTGTTTGCGGCGTGGGCAACACCCGCGCCGTAGCAGGTGAGGAATCGCTGCCAGGCTCCACAAGGTTCACCCAGTGCGCGGTAAGGGAGATGTATCGACCCTGGCCGAACGCACTCGTCCAGGTGTCAGTGGTGAGGTGAACCTTGCAGGCAACGGCATTCTTCAAGCTTCGGGTTATTTAGCTGACCACGTGCTCATGCAACTCAGGCACTGCAGAGCGCGCAAAGTGGTAGCGGCTGGGAACAACGTAACGTGGGATGGCCACTGACATCATGCCCTTGAAGCTGTTTGTCTCCACCACTCGATATGGCAGCATTTCGCAGGCCAGAAGCTTGGCTATGCTGGCTGGCTGTTACTGCCACGGCCCGGGGGTCATTTGCTGGCAATTTCCTCTTGTGCTCAAACATCTCAGAGACAGACAACTCAACCGTAGCGCTGCACACCGAAGGGCTGTTGGTTGTTGTGTTTGATGAACACTGGGAGACCTCAAGAGCACTAGTCCGGAAAGTGACAGTGTCAGCATCGTCTGATGTTTGTGAATGTTGTGAACCACGCAATGGCTGGGCTACTGCTGCTGCTGAGGCGGGTCTGGTGGTGAGTCTGGTGAACCCAAGGGAGGCAGTGTTGCTGGTGGTACCCTGTCCTGCCGCGTTTGCCCACAGAGTGGGATGTTTGGATAGAATGTGGCGGCTCATGCTGGTGGTGGAGAGGTTGTTAATACTTTTCCCCCTGCTCAGGCGGGTCTTGCACACCTTGCAAATCGCCATGGTAACATCCTCAGTGCAGTCTTCAAAGAAAGCCCAGACTTTAACTGGCTGAGGACTCGGACCTCGTGCGTGATGTGCTGGTGCTGCTTAACCCACTGCTGGACGCTTGAGAGGTCATCCAAGTAATTATCTGGTCCTGTTCTTTTGGATCTGTGAGGGTTGTTGTCCTGGACAACATGGGCAGTATTGAGTGGGTTTTCTTGGGTGCTCCCCTGTGGCCTGTACGTGAACCGTCAGGGGAAACACCTCTTCCCTTGCCCCTCCCTCTTTCACCGGATTTCTTCCTCATTTCACTTATCCTTAAAGTACACGCTGACTGGCAGCAGTACAGTGGCAGTACAGAAATGCTATACAGTGGTGGGTGAGCGGTGTACCACTATTGTCAGCAGTGACACAGAGCACAATGCTATACAGTGGCGGGTGAGCGGTGTACTACTGTTCCCAGCAGACACAGAGTGGAAGTAAACACAATGCTATATAGTGTGGCTGAGCCGTGTACACAGAGTGGCATTAAACACAATGCTATATAGTCTGCTATATAGTCACCCCGAACAGGGTGATGTTCTGCAGAACCCGAACAGTGGCAAACACTGTTCGCCCAACACTACTGGGAGGGAACGCAGATTTTAGTACCTAAACACACGATACAACATGTTTTCCGGGGTCGGACTCTGAGGCACATACAGATGGTCCCGATCATCATCCTCATCATACAACTCTTCTCCTGAGTCTGACCCACCCACCACCTCTGCCACCCCAACATCCCCAGACACAGACCCCTCATCGTCCTCAACATTAACTTGGGATGCTGGCCTGAGCCAGACCTCCTCCTCCACATCAGGCCCCATCATCTCCTCAATGGCAGCCCTCATTAATCGCTCTGGCGACGGACTGATGGACACAACGTTCTCCTCCGGGGAGGGCTGCTGCTGACCACTGGCTGCTGGGGTGGATGTTATAGCTTGCGTGGGGCGTTGGCTGTTGCTGTTGTTGGGAGTGCTGCTCACAGCGGAGGTCTCTGGGGAACTCATGTTGAGCTCATATAGTGGTTGACGGTGAGTGGAGTATTACTGATCCCAGCAATATACACACTGACTGGCAGAGTACGCAATGCTATATAGTTTGGCTGAGCGGTGTACACAGAGTGGCAGTAAACACAATGCTATATAGTCTGGCTGAGCGAGCGGTGTACTACTGTTCCCAGCAGAATCAGAGTGGCAGTAAACAATGGTATATAGTCTGGCTGAGCGGTGTACACAGAGTGTCAGTAAACAATGGTATATAGTCTGGCTGAGCGGTGTACACAGAGTGTCAGTAAACAATGGTATATAGTCTGGCTGAGCGGTGTACACAGAGTGGCAGTAAACACAATGCTATATACTCTGGCTGAGCGAGCGGTGTACTACTGTTCCCAGCAGACACAGAACAGTGAACAGAATGCTATATAGTGTGGCTGAGCGAGCGGTGTACCACTATTCCCAGCAGACACAGAACAGTGAACAGAATGCTATATAGTGTGGCTGAGCGGGCGGTGTACCACTATTCCCAGCAGACACAGAACAGTGAACAGAATGCTATATAGTGTGGATGAGCGAGCGGTGTACCACTATTCCCAGCAGACACAGAACAGTAAACAGAATGCTATATAGTGTGGCTGAGCGAGCGGTGTACCACTATTCCCAGCAGACACAGAACAGTGAACAGAATGCTATATAGTGTGGCTGAGCGAGCGGTGTACCACTATTCCCAGCAGACACAGAACAGTGCACAGAATGCTATATAGTGTGGCTGAGCGAGCGGTGTACCACTATTCCCAGCAGACACAGAACAG
Organism: Hyperolius riggenbachi; assembly: GCF_040937935.1. Classification (NCBI taxonomy): domain Eukaryota; kingdom Metazoa; phylum Chordata; class Amphibia; order Anura; family Hyperoliidae; genus Hyperolius; species Hyperolius riggenbachi. Next base: position 61,479,931 of record NC_090647.1, read on the forward strand.
TAAACAGAATGCTATATAGTGTGGCTGAGCGAGCGGTGTACCACTATTCCCAGCAGACACAGAACAGTAAACAGAATGCTATATAGTGTGGCTGAGCGAGCGGTGTACCACTATTCCAAGCAGACACAGAACAGTGAACAGAATGCTATATAGTGTGGCTGAGCGAGCGGTGTACCACTATTCCCAGCAGACACAGAGTGGCAGTAAACAGAATGCTATATAGTGTGGCTGAGCGAGGTACACAGAGTGGCAGTAAACAGAATGCTATATAGTGTGGCTGAGCAAGCGGTGTACTACTATTCCCAGCAGACACAGAGTGGCAGTAAACAGAATGCTATATAGTGTGGCTGAGCGAGGTACACAGAGTGGCAGTAAACAGAATGCTATATAGTGTGGCTGAGCAAGCGGTGTGTACTACTGTTCCCAGCAGTGACACAATGACAGGGGGGACCCTGGCTAGCGTGGCTGGAGCGCGAACTACCCTGCCTGCCTACCCAAAGCTAAACCCACAGACAAATGGCGGAGATATGACGTGGTTCGGGTATTTATTTACCCGAACCACGTGACCGTTCGGCCAATCAGAGCGCGTTCGGGTCCGAACCACGTGACCCGTTCGGCCAATCACAGCGCTAGCCGAACGTTCGGGGAACGTTCGGCCATGCGCTCTTAGTTCGGCCATATGGCCGAACGGTTTGGCCGAGCACCGTCAGGTGTTCGGCCGAACTCGAACATCACCCGAACAGGGTGATGTTCTGCAGAACCCGAACAGTGGCGAACACTGTTCGCCCAACACTACTACTGACCAATCAAAACTCCAGAATACTAACCTTCTTTATCCTCTCCCACAAGTGTTGAGTTTGATGCAATTTCATTGGTTGGATTGAAAAACATTTCACTCAACATTAAACTTTTGATCATTTTGATTTTTAACAGGAATGTCTTTTTTAATGTGGATTTTTCAAAGGTAGCATCTCTGTACATCTATCAATATCTAATGCTACCATCATTCTTTGTTTAGTATTACCAGTGCCACTGCACACTAGTGATGATGGCAATCTGCTAATTACAATTAACCAAAATGTTGCTTACATTTTCGCAATTACAGCCAAAACGTAATTATGATTTGGCCATGCAATTGATTGTGTATGGTCCATTTGTAATTTTGCATAATTTTTGGTGTAATTTCTTGCTGACTTTAGCAGTTAATAGCAAAGCACCTGTACATGCTATCATCACCAGGAGGTTGATAGCTGGAACAAGACAAATGTTTTTTTCAATGGGAAAAAGTTTTTTTTAAACTCAGAAAAATTATTTTAGAAACCATTTTTCATTAGCATTTTTAAAATTGATTTACGCTAGAACTACAAGGTCTTTTTGAATTTTTTTTTTGTCTTGATCTCACTATCATCCGGAACATACATAGGAATTTTGACAATAGCATGTATAGGGGCTTTGCTATAACAGCAAAAGTTGGCAAAATTGATGTCAAAATTGTGAAATTACAGTTCCTGATTACATTTTCAAATAAAATTAATTACATTTTTCCCAAAATGTTGCATTGCGATTTTGCATCGTAATTGCAAATTATGATGCAAAATAACAATTATTCGAAATTTGTGCTCATCACTACTGAACACCACATTGCTACTTAAAACTTTATTTAACACACTTTTTCTCTGCAACAACTCATTGATTTCTGTTGATTAATGAGAATACAAAACACAATGAAAGTACAAAACAGTTACATTTTAGTGTAATTCTACCTAACAATCACTTTTTCATATATATCATTTTCCCACAACATACCATACTATTTCCATTTTTGTTTATTTACCTATACATACTCTCTTTCATGAATCCATCATTTTTGTTGCTTATGCAAACAATACGTAAAATGTGGTATGTACCTGTTACATGTAATTTATTCAGGCTAAATACAATTCGACAATCTATCGCCATATGATTCTTGACAAAGTTGGTCTGGCTTTTCCAACTGGTCCGATCTAAATAAAAACAAACAAACAAACAAAAAACACACAGGAAATTCTATTCTGTGTGTGTGGCCATCTTTAAAGAGAACCCGAGGTGGCTTTGTATAACGTTAGTGGGGCACAGAGGCTGGTTGGGCACACTAACACCAGCCTCTGTTGCCCCATTGTGTGTGTCAAAGACCCCCCTGCTCGCCGCTATACCCCCGCAATGCTGGCGACACGCAGCGTGTCGCCAGCACAATGTTTACCCTAGCGCTGTCTGTCAGCGCCGCTCCGCCGCCTCCTCCGCATCGCCGCTACCCGCCCTCGTCCCTTCCCTCACGCTGATTGGAGGGAAGGGACGAGGGCGGGTAGCGTCGATGCGGAGGAGGCGGGGGAGCGGCGCTGACAGACAGCGCTAGGGTAAACATTGTGCTGGCGACGCGCTGCGTGTCGCCAGCACTGCGGGGAGGATAGCGGCGAGCAGGGGGGTCTTTGACACACACAATGGGGCAACAGAGGCTGGTGTTAGTGTGCCCAACCAGCCTCTGTGCCCCACTAACGTTATACAAAGCCACCTCGGGTTCTCTTTAAGCGAAAACAGCAATGAAAGGAGGTTAAGTAGTGGAAGTTCAAAAGGTTCAAAAGGTAGACAAGACCCTGCCTGAGATGTTTCATAACAGATAGCTGAAGTGGCAAAAGTTTGGAAATCCTGACCTTGATTGAAAAGACCTGGGCCCATATGCAATTAACTTTTTCTCCTGAGTTTTCTCCTAAGCGATTTTTTTCATCTTGTATTTAAACTTTTTTCAGCACTTTGCAATTGAAAAATTACTAAGAAAAAGGTGAAAATGTACTATCAAAATTATTTTTAGTATTTTCTTGCCTGCTGGTGGTAAAAAAAGTTTTTTATTGACAAGTTGAGAAAATATGACCTAATAGAAAACTAAGGAGAAAAAATAAATTGCATATGGGGAAATGTTTGCACATCAATCATCCACGAACCACTGCTATCTCTGCAGAGTACAGACAAGTTAAAAGCCGGGGTCTTTGTAACAAAAGAATACATTCTCTTCCGTAGGAACATCCGCTGCCCAGAGGCTTCCCAGAGTTTGTATGTGTCCTAACTCTGACCCTATAACACGCATATTGCAAGCATCCAGTGCATAAAACCTTTAGGAGCGCATAACCTGTTGTTCTCTCTTTGGACAGATAGTGCTTCAAACTACTTCCACAGAGGAGCTACTCAATACGTCCATGTACACCATGTAAACCTTTTGCTTTTCTGCTTGCACTGGGCATGTTATAGGGCCAGAATGAGGGCATGTACAAACTCTGGGAAGCCTCTGTGTGGCATATGTGACTATGGAAGAAAATGCATTCTTTTGTAACAAGACGCTTAATCTTAACTAGCTGTAGGGATGGCAGTGGTTCCTGGATGAGATATTTGCATGAAAGCATTTGCATGTGAGTGTGCAAAAGGTTATCTGATTTTGCTAATTTGTTGGCCACACCCCCTTTGGCACCTCCCTCATACCCTATTGAAGTGCCCTAACTTGATGAGCCTGGATTCAGTGTTTTTATTCAAGATCCTGTAGAGCCCTCAAGTTCCCAGGCCTCTGCGAGTTTAAAGCATACACATACCACCCATAGGCCTCAATTCACTAAGCTTTATCAAACACTTTATCGAACGTTTGATAATTTACGTCGTGGGTAAAATCTAATTTTGAATTCACTAAGGTATTATATAATTATCGAAAATTTTATCGATAAAACGTTCAATAAATCTATAACATCTTAGTGAATTCAAAATTAAATTTTACCCATGAGGTAAATTTTCAAACGTTCGATAAAGTGTTTGATAAAGTTTAGTGAATTGAGGCTATAGAGTTAAAGGGATACTGTAGGGGGGTCAGTGGAAAATGAGTTGAACTTACCCGGGGCTTCTAACGGTCCCCCGCAGACATCCTGTGTTGGCGCAGCCACTCACCGATGCTCCGGCCCCGCCTCCGGTTCACTTCTGGAATTTCGGACTTTAAAGTCTGAAAACCACTGCGCCTGCGTTGCCGTGTCCTCAATCCCGCTGATGTCATTAAGAGCGCACAGCGCAGGCCCAGTATGGTCTGTGTCTGCGCAGTACACTCCTGGTGACATCAGCGGGAGCGAGGACACGGGCGTGCAGGTGCAGTGGTTTTCTGACTTTAAAGTCAGAAATTCCAGAAGTGAACTGGAGGCGGGGTCGGAGCATCGGTAAGTGACTGCACCAACACAGGATGTCTGCGGGGGACCATTAGAAGCCCCGGGTAAGTTCAGCTCATTTTCCCCTGACCCCCCTACAGTATCCCTTTAAGTAGAGAGTTATTATCCATATTTTAAATATACAGCCGACTGGATCTCTCCTAGATCTGTCTAAGCCACCACAGGACTAATGCAGTCACTATTCATCATTAATCTGAATTATAGCTGCACATTAATGTCTATGGAAGCCTAGCTGTAAAAAGTATTATAAAATCCTTATTTATATGCAGATTACTTGCTATATTTAGCTGTTCTTTCTATATCATACTATGGGACAGTATAATTCATTAGCTGGCTTTAAAGATTCAATCCAGATCATGTGCGTGAGATGAAAATCTTTCTAAGAAACGTGATTAAACATGACATCTTTTCTTCTTATGTGTGAAGATAGGGGGAAATATGTAAGATTAACAGTAATGTAAAAATCTTCATAGCTACATGAAGTGGAACCTGAAACCGGGCTCTGAAAATAGAAAACCAGACAAGCATGAGCTACTGCACTCCACAGATTGGGTATGCGTGATGATGGGTTTCTCATTGAAGTACAGGCAGGACACATAGGGATGGTTGGACAATTTTTGTGGAATTCTGAATTCCAATCAGAAATTGGGTTACCATGGTGGAACTCAGAAAGCCCTCAGTCGTTTTTCACCTTATGCATCCAAGCAATTTTCACCTCCCATTCATTCGCCAATAACTTTATCACTGATTATCACATAATAATAATAATAATCATCGGAACATTTGTATAGCGCTTTTCTCCTGTCGGACTCAAAGCGCTCAAGAGCTGCAGCCACTGGGACGCACTCAAGAAGCCACCCTGCAGTGTTAGGGAGTCTTGCCTTGAACTCCTTACTGAATAGGTACTTGACCTAGCCAAGATTCGAACCCTGGTCTCCCATGTCAAAGGCAATGCCCTTAACTAGTACACTTTCCAGCCACATCAATGAATTGATCTATGTCTTGTATTTTCCGACACTAATTAGGCTTTCTTTGGGCGCTACATTTTGCTAAGAATTATTTTTTTCTAAATGCATTTTAACTGGAATATTACGAAAAAAAACTGAAAAAATTCATTATTTCTCAGTTTCCGGCCATTATAGCTTTAAAATAATACATGCTACCATAATTAAAACCTATGTATTTTATTTGCCCATTTGTCCCAGTTATTGATGTAATCAAAACAAATATCAGCGCAACCAAGAACCATTAAATCAGACGGAACAAAGTATATATGTAGCAGCCAAAGTCCAACACTTCAGTATAGCGTCTTGATCAAAATAGAATATATCACTTCAGCGCTGAGTCATATACGTCCACCACCAGAAACACCATAAAAACAGATGCACTTACCGGATAATTACAGACCTTAACTACAGGGTCTGCAATAAAGCCTTATGAGGTCAGCAGCAGGTATCTTCACAGCTGGCCTCCTCTCCAAGTGAACAGGATGATTCAAATCCTTATGTGCAATGCTTCCCCCGTAATTTAGGCATGTAAAGAAACAATACTAAGTTAGCCCCTGATGAAACTTTGACAGTGAAACCGGTCGGGTGAGGCGGACATGTGGCTGGACGGCGTCCTATGATATATGTGCTGGTGTTCATCGTGGGTCCCTGTGATAAGGGCCCAGATATGTGTATTGTTTCTTTACATGCCTAAATTACGGGGAAACATTGCACATAAGGATTTGAATTTTTTTTTTTTTTAGTCCTGGAAGCGAACGCTCTCTTATAAGCATGATGGAGAAAAATGAGCAGATTGTTATTTTTCTATATTTGTTTTGTTTGGTATTACATTTATATGTTTCTGGCTGCATATTTGGTTGTAAATGGTATTACTTTTTTACTGATATTTCTATAACACTCTATATGTACAATTTTCCATATCTGACAATAAACTTTGATTAAAAAAAATGAATTGGGGACAAGCAGGAGTGTTTATTTAAACTGTTGCAAGAAAACAATTGAGGACAATGATTTAAGAGAGGAACAGATCCCTAGGATCAAGGATTCTGATTGGTTGATCTTAGCACCTGCATCACTTTCACACCACTCTTTCTCCGGTTTTTGGCTTTGCTACTTTAGATGAATGAGTGAAGGGTATTTCTGTCTGTTAAGTTCAATAAATGTGTGTATACTTTTTGGTACACATCCACTCTAAGAAAAGCTTTTTCTTATTTTTTTTATTTGAGACTTACATATGACAAATGTGAGGACCAATGGCTAACGTTTACCGCAGTTATGAAAAAAAAAGTGCTTTCGTCCCTAAATCAAGAGATTTACATTCTATCTTACACCATTCAATTTTCAGAATGTTTTAAATTTTCAATCTTGGGCGATCAAAAATAAATTCAAGAATAAAAAGAAGAATAAATTCAAGCATTTGAAATGGATTGAAAAAAACCTCATTTTTCAAACTCAATTTTCTATAAAAAAAAATGGGAATGTACAAAAATTCCAATGTTTTATTGTTTTAGGCGTGGCCACATTAACATGCTTTGAGCCTAATCCCTGTTTACATGTGCTGTCACTGTGCACTGAACAATGAAAATATAAGCAAATACTATTTCTACTGTGATTCACCCAGCCACACTATTGTTTGACTTTGTCTAGCAACTGTAGGAATTGGTAGTTTACCTACCATGTTTTTGTAGAGATCTTAAAAAATAGGCTTTCTTAAAACTAAATTATTTGCAGCTATTCAGTTGAGCAAGTGAGATCTCCAATGATGCATCACTGCCTGAATATGCAAGTCATTCCTTTGTGTCCCTAAATAAGCCAAACATACATCCAGATCTGCTGGTTTACAGTGTGTCTGCAGCTAACGGGCTAGTTGAGACAGCTGTGTGCAAGCTTGATTATACTGGCTGCGTACAATTAGGACGCTATAGACACTCTGTCCAGCAAAGCTCATGAATGTTTGGCTTTTCAAGGACATTAAGGAATGATCTGCATATTTGCTCAGTGATGCATCATGGGAGTTCCACTCACAGAACAGTCTAAATGTAATAATAATTCCAGTATTTGTATAGCGTCTTCCTCCTGCCGGACTCAAAGCAGTTGTGAGGCAGCTGCTAGAGCACACTCAGTAGGCAGTAGCAGTGTTAGGGAATTTTGCCCAAGAACTCCTACTGAATAGGTGCTGGCTTACTAAACTACTAAATAGGATACGGGATACAAACTCAGGTCTCCTGTATCAGAGCCAGAGCCCTTTACCATTACACTATCCAGCCACTGCAAATGTAGGGGAACTGTGTAATTATACACAAAGACCACAAGGTGGCAACATGAAGAACTGTGAACGTCCCTGCAGTAAAACCTTATCCAAAGCTGTATCTCATTATTTCTTTGATGTATAAGTGCTTCAGAAAACAGGACTGTCTTCGACCCAAGTTAGGTCAAAGATCTCAGAGACGTTCTTTTGTATAGATACGACTAAAGTGTCTTAACTCATCCTGGACTGCAAAACAATATGAGACCCTTTTCTTTGCTACTAATGTCCTATTTCTCAGCTGTACTACACATACAATTCACCGGGCCATACACAATTCACTTTTCCTCTTAAGTTTTTTCCTAGTTGATATTTTCATACCTTAGCAATTAAATGCCTTTCAAACCAACAGCAAGCAAGCAAATACTCAGAATAATTTTAACAGTACAATGGCCTCAATTCACTAAGGTCATGCTGGAGATAATAAGGCAAGAGAAAACTTACCTCCACACAGTGAGAGAGTAATCTTATCTCTTCATTCCTTACGTTACCTCCTCTGTAGTTAAATTACCTCCTATGTAGTTATTTTCACACGCAGTTAATTAACAGCCTGTCTTTAACTCTGGAGTTATTTTAAGGATTGGAGAGTTAACTTAAAGACAGAAGAGTTAACTTTAAGGTCCGTACACACGCCGGACTGGAGGCAACGACGGGTCCATCGTCACCTCCCGCTGGGTTACACGCCAGACTGTCGTTGGAACGCCCACCCAGCGGGAGGTGACGATGGACCCGTCGTTGCCTCCAGTCCGGCGTGTGTACGGACCTTAAGGTTTGCCTGAGGTAAAATGTTTCCTGAATACTACATGCCTCATCACCATGGTAACAACTCTAGAAACTTTATTAAAGACAGGAGATAAGCTTAGTGAATTGAGGCTATTATCAACTACTTTTTGGTACTATTTCAATTGTAGAGTGCTAAAAAGTTGTTTTAAAGAGAAGATGAAAAAAAAACTCAGGAGGAAAAGTCAATTGTATATGGCCCATTATCTCATAAGTTTATTTTCGATATACTGTAGGTTTGCTTTAACCCCCCTGCCGTGCCCTGCAAGCTTCATTCGGAATTTGTATTGCAAATGGCAGAACTCTGCAGAAACTCATGCCCAGTAATGATCACCTTGATATAAGCTTTGAATAGTGCTTATTATTAACAAATGTTTCCCTCCTCTATTTGAACTTATGTGACACTTTGGCTGACCTTGGTAGGTTTTGGTGCTTCATATGAATTGTTTTGTATTGAGTGCATGAAGTGTATAGAGTGCAGTGAGAACTTGGGCCCATGTTCCTTAGCCATGCCACTGCTTCCTCCCTTTATATGACATGGGTGACTGTTGTAGGAACCTCACTTAGCAAAACGTATAGTCCTTACCTATATCGAGCATATTTTATCTGTTATTAAGCTACAGGTTTACTTAGAAAAAAAAATCAAAGGAACATCTCAAACAAAATACCTGATGTCTGGAGAGTTTTCACCCCTGAATCCCTAATGGCTTGGTGGAAAACTTTTCCAAGTTGTTCATCATTTACACCTCCAGGTTCTAAACTAGACTAACAGCTTGAGTCATTGAGCTTTCTTTTAAGTAAGAACCACTGCCTATCTCCACCACAGAGAGGGGATTTAACCTCATCAGTGACCCGCCATCATCACTTTCAGCTTCCACCTCGCAGGCATGGAGAGAGTGGCACTGCAGGGGCTCGACAAATCCTTCACTGAAGCTTTTTTTGCCACCATATGCTGAATTCCGAGGCATGTGGGATTCAATCAAAGAAAGAGAGAAAGGTGGACATTTCAGAAGATTTATGGCTGATGAGGAGCGGCATTGGAAAAGTACGGCTTGATTTTCACAGTAACGCTTGTGGTTCACTATTTAAGTACAACCCCTGCTATGATGGATGAACAACAGTGACGATTCCTAGAAGCAAGTTACACATCTATTATTCTTCAGACCTTCTGCTACCACTGTTTTCTCGAGTAATCCTCTATTATGGGTCTTATGCTTTATAGGGAAAAATGATAGGATTTAAAACGCGCACTGATGGGTAGTTTCTCGGTGAAGGATTGAGTTGTATTTAACTGAGCCCTGTAGAAACCCTTTATTGATTTCGGCTCTGTTAACAAGGTCATGCTCCAGCAAGACCGATCCTGTTATGATAGCTATAAATAATTGCATTAGGATTATAATGATGTAAAGTCAAAACTGGATAATTACTTTATGCAGATTGCGGCAGATTGGGAGAACTAGGGCTTAGGAAGCTCTAACGCCGATTCTAGCCAAACAGCAAAAGGCAACTTTGAGATAAACTATTAGGGATGGTCGGAAATGCCAATTTCTGATTCGATGGAAATTCTGATTTCTGCCAATGACGATTACCGATTCCATGAATTTCCGATTTTAGTTTTCTGGAGGAGACTTTTTTTTTGGGGGGGGGCAATTTTTTGCATTCTCGGATTGACCAAATATTTCTGAGTTGGCTCTGCATTCTCTGATTGGTCCAATGCTTCTGAGTTCGGTGATTGGGCTAAAATTTCCAAGTTGTGGTAGTGTGGTATTTCTGCAGAATTCTGATTTCCGAGGAGTCTTTTTTTTGGTCATTTTTTGCATTCTCTGATTGGCCAAACACTTCTGAGTTGACTTTGCATTCTCTGATTGGTCCATTGCTTCTGAGTTCTGTGATTAAGCTATAATCATTGAGTTGCGGCAATGCAGTAGTTCCACAGACATCCGATTTCCGAGTTGCGATCAGAAATACAGATTTCAGATCAGAAATGCAGAAATTTAGCATCCCTATATACTATACATAGAACACTTTTACTTGTGTAATTATAGGTTGCCCATTCACCTGTGCTATAGCTTTATTACAGAAGGATGATGACTAAAAATCAGTTTATTCCACAGAAATGCTCCACTAGGGAAAATGCAGGAGGAAGCATGTGTTCCATTTCATCAGATGATTCATTTCTAAAGCTCTTATTGGTTGTTTATGATCAGGTGAACTTTTGCTTTCTGCTTTACTTCATACACAGTACCCATATAAAAGGAGATGTTTGCCATGGCCAACAGACATTGGACCAAAAGCCAGATAGACAGCACAGTGGCGTTGTGCCTTACAGCGTTGGGTTCCAGGTTCGGGTCCCAGTCAGTGCATTATCTGCAAGGAGTTTATATGTTCTCTCCATATCTGTGTGGGTTTCCCCCAGGCATTCTGGTTTCTTCCCAAAGCACACAGATAAATTAATTGGCTTCCCCCTAAATTGGCCCTAGACTATGATGCATACTCTACACAAAACATACATAGACATATGACTATGGTAGGGATTCGATTGTGAGGGACAGTTAAGTGACAAGACAATATACTCTGTACAGTGCTGCAGAAGATGACTAAATAATAATCTTAAAGAGTGGGGCCAGCAGCACTATGTCATTAAATTCTCTTTATTGTCAGTCCATAAAAAGTACAAAAAAATGCAGATACCTTTTAATGGGCTGACAAATGTATTGTAGCGTGTAAAAGAATTGACTTCATTCTATGGACTGTCAATAAAGAGCTTTTAGTTCCTAAGGCCTCATTCACAAAAAAAAGCCATTCAAAAATGTGGAACTTGGAAATTGGATTTTGGCAGAAATATTGCATTACAGCAACTCGGTAATTTTAGACCAATCACAGAACTCGGAAGCATTGGACCAATCAGAGGATACAAAGTCAACTCGGAAGTATTTGGCCAGTCAGAGAATGTAAAAAATAATAATAATAATAAAAAAGGCTACTCAGAAATCGTAACTCTTAAATGAATCAGAAATCCATGGAATCCATAATTGGCAGTGGCGGAAATCGGATTTTCCATGGAATCCAAAATCAGCATTTCCGACCATCCCTATTGCTGATCTATTTGGCTGCAGTAGTGTCTGAATCACACCAGGAACAAGCATGCAGCTAATCTTATCAGATCTGACAATAATGTCAGAAACACCTGATCTGCTGCATGCATGTTCAGGGTCTGTGGCTAAAAGTATTAGAGGCAGAGGATGAGCAGGTTAGCCAGGAAACAGTTTTTTCTTATAAGGAAATAAATATGGCAGCCTCCATATACCTCTAATTACAGTTGTCTTTTAAACAACCCTGCCCGCATCACAGTTATATTCACCAAACCATCTCCAGCAAAACCAGCCCATTTACGTTAACTAATGCACTAGTGTATGGCGCATTTCCATTGCTTCCCAGAAGGGGGGGTCAAAGATAGCCGGTAGCATGCTTCTCCAATTTCATTAAGAAAGCAATAAACAAACTCAATTTCTTTAAAGAACACTCTGCAGTTATTCAGGGAAACTGCGCAGATGAGCTAATTATCCATCTGTGTATTGTTATCCTTGTGGAGTGCAGCACATTTTACATACGCAAAGATTTTATAGAACGACAGCCGTAGAGCAGCTCGACATCTGAAACTCTTGATATGCTGTATAAATACTTTGTTTTGTTTTGATTTAACCTTCTTGCGTGCTTTATTGTGATGGAAAAATAGATGTCTTATTTAGCATTGTTTGAGTATTGACGTACTGGCAACGGCTGTGCTCTGTCTTATGTTAGTAACTGCTGCTAATGCATTGTGCATTAGTGTTTGTTGTCAGGAAATCACTTCTCCCAGCTGACACAGAGGAGCTCTTTGGTGTGAAACACTTGGTTACAGCCAAACGTCTGTTTCGTGTGAGTATTGTGGTGCTGTATTCAGGCATCAAAAATCAGAGGATGGAGATATCCTGGGAGTTAATTGGGGTTTAGAGGGTCTGATACTGTACTTGGGTATGAACTGAATACCACAGAGTTCTTTGCTCCTCCAAAACGCTAAAGATGTCTGCCTCTCACATCACATGCGAGGCTCCAGGATTTCTCCAGAGCAGCCCCTACTCTATGAAACGCCTTCCTTCCACCCATGAGGCTTGCTTCAACTCATTCAAGCAGGCCTTAAAGAAACTCAGAGAGGACATAAACTACAGCTCTGATACTTATCCTTGGCTTCCACACAACACATTTAACCACTTCCGGATTCTCGGAGCGTATATACACGCCCCTGAATCCTGAAGTGTATACCATGGAGCCGTTCCATGTCAGTTCACGGAGGGTGTCTCCGTGAACACCCTGCGAGCCGATCGGCGGCTCGCAGGGTAAATGTAAACACACGGGGAAGATCTTCCCCGGTGTTTACATGTATACGGCGCTGCTGCGCAGCAGCGCCGTAGAGGAGATCGGCGATCCCCCGGCCTCTGATTGGCCGGGGATCACCGGCATCTGATAGGCTAAAGCCTATCCCATCAGGCGCAGGACGGAAATCCGTCCTGCGCCGCTCACAGGGGGAGGGAGAGGGAGGGAAGGGGAAGGAGGCCAGGAAGCGCTGCGGAGGGGGGCTTTGAAGAGCCCCCCCCCCGCAAGCGCAAGCAGCCGGCGGCGATCAGACCCCCCCAGCAGGATATCCCCCTAGTGGGGACAAAAGGGGGGAAGTCTGATCGCCCTGGCTGCTAGCTGATCTGTGCTGCGGGCTGGAGAGCCCACGCAGCACAGATCAGCACAAAATTTCAAGGTGTGGAAGTGGTTAATATCTGTGTAGACAGGGATGGGGTAGGGACAAGACAAAAGGGGAAGAGCGCACTCAATTTCAAAACAATATAGACGACAAGCCTCTCCGTGGAATATTCTCACCTCTATAAGTTGCTGACTCACCCGTATGGGTTGGTCAGTGTTAGCGCTTTTGTCCCTTTATAGGCCAGGGACATAGGCTCTGCATACAGTGTTGCCGATCGCCTGCTGTCTCCTTTTGATCGCAGGATAACTCCGCCTTGGTACTTCCAAGTGTGGTCTCCAAGCTGGCTGGTACTTGTAGTCCTCCCGGTTTGGGGATAGGGGGTGATGGAATATGCGGAGTAATAAAGCAGAGAGGTGAAGAGGAGGGAATGGATATACAATATAACAATATAACAATACAATATAACAATATGCCTTCTACCTGCATGAGACATGTCGTGAGATTCAGACGTTGCTAACGGCCATGGCTGCGATTTATGTTCGTCAGAATTTCCACCATTGACCTTGCCCAAATAAACCCCCTAAGAGTCCCTACAATGCTAGAAAATTTGGTACTGCTGAGCCATCGCCCTTTGAAAAGATTTGAGATTTTGGAAAGTGAAATAGGGAGCCAATGAAAGCCTATGGGGGATTTTACCACTTTTGCACCCCTGTAACTCTGGTTTGCAGAGATGTAGGGAACCCATCTTTGGATTCCAAGTATAACAATATGCTTTCTACCTGCATGAGACATGTCGTGAGGTTCAGATGTTGCTAACGGCCATGGCTGCGATTTATGTTCGTCAGAATTCCCACCATTGACATTGCCCAAATAAACAGGTTTTTGTGACCCTAGGCTATGACCTCTTTGGCCTAGGGGCCCGAAACTCACCAGTTATGATCCCCCTAAGAGTTCCTACAATGCTAGAAAATTTGCCACTGCTGAGCCATCGCCCTTTGAAAAGATTTGAGATTTTTTAAAGTGAAATAGGGAGCCTAATGGAAGCCTATGGCAGAATTCAGCACTTTTGCACCACTATAATTCTGGTTGGTTATCATCACCAGCCGACTTTAGCAGTTAATAGAAAAGGCCCCTTACATCCTAGCAAAACCAAACTTGCAGAATATGTTAAAAAGATAGCAGGAAACAATATTTAACAGATTTCCGAGGCCACAAATGTGAAAAAAGTAAATACCTTTTTATAATCCAGATCCATGGAGGACGCCGTCCGCGCCCTCCCGTTCATTCCCCCATGGCTCCCGCAGTAATACTGGGCCCGGTCGGGTCCCGACTCCCGACCCCTCCGAACAGGTCGGGTTCTCATTCCCCACTCAATATGGCTGCCACAGATTGCCGCGGATGCGCAGTCCTCATAGCCGCGATTGCGGCTGCGCAGCTCTAGGGCCTCCTCCTGCCGCGTCATCAATATGCGTGCATACATCGGACACATCGGGAGGAGGCCCTAGAGCTGCGCAGCCGCAATTACGTCTATGCAGACTGCGCAGCCGCAGCAATCTGTGGCGGCCATATTGAGGGGGGAATAAGAACCCGACCCGTTTGGAGGGGTTGGGACCCGACCGGGGCCGTTATTACTGCGGGTGCCATGGCGGAATGTACGGGAGGGCGCAGATGGCGTCCTCCATAGATCTGGATTATAAAATGGTATTTAACATTTTTCATACTCGTGGCCTCGTAAGTCCGGGCTTGTTTGCACTGATCTGTGCTGCGTAGGCTCTCCAGCCCACAGCACAGATCAGTAGACAGCCAGGGCGACCAGACTTCCCCCCTTTTTTCCACACTAGGGGATGTCCTGCTGGGGAGCTCTGATCGCCGCCGGCTATTTTCAATCAGCGAGGGGGGCTACTCAAAGCCCCCCTCCGCAGCGATTTTCCGCCTCCTTCCCCTTCCCTCCCTCTCCTCTTTCCCCTGGGCGGCGCAGGATGGAGATCCGCTAATAGGCTTCAGCCTATCAGCTGCCGGCGATCCCCGGCCAATCAGAGGCCGGGGATTGACGATCTCTTTTACGGTGCTGCTGTGCTGCAGCGCCGTATGATGTAAATAGCAGGGATTTCTTCCCCGCATGTTTACATTTCGCCTGCGAGCCGCGATCAGCTGAGATAGAACTGAGATAGAAAAGCCGCTCAAACGAGCGCCCGTTTCCATGTAAAACCACTTAACACCTAGGTCCGCCGATCAGCTGACCATGGTCATTAAGTGGTTAAAAAAATAAATAAATAAATTATTATTATATATATATATATATATATATATATATATATATATATTTATTATTATTATTTTATGTGCTGAGTGTGGGAAATCTGAAAAAAAAAACAACGTGGGGTCCCCCCTCCCGAGCCTCTGTAACCCCTTGTCCCCCATGCAGGCTGGGATAGCCAGAATGCGGAGCCCTGGCCGACTGGGGCTTTGCACCCTGAGCTATACCAGCCCGCATGGTCCATGGTATGGGGGGCTCTGGGGGGGAGGGGCGGCCAAACCTTCCACTCCCCCCCCGAGCCCTTGTCCAATCCATGGACAAGGGGCTCTTCCCCACCTCCGGTGCCCCAGGAGGAGGTGGGGGCGACGACTCCCTGGGGGGGTTCATGGTGGCATCTGGGAGTCCCCTTTAAGAAGGGGACCCCAGATGCCCACCCCCCTCCCAGAAGAAATGAGTATAGGGGTACAAAGTACCCCTTACCCATTTCCACAAAGGGTTAAATGAAATAAAAACACAACCACGAGAAAAGTATTTTATTACTCTAAATGAACCATTAATACTTACCTGTACCTTTAAAAAAGTTTTCCCAAGCCAATATCCACGGTAAATGTTCCCACGCCAGTATCCTCTTATGTTGCGATCTTCTATTAAGTTGATTGAAGATCTCCGAAGCCCCCCACCCACATAGCAGAGAATGCGTCCTTTCGGACGCATAGCTGCTGGCTCTCGCTGGCTCTCCCCACCTGCCTGCCTGCACCTTTCAACCCCCACCTAGCCTGGCACCCAGTGCACCCATGGGTTCACTGGGTGCCAGCCTAGGTGGGGGTTGATAGGTGCAGGCCGGTGGGGAGAGACAGCAGCGAGAGCCAGCAGCTTCACGTCCTGCCGAGGTCGCATTCTCTGCTATACTAACTGCTCATGAATGAGCCGGATCTTTTTAATGAATCGGTTCTTTTTTTATGAATGTTTCCTCTTGTTCCCACTGTTCTTCTTAACATTCCCAGTATTTTGGTGTTGCTAGCTTTTAAAGGGGCTTTGCTATTAACCGTTAAAGTCGGCAGGGGTATATTTTCCCACGGTCAGAAGGAGAATTTACATTGAAACTTTAAAATTGATTTTCTCAAAAACTATAAGGTCTTTTTGAAAAAATGTTTTCCTCTTGTTCCCACTGTTCTTCTTAACATTCCCAGTAATTTTGGTGTTTCTAGCTTTTAAAGGGGCTTTGCTATTAACTGCTAAAGTCAGCGGGCGTTTATTTTTCCCACGGTCAGAAGGAGTTACTTTAAAATGATTTTCTCAAAAAATTTAAGGTATTTTTGTAAAAAAATGTTCCCCTCTTGTAGTCACTGAAAGATCTCAGGTGTTAGACACCTTGAAACATCTTTTCCATCACTTTTCTGGCCAGCAAAAATGTTTATAGCTTTCAAAGTTCGCCTCCCCATTGAAGTCTTTTGCGGTTCGCTGAACTTCCTGCGAACCGAACCTTCCGTGGCAATTCGCGAACAGGGTTCGCGAACCGAAAATCGGAGGTTCGGCCCATTACCAAGTCAGACAAATATAACATAACATTTATAATGAAATAACCACAAATGTCTTTTCTGTGCTTACATCATTATCAGTTTTATTCAACCCTCAAGTGGCATTCTTAGTACTTAGTACAACATCCTTTTCCAGTTATAACAGCTTTTAACCATCCTGGCGGTATGGACGAGCTCAGCTCGTCCATTACCACCGGAGGCTGCCGCTCAGGCCCTGCTGGGCCGATTTGCGCCAAATAAAAAGGAGCACACACAGCCGGCACTTTGCCAGCCACGTGTGCTACCTGATCGCCGCTGCAGCGCGGCGATCCGCCGCGTGCAGCGGTGAAAGAGGGTCCCCCCAGCTGCCGGAGCCCAGCGCAGCCGGAACAAATAGTTCTGGCCAGCGCTAATGGCTGGATCGAAGGCGGCTGACGTCAGGACGTCGGCTGACGTCCATGACGTCACTCCGCTCGTTGCCATGGCGACGAGGTAAGCAAAACAAGGAAGGCTGCTCATTGCGGCGGCGATCAGAACTACGCTTCAGGAGCGCCCTCTAGTGGGCTTTCATGCAGCCAACTTTTAGTTGGCTGCATGTAATAGTTTTTTTTTTATTTAAAAAAAAACCTCCCGCAGCCGCCCTGGCGATCTTAATAGAACGCCAGGGTGGTTAAACATGAAGCATAGCTTGACATAAGTGTCTTAAAGTGATCTACGGGTATCTTAGCCCATTCTTCATGGGCAAAAGCCTCCAGTTCAGTCACATTCTTAGGCTTGCGCGCTGCAACTGCTTACTTTACGCCCCACCAGAGGTTCTCAATCGGATTTAAGTCTGGTGACTGCGATGGCCACTCCAAAATGTTCCAGCCTTTATTCTGCAACCATGCTCTAGTGGACTTGGAGGTATGCTTGGGATCATTGTCCTGTTGAAATGTCCAACATCTCCCAAGCCTCAGGTTTGTGACTGACTGCATCACATTTTCATCCAATATCTCCTGGTACTGAAGAGAATTCATGGTACCATAGCACACGCTGAAGCTTCCCTGTACCTGCAGAAGCAAAACAGCCCCAAAGCATGATTGACCCCCCCCCCCCCCCCCCCGCCATGCTTCACAGTAGGCAAGGTGTTCTTTTCTTCATAGGCCTTGTTCTTCCTCCTCCAAACATAGCATTGATCCATGGGCCCAAACAGTTCTAATTTTGTTTCATCAGTCCACAGAACACTATCCAAAAACTTTTGTGGTAGTGTTCTGTGGACTGATGAAACAAAATTAGAACTGTTTGGGCCCATGGCTCATCGCTATGTTTGGAGGAGGAAGAACAAGGACTATAACTGGAAAAGGATGTTGTACTAAGAATGAATGTCACTTGGGGGTTGAATAAAACTGATAATCATGTGAGCACAGAAAAGACATTTGTGGTTATTTCATTATAAATGTTATGCTATATTTGTCTGACTTACAAGTGCCTCTTTGATTTAAATGTAAACAAGATGACTGAAATGATCAAAATCAATGTCAAACTGGCCAAAACACTCAATTTCAGTGGGGGTTGAATAATTTTGAACACAACTGTAGATAGATAGATAGATAGATAGATAGATAGATAGATAGATAGATAGATAGATAGATAGATATAGTATAAGATATCATACCTAATATTACATATTATATAAAAGAAAAAAACCTACATTCCCTTTAATCCAATAAAAGCTGCAATCAAAGTTTATCTTAGAGACCTTTTTTATGCAGGGAATCTGAAAAAGATTGCTGTTGAAGTCATAATTGTGTTAGATATAATTTACATTGATCCCAATCCTTCATCTACTGCATAAATATTATATTTGCAGTCTGTTCCTCTCGCTATGACAGTTAACAGCAGCACCGTAATTTCCCCACTGATAAAAGTTTGACTTGGGTCTCTGCTGTGAAATAGCTTCAGTGACTCCACACTGCCAAGGTTCCTGGTGTGACTCGCAATAAATTCAGATCCTGGGTATATGGAAAACATGGGCATTATAGCTGCTCATGAATATTCAGCACTCTATTTTTGCAATTTTCAACCTCTGGGGAGAGGTTCGCCATATAAACTAATTTTGTGATAGAGTTGAAATTGACAGGGAAAAACATCGCGCGTAGAAAACGGCTGAGCCAATCTGCTAAAACAGACGGAAGTGAGAATAAAATTAGAGATGGAAGAAAAAAATAGATTTTCCAGCATTAAGGGTTAGATCAGATTTGCATAGCAGAGGGTGGCAACTGGCATGATTTACCCACAGGAGAAGCTGAAGACAGATACAGTGGTATTTTTAGGCTTCCCAAAATGCTGTACTTAAAGGATACACGAAGTGACATGTGACATGATGAAATTAGACATGTGTATGTACAGTGCCATGCACACAGAAACCTATGCTGTGTTCCTTTTTTTTCTTTCTTGCATAAAAAAAGAGTTAAAGAGGAACTGTAACCAAGAATTGAACTTCATCCCAATCAGTAGCTGATACCTCCTTTCGCATGAGCTATTTTTACCTTTTCTTAAATGGATCATCAGGGGGCTCTGTATGGCTGATATTGTGGTGAAACCCCTCCCACAGTGTGATGTCAGCACCTAGATACTGACATCACACAGCAAGAGCCTTGTTGCATTGTGGGAAATAACAGCTTTTTCAAACTGCCAAAAAACAGCATCTCCTTCCACATCTCCTGCCAGCAGTAAAGATATTTCCTGTGATAAATGTCAGAATGTAAATCAGAGAGAGGAAAGGTTTTACAATGGGCAAACACTGACTAAATTATTTTATAAATAATTATTGTAAAAATTAAGCACTTTTTTCATTGTGCAGTATTTTCACTGCAGTTCTTCTATAAACATCAGGTATGCAAGTGACAGTTTCTGTCCAGGTTGGGACTTGGTTGGACTATATCTAGCATATCATAACATAGGGAGCTGGAGACTTCAAAAAATATATACTTTTATTATCCAATATCATAATTTAGTCATAAATCACAAACATCTAAAACCATTTAAAAATCCCCTTATTTACAGACTTGCAACCATAACAGAGCAATGGGCATATATCATAGGTGCACCTATATTGATTGTAATCCGGATTATATCTTCAGGCCCCTTTGCTATATTTGCTGCGAAACTATAAAATAGAAGTCATCCTCAGGACAAGCTTTAATTCTTCAATCCTACCCGTGTGCAAAGCAAAGCACGCCTCTACAAAGGTTCCAGTGTGTATACACCCTCATTACACGCATATATCTGCATAACTCCTCAGCCAAGCAGCGGCCAAAGCATAGTAGCAGACTTGTTTTCCATGGTCACCTTAGGTCATAGCGTTATTCCACTGCATTCATCGGCTATCCGCCATAGTGTGATGCAAGCAAAGCTGTAAACCTCCGGCCAAGCCGGCACTCACGCGTTCAGTATGACAGACAGACCACAAGCTCTTGCGCAGCATTCTCTGCATACTTGGTAGCGAGGCTTTTCTGCTGCTGGGGGATTTCCCCATTCATATTTCTCACTGCGGCGAGCTTCGGGTGCAAGGCTCCCTGGGGAAGAGGGCGGAGGCATGGGATGACGTCACGAACATGTTACGATCTCCTTAGAGATCAGGGGCACTTTTAGGCAATCCAACTCAAAAATGGGTGTGGCCATACACCAGAATGTGGGTGTGGTCATGGGTGGAGCCAAATGTACATGAAATTAGCAGCGGTCTTAGTAGGCCTGCCCAGCAAAATGTTGCATGAAGTCCCCTCTCCATTAATACAAAAAATAAATGCAGCATATCACATAAATAGGCAATGTCACTTAAACATAACTAGGCAGAGTTACCTGGCTTCTGTGCTGGCTGGTCTGGCTATCTGCTGGGTGGGCTGGCCTGCTGCCAGGTTATCTGGCAGTTCCCCCATAGCATTCCCTGCCATTCTAGCGGACCCCCTACCATGCTCCCACGGGGCTCCCATTGAGGCACCACAACTCCCAGCATGCCTCTATAGAAGAACCACAGCTCTCTGCATGCCCCAATAAAGGCATCACAACACCCAGCATGGCACCACAGCACCCATTATGCCCACATTGAGGCACCACACCACCTAGCTTACTCCCAATTGATGCACCAAAGCTCCCAGCATGCCCATAATAGAGGCAGCACAGCTGACTCTGCCTGGGGGACATCCGGGGCACCCCAGAATAGATCCGGGGCACGTGCCACTGATCTTTGGGGCTAGCAGCAACGCCCCTGCATTACGTCATGATGTGTAACCGGGCCCATAGGAAAGCTTGCGTCTGTTCTGCTGCCTCCCCCTCTGGGAAATGATTTGTAGTGGACCTAATGTGAAGCGTTAAAAGGTGTACACTAGGATGAATGGTACTGCACTATTTATGACCAAATTTTCATCATTTTTGAAGCGAAAATTTCAACATTTTTGCGAAAATAGCAAGTATTTTTGCATTTTCATTTTTTTTTTGTGAAACCGCAAACACAATATTTTTAGTGCAAAAATACGGGAAAAACTATATTTTTACCAAAACGATTCGTGAAAACCATGAAAAAAATTAAACTTATTTTCTATGCCTTTTTCACTTGAAAAACAAATGGAACATTATTTTTGTGAAAATTAACCCTTTTGGGACCGGTCACCTAGCCCCCCTTAAGGACCAAGCGATTTTGCTGAGGGGGGTGCGTTTGGGGGGGTCAGGCAGCCGGATCCCTGTTAGAAGTAAGCTGGGCATGGTGTGCCCAGTGTGGCCAGGTGTCCCAGCCTTTACTCACCTTCCAGGCTCCAGCGATGAGCAGCTGTGGACCCCGCCGCTCTGGCTGGTGTCCCCACTCATACTGATGCTAAGTTCCGGGTCGCGGCTTGATGATGTCATCAAGACGGGACTCGGCACTTACATCAGAGCAAGCGGGGATGCTGTCCAAAGTGGAGGGGAGTGCCGTTCGTCGGGAGAATGGCAGGAAGGTGAGGGGATCCTCTCCCCCCCCCCTACCGCCGCAGCTCTAACAGTGATCACTACGATCCGCCGGCGATCATAGTGATCATGTGATCAGAAGCCATACGCGATGGCTCCAGATCACTGAGGGGAAATGTCAGCTATCATATGACAGCTTAATCTCCCCTCTCGGGTGCGCACAATCGCGTCAGGAGCGGAAGCAGCGGGCGGCGTAGATCCTACGCTGCATCAGGCTAGAACAGCTACAAGTGCGGCGTAGGATTTACATGCACTGGTCTTCAAAAGGTTAATTCCTAAAAGAATATTGGCATTTTCGCTCATCACTGCTTATGACCACATCATTTGGAACAAGCACATTTTTGCTTTAAAACTAAACTTGTCTCGCTGCTAATCAATATTCCTGATCAGTTTGGGATGGACCCGACCACATCAAACGTCACGCAGAAACTACATTCATTCTTATCCAGGATATCTTGCTGTATAGTTGCATACAGTTTCCCAGCAAGGATAAAATACACCTGCTGGGAAGCCTGGCCCTCGGAAGAAAGTGTTATATTCTTTGCTATAAAAATATTTCAGGTCACACAGAGAAACCCAGGGACAGAGCATAGCAAACTTAAAAGTTGAAATTTACAGCCCATGAATGTTGAAGTAGTGAAAGAAGTTACAGCAAAATAAATCTCTGGCCTGCTTGGGAAAGCAGACGAGGATAGGATTACATTCTGCTTCCATCTGTACAGCAACACTTTTGTAATTATTCCTCTAATAATGCTGTTCTAATGAAAGCAGAGGTGTCCAAACTTTTAAGGCTGAGGGACATATCGCCCTTCTTGAGAGTGCTAAGGCGGTGAACTAGCCAAAATTAAACACACTTCTTGCTGATTGACAAATTTGCCGTCATGTTACACTATTTGCCTATATGACATTTTGTCAAATAAAACTTTTTTTTTTTACTGGAAATAGCCCATATACACTGCACACAGCAGTTAGTACAGTGGTAGCTGCTGATCAGTGGCTGTTACTGCTGCTGGCACAGTGGTAACTGCTAATCAGTGTTTATTACTGGAAATAACCCATATACACTGCACATAGCAGTTAGTACAGTGGTAGCTGCTAATCAGTGGCTGTTACTGCTGCTGGCACAGTGGTAACTGCTAATCAGTGTTTATTACTGCTGCTGGCATATTGGCAGTGGCTAATCAGAGGCTGTTACTGGCTGCTGCCGGCACAGTGGCGGCTGCTAATTGTTACTGTTTCTGGCATAGTGGTGGCCAGGGCT
Organism: Hyperolius riggenbachi; assembly: GCF_040937935.1. Lineage (NCBI taxonomy): Eukaryota > Metazoa > Chordata > Amphibia > Anura > Hyperoliidae > Hyperolius > Hyperolius riggenbachi. Next base: position 61,502,999 of record NC_090647.1, read on the forward strand.
GGATTTGTTCTTTTTCACCACGCAAGGCCCACTATTACCAGCTCTCCCCAGACCGACAGCATCCTAAACTCCCCCACCCCCAACACAGCAGGCATTAGATTGTAGGCTCCTCTGAGGAAAGTTAGTGAAGTGATGGCAGGGTGTACATTATAAGCTCTTCCGAGGACAGTTAGTGACATGATGGCAGGGATTAGATTGTAAGCTCCTTGGTGAGCGGCACATTTGGTGAGTGATGGGCAGCTCAGAGATCGCTGTAAGTGCCTGTTGCCCCTTCTTCCAAGGTGTGCCAGTTCTGGCCGTTGATAGCTGCCCACTAGTGTTGGGTGAACACCTGGATGTTCGGGTTCGCGAACGTTCGCCGAACATGGCCGCAATGTTCGGGTGTTCGCGCCGAACTCCGAACATAATGGAGGTCAATGGGGACCCGAACTTTCGTGCTTTGTAAAGCTTCCTTACATGCTACATACCCCAAATTTGCAGGGTATGTGCACCTTGGGAGTGGGTACAAGAGGAAAAAAAATATTTGAAAAAGAGCTTATAGTTTTTGAGAAAATTGATTGTAAAGTTTCAAAGGAAAAACTGTCTTTTAAATGCGGAAAATGTCATGTTTCTTTGCACAGGTAACATGCTTTTTGTTGCCATGCAGTCATAAATGTAATACAGAGAAGAGGTTCCAGGAAAAGGGACCGGTAACGCTAACCCAGCACCAGCAGCAGCACACGTGATGGAACAGGAGGAGGGCGGCGCAGGAGGAGAAGGCCACGCTTTGAGACACAACCCAGGCCTTGCATGAGGACAAGAAGCGTGCGGATAGCATGCATTTTGCCGCCATGCAGTCATAAATGTAATAAAGATAAGATGTTCCATAAACAGGGACCGGAAACGCTAACCCAGCAGCAGCACACGTGATGGAACAGGAGCAGGCGCAGGAGGAGAAGGCCACGCTTTGAGACAAAACAACCCAGGCCTTGCATGAGGACAAGAAGCGTGCGGATAGCATGCATTTTGCCGCCATGCAGTCATAAATGTAATAAAGATAAGAGGTTCCATAAACAGGGACCGGCAACGCTAACCCAGCAGCAGCAGCACACGTGATGGAACAGGAGGAGGCGCAGGAGGAGAAGGCCACGCTTTGAGACACAACAACCCAGGCCTTGCATGAGGACAAGAAGCGTGCGGATAGCATGCTTTTTACCGCCATGCAGTCATAAATGTAATAAAGATAAGAGGTTCCATAAACAGGGACCGGAAACGCTAACCCAGCAGCAGCAGCACACGTGATGGAACAGGAGGAGGCGCAGGAGGAGAAGGCCACGCTTTGAGACACAACAACCCAGGCCTTGCATGAGGACAAGAAGCGTGCGGATAGCATGCTTTTTACCGCCATGCAGTCATAAATGTAATAAAGATAAGAGGTTCTATAAACAGGGACCGGAAACGCTAACCCAGCAGCAGCAGCACACGTGATGGAACAGGAGGAGGCGCAGGAGGAGAAGGCCACGCTTTGAGACACAACAACCCAGGCCTTGCATGAGGACAAGAAGCGTGCGGATAGCATGCTTTTTACCGCCATGTAGTCATAAATGTAATAAAGATAAGAGGTTCCATAAACAGGGACCGGCAACGCTAACCCAGCAGCAGCAGCACACGTGATGGAACAGGAGGAGGCGCAGGAGGAGAAGGCCACGCTTTGAGACACAACAACCCAGGCCTTGCATGAGGACAGGAAGCGTGCGGATAGCATGCTTTTTACCGCCATGTAGTCATAAATGTAATAAAGATAAGAGGTTCCATAAACAGGGATCGGCAACGCTAACCCAGCAGCAGCAGCCCACGTGATGGAACAGGAGGAGGCGCAGGAGGAGAAGGCCACGCTTTGAGACACAACAACCCAGGCCTTGCATGAGGACAAGAAGCGTGCGGATAGCATGCTTTTTACCGCCATGCAGTCATAAATGTAATAAAGATAAGAGGTTCCATAAACAGGGACCGGCAACGCTAACCCAGCAGCAGCAGCACACGTGATGGAACAGGAGGAGGCGCAGGAGAAGAAGGCCAGGCTTTGAGACACAACAACCCAGGCCTTGCATGAGGACAAGAAGTGTGCGGATAGCATGCTTTTTACTGCCATGCAGTCATAAATGTAATAAAAATAAGAGGTTCCATAAAAAGGGACCGGAAACGCTAACCCAGCAGCAGCAGCACAGGTGATGGAACAGGAGGAGGCGCAGGAGGAGAAGGCCACGCTTTGAGACACAACAACCCAGGCCTTGCATGAGGACAAGAAGCGTGCGGATAGCATGCTTTTTACCGCCATGCAGTCATAAATGTAATAAAGATAAGAGGTTCCATAAACAGGGACCGGCAACGCTAACCCAGCAGCAGCAGCACACGTGATGGAACAGGAGGAGGCGCAGGAGGAGAAGGCCACGCTTTGAGACACAACAACCCAGGCCTTGCATAAGGACAAGAAGCGTGCGGATAGCATGCTTTTTACCGCCATGCAGTCATAAATGTAATAAAGATAAGAGGTTCCATAAACAGGGACCGGCAACGCTAACCCAGCAGCAGCAGCACACGTGATGGAACAGGAGCCGGCGCAGGAGGAGAAGGCCACGCTTTTTGAGACACAACAACCCAGGCCTTGCATGAGGACAAAAAGCGTGCGGATATAGCAATGCTTTTTGCCGCCATGCAGTCATAAATGTAATACAGATGAGAGGTTCCGTAACAAGGGACCAGCAACGCTAACCCATCACAGATGTTCATTGTTTATGTTACTTGGTTGGGGTCCTGGAGTGTTGCGTAGTCGTTTCCAATCCAGGATTGATTCATTTTAATTTGAGTCAGACGGTCTGCATTTTCTGTGGAGAGGCGGATACGCCGATCTGTGACGATGCCTCCGGCAGCACTGAAACAGCGTTCCGACATAACGCTGGCTGCCGGGCAAGCCAGCACCTCTATTGCGTACATTGCCAGTTCGTGCCAGGTGTCTAGCTTCGATACCCAATAGTTGAAGGGTGCAGATGGATTGTTCAACACAGCTACGCCATCTGACATGTAGTCCTTGACCATCTTCTCCAGGCGATCGGTGTTGGAGGTGGATGTGCACGCTTGCTGTTCTGTGGGCTGCTGCATGGGTGTCAGAAAATTTTCCCACTCCAAGGACACTGCCGATACCATTCCCTTTTGTGCACTAGCTGCGGCTTGTGTTGTTTGCTGCCCTCCTGGTCGTCCTGGGTTTGCGGAAGTCAGTCTGTTGGCGTACAACTGGCTAGAAGAGGGGGAGGATGTCAATCTCCTCTCTAAAGTCTCCACAAGGGCCTGCTGGTATTCTTCCATTTTGACCTGTCTGACTCTTTCTTCAAGCAGTTTTGGAACATTGTGTTTGTACCGTGGATCCAGAAGGGTATAAACCCAGTAATTGGTGTTGTCCTGAATGCGCACAATGCGTTGGTCGCGTTCAATGCAGTCTAGCATGAATTGAGCCATGTGTGCCAGAGTCCTGCCAGAACCATCATCATCCTCTTGTAGGCGTTGTGATTGTTGTGATGCATCATAGTCGTCACCTTCTTCCTGGTCTGCTTCTGCTGACCATTCGCACTGAATTGTGGAAGTCCAACGTGCACCGCTCTGGCCCTCGTCAGTGGTGGCATGAAATTCCTGCTCCAACTCCAGCTGTTCCTTCTCCTCTTCTTCGTCATAGCTGCTGGGGCCAGCGTTTCCTGAGGCAGATGGCCTGATGTTGGTACCATCACGCTGATCGTTTTCTCCTTCTTATTCCCCCTGTTGCATCATGACAGCTGTTTCCTTGATTTTCAACATTGACCTCTTCAGTAAACACAGCAGTGGTATGGTAATGCTGACTGAAGAGTTGTCACTGCTCACAAGCAACGTGGATTGCTCAAAATTTTGGAGGACTTGGCAGAGGTCCAACATGTTGGCCCAATCGGATCCACAGAAGCTTGGCAGCTGTCCGGATGCGCCTCGGTACTGCGCCGTCATGTACTGGACCACTGCACTCTTCTGCTCGCAAAAACGGGCTAGCACGTGCAGCGTAGAATTCCAGCGCGTAGGGACATCACACAGCAAGCGATGGTGGGGGAGATTGAAGCGCTCCTGCATCTTGGCGAGTGCCCCTGAAGCAGTACTGGAATTTCTACAATGCTTGGCCACTCGTCGCACCTTCAACAGAAGATCGGCCACACCTGGGTATGTCCTCAGGAACCGCTGAACTACTAGGTTCATCACGTGCGCCAGGCAAGGGATGTGTGTCAGCTTAGCCAACCTTAAAGCGCGAATGAGATTACTCCCATTATCACACACAACCATGCCCGGTTTCAGGTCCAGCGGTGCCAGCCACAAATCCGTCTGTTCCTTTATTCCCCTCCAAATTTCCTCCCCTGTGTGCTGCTTATCCCCAAGGCAGATCAGCTTCAGCAACGCTTGCTGACGCATGCCAACAGCTTTGCTGCACTGCTTCCACGATCCTACTGCTGCTGGTGCTGGGTTAGCGTTTCCGGATGAGGTACAGCTTTGCGATGCGTTTGAGGAGAAGGAGTCAGAGAGGTAGGTGCTGCTGTTGTTATCCAGTGGGAGGGACGGCGGTGCAGCTGTTTGCGGCATGGGCAACACCCACGCCGTAGCAGGTGAGGAATCACTGCCAGGCTCCACAAGGTTCACCCAGTGTGCGGTAAGGGAGATGTATCGACCCTGGCCGAACGCACTCGTCCAGGTGTCAGTGGTGAGGTGAACCTTGCAGGCAACGGCATTCTTCAAGCTTCGGGTTATTTTGCTGACCACGTGCTCATGCAACTCAGGCACTGCAGAGCGCGCAAAGTGGTAGCGGCTGGGAACCACGTAACGTGGGATGGCCACTGACATCATGCCCTTGAAGCTGTTTGTCTCCACCACTCGATATGGCAGCATTTCGCAGGCCAGAAGCTTGGCTATGCTGGCTGTTACTGCCACGGCCCGGGGGTCATTTGCTGGCAATTTCCTCTTGCGCTCAAACATCTCCGAGACAGACAACTGAACCGTAGGGCTGCACACTGAAGGGCTGTTGGTTGTTGTGTTTGATGAACACTGGGAGACCTCAAGAGCACTACTCCGGAAAGTGACAGTGTCAGCGTCGTCTGATGTTTGTGAATGTTGTGAACCACGCAATGGCTGGGCTACTGCTGCTGCTGAGGCGGGTCTGGTGGTGAGTCTGGTGACCTCAAGGGAGGCAGTGTTGCTGGTACCCTGTCCTGCCGCGTTTGCCCACAGAGTGGGATGTTTGGATAGCATGTGGCGGCTCATGCTGGTGGTGGAGAGGTTGTTAATACTTTTCCCCCTGCTCAGGCGGGTCTTGCACACCTTGCAAATCGCCATGGTACCATCCTCAGTGCAGTCTTCAAAGAAAGCCCAGACTTTGGAGCGCCTGCCTTGCTGGCGATTTCTGTTTGCGCCTCTTTTGCGTCTCAAAGGAACTTCCACGCTTGTGGTGCCTGAAATTTCGCGCCGCCTACCTTGTGGCACAAGGCGAACTCGTGCAGCAGTGGGTTCTTCAACAGACTCATCTGTGCTGCTATGACGGCGATGTTGTCGTTCACATACAAAATCTGGGTCTATGTCCACATTGTCCATACCCTCCTCTTCCATCTCCTCAAACTCGTCATATGTCATTGTGGGGGGCTGCCGCCGTGGAGTAGAGCTCCCCACAACAACCTCTGCGCAGCTCACTCCAACGTCGTCTTCCAGATCTTCTCGGCCGACCTCCTGCAATTGCAACCCCTCCTGCCCAACTTGCTCTGGGATTTGGGTTTCAAAGTCCTCGGACTCGCCTTGTATTTCAGTGTGCGGTGCATTTCCCACAGTTAATGGTTGTGAATCCGGGCACAACATTTCTGGCTCTTCCTCCATTGACCTTTCAAAGGTGGAAGTTTGTTGGGCTGGGAATAGCTCCTGCGAATACCCCATTGTGTCCTGAGGTAATTCTTCGGCCTGGTTATCTGGCAGTTGTGTGCGTGGTGTCACTGCCGGTTGTGTCAGCTTTGTGCCCACTGGCTCCTTGTAACTGGCTGAGGACTCGGACCTCGTGCGTGATGTGCTGGTGCTGCTTAACCCACTGCTGGATGCTTGAGAGGTCATCCAAGTAATTATCTGGTCCTGTTCTTTTGGATTTGTGAGGGTTGTTGTCCTGGACAACATGGGCGGTATTGAGTGGGTTTTCTTGGGTGCTTCCCTGTGGCCTGTACGTGAACCGTCAGGGGAAACACCTCTTCCCGTGCCCCTCCCTCTTTCACCGGATTTCTTCCTCATTTCACTTATCCTTAAAGTACACGCTGACTGGCAGCAGTACAGTGGCAGTACAGAAATGCTATACAGTGGTGGGTGAGCGGTGTACCACTATTGCCAGCAGCGACACAGAGCACAATGCTATACAGTGGCGGGTGAGCGGTGTACCACTATTGCCAGCAGCGACACAGACCACAATGCTATACAGTGGCGGGTAAGCGGTGTACTACTGTTCCCAGCAGACACAGAGTGGCAGTAAACACAATGCTATATAGTGCTGGGTGAGCGGTGTACACAGAGTGGCAGTAAACACAATGCTATATAGTGTGGCTGAGCGAGCGGTGTACTACTGTTCCCAGCAGACACAGAGTGGCAGTAAACACAATGCTATATAGTGTGGCTGAACGAGCGGTGTACTACTGTTCCCAGCAGACACAGAGTGGCAGTAAACACAATGCTATATATAGTGCTGGGTGAGCGGTGTACACAGAGTGGCAGTAAACACAATGCTATATAGTGTGGGTGAGTGGTGTACTACTATTCCCAGCAGCGACACAGAGCACAATGCTATACAGGGTGAGCGGTGTACTACTGTTCCCAGCAGACACAGAGTGGCAGTAAACACAATGCTATATAGTGTGGCTGAGCTAACGGTGTACTACTGTTCCCAGCAGACACAGAGTGGCAGTAAACACAATGCTATATAGTGTAGCTGAGCGAGCGGTGTGCTACTGTTCCCAGCAGCGACACAGAGCACAATGCTATACAGTGGTTTTGAGCGGTGTACACAGAGTGGCAGTAAACACAATGCTATATAGTGTGGCTGAGCGGTGTACTACTGTTCCCAGCAGCGACACAATGACTGGGGGGGACCCTGGCTAGTCCGGCTGGAGAGAGAACTACCCTGCCTGCCTACCCAAAGCTAAACCCACAGACAAATGGCGGAGAAATGACGTGGTTCGGGTATTTATTTACCCGAACCACATGACACGTTCGGCCAATCAGAGCGCGTTCGGGTCCGAACCGCGTGACCCGTTCGGCCAATCAGAGTGCGTTCGGGTCCGAACCACGTGACCCGTTCGGCCAATCACAGCACTAGCCGAACGTTCGGGGAACGTTCGGCCATGCGCTCTTAGTTCGGCCATGCGGCCGAACGGTTTGGCCGAACACCATCAGGTGTTCGGCCGAACTCGAACATCACCCGAACAGGGTGATGTTCTGCAGAACCCGAACAGTGGCGAACACTGTTCGCCCAACACTACTGCCCACCGCTATGTGCAAACTCTGTGCAGCAGGACGAATGTTCAGCAGGCTAACTGCTACTGCTATTCTGCTGCTCAAAGCCCACCCTTTGCTTTCCTGGTGCCCTAGGCCATGGCCTTTGTGGCCTTGCCTGAAATCTGGCCATGGTGGCGGCTGCTAATCAGTGGCTGCTACTGCTACAGTGGTGGCTGATAACCTACAGGTGAGCAAAGGAGGAAGCAGAGCAGCGCACAAGGTGGTCCCTGCATGCGCCACTGGAGCTTTGACCTGCGGACCTCATGGAATTAACACTGTAGAGAGCTTAGGGGGCCACCACAGAAGGCCTGACGGGCCACATTTGGCCCCCTGGGCCGGACTTTGGACTTACCTGATTAAAAGAAAAGATGGGTACCTATTATATTAAAGGAACAAACCTCTGGACTGATTAATGACCTCTGTGTTAAATCATTATTATTATTATTATAAGATTTTCTTTTGTAGGTATCATAGATCAAAGGAAAAAAAGAAGAAAGTACCTTGAAATGGACACCTTATTGCATTCTAGAAAGGATTTCTTTTTATTTCATAGCAACTTCTTTAATTCTACTAAGGTAAAGTAAGCACCGGTTTAAAGCCCCTCCCTTCACTATACAAGAAAAGGGCCTTTCAACACCCTTTGGGCTTGATTCACAAAGCGGTGCTAACTGTTAGCACACCTGTGAAAACCCCCTTAGCACGTCTAAACGAGCAAAACTTTATGCGTGTAAAACTTTACGCGCGCACTGCACAGAGCGCAGGGCGCTCCGCGCGAAGTGCCCATTAAAACCTATGGGACTTAGCGCGTGCATAGGACTTTGACCGCGGGACTTAGCGCGCGATCTGATTGAGAAAACCGGTGCTAACCTACTTAGCACCCTGGTTAGCACGTCTAAAGACTTTAGACGTGCTAAGTAGGTTAGCACCGCTTTGTGAATCAAGCCCTTTATCTTTACCGTTCAAAGTTATTGTATCATCACTAACTAGACATTAAAAAACAGACATTGGCCTCAATTCAGTAAGCAGTTTAGACTAGTCCACAGATGTTTTTTAGTCTACTGATGGTTTGGTGTAATGTTTTAGACCTGTTTTTAGACCTGGTCTAAAACATTCGGTAATTAGGTCGGTAAAGCACGTCGGAAATGATCAAAAGATGCAATTAACAAAGGCAAATAAGGAGTAACCACGCCCACTTTTTTTGACAGAGATTAGACCAGCTGATTTCTGTCGGTAAAGTAATTCTGTGAGGTATTTTAGATGTGAGGATAGAACCTTTTGGATTAATTATGCAGGAGTTTAATTGTATCAGAGGAGAGCTCATCAGAGGAGAGGGATGTTAGTCATAGCTACTCGTTTTTGAATTGCATCTTTTGATAATTTCCCCAGCTTTACCAACCTAATTACTGAATGTTTTAGACCAGATCTAAAAACAGGTCTAAAACATTTGGTAATTATTAGTGAATTCCCTCTTGATGCAACTGAGTGATTTACACCAAACCATCAGTAGATTTAAAACCATCAGTAGACTAGTCTAAACTGCTTAGTGAATTGAGGTCATTGTTGAAAATCTGCATGATAAACATCATTTAACTACACAAGAGCCACTTAAAGGACCACTATCAGAAAAAAATGTAAAATTTATAATGCATACGTATAAAATGTTGCTTTCACTTACAGGGGCCTTTTCAGAAAGATCTGGCAGATCATATGATGCTTAGATTGCACCTTCCTTTTAAAGAAAACCTGTAACAAAAAAACCCCTCCCCTGGGGGGTACTCACCTTGGGTGGGGCAAGCCTCCTGATCCTATTGAGGCTTCCCCCATCCTCCTTGATCCCACGGCGGTGACGGTAAAGCTCCCCGAACAGCAGGGATGTAAATATTTACCTTCCCGGCTCCAGCGCAGACGCAGTATCGGCTCTCCGCTCGGAGATAGGCGGAAATAGCCGATCGCTGTCGGGCCGCTCTACTGTGCAGGCGTAAGTCTTCTGTGCCCTTCGCAGTAGAGTGGACCCGACAGAGATCGGCTATTTCCGCCTATCTCCGTGCGGAGAGCCGCAACAGTGCCCCCGCTGGAGCCAATAAAGGTAAATAAATCAGTGCTTATCAGCGCTTGTCAGGCTTGTCGAGGGAGGATTACCGAACACTTTGGGGGAGCCAGCGCTGAATTGCCTGCAGCTACAGGGGAGGGGGAAGTCTCATTGGGACCCTGAGGCTTCCCCCTCCAAAGGGGAAATTTTTTGTTACAGGTTCTCTTTAATGGTTGCACTAAGACTTGGTTGCACTAGGACTTTTTAATTGCTTCATAGCAAAGGAGGTAAATGCACATGCCAATGCCAGACTGGGAGGGGGGGGGGGTGAATACTTTTGCAGGGCACTGTAATAGTGGCTTGTGTCTCTGATATGAGTTGAGTTTCCTACGAAACCCAGAGAGGTGAAGCGATAAAGTGAGATTAAGGGGGTACATTTGCATCAGTTCAACTGTTTCAGGAAAATTTGACAGTAGAGACATGCACCTTCCTGAACACGTTAACTGTTTTATCATCCCCGCCTGTCAGTACACTTATCAGAATGAGCATTGAGGGCTTGCAGGTAACATCTGTGGTGCGTCATCACCATCAACTCACTGATGCAAGTGACTCATAGAGTTGGGCCGAACCTCCGATTTTAGGTTCGCGAACCGGGTTCGCGAACTTTCGCGGAACGTTCGGTTCGCGTTAAAGTTCGCGAACCGCAATAGACTTCAATGGGGATGCGAACTTTGAAAAAAAAAAATAATTATGCTGGCCACAAAAGTGATGGAGAAGATGTTTCAAGGGGTCTAACACCTGGAGGGGGGCATGGCGGAGTGGGATACACGCCAAAAGTCCCCGGGAAAAATCTGGATTTGACGCAAAGCAGCGTTTTAAGGGCAGAAATCACATTGAATGCTAAATGACAGGCCTAAAGTGCTTTAAAACATCTTGCATGTGTATACATCAATCAGGTAGTGTAATTAAGGTACTGCTTCACACTGACACACCAAACTCACCGTGTAACGCACCGCAAACAGCTGTTTGTACTAGTGACGGCCGTGCTGGACTGGTGCGCACCATGGCGAGAGTGCAGGTTTTGGTGGCTTTACAGCCCATATGGTCGGCCTGGCTGATGTAGCTGAATGACAGAACAGTGACTGTCCAGCTGATCAAATTTGGTCTGACCACAATGAAGCAACGACCTTATTATCTTTTGTGTGCCCCCCGAGACACTCATCTAGGCGCCGGTCATTGCTTCATTGTGATACGCAAGCCCCTTCACCACGGCAAGGTAATGATCACGAAGGGGAATGGGCGCATGTACATGCCTTTTCTTTTGTTGTTGCAGCTGCCCTCAGTGCAGCCAGAAAAATTAGGCAGTCATGTACACGCACCATAAAAATTATTACAGCGGCCGCTGCTAGCAGCGGCCTAAAAAATTCAGCAATCCGCCTGGAGTCCCGGACCCTGTTGGTGGTGGCGGAGAAGGTAGTGAAGCGGCCTGCAGGCAGACATGCTGTGTGGAGGGACTGGGAGCGACTTAGTCTTTTTGGGGCAGGCCAGGCAGCCAGTCACACGGCGTGCAGGCAGAGATGCTGTGTGTGCGGGGACTGACTTAGTCTTGGGGCGGGCAGCAGCCCTCCGGGATCCATGCCTCATTCATTTTGATAAAGGTGAGGTACTTAACACTTTTGTGACTTAGGCGACTTCTCTTCTCTGTGATAATGCCTCCAGCTGCGCTGAAGGTCCTTTCTGAGAGGACGCTTGCGGCAGGGCAGGAGAGAAGTTGGATGGCAAATTGGGACAGCTCTGGCCACAGGTCAAGCCTGCGCACCCAGTAGTTCAAGGGTTCCTCATCGCTGTTCACAGCAGTGTCTACATCCACACTTAAGGCCAGGTAGTCGGCTACCTGCCGGTCGAGGCGTTGGTGGAGGGTGGATCCGGAAGGGCTACGGCGAGGCGTTGGACTAAAGAACGTCCGCATGTCCGACATCACCATGAGATCGCTGGAGCGTCCTGTCTTTGACTGCGTGGACACGGGAGGAGGATTAGTGGCAGTGGTACCTTGCTGGCGTTGTGCTGTCACATCACCCTTAAAGGCATTGTAAAGCATAGTTGACAGCTGGTTCTGCATGTGCTGCATCCTTTCCACCTTCCGGTGAGTTGGTAACAGGTCCGCCACTTTGTGCCTGTACCGAGGGTCTAGTAGTGTGGCCACCCAGTACAGCTCATTCCCCTTGAGGTTTTTTATACGGGGGTCCCTCAACAGGCAGGACAGCATAAAAGACGACATCTGCACAAAGTCGGATCCAGTACCCTCCATCTCCTCTTGCTCTTCCTCAGTGACGTCAGGTAAGTCAACCTCCTCCCCCCAGCCGCGAACAATACCACGGGAAGGTTGAGCAGCACAAGCCCCCTGCGACGCCTGCTGCGGTTGTTCTCCTGCCGCTGTCCCCTCCTCCTCCTCCTCCTCCTCCCCCAAAGAAACACCTTGCTCATCATCCTCTGAGTCTGACTCGTCTTCTGCACACGACCTCTCTTCTTCCTCCTCCTCCCCCCTCTGTGCTGCCGCAGGTGTTGAGGAAACAGCTGGGTCTGATGAAAATTGGTCCCATGCCTGTTCCTGCCGTAACGGTTCCTGGTCACGCTCATTCGCAGCTTCATCCGCCACTCTACGCACAGCACGCTCCAAGAAGTACGCGTAGGGAATTAAGTCGCTGATGGTGCCCTCACTGCGGCTCACCAGGTTGGTCACCTCCTCAAACGGCCGCATGAGCCTGCATGCATTTTTCATCAGTGTCCAGTTGTCGGGCCAGAACATCCCCATCTTCCCAGACTGTTTCGTTCTACTCCAGTTGTAGAGGTACTGGGTGACGGCTTTCTTCTGTTCTAGCAGGCGGGAGAACATGAGCAGGGTCGAGTTCCAGCGAGTGGGGCTATCGCAAATGAGGCGTCTCACCGGCATGTTGTTTTTACGCTGAATTTCTGCAAATCGTGCCATGGCTGTGTAAGAGCGCCTCAAATGCCCACAGAACTTCCTGGCCTGCTTCAGGACATCCGCTAAGCCAGGGTACTTTGCCACAAATCTTTGAACCACTAGATTCATGACATGTGCCATGCAGGGTATGTGTGTCAGCTTCCCCATATGCAAAGCGGCAAGCAGATTGCTGCCGTTGTCGCACACCACGTTGCCTATCTCCAGGTGGTGCGGGGTCAGCCACTCATCCACCTGTTTCTTAAGAGCAGCCAGGAGAGCTGCTCCAGTGTGACTCTCCGCTTTGAGACAAGCCATGTCTAAGATGGCGTGACACCGTCGTACCTGGCATGCAGCATAGGCCCTGCGGAGCTGGGGCTGTGTAGCTGGAGAGGAGAACTGCCACTCAGCCAAGGAGGAGGAGGAGGACAGCGAAGAGCATGTAGCAGGAGGAGAGGAGGTGGCAGGAGGCCTGCCTGCAAGCCGTGGAGGTGTCACAATTTGGTCCGCCGCTTTCTGCTTGCCATCGTTCACCACCAGGTTCACCCAATGGGCTGTGTAGGTAATGTAGCGGCCCTGCCCGTGCTTGGCAGACCAGCCATCCGTGGTCAGGTGCACCCTTGACCCAACGCTCTTCGCAAGAGATGACACCACTTGCCTCTCAACTTCACGGTGCAGTTGGGGTATGGCCTTTCTCGAAAAATAAGTGCGGCCTGGCATCTTCCACTGCGGTGTTCCGATGGCCACAAATTTACGGAAGGCCTCAGAGTCCACCAGCCGGTATGGTAACAGCTGGCGAGCTAACAGTTCCGCCACGCCAGCTGTCAGACGCCGGGCAAGGGGGTGACTGGCCAAAAGTGGCTTCTTCCGCTCAAACATTTCCTTCACGGACACCTGACTGCTGCTGTGGGCAGAGGAGCAGGAACCGCTCAAGGGCAGAGGCGGAGTGGAGGAGGGTGCCTGTGAAGGTGCAAGGGAGAAAGCGGCAGAAGCAGATGATGCACCTGAAGGAGGAAGAGGAGAAGGAGGGTGACTTTTCTTTTGTGTGCTGCTGCTGCTTTTGCTCAGGTGGCCATCCCATTGCTGTTTGTGCCTTTTCTATAGGTGCCTTCGTAAGGCACTTGTCCCTACGTGAGTGTTGGCCTTTCCACGGCTCAATTTTTGTTGGCAGAGCGAACAGATGGCTTTGGTCCGATCTGAGGCACACACATTAAAAAATTTCCACACCGCTGAGCCACCCTGGGATGTGGGCACTATGGGGACCTCAGCAGCTGATGCTGAAGGGCAAGTTGGCTGGCTGTACATAGGTGGCGATACATGGTGCCGGACTCTGCCACCAGCTGTTTCTGACGAAGAGCTGCCCCAGCTTCTTTCAGCAACTTCTCTCCTCCTACTACTCTCTGACTCCCCCTCTGAACTGTCCCCCTCTTCATCTCCTCTATAGGTCCTTCATCCTCCTGACACGTTACATCCATAGTGTTGCCGCGTAACTCAGACATATTAGCTGGTGAAAATTCATCTGGCTGTAACAACAATGGCTGTGCATCAGTGATTTCAACACTAAATAATTCTTGCGAAGTGTCAAATGCAGCGGAAGTGGTGCTAGTAGTAGCGCTGGTGGCTGAGCAAGATGAGGTGTTCTGTGTCGCTAAATACTCAACCACGTCCTGACAATCTTGGGAGGTGATGGGACGTGCCTTCTTCCGAGCACTGTACTGTGGGCCAGGTCCACACGAAATTACATTTACACGACCTCGCGCAGACCTGCCGGGTGGCCTTCCTCTGCCTCTGCCACTACCTCTTCCTCTTCCTCTACCTGTTTTGTCCATATTGGGTATGCACGGAGTGGTATATCACACTGCGTGCACTCACGTAGGTAGGTGGGTTCACTTAACTGCACAGGTATGCGCACTGATGCGGTGGGTTCACTGAACAGTACAGGTATACAGTGGCAGGTTCACTGAACACAACAGGTATGCAGTGGCGGGTTCACTGAACACAACAGGTATGCAGTGGCGGGTTCACTGAACAGGTATACAGTGGCGGGTCCACTGAACAGAACAGGTATACAGTGGCGGGTTCACAGAACAGGTATGCAGTGGCAGGATCACTGAACACAACAGGTATGCAGTGGCGTGTTCACTAAACAGGTATACAGTGGCGGGTCCACTGAACAGAACAGGTATACAGTGGCGGGTCCACTGAACAGAACAGGTATACAGTGGCGGGTCCACTGAACAGAACAGGTATACAGTGGCGGGTCCACTGAACAGAACAGGTATACAGTGGCGGGTCCACTGAACAGAACAGGTATACAGTGGCGGGTCCACTGAACAGAACAGGTATACAGTGGCGGGTTCACAGAACAGGTATGCAGTGGCAGGATCACTGAACACAATAGGTATGCAGTGGCGTGTTCACTAAACAGGTATACAGTGGCGGGTCCACTGAACAGAACAGGTATACAGTGGCGGGTTCACAGAACAGGTATACAGTGGCGGGTCCACTGAACAGAACAGGTATACAGTGGCGGGTCCACTGAACAGAACAGGTATACAGTGGCGGGTTCACAGAACAGGTATGCAGTGGCAGGATCACTGAACACAATAGGTATGCAGTGGCGTGTTCACTAAACAGGTATACAGTGGCGGGTCCACTGAACAGAACAGGTATACAGTGGCGGGTCCACTGAACAGGTATACAGTGGCGGGTCCACTGAACAGAACAGGTATACAGTGGCGGGTCCACTGAACAGAACAGGTATACAGTGGCGGGTTCACAGAACAGGTATGCAGTGGCAGGATCACTGAACACAATAGGTATGCAGTGGCGTGTTCACTAAACAGGTATACAGTGGCGGGTCCACTGAACAGAACAGGTATACAGTGGCGGGTCCACTGAACAGAACAGGTATACAGTGGCGGGTCCACTGAACAGAACAGGTATACAGTGGCGGGTCCACTGAACAGAACAGGTATACAGTGGCGGGTTCACAGAACAGGTATGCAGTGGCAGGATCACTGAACACAATAGGTATGCAGTGGCGTGTTCACTAAACAGGTATACAGTGGCGGGTCCACTGAACAGAACAGGTATACAGTGGCGGGTCCACTGAACAGAACAGGTATACAGTGGCGGGTCCACTGAACAGAACAGGTATACAGTGGCGGGTCCACTGAACAGAACAGGTATACAGTGGCGGGTCCACTGAACAGAACAGGTATACAGTGGCGGGTTCACAGAACAGGTATGCAGTGGCAGGATCACTGAACACAATAGGTATGCAGTGGCATGTTCACTAAACAGGTATACAGTGGCGGGTCCACTGAACAGAACAGGTATACAGTGGCGGGTTCACTGAACAGGTATACAGTGGCGGGTCCACTGAACAGAACAGGTATACAGTGGCGGGTTCACAGAACAGGTATGCAGTGGCAGGTTCACTGAACACAACAGGTATGCAGTGGCGGGTTCACTGAACAGGTATACAGTGGCGGGTCCACTGAACAGAACAGGTATACAGTGGCGGGTCCACTGAACAGAACAGGTATACAGTGGCGGGTCCACTGAACAGAACAGGTATACAGTGGCGGGTTCACAGAACAGGTATACAGTGGCGGGTCCACTGAACAGAACAGGTATACAGTGGCGGGTTCACAGAACAGGTATGCAGTGGCAGGATCACTGAACAGGTATGCAGTGGCAGGATCACTGAACAGGTATGGAGTGGCAGGATCACAGTACAGGTATGCAGTGGGCTGAGGGCTCACTGAACAGAACAGGTATGCAGTGGCAGGATCACTGAACAGGTATGGAGTGGCAGGATCACAGTACAGGTATGCAGTGGGCTGAGGGCTCACTGAACAGAACAGGTATGCAGTGGCAGGATCACTGAACAGGTATGCAGTGGCAGGATCACAGTACAGGTATGCAGTGGGCTGAGGGCTCACTGAACAGAACAGGTATGCAGCCAGGAAGAAGTTAAGCCTAACTAATCTTTCCCTATATGAGAGACTGCAGCAGCTCGCCCTACTCTCACTAATGCAGGCACACGAGTGGCCGTAATGGCCGCCGCTGCCTGCCTTATATAAGGGGGGGTGGGGCTCCAGGGGCTAGTGTAGCCTAATTGGCTACACTGGGCCTGCTGACTGTGATGTAGAGGGTCAAAGTTGACCCTCAGTGCATTATGGGGCGAACCGAACTTCTTCCGCAAAAGGTTCGCGTGCGGTACCCGCACGCGAACCACCTACGTTCGCGCGAACCACGTTCGCCGGCGAACCGTTCGGCCCAACTCTAGTGACTCACCACCAGAAAGGTTAGTGGGTGCGTGGATAAGATTACAGAATAAGTGTGGGTGTTGGGGGGGGGGGGGGGAGGTTCCTGTACCTCCTTGCTTTAGAGTGAGGAAGTGACCATCAGGGAGAATGGGTGGTGCCTGTTCCAACGCATGTGCTGTAGCTCCACCCCCAGCACGGGAGCAAGCATAATTCCATTATTACATGTGCTGCATGGTGCTGGAGGGTATCAAAGTATCAGACAAGATCCAGCAGTGGTTCCCCTGCAGCTGGCCCAAATGCACCCACGTATTTATATTACATGGTGCAGCAATGGGAGATGGGGTCAGAGGTGATCAGAATGTCGGACTATTGTCTGATACTTTGCTTAAGAGGAGGACACTGTGCTGGACTTTATCCAGCAATAGCTCCATCTAGCGGCAACCAGTTTTTCTGTGTCAGACTATGTCTGACATTGGACCTATGGACAGGGGCGTAACTAGGTCCCACCAGCCCCTCTGCAGAATTTCAGAGCGCCCCCCCCCCTCCCTGGGGCTCGCTCGGGGCCGTTTTGTGGGGGTTGGAGGGGTGGCAGCATGAGGGGAAAGCCTTGGCCACAGTCCACGGGGAGAGGGGAAGTTCCCCCCCCCCCCTCTCCCTCACCTCAGGGCTCTCCCCTCTGTGCTCCCCTCCAGCTTAAGTTACAGTGTGGGAAGCGGCGGGCAGATACATACCTTCCATGCGTTCCACCGCATACTCCTCGCTCTGGCGTCTGACGTCACTTCCGGAAGTGACGTCACGTCCGAAAGTGACAACAGACGCTAGAGCGAGGAGTATGCGGTGGAACACACGGAAGGTTTGTATCTGCCCGCTGCCCACACTGTAACTTAAGCTGGAGGGGAGAGCCCCGAGGTGAGGGAGAGGGGTGAACTTCCCCTCTCCCTGCCGACTGTGGCCAAGGCTTTCCCCTCATGCTGCCACACCTCCAGCCCCCACAAAACGACCCCGAGCGGGCCCCCCGTGGTAGCAGAGGCTTAAGGCCCTATTGTTACGCCAGTGCCTATGGAGGAAAAGGCCAACGTCAGAAATAGTTCGAAACAGGGATAATATGGTTACACGTGCATTTCGCTAGCTAATTCTTCTTATATTTTATTCACATGACCAAGGAGGCATTTTGGTTTGGAATAGGTAGAACAAAATGTTTTAAAACTGTGAAGAAAAGAGTAATTGGACTTTATTTGTTGATGTTTCTGAGGGAAGAATTTTTTTCTGGTCATTCAGAGTTGGTCCCCAACCACCAATTAGAATCACATTTTCCATACGGAGTAGAGGTTTGCACGTTATATGGTGCTAGGCTGCAATGCCAATTGTCGATCTAAAACAGTTTATCTCCAACAATATTCCACTGATTGTCCATTAATTTTACTCCCTCGCCGAGTCACTGTGTGCTTTTGTTATAGTACAGGTTATTTTATAATGAAACCATTAAATAAACTGTGCCTTGAAAATAACATTCTATCCCAAGCAACCATTTTAACCTTGAGGGTTATTCTTTTTTTTGTAATGAAATGCACACCGAGAGTGAATTTCATTAAGTTATTGTCGTATTTCGACATTCTTGTACTTTTCCATTACCTGGTTTAATAGCTGATGTTCACTGAAATGGATTTCATTTGGAAACGTTCTAAATATTTTATAAGCTTGTTTTAATTGATGTCATGTTCAATAGTTTCTTAAACAGGTTTATAGCATCTATTGGCATTTTGTCTTCAGAGTCAAAAAGTTCTGGAACTTACAGTACAGTATATAGTCAATTGTCTTTTCTTGCAGCTACTTCTGCTTACATCTATATTTGATAAAGAAAAGATAAGGATTAATGTTTGAAATGCTACTCCGCTTTTGTAGAAAAGGAATGGACTACATCCAGGACAAACACAGCATGGACTTAGGTAAACTTTACCAAAGTAACTTTCTGTTTTGTTTTTTTGTTCACATCCCTGTGTTTGTTACAAAGGAAATTACAGTTCCTTAGAGGAAGTGGCAATCTGGAGCATCTAAACAGGACCAACCCGGGGTTGTAAAACTGATCCTGGAATTTACTAGCTATATACTGTACGGTACAGTAGGTGGTACAGGGATGCAGTGTATAGCACTCTCGACTTGCATTATGGGGTCCCTGGGTCGAGTCTGTGCCAGGGCATCATTTGCATGGAGTTTGTATGTTCTTTCCATGTGCTTGATGAGCGACTTAAGACCTCAGTCTATTATCAGGAAGTTAGTTTCTAGAGTGGGGGGGGGGGGGGGGGGGTTAAGATTAGGCACTACCATGGAGATCTAAAGCCCCATCTACATGATACAATTCTTTGTACGATTCGATTACGATTCTATTTACGATCTGACTAAATCTGACATGTCCGATCGGGATTCAATTCAATTCGATTTGCCATTGTTTTGCAATGGCAAATCGAATTGAATCGAATCGAATCCTGATCGGACATTTTGGAATAAGTCGGATCGTAAATAGAATCATAATCGAATCATACAAAGAATCGTATCGTGTAGATGGGGCTATAGAGTTAGGCATCAGTAGAGGGATGTTTATGTGTGGGAGTAGGGTTAGGTTAGGTCATAGGTCAATTAAATAGTAGAATATTGGTAATTTTACTGATATTATACTATCGGCTATCTCTGGCAGCCATTTTACTAAGTGCCTTTTTTACATGTACATAGGTTTTTTTTTCCCTTTTGGTGATTCTTGTAAGGGCCAAGAATACCTAGGTGAGAAGTAGGGAGAGACCAAGAGCCCAATGGTGCAGTATCGTTAGGTATAGGTAGGATAAGATCGTATAAATATATACTCACAAAGGTGATATACCACTGTATAGGCCTGCAGGGAATTAACCGTCCCTGCTCGGTACTCCAGGTCCTGCTGGATACTGGATGGTCGCTCTCCTGTAGTACGATAGGCTTTCCAGAAAAACTGCAAAGCTATTACCTCCAAAGGAGGTCTGACTAGTAGTGGGTAGGATGGAGGCGCCCAATGTATGTTCTATTTTGGTATTTTTAGATGCAAATAAAAAATTATATAATAAAAAGAGAGGTAATTGCTTACCTCTCCAGAAGATATAGACACCAGTTCAACTGGAAAAAAGTTTTTATTCAAAAAGCAATCTGACAATGCGTTTCACAGGTCATGGCCCGCTTCCTCAGGACAATACAAAATGCCTTGATAGTATAGGGGATAGAGTGTAGGCGCCTCTACTCTATCCCCTATGCTATCAAGGCATTTTGTATTGTCCTGAGAAAGCAGGCCATGACCCGTGAAACGCGTTGTCAGATTGCTTTTTGAATAAAAACTTTTTTTTCCAGTTGAACTGGTGTCTATATCTTCTGGAGAGGTAAGCAATTACCTCTCTTTTTATTATATAATTTTTTATTTGCATTTAAAAATACCAAATTAGAACACACATTGGGCGCCTCCATTCTACCTATTTTTTACATGTACACCATCATTCTAATAAGTGGCAGATTTCTGGCAACCCTAAAGGACAAATGGTAACTGAACCAATTAGAGAGAATGGCAGTGCCGGGTTTGATCATTTCAAATAGACCAGAAAATGCATCACATTTTTAGGTTCAAGAACATTTGAGGAATAGTGATTTGGTGATTGCCAGGTTCGTGGAGCAGCAGAACAACTTAAACTAAGAATTTTAGAAAAGAAAAGTAAAATCAAAGTATACTAACTGGGAAGGACACTGAAGGAAAATGGCAAACTTTTAAAATATTCTCAATGAATATTGTAGTAAACATATCCCATATGTAAACAAAGCATGGTTAGAGATAAAATAAAAATAAAAATGAAAGCTTTTAAGGCCTTCACCACGTCACAACTAAAGTTGTCTTGCCCTTGAAAACAAGAGCTATTTTCACATGTTTAAATGACCACTATCACGAAAAAGTTGGCAGTTAAAATCTGACAGAACAGACAGGTTTTGGGTCAGTCCATCTGCTCATGGGTGATTCACGGGGTTTTCTTTATTTCCAACAGCATTTCCTGAACTTACAGTACACATGTTCTCCTCATCAGTTAGCTCTCTGCTGCACGAGGTCTTGGGTGCGGGCCACTCATAAATAGAAAAACATGATTCGGCACCACTGCATCGTGTTTCTATGCCCCGTGGACTTCACTTCACACAGGAAGGAGTAAAGGCAAGACTAAATAAAATCAAAACTGATAAGGGACTTTGCCCAGATGACATCCATCCTTGAGTGCTAAGGGTATTAATTTCAGTTATTGATAAGCAACTTTATCCTATCTCTTGTGACTTTCTTCCAAGTGGGATAGTTTCAATAGACTGGCTTATAGCCCACGTTTTTGCAAAATCAGATCTGGGAAATTCTATGCCTGTAAGCCTAACATCAGTGGTGTGCAAACTATTTGAGGGTTTCCTAATAGATGCTATACAAGGCTAGGGTTGATCGGAATGAGCAAATTCCGTTTCGTCGGAATTGCTGAATTCCGCCAGCGCTAAATTCCGTCGCCATTACATTTCCGCGGATTTCTGCATTCCGACGGAAAAATTAAAGTAATTGCAAATGAAACCTTGTTTATGCTAAATGGTAGCCCATGGGCCCTAGTGGCTGTTCCCCCGGTATTTTTTTTTTTTATTCTGTTTTTTTTTTTTTTCTTTTTTGCAGCAGGAGGTGTTGCTTAAGCCATGGGACCTAGCGGTGGTCCCATGGCGGTCGTTTTGGCACCGCAGGAGGTGTAGCTTACGCCATGGGACCTAGCAGTGGTCCCATGGCGGTCATTTTGGTGCCACATGAGGTGTCGCGTAAGCTATAGGACCTGGCAGTGGTCCCATGGTGGTCGTTTTGGCGCAGCAGGAGGTGTCGCGTAAGCTATGGGACCTGGCGGTGGTCCCATGGCGGCCGTTTTTGTGCCGCAGGAGGTGTCGCGTAAGCTTTGGGACCTATACAAAATGGTGGGATAGATGAGATAGCTAGGGAGCTGGTTGCTAACATAGGATTGCTTGGTTTTTGGTAAAACTGTAATTGGTGCTCAAATAATTCCTATTTTCGTGAAGAAATCCTGTTGTTTTCACTTTAAACTTTTTGTAGGGGCTTCCTTGTGATTGGCGTAGAAAATTCCGCATTCCTCTGGAATTACGCATCGTTCCGCGGAATTTCCGCTATAGCGCTAAGGCAATTCCATTCCGATGTGATGGAACGGAATCACCAAATTCCGTCCGGAATCGCAGAAAACGGAATTCCGCGGAATGCGGTGAGCATCCCTATACAAGACTTCATAGCAGAGACTAATCTAATTTCTCAGCATCAACATGGATTTACTAAGGACAGGTCTAGAGATGTCGCGAACCTCCGATTTTCGGTTCGCAAACCGGGTTCGCGAACTTCCGCGGAAGGTTCGGTTCGCGGAAAAGTTCGCGGACCGCAATAGACTTCAATGGGGTGGCGAACTTTGAAAAATAGAAAAAATTATGCTGGCCACAAAAGTGATGGAAAAGATGTTTCAAGGGGTCTAACACCTGGAGGGGGGCATGGCGGAGTGGGATACATGCCAAAAGTCCCGGGGAAAAATCTGGATGTGACGCAAAGCAGCGTTTAAAGGGCAGAAATCACATTGAATGCTAAATTGCAGGCCTAACGTGCTTTAAAACATCTTGCATGTGTATACATCAATCAGGGAGTGTAATTAGAGTACTGCTTCACACTGACACACCAAACTCACTGTGTAACGCACCGCAAACAGCTGTTTGTGTAGTGACGGCCATGCTGGACTACTGCGCAACATGTCGAGATTGCTCTTCCTCACTCAGTGATGTCAGGTAATGTGTGACTTCCTTCTCAACTTTCCATGGCATTGTTAAAAAGCTTACGTTTTGTTTTTAAATTACATTTTCTACTTGCTGTGTACTTGTTCAGTACCGCTACAATGAGAATCCTGTGGAGGCGGGCAAGTCTGCCATTGTTTGTGACCCCGGGTAATGGCCGGGGAATGAGGGGTTTAAATCCGGTGTGGAGCCTGAGCAATGGCTACCACTACACATCCAAGGAGGGCAGCGGGCAGGCATGCACGCCCGCCCGCCCCGAGGTAGTGACCAAAAATAACAATACAGGAGGAGGACTTTCGAGGCCCTGCTGTGTATTTGAAATGAATGTACTTTAAATCCTTTAACAAGAACCAGTTATGGCGGGCAAAGATGACACCACATTCCTTTCACGAGAATCATATGGAGGCGGGCAAGTCTGCCATTTGTGACCCCGGGTAATGGCCGGGGAATGAGGGATGGAATCCGGTGTGGAGCCTGAGAAACGGCTACCACTACACATCCAAGGAGGGCAGCAGGCAGGCATGCACGCCCGCCCCGAGGTAGTGACCAAAAATAACAATACTGGAGGCGGACTTTCGAGGCCCTGCTGTGTATTTGAAATGAATCAACTTTAAATCCTTTAACGGGAATCCGTTATGGAGGGCAAGTCTGCCATTGTCACCGCGGGGAATGAAGGTTGGATTCCGGCCTGAAGTGGGAGCCTGCTGAGACCCATGCTGTAGCTGCCCTGACCGTGCTTTGCAGACCAGGCATCTGTGGTCAGATGGACCCATGAGCCAGCGAAAGACAAACCAAGTCGAAAGCATTTGCCAAGAATGTTTTACGGAGGGCAAGTTTTTTTTTGCCCTTTTTTTTAAATTTTTTGAAAATGATAGATGGTTGTATTTTTAAAATGTTTGAAAGTTTAGATGGTTGTATTTTTAAATTGTTTGAAAGTTTAGATGGTTGTATTTTTAAATGGTTTAAAAGTGTATCCATTCTTCCTCCCCCCAGCCATGAACAATACCATGGGAACGTGGAGCAGCAGAAGCCCCCTGTGACGGCTGCCGCGGTTGTTCACCGCAGCTTGTCTTTTGAGGGGTGCTGGTTTTCCTCAGGTGTTCTTGCCGTAGCTGTTTGTGCCTTCTCTCCAGGTGCCTTCGTAAAGCACTTGTCCCTACGTGACAGTTGGCCTTTCCACGGCTCAATTTTTGCTGGCAGAGACAACAGATGGCTTTGCTCCAATCTGAGACACACACGTTAAAAATTTCCGAACCGCTGAGCCCCCCTGGGCTGATGGCGCTACGGTGGCATCAGCAGCTGACGTTGAAGGGCATGTTGGCTGTCTGGCCATAGCGGGCGATACATGGTGCCGGACACTGCCCCCAGCTGTTTCTGAGGAGGAGCTCCCTCTTGTATTGCGTTCCGGAGTTGGAGCCTGATCAATGGCTACCACCACACATCCAGGCAAGGAGGGAGGCAGGCAGGCATGCACGCCCGCCCCGAGGTAGTGACCAAAAATAACAATACAGGACTCAGCAGGACCTTTTGCGGCCCTAATTGTAATGAATCAACTTTAAATCCTTTAACGGGAATCCATTATGGAGGGCAAGTCTGCCATTGTCACCGCGGGGAATGAAGGTTGGATTCCTGCCCGAAGTGGGAGCCTGCTGAGACCCATGCCGTAGCTGCCCTGACAGTGCTTTGCAGACCAGGCATCTGTGGTCAGATGGACCCATGAGCCAGCGGAAGACCAACCAAGTCGAAAGCATTTGCCAAGAATGTTTTACGGAGGGCAAGTTTTTTTTGCCCTTTTTTTAAATTTTTTGAAAATGATAGATGGTTGTATTTTTAAATTGTTTGAAAGTTTAGATGGTTGTATTTTTAAATTGTTTGAAAGTTTAGATGATTGTATTTTTAAATGGTTTGAAAGTTTAGATGGTTGTATTTTTAAATGGTTTAAAAGTGTATCCATTCAAGTGCAAGCAGTAAAGTGTTGTACCGTGTTAGCCATGAGTAAAAGCAAGAAGTTTTGAATCAGGATGATACCATTTATTGGCTAACTTAGAGATGGATAA
This sequence comes from Hyperolius riggenbachi, assembly GCF_040937935.1. Classification (NCBI taxonomy): domain Eukaryota; kingdom Metazoa; phylum Chordata; class Amphibia; order Anura; family Hyperoliidae; genus Hyperolius; species Hyperolius riggenbachi. Next base: position 61,527,731 of record NC_090647.1, read on the forward strand.
ACAGTGAGCTTTCGACTTATAAAAAGCCTTCGTCGGACTGGTTCCTGACCAGAACTGAAAAACACAGCTTATATACACTGACATACAGAGGAGAAACATTCTTTAGCAAACATAAATGTAATTAGATGCCTTAACTGTTACTGAGGAGGCTTTCCCAGGCATCCTATCTAAATTGATAAGATCAATAGAATCCTCAACATGACATAAAGCAGACTCTGGTGATGAAGAGACATCGTAAATTCCGAATTCAAATGGTAACTGGCCTGGTTACATGCACCATTAATTCTAAGCTTAAGAGAATTGTGGCATTTAAAGCCAGCACCTGAAAGCAAATAAAATGAATAGTGACAGTGAATTCCATCTTACACAGCATATGGCACAAAAATAAATGAAAAGATAGAAAAATTAAAATTAAAAGAACTGTGGCATTTAAAACCCATCGTACCAGCACAAGAAGTTGGAGTCCTTGTTTAAACCATCTTGTACAGTTTTGAACCAATGTATAAACTTAGTTTCTTGTGTTAGTCTCATGTTTCCCGATTTGAAGCCACCCATTAATACAGTGACGCGAAAATCGCTTAAACTGTGTCCAGGTAAACAAAAGTGTGTTGGTATTGGGAGATCAGTATAATTTGTAATATCCTTTTTCCTGCTGTTAATAGTGGATCTGTGGTGTGTCATGCGATCCCGCAGTGGTTGACTTGTTTCTCCCACTAAATTCCTTTGGGGCATTTTGCACACATGATCAGGTATACCACATTAGATGAGTCGCAGGAAAAGGTGCCTTGTACTTTGTATTCCTGTTGTGTACCCGGTATTAGTATCCTGTCAGTGGAATGGATGTATTCACAGGTCCCACATGTTTTCCCTCGGCAGGGGAATGTTCCATTCTGTTCTTGCCTATTTAAGGCACTCCTCACTATCATCTGCTTAAGATTGGGTGGCTGTCGGAACGCAAGGAGGGGAGGTTCAGGGAATATCTTTTTCAGTCTCTGATCCTTGTGTAGAACAGGATGAAGTTCTTTTGCAATCTTTCTTAAGATTTCCAAGCGTGGGTTGTAGGTTACTACCAGTGGGACATGGCTCTCTTCCTGGCTCTGCTTGTACTCCAGGAGCTGAGTCCTAGGGATGTTGTTAGCTTTCCTGATTTGGGTCTCAGCCATTAGAGGATTGTATCCCTGTTTTATGAAATTCTTCTTCAGGTAACCCAGGTGTTTGTCTTTGTCATCCTTGTCAGAACAGATCCAATTGTTCTGACAAGGATGACAAAGACAAACACCTGGGTTACCTGAAGAAGAATTTCATAAAACAGGGATACAATCCTCTAATGGCTGAGACCCAAATCAGGAAAGCTAACAACATCCCTAGGACTCAGCTCCTGGAGTACAAGCAGAGCCAGGAAGAGAGCCGTGTCCCACTGGTAGTAACCTACAACCCACGCTTGGAAATCTTAAGAAAGATTGCAAAAGAACTTCATCCTGTTCTACACAAGGATCAGAGACTGAAAAAGATATTCCCTGAACCTCCCCTCCTTGCGTTCCGACAGCCACCCAATCTTAAGCAGATGATAGTGAGGAGTGCCTTAAATAGGCAAGAACAGAATGGAACATTCCCCTGCCGAGGGAAAACATGTGGGACCTGTGAATACATCCATTCCACTGACAGGACACTAATACCGGGTACACAACAGGAATACAAAGTACAAGGCACCTTTTCCTGCGACTCATCTAATGTGGTATACCTGATCATGTGTGCAAAATGCCCCAAAGGAATTTATGTGGGAGAAACAAGTCAACCACTGCGAGATCGCATGACACACCACAGATCCACTATTAACAGCAGGAAAAAGGATATTACAAATTATACTGATCTCCCAATACCAACACACTTTTGTTTACCTGGACACAGTTTAAGCGATTTTCGCGTCACTGTATTAATGGGTGGCTTCAAATCGGGAAACATGAGACTAACACAAGAAACTAAGTTTATACATTGGTTCAAAACTGTACAAGATGGTTTAAACAAGGACTCCAACTTCTTGTCCTGGTACGATGGGTTTTAAATGCCACAGTTCTTTTAATTTTAATTTTTCTATCTTTTCATTCATTTTTGTGCCATATGCTGTGTAAGATGGAAATCACTGTCACTATTCATTTTATTTGCTTTCAGGTGCTGGCTTTAAATGCCACAATTCTCTTAAGCTTAGAATTAATGGTGCATGTAACCAGGCCAGTTACCATTTGAATTCGGAATTTACAATGTCTCTTCATCACCAGAGTCTGCTTTATGTCATGTTGAGGATTCTATTGATCTTATCAATTTAGATAGGATGCCTGGGAAAGCCTCCTCAGTAACAGTTAAGGCATCTAATTACATTTATGTTTGCTAAAGAATGTTTCTCCTCTGTATGTCAGTGTATATAAGCTGTGTTTTTCAGTTCTGGTCAGGAACCAGTGCGACGAAGGCTTTTTATAAGTCGAAAGCTCACTGTTTATCCATCTCTAAGTTAGCCAATAAATGGTATCATCCTGATTCAAAACTTCTTGCATTCAAGTGCAAGTTATGCACTGACTGCCAGGTATAATGTGCAGTCACAGATGCAGTGAAAGGTATGCAGTGACTGCAAACAGCCGTTTGTGTAGTGACGGGCGTGCTGGACTGGTGCGCACCATGACGAGAGTGCAGGTGATGGTGGCTTTTCAGCCCATATGCTCACCCGGCTGATGTAGCTGAATGACAAAACAGTGACTGTCCAGCTGATCAAATTTGGTCTGACCACAATGAAGCAACAACCTTATTATCTTTTGTGTGCCACCCCCACCCGAGACACTCAAATAGCCGGCGGTCATTGCTTCATTGTGATACGCAAGCCCCTTCACCGCGGCAAGGTAATGATCACGAAGGGGGATGGGCACATGTACATGCCTTTTGTTTTTTTGTTGCAGCCGCCCGCAGTGCAGCCAGAAAAATTAGGCAGGCATGTACACGCATCAGAAAAATTAGTGTAGCGGCCGCTGCTAGCAGCGGCCTTAAAAATTCAGGAATCCGCCTAGAGTCCTGGACCCTGTTGGTGGTGGTGGAGAAGGCAGTCAAGCGGCCTGCAGGCAGAGATGCTGTGTGTGGGGACTGACTTAGTCTTCAGGCGTGCAGTAGCCCTCCGTGATCCATTCCTCATTCATTTTGATAAAGGTCAGGTACTGAACACTGTCGTGACTTAGGCGACTTCTCTTCTCAGTAACTATGCCTCCAGCTGCACTGAAGGTCCTTTCTGACAGGACGCTTGTGGCAGGGCAAGAGAGAAGTTGTATGGCAAATTGGGACAGCTCTGGCCACAGGTCAAGCCTGCGCAACCAGTAGTCCAAGGGTTCATCGTCGCTTTTCGCAGAGTCTACATCCACACTCAAGGCCAGGTAGTCGGCTACCTGCCGCTCCAGGCGTTGGTGGAGGGTTGATCCGGAAGCATTATGGCGAGGAGTTGGACTAAAAAACGTCTGCATGTCCGACATCACCCTGAGATCGCTGGAGCGTCCTGTCCTTGCCTGCGTGGACTTGGGAGGAGGAGGGTTACTGCCAGTGGTACCTTGATTGCGTTTTGCAGCCACATCACCCTTAAATGCATTGTAAAGCATCATCGACAGCTTGTTCTGCAAGTGCTGCATCCTTTCCGCCTTCTGTTGAGTTGATAACAGGTCCGCCACTTTGTGCCTGTACCGAGGGTCTAGTAGCGTGGCTACCCAGTACAGGTCATTCGTCTTGAGTTTTTTGATACGGGGGTCCCTCAACAGGCTGGACAACATGAAAGATGACATCTGCACAAAGCTGGATGCAGACGTACTCTCCATCTCCTCTTGCTCTTCCTCAGTGACGGGACGCAACTTCTCTTCCTCCCCCCAGCCACGAACAATACCACGGTAACGTGGAGCAGCAGAAGCCCCCTGTGATGGCTGCCGCGGTTGTTCTCCTTCCGCCGCATCTTCCTCCTCCACAGAAACACCTTCCTCATCATCACCATCATCCGAGTCTGACTCCTCTCCTTCCCCACACGACTCCTCTTCTTCCTCCTCCTCCCCCCTCTGTGCTGCCGCCGGTGTTGTGGAAACATCGGGTTCGGGTGTAAATGTCTCCCACGACTCCTGCTGCCGTAACTCTTCTTGTTCACGCTCCTCCACAGCTGTATCCACCACTCTACGCACGGCACGCTCCAGGAAGTAGGCGTAGGGGATCAAGTCGCTGATGGTGCCCTCATCGCGACTCACCAGTTTGGTCACCTCCTCAAAGGGCTCCATGACCCTGCATGCATTTCGCATCAGTGTCCAGTTTTTGGGCCAGAACATCCCCATCCTCCCAGATTGTGTCCTTGTACTGTAATGATACAAGTACTGGGTGACGGCTTTTTTGTGGTCTAGCAGGCGAGAGAACATCAGCAGGGTGGAATTCCAGCGAGTCGGGCTATCGCAAATCAGGCGTCTCACCGGCAAGTTGATTCTACGCTGAATCTCCGCAAAGTGTGCCATGGCCTTGTAAGAGCGCCTGAAATGCCCACACAACTTCCTGGCCTGCTTCAGGACATCCTCTAAGCCTGGGTACTTGGACACAAATCTTTGCACGACCAGATTAAGCACATGTGCCATGCAGGGTATGTGTGTCAGCTTTCCCAAATTCAACGCAGCAATGAGATTGCTGCCGTTGTCACACACCACGTTGCCGATCTCAAGCTTGTGCGGGGTCAGCCATTGCTCCACCTGTTTGTTAAGAGCAGCCAGGAGAGCTGCTCCAGTGTGACTCTCCGCTTTCAGGCAAGACATGTCTAACACTGCGTGACACCGTCGCACCTGGCATGCAGCATAGGCCCTGGGGTGCTGGGGCTGTGTAGCTGGAGAGGAGATGGCGGCACCAGCCAAGGAGGAGGAGGAGGAGGATGATGACAGCGAAGCGGTGATAGCAGGTGGAGAGGAGGTGGCTGGAGGCCTGCCTGCAAGCCGTGGAGGTGTGACAAGTCGGTCCTCTGCGCAGCCACGTACTCCCTGCTTGCTGCCATCGGTCACCAGGTTGACCCAATGGGCTGTGTATGTAATGTAGTGGCCCTGCCCGTGCTTGGCAGACCAGGCATCCGTGGTCAAGTGGACCCTTGACCCAACGCTGTGTGCCAGAGATGACACCACTTGCCTCTCAACTGCACGGTACAGTTTGGGTATGGCCTTTTGTGAAAAATAATTGCGGCCTGGTATCTTCCACTGCGGTGTACCAATGGCCACAAACTTACGGAAAGCATCCGACTCCACCAGCTTGTATGGTAATAGCTGGCGAGCTAATAGTTCCGCCACGCCAGCTGTCAGACACCAGGCAAGATGGTGACTGGCAGACATTTGCTTCTTCCGCTCAAATACTTCCTTCACGGACAGCTGGGTACTGCTGTGGGCAGAGGAGAAGGAACCGCTGAAGGGAAGAGGCGGTGTGGAGGAGGGTGGCTGTGAAGGTGCAAGGGAGAAAGTGGATGAAGACGATGCACCTGAAGGAGGAAGAGGAGAAGGAGGGTGGCTTGTCTTTTGAGGGGTGCTGGTTTTCCTCTGCTGTTCTTGCCATAGCTGTTTGTGCCTTCTCTCCAGGTGCCTTCGTAAGGCACTTGTCCCTACGTGAGAGTTGGCCTTTCCACGGCTTAATTTTTGCTGGCAGAGACAACAGATGGCTTTGCTCCGATCTGAGACACACGCGTTAAAAAATTTCCAAACCGCTAAGCCCCCCTGGGCTGATGGCGCTACGGTGTCATCAGCAGCTGACGTTGAAGGGCATGTTGGCTGTCTGGCCATAGCTGGCGATACATGGCGCCGGACACTGCCCCCAGCTGTTTCTGAGGACGAGCTCCCTCTGCTTCTATCATGGAGTCGTCTCCTCCTACTCCTCTCTGACTCCTCCTCTGAACTGTCCCCCTGGTCATATCCTCTACCGGGAACATATGTGGTATCCGTATAATCGTCATCATAATCCTCCTGGCCAGCTGCGCTTTCCTCAGAAACCTCCTCAACTGCACCAACTTCAGGTGGTACATCATCCACATTCATACACATTACGTCCATACTATTGCCACCTAACTCAGACGTAGGAGGTAGTGTACCTGCACCTTCTTCTTGTTGTTGCAGTAGTGGCTGTGAATCGGTGATTTCACCACCACCACCAAATAACTCCTGGGAAGTGTTAAATGCAGCGGATGTGGTGCTTGTTGTAGCGCTGGTGGCTGCGGGAGATGAGGTGTTCTGTGTTAAAAACTCAATCACCTCCTCACGATTTTGGGAAGTGATGGCACGTGCCTTCTTCTGAGCATTGTGATTTGGGGCAGGTCCGCACGAAATCACAGCAACACCACCTCGCACAGACCTGCCAGTGCCTGGTGGCCTTCCTCTGGGTCTGCCTCTACCTCTTCCTCTACCTGGTTTGTCCATTCTGTCCATCTCGTATGGATGCTAGGTATATGCAGTGAGCTGGGTTCACTCAACACAACAGGTAGTTATGTGCAGTGATGAGGTGGGTTAAGTAAACACAACAGGTAGTAGGTATATGCAGTGAGCTGGGTTCACTCAACACTACAGGTAGTTATGTGCAGTGATGAGCTGGGTTCACTCAACACAACAGGTAGTTATGTGCAGTGATGAGGTGGGTTAAGTAAACACAACAGGTAGTTATGTGCAGTGATGAGGTGGGTTAAGTAAACACAACAGGTAGTAGGTATATGCAGTGAGCTGGGTTCACTCAACACTACAGGTAGTTATGTGCAGTGATGAGGTGGGTTAAGTAAACACAACAGGTAGTTATGTGCAGTGATGAGGTGGGTTAAGTAAACACAACAGGTAGTAGGTATATGCAGTGAGCTGGGTTCACTCAACACTACAGGTAGTTATGTGCAGTGATGAGCT